>NW_024070198.1:13597767-14273132 GCF_014754425.2 Oryx dammah
GTGTGTGATGCTGTGTGTCTGTGTGTGTGTGATGCTGTGTGTCTGTGCCAGGACACGTGATTTAGATGTGTCTTCCTTTTCAGGGTGGGAGATGCTTTTCTCCTAAAATGATAGTGTGATGTGCTTTTTTTACAAGACTATAACATTTTATTTATTATTACTTTTTTATGGAAGTATAGTTGATTTAGATTTAGGTGGATAGCAAAGTGTTTCAGTTTTTTTAATGTATATATATATATATATATATATATTCTTTTTCAGATTTTGTTTCCATTATAGGTTATTGCAAGATATTAAATGTAGTTCCCTGTGCTGTACAGCAGCTTTTTGTTTATCCACTTTATATATAGTAGTGTGTATGTGTTAATTCAAAACTTCTAATATATCCCTCTCCTGTACCTCTCTCCTTTGGTAGCCATAAGTTTGTTTTCTGTGTCTGTGAGTCTGTCTTGTAAATAAGCTCATTGTATCATTTTTTTTTTTAGATTCCATATATAAGTGATAGTGTATGATATTTATCTTTCTGTGTCTGACTTTCTTCACTTAGTGTGATAATCTCTAGGTCCACCCATGTTGCTGCAAGTGACGTTATTTCATTCTTTTTTATGGCTGAGTAATAGTCCATTGTGAAATATGGAATAGATATAAACAATGTAGGAGATACATACATACATATATATATATATATATCTTCTTTATCCATTCATCTATTAATGGATATTTAGGTTGCTTTCGTGTCTTGGCTGTTGTACATAGTGCTGCTGTGAGCACTGGGGGTGCCGTATATCTTTTCGAATTAGAATTTTCCTCTTTTCCAGATATGTGCCCTGGAGTGGGATTGCTGGGTCACATGGTAGCTCTATTTTTAGTTTTTTTTTTAAGGAACCTCTGCACTGTTCTCTGTAGTGGCTATGCTAATTTACATTCCCACCAACAGCGTAGGAGGGTTCTGTTCTCTCCGCACCCTCTCTAGCATTTATTATTTGTAGACTTTTTAAATGATGGCCAGTCTGACTGGTGTGATTTTTTTTTAATAGAAAATTCATCAATAGTTCAAAAGGGTACATACAGTAAAAACTGTCTCCCTTCAGCCTCTTTAATCTCTCAGTTCCCTTCCCCAGAAATAGCCACCGCTACTAATTTCTTGTGTATTCATCTGGAGAGGTTCCATGCATGTACAAATGTGGCCCCTTTGTTCTGTTCCATGAGGCCAGGGTGAATATTTTCAACGGACAGCTGAGTCTGTCATTCCCTTTCAAGGATTTGCAGGCCTGAGACCCAAAGCTCTAACAGGTCGTCCGAAGCCCCACCCAGCTCTGCAGTCCCCTCTTGAGGAAAGCTCTTGCTCTGTGCTCCAGTCACACTGGCCTACCCTCCACGCCTGCCTCAGGACCTTTCTTTTTGGTTTGGGGACCTCTGACCTGGCCACTCCACCTGGGTTTTCTCTCCCCTTGTTTTGCCCAGCCAAGCTCCTTCAGGTCTTCGTTTACATACCACTTCCTCAGAGGGGCCTTCCTGACTTCCTTCTTTAAACCGAGTCCCTCACTGTCCTCTCAGCACAGCTAGATCACTTTGGAGCATTTTCTTAACTTGTGCCTATATATCTGCTTATGTGACTATGTGTTTAGTGTCCATCTCCAGCTAGACCATGAGCTCCCTGAAAGGCAGGGACCCCAGCATCCCACACAACGAGGGCTCCTGATATCCCACACACAGTGCTCAAGTTTTTGAGGGAATAAATAAAGCCCTGACTGAATATTTGGTTTGTTTGGAAGCACTTGTGCTTTTGTGTGCTTTCTGCTTTTCCCCCTGCCCCTCCACCTCCCCTGTGCTTTTTAACATAAAAAAATTTATGGAAAATGTCAAATGTACCTAAAAGTGGTGAAGGTTTAGTCGCTAAGTCATGTCCGACTCTCGCGACCCCATGGAATTTTCCAGATGAGTGGGTTGCCGTTTCCGTCTCCAGGGGATTGTGCCCCCTGAACCCAGGGATTGAACTCTGGTCTTCTACATTGCAGGCCTATTCTTTACTGACCAGGCCACTAGGGAAGCCCTTACATAGAAGTGGGAAGACCGATATGTTGAACCCCTATGTACACATCACCTAGATTCACCAGTTGTCAAGATTTTGCCACATTTGCATGAGTTTTCCCTTTTACTTTCTTTTTTCCCCTAGCTTTCTGAAGGCACAAAAAAATTAATGATAACTGCCATTTATTGAGCATTTACTATGTGTCAGTAACCAGATCAGATGTCTCTTACATACACTGACTTTTAATCTGCTCAACAGCCCTGCTGGGTGGACATTATTATTCCCATTATTTCAGAGATGAGGAAGTTGAGACAGTTTGAGTCATTTTGTGCAGGGTCCCTCATTTAATAGACGGGAAAACCTGGGATTCTAACCTGGGACTCGAAAACCCAGGTTCTCAACTCCCAAACTGTTTGATGCCGACTTCATCAATGCACTTGTCTCCCACCTGCCTTTCTTCTTCTTCTTACCTATAGACTTTAAAAATGTTCAAAGCATTTTTATTGTGCTTCAGCTGTAAGGGAAATGCTCTCATGCGTGTGAAAGGAGTGCAGCAATTGACTTTATTATTCCCCTATAAAAAACAGCAATTCTGCCAATAAATATTTATTGAGCCCTTTTTTATTTACCAAGCACCATGTTAAAAGCTGGGGAAACAATAGTGAGAAAAAATAAATACTGGCCCTGGTCTCATGGAGCAGAGTCAAGTCAGGTCCTTCAACATTAATTCAGATAGTTTGTGGTTGAACCCATCCTATGTAAATAAACTCTTGGTTTTCAACTGAGGCTGTGGGTTTAGAATGAGAGAAGTAAGATGGAGCAGCTGATGCTGAGAGTTCAAGAGTCAACTCCATTATTCAGAGGTTCCTGCTCTGGGATCCTCTTTCACTTTTTGACTTTCCTTCTACTTCATGACTATCTAAAGCAATACTGCTCTCATCTCTGACTCGACAGAGGAAGGGAAAAGATACGCAGTTCACAATTACTCTGATAGCTAATCAGGGATGCTGTGGACGGTTGCACAGTTGGTGCACTGGGTAAAGGTGCCTGATTGAGGAAGCCAGTTGGAGCTGAACTCAGCCTGAGCCCTACTTGCCTTGCAGTGGCCCTGGCCTGAGGTGGCACAGTCCTGGGGAAGAGATGCCTTTTCTCCCAGGCTTCTCCTCTGCAGACACAGAAAGGCAGCTTATAAGCTCGAGGTGGTTTTCTTGGTAGAACTGGAAAAAGAATGGAAAAGGATATGGTTGAAACTGCTGTTTCAAATTTATGTTGTGTGAAATTCACTGTTTGTATCTTCCATGTCCCCCTTGATTCAGTTGATGTAATTATAAGTGCTTTTAGTTTTTTTTTTTCTTTTACTAGACTTTATTGTTTAGAGCAATTTTAGATTCACAGCAAAATTGAGCTGAAGGTGTAGAGATTTCCTTATGTAGGAAATCTGTCCCCACAGGTGCATAGTTTCCTGAATTGTCAACATCCTCCAGCAGAGTGGTATAAGCAATGAGCCTATATGGACCACGCCATTTCACCCAAAGTCCTTGGGTTTTGATGGCAGAAAAGAATGCAAGTATTGGTTCAACATAGGAAAAGTACATAGTGGTTAAAAGCAAAGCTTAGCAGGGTACATGTTGTGACTCAAGAAACTTCCTGTCTTTTCTCTTTCTGATTTAGACCTAGGGGGTGGAATGGGGAGGGAGGAGAGAGGCTCAAGAGGGAGGGGATATATGTATAATTATGGCTGATTTGCACTGTTGTACAGCAGAATCCAACACAACATTGTAAGGTAACGATCCTCCAATTAAAAGAAAAAAAAAACCTATTTCCTGTAGATGTAACTGGACAAAATGGGAAAAATTGGTAATACATTTTAGGTGGCTTCTTTTCTTTTTTTTTGGCCATGCCCCATGGAGCAATTAAACCCAAGCCACCACAGTGAAAGCACTGAGGCCTAAGCACTGGACCACCAGAGAATTCCTTAGGTAGTTTCTTTCTTGTACTTAATTTCTAAGATTAAGTTGATTGTCTCATCCTAATGATGAAGAAAATAATAAACTACCATTTCCTTTTTGTTTTTAGGAGATTGGCTTGTTTGAGGTGATATCTTATTGTAGTTTTAATTCGTATTTCCCTGATGATTAGAGAAATTGAGCATTTTTTCACGTGTCTGTTGGCCATTTGGATGTCTTCTTTGGAAAAATGTCTCTTTAGTTTCTCTGCTCATTCTTAATCAAATTGTGGATTCTTTTTGCTTTTTGTTGTTGTTGTTAATTGAATTATATGAGTTCTTTATATATTTTGGATATTGACCCCCATCTGTGTTTACTGTTGTGTATAATAGTATTAAAAACTTGACTTTAGTGAGCACAGATATATGCAGGTCATCTGCCGAGAATTTAACATATGTTGCTTTATTGAATTCTCTTCAGAGGTATGTGTGTAATAATGTAGGTATTGTTATCTCATTTTTATACACAGGGACACTGATATTTTACAAAATGATGCTATTTGTTTAGTTCTGGCTGTGCTGGGTCTTCGCTGCTGCTCAGGAGTGTCTCTGCTTGTGGAGACAGGGGCCACTCTCTGGGTGTGGCAGGCTTCTCATTGTGGCGGCTTCTCTTGTTGCAGGGCAAGCACTCTAGGCAGGTGAGCTTCCGTAGCTGCAGCACGTGGGCTGAGAAGTTGCAGTTCCTGGGCTGAGAAGTTGCAGTTCCTAGGCTGCAGAGCACAGGCTCAATAATTGAGGCACCCAGGCTTAGTTGCTCCGGAGCATGTGGGATCTTCCCAGACCAGGAATTGAACCCATGTCTTTTGCATTGGCTGACAGATTCTTTACCACTGAGCCAGCAGTGAAGCCCAGAACACTGACATTTGAGTTACCCAAGTTACATAACAAAGAAGTGGTAAAGTGGAGCTTGAACCCTGGTCTATTTGACTCCAAGACCTGCACAGATAACCACAATCTTTTGTACTCCTTTGTTATGGAAAAAGAGATGTTTAATCAGCTTTGAGGTCTCTAGCCTGACCTGGGAACCCAGTTTACAAATTTCAGACTTCTATAAAATATTCCAGTCTCCTCCAAGCTGGAATCTTTCTCAGTTTTCCTTATACCTGCTACCCTCATAATGCGTAACTGACGACCAGGAATCCTTCTTGGGTAGTACAGCTCACTGACCACTCTTCTTAGTTGTTATAACCACAAATCACACTTATGTCACAAGCCCTGAACCAACCCTGGCCTTTTATCTCTGCCAACCTCTTTGCTCAGCAGAACTCCTGACATAAGAGTATACAACATCTCATGAGGATTTTTCTCTTTGACAATTTCCTCATAGTTGTTTGTAAGAAAGGACATTAATTTATAAGGACTAAGATAAGAAAGTTGAATGTAATGGAATTTGAGGAGGTCAAAGAAATCAGTTTAACAGGATGAAGAATGTAATTCTATGGGAAGTGACAATGGCGCTGGGCAAGAGACAAGGACACAATGGCACTGAGATCACAAATACGATCGGGAGTTGACTGTAATTATTTTTTGTTTTGGGTTCAAGTAAGATAATTGGTTTGCAGTTGGCTAGCATGGTATCTCATTTCACCTTTTAATCTAAGGGACCCATAGTTTTTATGAGACAAACTCAGTGGTGATAATAACTCACATTTATTTTGCATTTATGCTTGGCTGTTTCTGTTTTTAATATTTACTTTGTTGCATCACGTGGGATCTTTCATTGAGCTGCACGGACTCTTTAGTTGTGGCATGAGGGCTCGGTAGTTGCGGCTCGTGGGCTTAGTTGCTCTGCAGCTTGTAGGATTTTAGTTCTCTAACCAGGGGTGGCTATCACATCCCTTATGTTGCAAGGTGGATGCTTGACCACCGCACCACCAGGGAAGTCTCCACCTTTGACTGTTATAGGCCCTTTATAGACTTTCTTTCATTTCATCATCACAGCCATCCTATGAGGGAAGTACCATTTGGCTGGCATTTCAGAGATGACAAGACAGAGGTTCAAGATGGTAAATAACTTGCTCAAGATCATAAAACTAGTAAGCAGCGGAGGCTGGATTCAAAATCAGGCAGCCCGCGTCTTAACCACTGTTCATATACCATCTAAATTCTTGCTGGGGAATTAAGGATGATGATGCAATCCATTTTGCATATAGAGCATGTTAGTAGCAAGTGCTTAGAATACTTCTTGCCTACGTTTTTTTTTCCCAAGGTGAGGGGTTTTCCCAGAACACTCTTGGTCTGTTTCACCTTCATTCCTCCCCTGGGGAAATGGAGCGAGTTTCCCAAGAAGGAGAGAGAAAGGACCTGCAGGGCCCATCTTCTTTCTCACACTCCTTCCTTGGGGTGCAACCTGCCTATGGAGACTACACAGTTTGATCTGCTCCCTGTGGGTGGTGGGGGTGGGGAGGCCTTCAGTGGTCTAGTGCTCCAGTGTATAGGTGTCTGCCTAACTTTGGGTTTCAGTATGAGGAGGCCCCTTGTTCCATATAAGTCACAGTCTCTATATTAGCTTAGCAAACAGGATATTTTGAACCTCATTTGATTATACCTTTGTCTCCTTTCTCAGTTGGTCTAGATGGATACGAGAGGTATTATGTATCCTCACTGCATTTCCTCCAAGAGCAGGGAAATAAATTTAAAAATATAGATAAGTGAGAAAACATCACATAAATGAAAGACTCTTGATCTAACATTCAACTAATCTGTCCCCTTCCAAGGTATTTGAATGCAGAGTTCCAAAGAATAGCAAGGAGAGATAAGAAAGACTTCCTCAGCGATCGATGCAAAGAAATAGAGGAAAACAGTAGAATGGGAGAGACTAGAGGTCTCTTCAAGAAAATTAGAGATACCAAGGGAACATGTCATGCAAAGATGGGCTCAATAAAGGACAGAAATGGTAGGGACCTAACAGAAGCAGAAGATATTAAGAAGAGGTGGCAAGAATACACGGAAGAACTGTACAAAAAAGATCTTTACAACCCAGATAATCATGATGGTGTGATCACTTACCTAGAGCCGGACATCCTGGAATGTGAAGTCAAGTGGGCCTTAGAAAGCATCACTACAAACAAAGCTAGTGGAGGCGATGGAATTCCAGTTGAGCTATTTCAAATCCTGAAAGATGTTGCTGTGAAAGTGCTGCACTCAACATGCCAGCAAATTTGGAAAACTCAGCAGTGGCCACAGGACTGGAAAAGGTCCGTTTTCATTCCAATCCCAAAGAAAGGCAATGCCAAAGAATGCTCAAACTACCGCACAATTGCACTCATCTCACATGCTAGTAAAGTAATGCTCCAAATTCTCCAAGCCAGGCTTCAGCAATCCATGAACTGTGAACTTCCAGATGTTCAAGCTGGTTTTAGAAAATGCAGAGGAACCAGAGATCAAATTGCCAACATCCACTGGATCATGGAAAAAGCAAGAGAGTTCCAGAAAAACATCTATTTCTGCTTTATTGACTATGCCAAAGCCTTTGACTGTGTGGACCACAATAAACTGGAAAATTCTGAAAGAGATGGGACTACAAGACCACATGACCTGCCTCTTGAGAAACCTGTATGCAGGTCAGGAAGCAACAGTTAGAACTGGACATGGAACAACAGACTGGTTCCAAATAGGAAAAGGAGTACATCAAGGCTGTATATTGTCACCTTGCTTATTTAACTTCTATGCAGAGTACATCATGAGAAACGCTGGGCTGGAGGAAGCACAAGCTGGAATCAAGATTGCTGGGAGAAATATCAATAACCTCAGATATGCAGATGACACCACCCTTACGGCAGAAAGTGAAGAGGAGCTAAAAAGCCTCTTGATGAAAGTGAAAGAGGAGAGTGAAAAAGTTGGCTTAAAGCTCAACATTCAGAAAACTAACATCATGGCATCCAGTCCCATCACTTTATGGCAAATAGATGGGGAAACAGTGGAAACCGTGGCTGACTTTATCTTTCTGGGCTCTAAAATCACTGTAGATGGTGATTTCAGCCATGACATTAAAAGACGCTTGCTCCTTGGAAGGAAAGTTATGACCAACCTAGACAGCATATTAAAAAGCAGAGACATTACTTTGTCAACAAAGATCCATCTAGTCAAGACTATGGTTTTTCCAGTGGTCATGTATGGATGTGAGAGTTGGACTATAAAGAAAGCTAAGTGCAGAAGAATTGATGCTTCTGAACTGTGGTGTTGGAGAAGACCCTTGAGAGTCCCTTGGACTGCAAGGAGATCCAACCATTCAGTCCATCCTAAAGGAGATCAGTCCTGGGTGTTCATTGGAAGGACTGATGTTGAAGCTGAAACTCCAATACTTTGGCCACCTCATCCGAAGAGCTGGCTCATTGGAAAAGACCCTGATGCTGGGAAAGATTGGGGACAGGAGGAGAAGGGGACGACAGGATGAGATGGTTGGATGGCATCACCAACTCAATGGACATGGGTTTGGTTGGACTCTGGGAGTCGGTGATGGACAGGGAGGCCTGGCGTGCTGTGGTTCATGGGGTCACAAAGAATTGGACACAACTGAGCTGAACTTCCAAGGTAACCAGTTTATCAATTAAACTTTAGAAGGGGAACACAGCCGATATTTTTCTTACGTAATCTCATTTAACTCCTGTCACAATCATGTGAGGTGGGATTTATTATCACTGTGTTATTAATAAGGAAACCATCTCATTCAGTCAATAAATACTGAATGTGGCCCATAGGCCAGGTTTTGTTCCAGGAGGCTCAGAGAGGTAATGGGAATTGCTCAAGGTTATATAGTCTATCAGAGGAAGAGGTAGGATTTGAACCCACATTTAACGAATGACACAGGTTAGGCATTCCTCGAAGAGACGGGAGAGAGGAACACCTTTTTAAAATGGTGATAAACATTTATTGAGCCCTGGTTTTATTCCAGGGTGCAGTTTATACCACTCAGTGCTTTGTGGTGCATTATCTCATTAAATCCTTGCGTATTTCCTTCCTGAACATACAGGGACTTTGAGGTTCAATGATGTTAATTAGTTTTCCAAAGGGTACAGAGTAAGTGGCAGAACTTCTTCTTTTTTCAAACCTTTAGCTTTTGAGAAGTACTGCCTTTGCTTTTCTGAAGCTTACAAAGGTAATTGGAAAACATAGCCTCTGAAATGACATCAGAGCATCTTGAAATCATTAATTAGCAAACGCAGATTAACCTGGTGGGAGTGAATGGAGGTGCTGAATGGCTCGGAGGGAAACCAGAGGAAGAGTTATGTGCGGGAAAGACAGGGCAGAGAGAGTGATCTGAGGTGGGTTCACCCGGACTTCCTGGAGAGGACTTTTTAACTAGGTTTCAGCTGATATGTGCTGGATGATGGTGAAGAAAAATAACGTTAAGTTCGAGAATAAGGGAAAAGTTTTGAATTGCCTTCCTTTGCACATGGTAAGTCAGTTGTGAGCAAGAAACAAAATGACAGTAGCAATAACAAAACCTTGTCCTCTCTGAAAGTAAGGAACTGCCGTGGCAAGGACATGGCCTCCAGGTCTTGAGAATTTTGTTTGGGTGAGGTTCTAAGGACCCTGGATCTTTCCATGGCTCTCTGTTAACTAACAGGTATCAACAAGGAGTCACTTAATATTTCTGAACCTTAATATCTTCATCTCTAAATGGGGAAGTAGAATATGTGCCCTCCAAAGTTCCACTGAACAGTAATAATCTTTTGTCTTCCCTTGCAGGGAAGAATCCTAGCCTTTCCCAGAATTTCTGGCATGTCGATGATGGTCAGTAAATGTTTGTTGAATTTAACTAATTAAAGGCAATGAAACTAATTGAAACACACTAGTAGGCAATGAAACTAATTGAAAAACATGCCCGTATAGTTGCTCATATAGTAGGCATGTCTTGTTTGCAATATTCTTGTTGCCTATGTTCCATATGTCATCTCTTTTTGCCTCTGAGTCATCAAACTTGTCATTTCCTTGTTAAGGAAACCTGTCCCCACAAATCACCCTGGTACCTTCATTCTGAACTGTGTCTCTGATGGGCTCAATCACTCTGTGCTTTCCTGGTATTGTTCATTCTTCTTACATAGCCTTCTGATCTCCTAATTCTTAAAAAAATTTTTTTTAATATATTTTTAAAATTTTTAATTGGAGGATAATTGCTTTGAATGTTGTGTTGGTTTCTGCTATACAACAATGTGAATCAGTCATAACCATATATATATATATATATATATATATATATATATATAGCCTTCCCTCTTGAGCCTCCCTTTCAGCCTCCCCTCCCCATCACACCCCTCTAGGTCATCACAGAGCACCAGGCTTAACTCCCTGTGATACATAGCAGCATCCCACTAGCTATTTTACACGTGGCAGTGTATGTATGTCAATGCTACTTTCTCAGTTCATCCCACCCTCTCCTTCCCCCGCTGTTGATCTCCTAATTCTTCACAGCTATATTGACTATATGCATATTCTACACTTTTCATTTAGTAGCTGTGTGGAGAGTCTCATTTCTGAACAAGTATCTGCCTGAAGGGTGTGAATGAAACCGTATGACTGAAGGAGCAACACCTAGTGGCAACAGGCTTTAACTGAAGGCTCAAATTTTGACAGCATTGCCTTCAATGCAGGAGACCTGGGTTCAATCTCTGGGTCGGGAAGATCCCCTGGAGAAGGGCATGGCAACCCACTCCAGTATTCTTGCCTGGAGAACCCCATGGACAGAGGAGCCTGATGGGCTACAGTCCTGGGGTTGCACAGAGTTGGACACGACTGAGCGACTAACGCGATTTGATTTTGATTTTGTTGTTGTTGGCCGTACTACGTGGCCTGTGGGCTCCCAGTTCCCCAACTGGGGATCAAACCTGGGCCCTCGGCAGTGAAAGTGTGGGGTCCCAATCACTGGACCATCAGGAAATTCATGAAATTTGATTTTTAAAATTAAATATACATACATATATATATATAGTCTTTGTCTCTAAAATGGAATAACATTTCAAGGAGGAAAGATTATTCCATGTTTAGGATTATATAGATAAAACAACTTGTATTTGATGGAATTTTTCACTTTTTTCCTGCAGGGCTTAGCACCATATATGCTGAGTCGGCTTCTCTTGGCTCAAAATTCTAAATTGGAAAAGATGGCTCTCATCTAGGATTCTGAGGCTGAGTCAGAGCCTTGGAATCCAGGTGATCTTGATGTCTGTGGTAGTAGTATGGCAGACACTCCTGGTTGGCTTCACAGTCTCCAGTCTCCAACTAGACTCTGCGCTAACAGATCTCCTGTTCTGTTGAGGGCAGCAGTGTGCCCGTTCTAGAACATTCACCTTCTTTAAGACCCCTCTGAAGCTGCAGTGGCCACAATCCAGGTCTGCCCAGAGGCATGGGTAGGAGTTTCCTGTGGGGAGATCCAGGAAGCCATTGTTCTCCTGATAGAAAGAGGTAAGTCCAGCTGGCACAGGCATTTTGTCTTTGACTCTTCCTCTTCTTTCTGCCTAGAGTATGGATACCATACTCTAGGAAGGGAGGGGAAGCAGACTAGCTTGCAGTTCTGAGGAAGAAAGTCAGGAGTGTCAGAGAAAGAAGCTAGAAGGAGTGTGAGACCTTGCTGACTTCCTGAAACAGCTACCTCAACCTTACCTCAAAACTTCTATTATGAGAGAAAAAGAAAACCTCTATTTGGTTAAGTACTATAGTCAGTTATTTTCAGCCTCATGAAATCCTAACTGATGCAAATATAAAATAGATTAAAATATGAAATTTTTAGGCTTCAGGAAAAACTTAACATTTCTTAAAGATATTGGCAATCAAATGTACCAGATCATAAATATGTTTTGCCAAGCTTTGGTCTATTCAGATTTTGTCAGTGATTACTTGAATCTCTCCCTTCCTCCTTTCCTTTCAAAACAAATTTTGTTGATAGCTTCTCTACAGTCTATGGGCTGGAAATGTCACAGTGAGCAGAACAGGCATGATTTCTGCCCTCAAATAATCACGCAAATATGTAATTATAAAACAATCTAGATACAATGAGAGGAGATACAGAGAACAATGAGGACATGTAAATGTGAGACTACATCTGGTCTGGGGAGGCTTCTCTGAGGAGCTGAGGTCTGAGCTGAGACTAGAAGGCTTTTCAGGGGTTTATTAGGCAAAGGTGGTGGATGGAGTGAGAAAAAGAAACAGCAAGTGTGAGGGCCCCAGGGCTGCAGAGAGCAAGGCACTTTTGAGGAACTGAAAGTAGTACCCTGTGACTGAAATATTGAGAAAAAGGAAGAGAATAGCACAAAATTAGGCTGGAGAGGTAAATGGGCTAGCTAATGCAGGGCCCTGTTGTCATTTATATTACAGATTTGGTCTTTACTCTAAGAACAGTGGAAAGTCATTGAAGATCCTAAGCCTTTAAGTATGACCTGTCCAGATTCAACTTTAAAAACTCAAATGCTGTTCTATCTGTTTGACATAGAATAAATTGGTGATATGAGGCTGTAGTTAATGTGGGGAGTTTGGTTATGATACCAGATGGAAGATGGTGAGTAAGGTAAAAGATAGCTTGGATTTAGGGGGTGGCAGTGAAGATGAAAGTTGTGGGATATAAATACCTTTGAGAAGTAAAGTCAATGAGACCTGGTGATGGGTTTGACACAGAAATTGACAGGTGGGAGATTGCAAGGAAGATTCCTAGATTCTGACTTGCAGAATTTGATGGTTGGTCGGGTGTAGGTGGCATTTGCTGAGAAAGGAAACCTAAAGGAGGCTTGAGTTGGGAGGGGTACATAGTGATGAGTTTTCCCCAAACATATTGTATGTGAAGGATCTTGAGATACCCATATGGGTACGTCACATAGGCAGGTGTGAGGAAAGGTCTGGGCTGGAGGCATCAGCATGCAAATAGTGGATGAAGTTATAGATCATAAGATGATTGAAGAAGAGAGGACAGAGTGAGAGGGGAAGGGGGCTCAGGACCAATCTGATATAAAGATAAGTAACCTTGTTCTTATCCTCAGGAAGCTTATAACGTGGTAGAGGTGATGAGCTACATACATGTTGATAACGGGTTATCAGAATAATGTCATTTGCAGCAACATGGACGGACCTAGAGGGTGTCCTATTGAATAAGTCAGACAGAGAAGAATAAACACCGTATGACATCCCTTATATGCGAAATCTAAAAAGACAAGAAAGCTTATTTACAAAATAGATTCACAGACTTCGAGAACGAACTTATGGTTGCCGGGTGTGGGGAAAGGGTGGAGGGAAGGTATAGTTGAGCAGTTTGGGGTGGACATGTACACACTGCTATATTTAAAATGGATAACCAGTGAAGACCTACCGTATAGCACAGGGAACTGCTTGTTGTTATGTGGAAGCCTGGATGGCAGGGGAGTTTGGGGGAGAATGGATACATGTTTATGTATGGCTGAGTCCCTTTGCTATTCAATGGAAGCTATCACAACTTTGTTAATTGGCTATACTCCAATTAGTTTAGTTTTAAAAAAAGAAAGAAAAAATAGGTTGTCATCTGCTCCCAGAATGAGAACAGGGATCATTTGGTCTTGTCTACACCGTGTCTATTTCTGTTATAGCAAATCACCCAATAAGGGGCTTGCCAGGTGGCTCAGTGGTAAAGAATCCATCTGCAAATGCAGATGACATACGTTCGATCCCTGGGTTGGGAAGATCCCCTGGAGGAGGAAATGGCAACCCACTTCAGTATTCTTGCCTGGAGAATCCCATGGACAGTGGAGTCAGTCCATGGGGTTACAGTCCAGTGGCTACCATCCATGGGGTCTCCAAGAGTCAGACATGACTGAGAAGCTGAGGGTGCACGCAAGTCTCCCTAAAATTTGATGACTTGGAACAGTAGTAGATAGTGATTCTTTAATAGTTTCTATGGATCAGGAACTAGAGGGTAGCCTTACTGGGTGGCTATGAAGGTGTGTGAAGACTATGGGGTCTCTCATGAAGTTGCAATCGGGATGTTGCTGAGGCTACATCATCTGAGGCTTGACTGACGCTGGAGGATCCACTTCCAAGAGAGCTCCCTCACATGGCTTTTGGCTGGAGGCCGAAGTCCCTCACCACATGGAACTTTCCATAGAGCTACTTGGGTGTCCTCGTGAAACGGTAGCTGGTTTTCCCCCAAGTGAGTGGCCCAAGTGAGAGCAAGGAGGAAGCCACTGCTTTTTATGACCTGGTCTCGGAAGTCATACTGTCACTCTTACCACATTCTGTTTCTTAGAAGTGAGTCACTAAGTCTGGTTCATACTCAAGGGAAGGAGACTTAGGCTCTATCATTTGAAGTGAGGATTGTAAAAAAATTTCAGACACGTTTTAAAATCACTGTAACCGCTGTAACAGCAGCACCTAGTACAGTGCCTGACACATAACAGGTGATTAATAAAGATTTGTAAAAGGAACGATTATTTTCTACTTTAAACGTTGAGTCACTAGCACTGACACGCTGGCACTAAGGCAGGCAGTCACACTGAGGAATGGCCGCTTGAAGCCTCATTCAGTTTCAGTGTATTCTGCTGTTATTCCATCAGCAAAAGGGCCATTTTGAGAAGTTGTCTGGCCATTCACACAACATGTGAACTGCTGGGGTTCTTTCCAGAATTGGTACAAAACTGGAAGAAGAGATATGAGGTCTCAGAGGTACCCAACAGTTAAGTTTTGCTAGTGAACTAATAATAAGGACTTCTATTTTATTATTATTTGAGGACCAGCTACTTTATATTTATTTAAAGACTTGGGATCTCTGATGTATTTAAGGTTAAGTAGATTCAGGTCAGAGTGGGTGCTATGGGAGCCTGAACCCGGTACAAACCAAGTGGAAGGAAAGCAGAATGAGGTTCTTTAGTACAGATTTTAAAATCCTTGAACATTTCCAAGAAAAAAGGAGTGACTGGGAGGTGTGGCAACAATGTATGTGTGCTGCTCAGTTCTTTTTTTCTTTTTCTGTTTAAAATTTACTTATTTTTTAATTGTAGGATAATTGGTCGGGGAAGGAGATGGCCACCCCACTCCAGTACTCTTGCCTGGAAAATCTCATGGATGGAGGAGCCTGGTGGGCTGCAGTCCATGGGGTCTCGAAGAGTCGGACACGACTGAGTGACTTCACTTTCACTTTTCACTTTCATGCATTGGAGAAGGAAACGGCAACCCACTCCAGTGTTCTTGCCTGGAGAATCCCAGGGACGGGGGAGCCTGGTGGGCTGCCTTCTGTGGGGTCGCACAGAGTTGGACATGACTGAAGCAACTTAGCAGTAGCAGCAACAGGATAATTGCTTACAGATTTTGTTGTTTTCTGTCAAACGTCAACATGAATCAGCCATAGGTATACATATATCCCCTCCCTTTTGAACCTCCCTCCCATCTCCCTCCCCATCCCATCCTTCTAGGTTGACCCAGAGCCCCTGTTTGAGTTTCCTGAGACATACAGCAAATTCCCCTTGGCTCTCTATTTTACATATGGTAAGTTTCCATGTTACTCTCTCCATACATCTCACCCTCTCCTCCCCTCTCCCCAGGTCCGTAAGTGTTCTCTGTGTCTGCTTTTATTCCTAGTTTTTTAAGGACTCTCCATACTGTCTTCCATAGTGGCTGTATGAATTTACATTCCCACCAACAGTGCAAGAGCATTCCCTTTTCTCCACACCCTCTTCAGCATTTATTGTTTGTAGACTTTTTGATGATGGCCATTCTGACCGGTGTGAGGTGATATTAGTTCTTTTTTTCAAAAGCCTGACTTTCCACCGGGAGGAGTGCAATTAGTGCGGCATCTCTGGTATCCACTGTAGTTTCAAGCTGAGGCTGTGGTCTGTTTCAGCAGCCCCAAGCCAATGACAGAGCATGGTGGGGGCAGACCTAGCTCTTTCTGTGGGACTGAGAAATGTGGAATTTCTCCAGTGAGTAGTCTTTGTGCTCCAAAACTCCGCATGGAGTGGGCCGAGCCTTTGTTAGACCTGTGTTGTGATCTGAGGCTCTCCCTGCCCTGTTCTGCATCCTCCTCCTTTAACTCTCACAGGCACCTCCCTCTCCCCAGTAAACTCATGCACTTTTAACCCCATCTCAGCATCCTGGAGAACCTGACCATTCCAAGGTGGTGTAGAGGGCATGTGGTTGTGGTAATTACGGAGCTTGCATAAGTAAAGGACAGCAGAGTGCAGTGGTTAAGTGCTTTGGCAGCAAATAGGTCTGAGTTTGAGCCCAGCTGGGCTGTCTACTAGCTTTGTGATTTAGGGCAAATATCTTAAACTCTTTGTTTCTTGGTTTCCCCATTGGGCAGATGGAGATGTTAACATACTTCTATCTCTGAGATTTGTTGGGAGGATTAAATAGGTTCATTCTTACAGAGTGCTCAGCAACATGCATGATGGAGTCAGGCAGAGTTCTTAGTCGTAAGCAATAGAAGCTGACTCAGGTTGATTGAAACAGGAAAAAAATTGATCGCAAAAGACAGCCGGCAGCTCCCAGAATTCCCAGGGAGGCTGGGAAAGGAGCTCAGAAAAGCAGAAACAAGGGTAGCAGCCAGGGCTGTAGTCAAACTCATGCTACAAGATCAGGCGGATGAGGACACTGCTGCTGCTTCTCTTGCTCACTGGATGCCAAGGCGTGCCCCACTGCCTCTGACAGTACCATTCCCAGTGGCGGACCTCAGAGCCTGCCCCTGGCCTGCTGCCACTGTTATCTAGATGTGTGCTGCGGTTATCCCTAACTGCGCCAGCCCAGGCAGCAGGATGGCTTTTCTGCAGTCCTCAATATCTTTTCTCCTTTCCCCCTCTCCTCCCCTCGTCCCATTTGGCTTCTCCTTCTCTCTCATTCCCCCTCCTTCTTTTCCTCTTCCTCTTCCTCCTTCCTCTCTGTCTCTCTCTCCTCTTTATCTGCTACTCCATCATCTCTCTCTCTCTCCACACACCTTCCTGTTCCTCCTCTCCTGTCCTCTCTTCCCCTCTCTCCCTTCCTCTCTTCCCACCTCTCCCTCCTCCTTCTTCTCCTTCTCCTCCTGTCTCTCTCATTTCCATCACCTCTATCTCTGTTTCTCCTTCTATCTATTCCCTCTCTGCTGGCTCACTGTCCTTGTCAAATAGCTGTACCAAATCTTTTTTAAAAAATGTGACCCAATGATTTCTCTTTAACTTCCTTTCTATCCTCTTCTTTCCTTCCCTAAACTTTGGACAAATCGGTATTTCTTCCTCACTTCTTATTCACTCCACTACAGTCCGGCTTCCAATCTCTTTTACTCCACTGGAATGGCTCTTTCCAAGATTGCCAAGGACCTCCGTGTTGTCTTGCTGGGCATCATCTCTTCTGTCCCCCTGCTTGACTTCTTGGGAACATTCAATTTTGTTGACCAAGACCTCCATTTGAAATTCTTTCCTGTTCTTGGCTTGGTAAGGCCATACTTGCCTGGTTTTCCTCCTTTTTTGGACCTCACCGTCTTAGTATCCTTTGTAGACGTTTCATTCTGTTTACCTCTGTATTTACTCTCTAGGGCTGTCGAAACAAAGTATTACAAACTAGATGGCTTAAGCAACAGAAAATCATTGTCTCAGTTTTCCAGCAGCTTAAAGTCAGAGATCAGGACATTGACAGATTTGGTTCTTTGGCTTGTAAAAACATCACCCTGATCTCTGCCTTTGCTGTCTTGTGGCCTTCTCCCTGTGTACATAGCCCTGTATTCAAATTTCTCCTTTTTATAAGGACACCAGTCATATTGGATTAGCTTTTTTCTCTCCAATGATCTCATCTTAACTAATTACATTTATAATGATCCTAGTTCCAAATAAGGTCATATTCTGAGGTCCTGGGGGTTAAGATTTCAATATATGAGTGGGGGAGGGCAGACACAGTTCAATTCATAACACCTTCTAAGTATTGTTATCCCTTGGTCTCTTCCTTAGCTCTCTCTGAGAAGCTCCATCCAAATGCATAGCTTTAATTACTGCACCACCTCTACAGTGAGAACAGATACCCAACAGCAATTCTCTAGAATAATCCTCTCCCACTAATTCTGGAAGGACAGATCCAATTACCCAGTGGACATGTTTGGGGATTTACAAGTTTCTATACATTTATAATATCCCCAACTGAATTTATCTTTTCCTCAGAGCTGCTCCTTCTGAGTTTCCTGTCTCAGAGATGGGCTCCATCATCCACCTGACTCCTCTGGCCCACCCTGGAAATTATCCTGGAGGCTTGCTCTCGCTTACAGACGTTCAGTCTCCAAGTCCTGCCAATTCTGCTTCTTTCGTAGCTCCCTGTATGGCTCATTTTCTTGTTTTTCCCCCTGCTGTCACTTCCTTGGTTTAGTTTGCCTCTCTTCTAGCTTGAGTTATTATGATTAATGATGACAGTGAATCAGCGTTTATTACATGCTATGGGCCAGTCTCTTTCATAAGATGCCTTCCTAGTCTTATACCTCTCCAGCCCCTCCTGATTCCAGGAAGACTGCTATAGACACACGTGGAGCAGGTATAAATCCTTAGTCCCTCCAATTCAGATGATCAAGAACAATATAACTTTTTCCCTATAATTCAATTTAATGAATTATTTAAAAATTTTAAAATTTCATTCTGTCTGATGGCAGAACATATAATCTCAGCTAATTCTGAGTAAATGAGTAATTCTTGCGTTGTGCTATTTCATTTACTATTTCTTAAAATTATAATTTTTACTGCTACTACTTTTGAGACTGTCATCATTTTTTTGGCAGCATAGTATTCCAAAATATGAATGTACTAAAACTTTTATTCAGTTCCCTGTTTATGAACCTTTAGATCATTTGCAGTCTTTTGCTCTTATGAAATCTTTGTGATACATATTTGCATAAATGTGCCACTATAAGTGCAAGGTAAAATTTTTGAGATGGAAATACTGGATTGAAGGTTATACACATTTAAATTTTGATAGCTGTTGCTAGGTTGCCCTCCTGAGACCTTGTGCCAATTTATACTTCAACAGATAGCATATGAAAATGCCGATTTCCCCTCCTCAGCACCAATACTGGGTATTGCAAAGCTTTAAAATATTTGGTTACTTTTCATAATATATTTCTTTAATTATGATTAAAATTTCATTGTAATATAATGTTTTTCATTAATCATATTAATTTAAGGTTGCATATTATTTTTAACATTTTTCCCCTACTTAATTTAACACGAATATATTTTCTTTTTTTTTTGGCCGTACCATGCAGCATGTGGGATCTTAGTTCCCTGACTGGGGAGGTATCATACCCCTGCCCACTTCAGTGGAAGCGTGGGTTCTTAACCATTGCACTGCACAGTCCCTCACATGAATATATTTTCATTTAAATAAATATGCATCTCTCCAGATGTACTTTTAGGCACTTAGCCTCTAGTTAACACACCCATAAGACCACACTAGATAGAGTCGTTCTTGGGATAAAAATGAAATGTTGATGACTAAGAATTCTTAGGTGGATTCTAAGCCTCAGAATAAACAATAAGCCAAGGGTCTAAGCCAGCAGCAACTAAGAGAAATATAATGTTAACTAAAAATGCATGTTCTATACATAATTTTAGATTTTTCTAATAGGTAAAAAGAAACAGGTGAGATTAATTCAATGTTATTTTCACCTAATATATGCGAAATAGTATCATTTCAATGTCATCAGTATAAAATTGTTATATAAGTAATCAGTAAAAAGTTTTTTTGTTCTAAGTTTTTAATTTATACTTATTTATTGTTATTTGGGCTGCACTGGGTCTTCACTGCTGCCTGGGCTTTCTCTAGCTGTGGCGAGTGGGGGCTACTCTTCCTTGTGGTGTGCAGGCTTCTCACTGTGCTGACTTCTCTTGCTGCGGAGCACGGGCTCTAGGCAGGCAGGCTCTAGTAGTTGTGGCTGAGTAACTGGGGCCTGTGAGCTTTTAGTTGCTCGATGACATTCAGGATCTTCCTGGACCAGGGACTGAACCCACGTTCCCTACATTGGCAACTGACTCAACCACTGGACTACCATGGAAGCTTCTGTCCTAAGTCTTCTAAATCAGTAAATTTTATACTTACAGCACATCTTAAGACTACATGTGTGCGTGTTCAGTCGTGTCCAACTCTTTGCAACCCCAGGACTGTAGCCAGCCAGGCTCCTCTGTCCATGGGATTTTCCAGGCAAGAATAGTGGAGTGTGTTGCCGTTTCCATGGAACCCTCATCTCTTTTGCCTCCTGTGTTGGCAGATGGGTTCTTTACCAGCTGAGCCACCAGGGAAGCCCATCCCAAGACTAGCCGTGCTTTAAGTGTTCAATAGCCACAAATAGCTAGTGACTACTGTATTGGACAGTATAGATAAGTGTTGTAAAGACACTTCCAGTGTTCAGCATCTACAAGTGACACTTGAATAGCTTAAAATTGCATATGACCAACTTGCCTAATTTGGGGGGACCAAGTGCAATGCCTTTTAGAGAGGAGGTACTCAAAGTTTATTTTTCTAATTGAGTTATTTTTATTTTTTCAATTGAACATTCACACTTGTTCTATGTAGATATGGTTGAAATACCTCATTGTAGCAATGAATCATTTTATTAGTCATGAAACAAACAAAAAAAACCCAATTCATATGTTTCACTTTGTTTCTCAGAAATGAGAGATGTTTGAAGAATGTGTTTTCATAATATTTGCCAAAAATTTTCATCACACAATAGGTTTTTTTTCTGTCTTCCTTTTGGACAATTGTTGAGTTGATGAAGCTTTTAAGATAGGTAAGAACAGATGTGTTGACTCAGTTTGGAAAGGCAAAAACAGTTTTACTTGAAGAGAAGCCCTCAGGGAAATGACAGCCTCCCAGGGGTGGTTGAATCCAGTTTTAGGAAATACTGAGTCTTTAGTGAACATTATAATTGGGTTAAAAGCCAACAGAGTTTGGGCAAACTGACAGTCCTCCAAATATCACAGTGCAGTATTAGGAGCAGTCTCCCTAACTTGACATTTCTTAAGAGGATTTATATTTTAATTATTTGCTTAAAATTTGGTCCTGATGGTCCTTTAGGCCAAGAGTCCCCAACCTCCGGGATCTAATGCCTGATGACCTGAGGTGGTGCTGATGTAATAATAATAGAAATAAAGTACACAATAAATGTAATGTACTTGAATGATCACAAAACAACCCCCGCCACCCTGTCCATGCTTAGTCCATGGGAAAAATTGTCTTCTATGAAACTGGTCCCTGATGCTGAAAAGGCTGGGGACTGCTGCTTTAGGCAAATATTAATCTCATTTACTTCTCTAATTTTAATGCTCCAAAACACCAACTTAGGGAAGGAAAGAGAAGTGTTCTGTGAAGTTATGTAAGTACTTTATAATACAATGTGAGAAAAAAGTTCTTTTTATTAAAATGTTTCTAATGCCCTATTCAGACTGGGAGACATTAAAAGTGGAATTAGAGAATACCAGTTGGAGAAGCCCAATAAACCACTGAATTCAATCCTATCCGCTTGTCTCACAAGTTAGAAAGCAAACTTAGAGAGGCAAAGATACTTCCTTAAGGTCACATGACTATGACTTTCTGATGGCTGGACCAGCCATCAGAACTGGGATCTGAACTAGATCTGGTAGACTGAGTGCCTGAAGAACTATGGATGAAGGTTCCTAACTTTGTACAGAAGTTGGTGATCAAAACCATCTCAAAGAAAAAGAAATGCAAGAAGGCAAACTGGTTGTCTAAGGAGGTCTTACAAATAGCTGAGAAGCAAAAGGCAAAGGAGAAAGGGAAAAATATATCCAACCGAATGCAGAGTTCCAGACAAGGAGAGATAAGAAAGCCTTCTTAAGTGAACAATGTGAATAAATAGAGGAAAACAATAGAATGGCAAAGACTAGAGATCTCTTCAAGAAAATTGGAGATACCAAGGGAACATTTCATGCAAAGATGGGCACAATAAAGGACAGAAATGGCAAGCATCTAAAAAAGGAGAAGAGATTAAGAAGAACACACAGAAGAATTACACAAAAAAGCTCTTACTGTCCTGGATAACCACAATGGTGTGATCACTCACCAGAGTCAGACATCCTGGAGTGTGAAGTCAAGTGGGCCTTAGGAAGCATTACTATGAACAAAGCTAGTGGAGGTGATGGAATTCTAGCTGAGCTATTTCAAATCCTAAAAGATGATGCTGTTAAAGTGCTACCCTCAATATGTCAGCAAATTTGGAAAACTCAGAAGTGGCCACAGGACAGGAAAAGGTCAGTTTTCATTCCATTGCCAAAGAAGGGCAATGCCAAAGAATGTTCAAACAATTGTGATCATTTCACACACTAGCAAGGTAATGCTTCAAATCCTTCAAGCTAGGCTTCAGCAATATGTAAATTGAGAACTTCCAGTTGTACAAGCTGGATTTAGAAAAGACAGAGGGACCAGAGATCAAATTGCCAACATCCACTGGATCATAGTAAAAGCGAGGGAATTTCGAAAGAAAAGATCTACTTCTGCTTCATTGACTATGCTAAAGACTTTGACTCTGTGGATTACAACAAACTGGAAAATTCTTTTTAAAAAAATATTCTTAAAGAAATGGGAATACTAGACCATCTCACCTGTCTCCTGAGAAACCTGTATGCAGGACAAGAAGCAACAGTTAGAATCAGACATGGAACAACATACTGGTTCAAAATTGGGAAAGAAGTACGTCAAGGCTATATATTGTCACCCTGTTTATCTAACCTATATGTAGAGTACATCATGCAAAATGCCAAGCTGGATGATTCACAAGCTGGAATCAAGATTGCCAAGAGAAATATCAATAACCTCAGATATGCAGATGATACCACTCTAATGGCAGAAAGTGAAAAGAAACTAAAGATCCTCTTAATGAGGGTGAAAGAGGAGAGTGAAAAAGCTGTCTTAAAACTCAGCATTCAGAAAACTAAGATCATGGCATCCAGTCCCATCACTTCATGGCAAATAGATGAGGAAACAATGGAAACAGTGGCAGGTTTTATCTTCCTGGGCTCCAAAATCACTGCAAATGGTGACTGCAGCCATGAAATTAAAAGATCCTTTCTCCTTGGAAGAAAAGCTATGAAAACCTAGACAGCATATTAAAAATCAGAGACATCACTTTACTGACAAATGTCTGTATAATCAAACGAATGGTTTTTCCAGTAGTCACGTATGGATATGAGAGTTGGATCATAAAGATGACTGAAGGCCAAAGAGTTGATGCTTTCGAACTGTGGTGTTGGAGAAGACTCTTGAGAGTCCCTTGGACACCAAGGAGATAAAACCAATCAATCCTAAATATTCACTGGAAGGACTGATGCTGAAGCTGAAGCTCTAATACTTTGTCCACCTGATGCAAAGAGCCGGCTCATTAGAAAAGACTCTGATGCTGGAAAAGATTGAGGGCAGGAGGAGAAGGGAACGACAGAGGATGGCATCACCAACTCAATGAACATGCATTTAAGCAAACTCCAGGAGACAGTGAAGGACAAAGAAGCCTGGTGTGCTGCAGTCCATGGGGTTGCAAAGTATCAGACACAAGCAACTGAGCAACAACAGCAGGTTCTGGCCTAAATGCTTTTCATAAATGTCAACCAATACAGTATTGTAAAGCAAAATAAAGTAAAAAATTAAAAATAAATAAAATAAATGTCAACAGTTCATAAAATCCTTACAGTGTAAAATATTACACATTTAAAAGAAAAAAACCATCGTTCTCCTCTAATGATATTTTTTTCCTGAAACTTCATTTGCTTTCTTAAGCAGAAGTTGCTGCCGCACAAAACATTCTCCACATCCAGAGTCAAAGTCTGCCTGAGACCCCCTAGTAAACTCCAGTGGGCTATGTTTTGACAGCTAGTCACAACTCAAGCCCAATATGTTTCTATTAAGAATGCAGAGAGGTTTGGAAAGCACAGCTTTTTAAAAGTTTATTTTTAAATTTTGTTGGAGTATAGTTGATTTACAATGTTGTGGTAGTTTCAGGTGGACAGCAAAGTGATTGTTATACATATGTTCATTCAAGGTTCTTTTCTCATATAGTTCATAACAGAATATTGTTTCCTTCCTTAATTGTTCACTGATGATTTCATCCCTCTCTTCCTTCCTCTTTTCCTCCTCTCTTCCTTCATTGCCCCTCATCTCTCCCTGCTCCCTGCCCCTTCCTTCCTTCCTTCTACCCTATTATAGAAAGTGAGGTGTTAAGGACATTTTCTGTCAAGAGTCCAAACTCTTTTTATCTTGAATGTGTAGAATATTGAAAATACAAGGGCCTCAGGGGTCATCAGAAGGGAAGTAGAGGCCCAGAGAGGTAGAGGATTTTATCTGAGATCAACTAAGTGAAATTCTACCGAGGTCAGAAAGCTGCTTCATGATGTATGCTCAGTTGTGTCTGACTCTTTGCGACCCCATGGACTGTAGCCTGCCAGACTTCTCTGTCCATGGGATTTTCCAGGCAAGAATACTGGAGTGGGTTGCCTTTTCCTCCTCTAGGGGATCTTCCTGGCCCAGGGATCAAACCAGTGCCTTCTGTGCCTCCTGCATTAATAAGTGGATTCTTTACCACTGAGCCATCTGGGAAACCCAAGATTCTACGTAGCAGGAGTCCAATCAACCCCAACCTGGAAAGCTGTCAGAAGAACAAAGACAATGTCTGCTTGTCTGGAGGGTGGGGTGGGGAGAACATCCTTTTCTTAATTACTTAATTCAATCGCAAATCAGCAAATTCTTCCCCTTCCCCTGAAGGAGACCAGGATCCTTCACCGGGAGCCTCACAATGAAAAGAAAATCTCTAACCATATCCAGCACTTCAAAAACCCTGGTGGTGAGGGTCAGGTAGCCAAGGGCTTAAAGACACAAGGAGTTAGGGTTTGGAAATACATACAAGAGGAGGAAACAGTACTTTTATTAATCTGTGCCTTAAAAGTCACTTGATTGTAGGAGAGGGCCAACACATTAAGAAGACTTCAGCTTCCCTGGTGGTACAGTGGGTAAGCATCCACCTGCCAATGCAGGGGACGTGATCCCTGGTCCAGGAAGATTCCACGTGCTGTGGAGCAGCTAAGCCTGTGTGCTACAGCTCCCAAAGCCCACGTGCCTAGAGCCTGTTCCCCACAACAAGAGGAGCCACCAACGCGGGAAGCCCACACGCCAAAACTAGCCCCTGCTCGTCACAGCTAGAAAAAGCCCGTGAGCAGCAATAAAGACATCCCAGGGACGGGGGAGCCTGGTGGGCTGCCATCTATGGGGTCGCACAGAGTCGGACACGACTGACGCGACTTAGCAGCAGCAGCAACCAAACATAAAGTAATTACCTTTTTAAAAAAGAGAAGACTTCAAGAAGGAAAACTTGAAAGTCATTTTACATTTTGGAAGCTGAGGATTTCAGATCCAACAATCTTGGTAAAAGGCTGGTGAGGTTCTCTAGAGTCCTTGAGTGTTCCCACCCCAAGGACTTTAACATAGGACTTTCTCCGAAGTCAGTTTTTAGGCTTTAGCTTCTTCCCTTGTGAAACAAGAGATCTGATCCACATGACTGCCAAGGTCCTATCTATATGTAAGAACTCTGTGACTATACAGTCATATTAAAATCATTTAAAAAAAGCAAAAGGTGATTCAATAGCTTGTTAATTTTTTTTATCATCTTGATTTTTTTTCCATCCCAGTTTGTGGCTTGGTGAACAGCATGAACCTGCAGGAATAGCTTTGATGCCCCAAATTACTTGTAAGAGTTTTATCTCATGATTTTTTTTTCCTAAAGGATGGTACTGCTACATTCTCTTTGAGATCCTTGCCAACAAAACAGTATGGAAGCAGACAACTATTAGAGGCCAGAAGTGTTACTGCAGTGTTCCCCAACATATTCAGAATAAAGCCAATTTTTTTCACATGGCCTACAACACTCCACCTGATCTGGGTCCTCTTTA
The DNA here is from genome assembly GCF_014754425.2 of Oryx dammah. Taxonomy (NCBI): domain Eukaryota; kingdom Metazoa; phylum Chordata; class Mammalia; order Artiodactyla; family Bovidae; genus Oryx; species Oryx dammah. The sequence continues at coordinate 13,623,653 of NW_024070198.1, forward strand.
ATTTCCCAGGTTGTATCACGGCTTCTCTCTCATTTGATTTATTCTGGTCATACAGGTCTTCCCCTAGTTCCCCAGAGACACCAGCCTGTTTCCCAGCTCAGGAAGGCTGTTTTCTTCCAGCCCAACTCTCTTCCTTCACTCTTGGTCTGCTTGGATGATTCAAGACTAGCTGTCCCATCACCAGGGAGGTCTTTGCTGACCTCATCATCTGACTTGAAATCAATGTGCCCTATTTTTCTTCAGAGCACTCAGTATAATTTGTGACTTGTCTGTACTTGTGTGTTTTCTTCAGTATCTGCTTCCCTAACTAGACTGGAAAGTCCTTGAAGGCAGGGGCTATTTCTTGTTGTTGTTGTTGTTCACTGTTGTATTCCCTAGCACCTGGTAGGCACTCAATAAATATTTGCAAAATTAGTGAATGAAAGAACACATTCACAGAAAATTCCCAGCACCGTCAGCTCTTTCTGGTTGTTTGTATATGACACAACACTATGAGAACACTTAGCAAAACTGTCACTTTGACCCTGTTTTGGCATTGTGGAACTAGTTATTGGTCCTTCTAAGTTGGCAACTGTTCCAGTGTGTGTTTATTCAAGCTGAATCGGCCTCTTTAATGACTCAGTGGGAACACCATCCAGCCGGTTAATGCAACCTCAATTCTCTCAATCTGAGTTCTTGCTAAACTGCAGGGAAATTCTCCTGGCCAAGAAAATACCTGAGATTTCGAGTTCGAACGAAAGTATCCTTAAGAGAGAAAATCAAATGAATTTTTAGTGATTGATTTTTGCCTATGAATAATAGTCAGAGTTAAGTCATATGTGAAATTACTACACAGTCACCTGAATGCAATCAGTTTTGCTTAGATGTTGCTGGGACCATATGAAAAAGGGGTTATTTGTTAAGAACGGACGAGTTCCTTTAAAATTCTGTAGCAATCATGCCTCTCTCTCTCTCTTTTTTTCTTCTAGTCCATGGAAAGTGTTATCTCAGGCAGCTTTGTGCAGGAAGTTGAGTTTATCACTTCCTCACAGTTGCAGTTTGTCTAGGACTTAACTACATGCTATCAGATTACATCAAAATGTAGGCCTTTGTGTGTTTAACTCATCAAAGGAGTGGACCCTCAGGACTTGATATCACTTCACTGCATACGCAGCCATGTAGCAAAACAAAGCCTATCTAACAGGCCAGAACTATTTCTGTTGTGTGGCAGCTCCCCTAGCTCAAGCTTGCAGAAATGGTTGAGTTTCAGGTGTCTGCAGGGTTTCACTTCTTGTTTTTATATTTATCTCTTTTTAGAATTGCAGTCATTTGCCTGGTTGTATGCAAGGAAGGAAAACCCAAAATATTACCCACCAGGGAGGACAAGATAGCTCCCATTCAGCTGGAGGCAGCACTAACCTTACCATCTCAATTTTCACTTGAGTTCTAAAATCGTGACCATCAGAGTCTGGGCTTTGGTTGCGCCACGTGGGGAGTTTGAATCCTGTCTCCTCCACTTCCTGGTTGTGCATCCTGTGGCAAGTTATTTTACCTCTCTGAGCCTTGGTTTTCCCATCTGAAAAATGCAGATAATAATAGCCTTTCGGTATGGAATAAATGACCTGATTTAAATAATATGTGAAATGTACTTGCAGGATGAGTCCTCATAGGAAGGATGTGCATATTTTAAAGCTGGAGGGGTATGCCATGCCCTGCTGAATGGCCAGGACTGGCAGAGCTGTTCCAGGCTGGCTGAAGTTTCTCAGGCTGCACTTCCACCTTTGGGGCCTCGTTGCTATTTTCTTCTCCGTGGAGTTCCCTCTTCTCTGCGGTGGGCTGGCTGCCAGATGCTGCCTCTATTGGCAGCCACAGGAAGCCAATGCAATGTGAAGTAATACTTCTGCCCCAGAGTTGGCTCCGCCCTGTTGACCAAGGTTTTTGAGATCTGCTCAGCCAACTCCTTTTAATGCCTTGCCTAAAAAGGTCTTCTCACCTGGCTCTGCTGTGCTGAGAAATGGCTGACTACCCCAAAGGCTTCAGACAAACAGCTTTCGGGGGATAGAAACGATGAAGTGAACTTCTTTTTCCCAGCTCAATGCTTCAGAAGTTTTGGGGTACCATTTTGTAGTCACTCTCCAATTTGATGCTCGTTTACCAAAATCAGGTGTCAAAGGAAGAGACAGGCCTTGACACTATAAAATCTCTCCAAGTCAGTGGACTATAGGGAGGCACTGTTGAAGTTATTTGCATCAAGGCAGTAAGCAAATTTTCACAGGCCTATGACTAGAAAGAAATTAAGTTACACCTAAAACTTCCCTGGTGGCTCAGATGGTAAAGCATCTGCCCACAGTGCAGGAGACCTGGGTTCGATCCCTGGGTCAGGAAGATCCCCTGGAGAAGGAAATGGCAGCCTGCTCCAGTACTCTTGCCTGGAAAATCCCATGGACAGAGGAGCCTGGTAGGCTACAGTCCATGGGGCCGCAAGGAGTCGGACACGACTGAGCGACTTCACTTACTTTTCTTTTCTTTACACCTAAAAAATGCTATACTTGAAGAAAGTGTTTTTCTTTTAACAAATCTGAAACCATTTAAAATATGAAATTGAATCAAGCCGCATGCTTTATTGCTGCTTTATACTCTGGTTATTCCCAGCTGGCTCCCTATCTTCATAGCTTCCTCCCTTTGGCTCCTGAGTTGGCAAAATATGCCGTGAGCCACATTTTGCCTCAGTTGTTTAGAGGATCACTTCAGAGTTGCCAGGGCGGCTGGCTTTGAGAAAGTGTCAAAGGTTCCCATCCAGTGGATTTTGCCTCTGTGTCTGGCCTCTTGGAGTGAGCTCTTTGGCTGTTTCTTTAGCTTTTGTCCCTGGATGCTGTCTCTCAGAACTCCTCTTAGAAGCCACAGGGCCAGTTCCACTTCATCTTCAAGCCCCCTACAGGAGATATTTTCCCAAGCTGGATTCAGCATCTTGGGCTCCCCCTTATCCAGGAGGAGAGTTGGGATGTTTGGCGACAACCCTCTTAGGATAGTTGTGAATGCCAAATGGACACCAGCCCCTTCTGTATATTGATAAGATTAAAAATAAAAAATGTTCTAATTGCAAAAGCAGTAAATGCACACACACACACACACTATAAACACAGAAATGTATGAAGTTTAAAACTAAAGGCCCTTTTATCAACCTCTTAGTAATATTTTTTATTATATACTATTTCAGATTTATTTCAGTGCATATCTAAAGTATTGTACTTTAAAAAAAGAGAGAGAAAGAATGGAATGCCTACCTATTTTTCAGAAATTCACATGTTTTCTTTGACAGTGTATCTTGGATGTGAAGTCACTCAGCATGTCTGCTTCTTTGTGACCCCATTGTAGCCCACCAGGCTCCTTCGTCCATGGAATTCTCCAGGCAAGAGTACTGGAGTGGATTGCCATTTCTTTCTGCAGGGGATCCTCCTGACCCAGAGATCGAACCCGGGTCTCCTGCATTGCAGGCAGACGCTTTACCGTCTGAGCCACCAGGGAATCCCAACAGGCTTTTCCATTTCTTCCTTTGGTTTCCTATGAAGCTGTTGCAGTTATTTCCTCCATACTCACCAGTCAGATTGTCCGCTGTCTCTTCCCTGATTTTTGCCAAGTGACTGTCCACCAGCAAGTGGTCTGGTGTCCTTTCCAAATGAGGGTCTGACACTTGTTTTGCTCCCACTTCCCAAAGCTTTAAATTTCCTTTATCAAGCAACTTCTTAATGCTGGGAAGACCACAGTCGGTCTCTACTGCTTCCTCACAGTCTCAGCTTCTTCAAACTACTTGATAGTGCCTTTGATTCTTTATCTTAATGACTTGCACACTTGCTTTGTTTAAATATTTTATGCTCCAAATTTCATTTATTCTTTCAACTGATTCTTATGATTTTTCTTTCTCTCTCCTTTTTCTGTTTGGAGCTTACCTCTTTTTTTTTTTTCTGATTACGTCCTTTCTTTGATAAAATAAAAGGATAAAGTAATATCCAACCAATAATATCCAGCATAATATCTTTAGACTTCCTTCATGGAAATATAGGTAGAAGATTCTTTAAATTCAGTTATACAGAGTGAAGTAAGCCAGAAAGAAAAACACCAATACAGTATACTAACACATATATATGGAATTTAGAAAGATGGCGATGATGACCCTGTGTGCAGGACAGCAGAAAAGACACAGATGTGTATAACGGACTTTTGGACTCAGTGGGAGAGGGAGAGGGTGAGATGACTTGGGAGAATGGTATTGAAACATGTATAATATCATGTAAGAATCGAATTGCCAGTCTATGTCCGATGCAGGATATGGCACGCTTGGGGCTGGTATGCGGGGATGACCCAGAGAGATGTTGTGGGGAGGGGGGGTGGGAGGGGGGCCCAGGTTTGGGAATGCATGTACACCCGTGGTGGATTCATGTCGATGTATGGCAAAACCAATACAGAATTGTAAAGTAAAATAAAAAATAAATAAATTAAAAAAATAAATAAATTCAGAAGAACTTTATTTTTAGCAGATTATGATGAAAGAATATAGTTTGTTATAGCTGTACAAAATATCAGGATGGAAACTGGCCCAAGAAATGTTCGCTCTCAAGCGCAGGGATAATCCTTGATTTTTATTAATTGTTTCCTTTTCACTTTTCTTTCTGGTCTGCTTTTGCATTTCCTTGCCTCCAGCACTAGGCCATTTTCCTTGAGTCCTTTTTCTTTTTGTAAAACAGCATGAATAAGTGCAAGGAAAACAGACTTTGGAGTATAAATAGACCTGAGTTTTAGCACAGCACTGCCCGTTACTAGTTGTGGGTCTGGGTGAGTTATTTATCCTTTCTGAGCTTCCATTTTTTCTTCTGAGGATTGCCTTTGAAAACATAAACATATTCATAAGGCATCTAGCATAGTGTCTGGTTCATGAAACATGCTTAACACATGTGAAGGTAAAGGTCTTACCTTTACACCCTGGCTTTCTTTCCCCCTCACTCCTCCTGTAATCTCTTGCTAGTCATGATTAGACCTGGATTATCTCTACATTTACAGTCTTTGAAAGTAGTGGCTTGCCTCTTATTTCCTCTTAATATTAGGTCAGCAATGTGATGTATCTGCCAAAAAACATCTTGTGCAGTCTTAGCCTGAATTATAAGAGAATGCATGTAAGTTAGATGTGTCCAGAGTCATCATGTTAGAGCCTAAGTGGGTTTTAGAGACCAGCTGCTTCAACTCTCTTTTTAAAAACATTTGTTTATTTTTTATTGAAGGATAATTGCTTTACAGACTTCTGTTGTTTTCTGTCAAACCTCAACATGAATCAGCCATAGGTATACATATATCCCCTCCCTTTTGAACCTCCCTCCCATCTCCCTCCCCATCCCACCCCTCTAGGTTGATACAGAGCCCCTGTTTGAGTTTCCTGAGACATACAGCAAATTCCCATTGACTTCTATTTTACATACGGTAATGTAAGTTTCCATGTTACTCTCTCCATACATCTCACCCTCTCCTCCCCTCTCCGCATGTCCGTAAGTCTACTCTCTATGTCTGTTTCTCCATTGCTGCCCTGTAAATAAATTTTTCAGTACCATTTTTCTAGATTCTGTATATATGTGTTAGAATATGATATTTGTCTTTCTCTTTCTGACTTAATTCACTCTGTATAATAGGTTCTAGGTTCATCCACCTCATTAGGACTGATTCCATTGTGTATATGTACCACAACTTCTTTATCCATTCATCTGTCGATGGACATCTAGGTTGCTTCCATGTTCTAGCTATTGTAAATAGTGCTGCAATGAACAATGGGACACACGTGGCTTTTTCAGTTTTGGTTTCCTCAGGGTATATGTCTGGGAGTGGGATTTCTGGGTCATATGGTGTTTTTATTCCTAGTTTTTTAAGGAGCTAGGAATAAACTCTTCTTATTTAACAGATAACTAAGTGATATAGTGGCTTCCCAGTTGGCTCAGTGGTAAAGAATCCGCCTCCCAATGCAGCAGACTTGGATTCGATCCCTGGGTTGGAAAGATCCCATGGAGAAGAAAATGGCAACCCACTCCAGTATTCCTGCCTGGAGAGTCCTGTGGACAGAGGAGCTTGGTGGGCTACAGTCCACGGGGTGGCAAAGAGTTGGACAAAACTTCGGGATCTAGCATGCAGCATGCATGCAGAAGTGATATAGCATAGATAAGCTATTTGCCTAAAGCCCATAGTGGAGAATACATGAATACTGAGATTTCCTCACTTCAGAAAATGAATTAAAAAAAAAAAAAGTTGAGGCAAAATTCACATAACATAATCATTTAAAAGTTTACAAATCAGTAGCAGTTAGTAACACAACTTTTATCTAGTTCCAAAACATTTCCATCACCCCATATTCATTAAGCAACCACTTCCCATCTTCCTTCACGCTAGCCTCTGGAAACCACTAATCTGCTTTCTGCCTCTGTGGATTTGTCTATTCTGGATATTTCATGTAAATGAAAGAGTACACCACATGACTTTTGGTGTCTGACTTCTTTCACTTAGCATAATATTTTCAGAACTGAGAAAGTTCATGCTCATTGTTCAGAAATTCAAACCTATAAGAAAGTATAGTGAAGAAAATTAAAAAATGTTCTGTAATCCCACCATCATTGGTGAAACTGCTAACAATATGCTGACAGTTGCTGTTCCCAGTGTCTCCTGCATAAAGAGGTTTGCACTATTCACACCTTTTACTTGAATTTGGTTTTCCACTTTATGCTGTATATGAAACAGCTTCCTGTGTTGACATATAGAGAGCCCTTCGTTTTCTTTTATGGATTGTATGGTGTTTCATTATATGGTTTTAGCCCATGTTTTTTAACAAAGCCTCCTGATGAACTTTCTCCCTTGTACTCTTTCCCACTCAATTCTTTGATAAGTAAAACAGTTTATATCCTAAGCTGCTGAATGTGTATTACTTTGAAATTCCAATACTGGAGAAAAATAAATAGGAAAGGCTTTTGTTTCCCTGGGATCTGCTTGGATCCACTGGAAAATGGGTGCATCAGTAAGAGTTTTATAAACTTTGAGGTTGCTTCTAATTTTAGATTCTTTGATTCTTGGTATTAATACCCAAATCATGGTAATTGTACAGACACAGAAACTAAGTCTAGAACTAGGAGTTAGGAGGCCTGGGATTAGCCCTCCTTTTACTAAGGACTAGCTCTGGGACTCTGAAAATTACTTACCTTTTCAGACTTAAGTTTCCTCATCTGTGAAACAAGTTGAATGAACTAGTTAGTCACTGCTGCTGCTGCTGCTAAGTCGCTTCAGTCGTGTCCGACTCTGTGCGACCCCATAGATGGCAGCCCACCAGGCTCCCCCGTCCCTGGGATTCTCCAGGCAAGAACACTGGAGTGGGTGGCCATTTCCTTCTCCAGTGCATGAAAGTGAAAAGTGAAAGTGAAGTCGCTCAGTCGTGTCCGACTCTTCGTGACCCCATGGACTGCAGCCCACCAGGTTCCTCCGTCCATGGGATTTTCCCGGCAAGAGCACTGGAGTGGGGTGCCATTGCCTTCTCCGAGTTAGTCTCTAGTTAGTCTATTTAGTCACTAGAACCAGTTAATGAATTAATGTGGTGGATTCTAGTTGAGGTCACTTCCCAGTTTACCATGATTCCCATTCTGCAAGAACAGCTCTGCTTCACGAGGGTAGGCCTCTAGCAACCTTGTGTTGTGTTATGAGACCTTCCTCTCAGTCATCTCTATTAGTGGAAGCCATTTATCATAAGTCAATCCAATCAAAATTCTTCTTTAGGTTTTTTGAATCTGAACCACAGAAATGTGGGCAGTTCCTCTCTTGTGGTGAGGGAATGTGGGAAGTGAAACTTGGTAGCTATTGGTAACCATATGTTGTTAGTGTATCAAGGTTCTAATGTGGCGAATGAAGGGGTGGGACTCTTGTGCTATGAGTTAGTGTGGGCATAATCACATAAAAAAGGAGCTACCTTTAAATGCAGTGTGGTTTCCTGGATTATATCCTAGAACAGAAAGAGGACAGTAGAAAAACTGGTAATCCAAGTAAATAGTGGTTAATAGTATTGCACCAAGGTTAATATTTTAGATTTAACAAAGATATCCTGGCTATGTAAGATGTTAACATTAAGGGAAGCTGGTGAACTCTCTAAACTCTGTAACTATTTTTGCAATATCAACATCGTGTGTTTCCTGATATCATGTGATGAAAAGAGCACAGCATCACTTCTGTGTTGTTCTTTTAAAAAGTACATACAGCCATCCCTTGGTATCTGCTTGAGATTGGTTCTGGAAATCTCCCATAGTTATAAAAATCCTTGGATGCTTAAGCCCCTTATATAAAATGATGTGATATTTGCATAGTACCTACACACATCCTCCTCTATTCTATAAATCATCTCTAGATTACTTATAATATGTAATACAATTTAAACAATTGCTGGTGTATGGTAAAATTACTTTTCAGAACTTTCTGGAATTTTTTTCAAATATTTTTGATCCATAATTGGTTGAATCCATGGTTACAGAACCTGAGGGTAAAGAGGGCTGATGATACCTACATTTAGCCAGGGGGAAGCATCACTGAGAGACAGTCTATGAGTGACTAGAAAGTGCCTTTCAAAAATATCAAGGTCATAAAAGACAAAGAAAGATTAAGGAACTCTCCTAGCCTGGGGAAACTTAGAAGACATGAAAATGAAGTATAATGTATGATCCTGGAGTCCATCCTGGATCTAGAAAAGATCATTAGTGAGGTATTGGAAACCTTTGTATAAGATTTATAGATTTGCTAATATTGTATTAATATTAATTTGGTTTGGTTTTGATCATTGTTCAGTGATCATAAACAATATTAACATTTGGGGAAGCTATGAGAGCACTCTTATAGAGAGAAATTCTTTGCATTATTTTTGCAACATTTTTTAAAGTCTAAAATTATTTCCAAATTTAAAAGCTTACTAAAAGATGACAACATCAAAATGGTGTAGGCTCCAAATACCCATCCCTCCACAGAAGCAAAAACATTTAGAAACTAAAAACCAACCTTTTCAGAACTCTGGAAAATAGTAAAAAAAATTTCAGAGCAACCAAATAAATGCTGAATCAAGAGAAAGTTAACTTAAAAGTGGCAGAAAACTTTTGTGGCATTTTTACTTGCCCCTGCCCCATTCCCTCCTTCATAGGGGGGCAGTCTTGAAGATTACAACCTGAGCTTCCAGTGGGAGACTTGGCCCTGCTTCTGAAGAAGGCAGAGCAGACCTTACTCAAATCATCATGTTCGTGTGTTCTAACTTGTCTGGAGGCTACCTGAAGGACCAACACAAGGTACGTCTGTTTCACCTAACTCAGAACGTACTCAGGGCAGAAAGGTGGTGGATATTGCTTATAAACAATGTAAGGTGAACAAAACCCCTCAGCTACCTAAGACAAAAGTCTGTGATGGAGACATACAATAGACTGCCTAAAGCCTGGGAGAAAAAGCTGAGGAGAGACTTATTGTGGGAAATTAGGACATTCAAAGAAGCTCATATATACTGAGAAATTTAGAAGGCCAACATATGTACAAGGCAGGGCACATCCTCAGCAAAGACCTGGAAAACCCTCAGCTTTCACTTCTGGATATCTTTAGGCTCAGTGCAAGTGGCAAGTGAAAGCTATGGCAAAGTTGTCTGAAGCCTGAGTGAGTATTAAAATAGTTCCCCAACACAGCCAGTCTATGAAGAAGGGGAGAGGTGTTTATTTTTTGTTTGTTTGTTTTAGCTCCTGGAATCAAGGAAATCTCTTCAAGGCACTAACTGAACATGGCCAAAGGAACTGAGATTTCAGTAACTATACACAACAAGAAATATGGCCTCTACAAAAATCAGTAAAGAAAGGGACTTGTCAACAAAGTGAAATTTATTTACTTGTCAGTAAATAAATGGACTTTTCAATAAACTGAAAAGTCAGAAAATAAATGGACAACTGCAGCCTTCAGCAATCAGAACAGCAAACCCTGGGGAAGAAAGAATATATGATTTCTCAATTTATAAATTTTAAATGTATAATTGTCAACAAAAATCACAAATTATACAAAGATACAGGAAATCTGGCCCATTCAAAGGATAAAAATAAATTGACAGAAACTATCCATGAAGAAGACCAGGCATAGGAGTTCCTAGACAAAGACTTTAAACTGACAGTCTTAAGCGTGTTCAAAGCTAAAGAAAATCATGCACAAAGAATTAAAAGAAACCAGGAAAATGATATGCAAACACAATGAAAACACCAATAGGTAGAAACAATAAAAAGGAATGGACTAGGGATTCTGGACCTGAAAAGTACAATAACTAAAATGAAAAATTCCCTAGAGGAGTCAATAGAAGATTTGAGCAGAGAGAAGAAAGAATCATGAACCTAAAGATAAGACAATTAAAATTATCCATACTGAGGAACAGAAAGGAAAAAAGAGAAAAGTGAACAGAGCCTAAGGTATCTGTGGGTAAAATCAAGCCAACCAACATAAGCATTTTGAGAGTCCCAGAAGGAGATGAGAGAAAGGGGGCAGAGATATTACTTAAAGAAATAATGACCACAAACTTTCCAAATTTGATGACTCTACACATCCAAGAATCTCAACTAAATCCAAGTATGATAAACCCAAAGAAGTCCATACCAAAATACACTATAATCAGACTTCAAAAGACAAAGAGAATTTGGAAGCAGTGAGAGAAAAGAAACTCATTATGTTTAAGGGGTTCTCGAAAAGACTAATAGCCAGATATCTCAGACAGAGGCAATGGGAGGTGATATTTGAAATGCTGGGGGAAAAAAACCTGTCAATCAAGAATTCTGTGTCTGGCAAAACTACTCCTAAAGATTAGAGGAGAAATTAAGATGTTCTGGAAAACAAAGGCGGAGGGAATTTGTTAACAGAACACCTGCCTTACATGAAATGTTAAAGGGAGTCCTCAGGTGCACCTTGAAGCCCTTCCAAGAGATAAAGATCTTCAGTAAAGGTAACTACACAGGCAAATACAAAATTCAATATTATTGTATGTTTTAACTTCTAAGTCTACTTTTAGTTTCATACTTAAGATAAATGCAAAAAAAAATTTGTAAATGTATGTTGGTGCATGAAACAAAAAATTCAAAATATATATATGGTGTGATTGCAAACTATCATTTTGGGGGGAAACGGTATGTGTAAACATACCTGTGTGTGTTAGTAAACAGATTATACACACTTATACATGCATGCAGCTATATGGGCATAGAACATCTCTGAAAGGGTATACAAGGTAACAGGTTGTCTCTTTAATAATTTTGAGGGCTGAGTGGTAATGGTCACAGCAGCTAATTCTTGTTTTTTATTTCAAATCTGCTACTTTTTTCATTTCTCTCCTTCCAGAAAGGTGCTGCCACTTATCCAGTTGATTATGTCAGAAAGGTGGGAATTAGGTTTGTTTCTTCTCTTTCCCTCACCTCCCTCCATTAAATCTATCTTTAAACCCTGTTAATTTTATTTCTAAAATATATCTCACCTTTACCTATTTTTATTGCAGACGATGTTGAATATCCCCCAGTGCTTGTTGATCCTTTCATCCTTGGTCGTAGAACACTTGATTTTCAGATGGGCTGTAGTCTCTAGCATAACAATTTTATTTCTAGTACCTCTTTGCAACCTGATGGGGCCATGTGACTAAGTTCTATGTTGAGTTGTAACTAAAAGTGTCACGTCATTTTTAGAAATGATCTTAAAGGGAGGGGACATGCCATTTTTCCTCCCTTATTCATTTATGTTGGCTGGAATGATAGCAAAATGGCTGGAATTACAGAGAGAGGCAATGGCACCCCACTCCAGTACTCTTGCCTGGAAAATCCCATGTACGGAGGAGTCTGGTAGGCTGCAGTCCATGGGGTCGCTAAGAGTCGGACACGACTGAGCGACTTCCCTTTCACTTTTCACTTTCATGCACTGGAGAAGGAAATGGCAACCCACTCCAGTGTTCTTGCCTGGAGAATCCCAGGGACGGGGGAGCCTGGTGGGCTTCCGTCTACGGGGTCGCACAGAGTCGGACACGACTGAAGCGACTTAGCAGTAGCAGTAGCAGCAGTCTTGAATCAGGAGATGAAAATCATGTTGAGAAGCAGGATAGAAGGAATCTGGTCCTTGTTAATTGTGGAGCCACCAATCTAATTTGGAGAAGGCAATGGCACCCCACTCCAGTACTCTTGCCTGGAAAATCCCATGGGCAGAGGAGCCTGGTGGGCTGCAGTCCATGGGGTCGTGAAGAGTCGGCCACGACTGAGCGACTTCCCTTTCACTTTTCACTTTCATGCATTGGAGAAGGAAATGGCAACCCACTCCAGTGTTCTTGCCTGGAGAATCCCAGGGACGGCAGAGCCTGATGGGCTGCCGTCTATGGGATCGCACAGAGTCGGACACGACTGAAGCGACTTAGCAGTAGCATACATATACACATTCCTTTTTTATTTGTTAGATTCTTTTCCCATATAGGCCATTACAGAGTACTGAGTAGATTTCCCTGTATGATACAGCAGGTCCTTATTAGTTATCTATTTTATATATGGTAGTGTGTGTATGTCAATCCCAATCTTCCAATTTATACCTCCTCACCTTACTCCTTGGTAACCATAAGTTTGTTTTCTTCATCTGTGACTCTACTTCTGTTTTGTAAATAAGTTCATTTGTACCCCTCCTTTTTTTTTTTTTTTATTAGATTCCACATATAAGTGATCTGTTAGTTTTAGAATAAGTTCAAAATTTCCAACAGAGGCTATTCAGTCTTTCATTATCTGACCCCTGAAACTTCAGCTCCTCTCTTGCTACTTCCCTCACTCATTTTCTGGCCTTCAATCACACCTAAGTCTCAAATATCCTGTGCCCTCTTACTATTGTTCCATTTATCACAGATCATTTTCCCCCAGTACTTACTGCCTAGCTAACGCCTATTAAACTTTCAGGAAGTTACACTTCCTCAGGAATTGTAGTCAAGGGCCATTACTATGCTTCCTCGTGGCCTTTGTAGATTTTTAAAAAATATTCTTTACTTCCACTTCTTAATTATTTGTGTAAATACTCATTTAGTGTTTCAGATGCTCTATAAGCCTAATATACCTACACATGCATTCAATGGCCCATGTAGATTTTTTGGCTTTGACTTAAAAAGAAAAAACCAATTAAACTTGAAAAACTTTTAGTCAGTGCACCCTCTTTTTAGTTTGTCACAGGTCCTACCAATTCATGCCATTCCACAAACTGATGTCCCTTTCCTGTGTCCTCTAGACCTTTGTTTCTTTTGTCTGTCTCCTCCACTAAACTAGAAGGTCCATTAGGGTAAGGATGGAGCTTGTCTTCCATATCACTGTATGTTTTCTGTCTTAATATGCTTGGGACATATCAAGAAATCCTTGTCAAATGAAAGAAGACCATGCCTGAACTGTCTTTGTCATAATCAAGTTTTTTTTATTTCTTTGGCTTTATTTTCAATATAAGATCCTATGTAGAGATACGAGTGGAGACATCCACGCTTGGTAAGTATTTCAAAATTAATTTTGAACAAACAGCATAAGATTCTGAACTTTAAAGCTAACTTCCACCCTTTAAGAAAAAACTAATGGAATAAATAGAAAGTAAATATCATATGTTTATACTTTTGTAAGTTTCAGAAAATTTACAAAATCATTTCATCTGGGTCACCTATTTCTTGGGAAGGTAACTCTCTATCTTTGCAATTTTTTTAAAATCTAAAATTATCCCCAAAGAGAAAGTTTATTTTAAAAAGGGGGGAAGGAGAGGGGAGCCTCCTTCTCATGGATTCCCAAGTTTAATTATGAATGGTTTTAACTTTATTTTGAACCAAATGATCCTTGCTTCCCTGTTGCCTTTTCATCACATACTTAACACCATTACATCAACATCTTTGCTAAAGTTTATTGAAAGGCACCACTTTGGGAGAATGTGCTCATACGGGGCCATTATGTACAGCTGTGTAAGTTGTTCACTGCACACAAGCACCTAGACCAGGGCCAACAAAGATTATAAGCCACCCTCTGTTCCCTACTCAGCTGCTGTGCCCCCTGGTATAGGTCTCCCTCATCCTAGGGGAAGAAGGTGCCCCATGTGCCAGTAGCAGACCTGTGCCCTTTGGGGAGCAAGTGCTTCTGTTTTCCACCCCTAGCCTTGATCCTTGCCAGAAAGGAGAAGCTTTAAGAGACAATGAAACTAACACTAAGATAGAGGCCAAAGCTAGTGATGGAAAGAGAGGGACTCTGTGGCATCCAGTCCTGTTTGCTCTTTTTAAGAATTTTTATTTCTTTGGCTGTGCCGGATCTTATTGAAGCATGCCAGATCTTCAATCTTCATTGCAGCATGCAAACTCTTAGTTGTGCATGTGGGATCCAGTTCCCTGGCCAGGATCAAACCTAGGCCCCCTGAATTGGGAGCATGAGGTCTTAACCACCAGGGAAGTCTGTGTTTCCTCTTTTCTTAATCAGGAGACCATACCCTTGCTTCCCTAAGGTGTGGTAGTTCAATCCTAACCCTTTTTAAAAAAAATTAAATTCTTCCTGTTAGCTTTAACTAGTTTGATTAACTTTTCCTTTCCTGCAGGCTATCTTCAATCTCTTCTAGTTCTAATGTACAGTACAATAACCATGGGATCAGCTGGACAGATAGCTACAGTGGTATTCTGTTTCAAAACCAGCTATGGTGAGGGGCAAGGGGACAAATTTATAGCATTTTATTATTTTCATGGTGTAAATACTGCAACCATGGCTGATTTCAGGCTTCCAATGTGATGTCATTGGTAGCTTGACAGAGTTGGGAAGAATCACACAGTTGGCTCTTATAAGTGTGTAGGTCCAAAACACTGCTGGACGACTTCCATTAGGGCCAGCTTTGTCCACTGACGAGTATGTAAACAGTGACTGTTAGTCACCAACTGGTAAGCCCACAGGGTGAAATATGGCCTCAGATATACTCTGTTTAATCTAAAAGTGTTTAAAATATTTTGGTTAGTTTTCAGTGTTTAAATATTATGATATTGTACTTCAAAACACATATTCCCACCTTTTCATGAAAAATGGGAATATATTGTAATATTAGGCCTGATGCTTAGAAAAGTTCAGTAATATATCCAAGGTGGCATGGAGATTATCCAAAGTAACACAAAAGTGTCTGAACCACAGAAAGAACTCAGGTCTTCTGATTCCAAACCAAAGCTTGTCCACTTCCTCAAGTTGCCTTCTCGTGTCCTTGTCCATCATCATCTTTGCTACCGTTTGCTTGCTTGGCATTTTCTCTGGAATTGGTGTTTCCCATTTACAAGGTGTAATGTGACCAGAGTTTGTTAAGGTCATATCTATGGGCTCATAAGCAGGTGAACCATGACAGAGAGGCTGTGCATTGACCAGCTGTCTTCCCTGTTCACTTTTACTATTTAGAATACTGATCGCTTTTTTGTAAAGAGAATTCAAGTTCATTTCCAAAAAGAAGAAGGAGGAGGAGGAGGAAGGAGATGGAGATAGCAAAGAACAGGGTAAAAGTAAAAAATTACCAGCAAACTTGACATTAACCCTTGTTATAAAAGAATATTACTTCAGACATCTTATGTACAGGTCGAGAAAAAGACTGCTAGTTAGGAATGGGATTATTCTCGATGTGCTATTTTTCAGTTCAGTTCAGTCCCTCAGTTGTGTCCGACTCTTTGCGACCCCATGAATCGCAGCACTCCAGGCCTCCCTGTCCATCACCAACTCCCGGAGTTCACTCACATTCATGTCCATCGAGTCCGTGATGCCATCCAGCCATCTCATCCTCGGTCATCCCCTTTTCCTCCTGCCCCCAATCCCTCCCAGCATCAAAGTCTTTTCCAATGAGTCAACTCTTCGCGTGAGGTGGCCAAAGTACTGGAGTTTCAGCTTCAGCATCATTCCTTCCAAAGAAATCCCAGAATTGATCTCCTTCAGAATGGACTGGTTGGATCTCCTTGCAGTCCAAGGGACTCTCAAGAGTCTTCTCCAACACCACAGTTCAAAAGCCTCAATTCTTTGGCGCTCAGCTATTTTTAGATAACAATATTAAGTCCAATCCTATTTCAATTTGACAAAAGAAAAATAAACTGAAGGAATTGCTGAACTTTAAATAAATGTTTATCACAAGGAACATTAGGTTTTTAAAGATACTCCTAAGATTAAAATGAGCATTGAGTTTTGCGTCATTATGGGTTTTTTGGTTTTTTTTTTCACTTTCATGTTGCAATTTTTGAGAGCATCTTTGGTGTACTCCCAGAAAAACTGAGGACATTAATACAGGAAAAATTCCTCTATCTCGCCTTTCCTCTGCTGAATTTAGTTAATTCATTTCATTTTTTAGTGGTTAAGGTTTTTAGTATTTATTTTGTTTTGTAACCATAATTTCCACAGTTGTTTAATCTTTGTTCTGTGTGTGAGTGACTTCAGTGCTCTGCACCAGTCTTTGACCATATCTTCTCCATCCTTGAGTTCCTTATTTTAATTCCTCTCTGGCTTGTATGTATTTCATCACCAAGGAGCCTCCCTGCCACTGTCGCTCTCTGTCAAGAAGACTGTATAGTAACTCTTGAACGTTTGTAGTTACCTTGCCTTTCTGTTACCTTGAAAAATAGCCTGCTTGATATAAAATTTTTGAGGTACAGTTTCTTTTTCTCATAATTTGAGAGATATTGCTCCCTTGTCTTTTGATATAAGGTCTTTGACATGGTTTCTCTGTTTATCTCCTTTGATTTGAATCATCATTGGAATTTTTTTTTTTTTTCAAAAAGGATTTATGTGTATTACTTTCCCTGGACTTATTTTCACATTTGAGATGTTAACTTGTTCCCTTTACTGGTGCATTACAATTTATCTTTATAAGCATGTTCCAGTAGTCCTTGCATGAAATAAGACCAGGGAAGGTTTGAAGCTTGTTTGGCTTACGGAAACAAAACAAAAATCTTACAAATGACTTGTTTTTCTTGCTTATTTTCCTTAAGAATTGTTCATCCTTAAAGTTCAGTTCTCAGTGTTGTTTGTACTATATGGACTTTTCCCCTTGTGACTTGTGTGTTCCTTTAATATGCAGATTTAATTTTTCCTTCATTTAGGGGAAATTTTTTTCTTCGAGAACTTGAAACAATATGTCTGTGTGATTTGTTAGGTTTACTTCAGGGACATCTGTTATCTTTAATTTGGACAGTTTCATCTGTCTTCCATTTTTATTATCTTCTTTCTATTTACTTTAGTGTCTTTGAATTATTAACCATAGTTATTAAGAAGCAAAACTGAAGCCTATTTATTGCATTAATGATTCAGTTTTCAGCAAATGCCTATTATTTCCCCTATGGTTTATATTTACTTAATAGTTCTTCAGTAGCATTATTTTAGCCTTTGATTTGTTTCCTTAACTTCCACCTCCCTTTTAATCTCATTATCTTTTTTTTTTTTTTTTAATGATCTTGTCATTGAGCTCTTTTCCTCATTTCTTTGTTGCAACATATTTGCATAGCTGCCATACTGATTCTGAAAATCTTGCTCAGGCTTAATATGTGAAGCTATTTCTAGATCTTCCATTTGCTTGAATATAGTAGGGTGAGTTCTTCTTTCTTCTTCAATCTATTTTTCTATCCTAGGTTTTGTGCTCTATCTACTTTTAACTAGCTTGAAGGTGTGAGGGGAAGGAAATGGATTGTTCATCTGAGCTGTGCCCAGGGAAGTTCCATCCCTGGGAAAAACTTCTAGACTTAGAGTCAGACAATCTCATCAGTAGTACCAAGCATGGGTAACCAAACCAGCAAGCCCATCAGATGTCACAGGAGTCCCTCAAAGTGATGAATAACTGTATGGTAAGCAATACTTTATTGAGCATTTGCTCTATGCCAGACATTGAAAGCAGAAAAGAGCTTTCTTTATTATGTATTTATGAGGCTATGCCTGCACCAAGTGCGTTATGTATTATTTGCTCAGTACAACATTATGAAATACCTTTACCAGCCCTTCCCACTTTCTTTCTTTGGCTGTACCATGCAGCATATAGGATCTTAGTTCCCCAAACAGGGATCAAACCTGTGCCCCCTGAAGTGGAAATACAGAGTCTTAACCACTGGACTTCCAGGGAAGTCTGCAGCCCCCATTTTTTGAATGAAGGAACAGAGGCTAATAGAAAAGTTATATAATTTGCCAAAAGTCACAAAGCTAATATGAAAGAGTTGAATTTTGAAACTGTGTCTAAATTATGAATGCTTATTATGAAAGATTTTGTTTTGTTTTGTTTTTTTTGAAAAGCTTTTTTTTAAAATCAGGACATTTATGTAATATTGGGGAATACTTGTGGAACTTCAGTCCACCATGATTTGCATATAACGTATTAAAAGCTTAGGATTTTTCTTTTCTAACAATAATTCTGGCTTATAAATGAAATATGATCTAGACTTGCTTCAAAAATAATCTGGGGAAAACTGGGAGAGAGGATAGATGAAACAAGATTGACCATGGGTCCATAACTGAACCAGGAACTTGAGGCATGCAGGCTTGTTGTACAGAATTCTAAAATGACTACCCAACTAGTGACTTTTCATCATAAAAGCTCTTGAAAAGTTAAACCACTTTATGGACAATAACTCTTTTTCTTTTGGTATAATGGCTCATCATTCCAACATACTCTAAATAAGTACACCATGTTGTCGTTTAGTCCTTGAGTTGTGTCTGACTCTTTTGAGACCCCATGGACTTGTAACCCACCAGGCTCCTCTGTCCATGGGATTTCCCAGGCAAGAATACTGGAGAGGGTTGCCATTTCCTTCTCTAGGGGATCTTCCTAACCCAGAGATCGAGGCTCCATCTCCTGCATTGACAGGTGGATTCTTTACCACTGCACCAGCTGGGAAGCCCAAATACACCATAAGAAGTGCTTTTTCAACATTATGGTTTTGGGCAAAGACACACTCACCAATTTACTCAATAACATTTTCTCTTCAAAGAACATCATATGAAATAAATTTGAATTGCCTGCCATGTTTGGATAAACCAAAACCAAGTAGAATGTTATTGATTTCAACTAAAAGCTATTCACATGGGTGATGTTTAAATATCAGCAGGTCAGTGGGGAACATCTGTCCCTTAGGCCTGTTACCAATGGTATTGGACATCTATGAATAATGGTATGAACTTTGGGACTTGGCTATCTCCTACACATCAAGATTCCTCTAAGATTAGAAGATTTGGCTGGTTTTGCACTTCATGACCCATCTGTACAGACATATTTCTTATTCAGGGACTTTGGCTTTCAGATAATGTCATGTGGCAAAATGATTCAGAGTATTTTTCTGGGAGTTGGACAGATCTGAATTTAAATGCTGGCTCCATTACTCACTATCTGGGTGATGGATCTTCTCTAAATTCCAATTTATTCATCTGTAAATGGGAGTAGTTGTACCTGTCCTTGGCTTCCCAGGTGGCACTAGTGGTTAAGAGCCTGCCTGCAATGCAGGTAGATGTAAGAGATGCGAGTTTGATCCCTGGATCGGGAAGATCTCCCGGAGGAGGACGCGGCAACCCACTCCAGTATTCTTGCCTGGAGAATCCTATGGAAGAACAGCCTGGTAGGCTGCAGTCCATGGGATCGCACACAGTTGGACACGACTGAAGCAATTTAGCACTTGGCTTCCCAGGTGGCACAGTGGTAAAAAAAAATCCGCCTGCTAATGCAGGAGACTCAGGAGACAGGGGTTTGATTCCTGGGTTGCGAAGCTCCCCTGGAGGAGGAATTGACAACCTACTCTAGTATTCTTGCCTGGGAAATCCCATGGACAGAGGAGCCTGGTGAGCTACAGTCCATGGGGTCGCGAAGTGTCGGACACAACTGAGGACTCCTGGATGCACTATACTTGTCCTTGAGGATTGTTGGAAAGAGTAAATGAGACCATATCTTTAATGCCGTGAGCACAGTGCAGGCTATTATTATTGTGCTGTTTTAAAAAGATGTGGCAATTCAGAATGACTACATCTTTGGCTTGTGTCCACTTGACATGACCTAGGCTGACCTCTCATTTGTGTCACTTCAGTGTGTCACCACTTCTCTTGAGGTGACTAAACTCAGCAGGCATCCTTCCCTTTATTTCATAATTTCAAGCCTCCTGTGAACCTCAGGGAATGAACAGATTTCAGCATGCTTAGGGAAATAGGAAGGTCAAATAGGAAGCAAGTCTAGAACCTAATGAGGTAAGAGATTCATTCGACTAGTCAACAAATATTTATTGAGAGCTCAGTATACGCTAAGAATTATTATATATGCTGGGGACAAATTGGAAGAAAAAAAAAACAACAAAAATCCCAACCTGGAATGAAAATGATATCATGTGGGAAGCTGGCACTTAGCATCTGGTAGGTGTTATCTATTGAGTATGCATAGTGGTTATGAAATATCTTGTAGGTTTCCTACTGTTAACTGGTGATCAAGAGTGTGGTTTCTAGGTGTAAAAGTTCAAGTTGCTCTGATTCCTGGGTACAAGAACCACCTCTTTAACTAGTGATGTATATTATATTATGCTTTAATAAACTCTTTTGAAAAGTAAGTATGGAAGTTAAAAAAAAAACAACCCAGTTCTAAAAGTAGAAGTCATTGTCCCCATTTTTCATAGGAGGAGACTGAGGCCTAGTTGACTATAATTCGCTCTAGGTCACCCTATCTGCTCTCAGTGAAGAAGGAAGGAAGACTAAATTAGTCTGAGAGGTCCTTCCATATTCCTTTCTGCATTGTCTTTCTACCTCTTCTTGCTCTTTGTTTCATTTAGGAAGTGATTTCCTGTTACCTGTTTGGAGAAAGGGAAAAGTCCAGCCTTGGGTTAACACTGTCTCAGTATCTCTGGTGAAAACTCATTGTTCTTATCTGCCCAGCATCTGTTCCTTATTTTTTCTGGTCATAGCGTCTGCAACAGTTAGAATTGTGTTTGATTACAAGTAATTGGAAATATAGCTAATAGTAGTTTAAACAAACAAGGGTTTCTTGTGTCATACAGTAAGTCTGGAGATTGACAGTCAGGGCTAGTGTATGGGTTCACTGGAGTTACCAAGGACTCAGGAAATTTCTATTTTTCTGGCTTATCACCCTTTAGTGGGTATTTGTATACATTCTCATACTGCTGTTCTCACAGTCACAAAATGGTTGCTGCCTCCCTGGCATTGCATCCATAATCCAAGAAGAAAGAAGGGTAAAGGGCAAAGGAGCAAAAAAATCATGCCAGCTCTTTTTTCCAGAAAAGCAAATCTTTCCATAATGCTCCGCCCAGCTGGCTTCTGCTTATTTCTCATTGGTTGGAACTGGATAACATGGCTACTCCTAGACCAATAATAGGGCTAAAGGAATGACATTTTTAATCATAATTAACCCCAGGGGTCAGGAGAAGAGGAAGCTGTTCCTAAGATCAAAGGGTCTCTGTTCTTTCTGAGTAATTAGAATTCTATGTGGGCAGTTGGGGAACATGTATGTTGAGTGGCAAGGGAAATCCAGACTCTGCCACATTCTGTCCATGCAGATTGGTTAGAGGATCCCCATTCACAAGCCATGTGTAGGCAGGATGGACAAGACACCCTTAATTCCTGCAAGAGCTTCCGTTGGACTTATTGAGGAAGTGAAACCTTGCCTGGGAGTTCTGGCTATACAGAAACACAAGTCTTGCTCTACCAGGACCCCCACATATGTGGGGCTTGCTGAGATGCAATGGTCAGATGGAGAGAGGGCCTGATAGTACGGGACCCTGGTTCAACTGGGTCTAAATCTAGAGATTGATTCCTAGACTTTTTAGTTGCTTGAGCTTATGAATTCTCTCTCTGCACATAGTCCAGTGAAAGGTGGATGTGGGTTTTGCTATCAAGAGTCTTAAGGTGGCGCTAGTGGTAAAGAACCCACCTGCCAACGCAGGAGATGTAAGAGATGTGGGTTCAGACCCTGGGTTGAGAAGATCCCTTGGAGAAGGAAATGGCAACCCACTCCAGAATCCCATGGACAGAGGAGCCTGAAGGGCTATAGTCCATAGGGTTGCAAAGAGACACACTTAAAGCAACTCAGCACGCATGCGCACATATTGACTAAGTCACTCTTCTTAGAAGGATCAGACAGCAAATATTGTCATCATCTCTTTGAAGACAATCTGAGGGAGCCAGTGACAGTCCATTACGTGGACAATGTAGCAAATGAGCTAACCAACAGTGTGCAGATATAAATACAGTATGTCGTCCCCTCAAGTTGCAATTGACGTGTACCAGTGTTTGATAAATATGTAAATTTTAGAGTAATATTTTGTAAGTGCTAAATCTTACCTGCAATTGTGAAGCTTTCAGTTACTAGGCTCACATTACATAGTTTCATTTCCTTTCTTTTTTTCCA
This sequence comes from Oryx dammah, assembly GCF_014754425.2. Lineage (NCBI taxonomy): Eukaryota > Metazoa > Chordata > Mammalia > Artiodactyla > Bovidae > Oryx > Oryx dammah. Next base: position 13,646,045 of record NW_024070198.1, read on the forward strand.
AAGGTTGTATTACTCAGATAACCTGGGTTTCAGCTATACTAGCAAATGATAAATAAGAGAAAATTCCACTGAAAAAATGGAAATTAGATTGTATAGATAATAAGGAATATGACAAAGCAGCACTGACTTTTAAGCACAGAATCAGAAGATCAAACCAAGGAGAAAGTGCAGCTTTTAAGAAATTTCAGAGTGAATAAGAACTCACTTTCCAGCTCTAACAAGTAAAATGTAGAATGAAAGAGAATGTTATCACCAATAGACAATGTTTTTAAATTAATAAGAAAATAAGGAAAGAGACCTTCAAGTATTTTTGTTCATTTTACAAACTCCTATTATTCTGAAAAAAAAAATCACTCTGTAATCAGAAAATTAGAATAATCTGAAACAGAAAAAGCTGGCAAACAACAGAGACAGGGAAATGGTGGTTCATCAAACTGGTCTACTGTGAGAATGTAATGAAAGCTAGCTACACTCTTTTCAGAAAAATACACTTACATTCCCCAAAGTTTACACAGTTTTAGGGATTCACAGACCTCTTAAAAGCCAATCCATGGACACTTTTGACATAGAGACCCATGGATCCTAGATTAAAACCCTTCTTTCCTTTTAGGTATGTCAATCTTTGTTCCAGAATTATTTTGAGTAAGAAAATGACACTAACCAATTTGTAACATCTGGTCAATAATAATAGCTATCATTTAAAAAACTTTTACAACATGACAAGGCATTGGGTTTAATAGTCAATATATATTCATATATATATACATACATACATATATATCATCTCATTGAATTCTTATGATTCTTATAATGACCCAGTAAAGTTGACACCTTAGTTGTCCTGTTTTCCAGATTGAGGAAAGTGAGGCTGACTTAAAAAGGTTTAAAAACTTCATAAAGGTCACACCGCAGGGTAGGGATTCAAACCCATGTTTTTCTGATTCCAAAACTCACCATCCTCTTCTGCTTGTCATTTCCTGGTCTCCCTGTCCCCAGTTTTTTTTTCCAGTTGGGTACCACATTTTCACTTTTTCAGTGCAATAATGTTTGAAGACTCAGCACCACAAGAAACATTTTAACACATGCCTATTAATGATATGGCTGAGTCTATTTGAGAACCCCTCAGTCAGGCTCTGCTCAGACTTCACCCCCTCACAGAAACCTTCCCTCATATAAAACAGCACCCCCTTACTTTATCACTGTCTGTCATTTGTTGTTGTTCTTGTTCAGTCACTCAGTTGTGTCTGACTCTTTGGGACTCCATGGACCACAGCATACAAGGCTTCCCTGTCCTTCACCATTTCTTATAGCTTGCTCAAACTCACGTCCATTGAGTTGGTGATGCCATCCAACCATTCCGTCATCTGTCGTCCCCTTCTTTGCCTTTCCCAGCGAAGAAGGTGGTATTCAAAGAGTCTGGTGGTATTCAAAGAGTCTACTGGGGAAGAGTCTTCAATACAGAAAGAAAGAAGGGTACTACCAAGGCTGTGGAGAGGTCAGAGGGGAGAGGAAGTTCCCCGAGAACTTCTCTCGGAAGTTTTATTTTAATCTCTCTGGGAAGAAGAGAATATTTCTCCTCTCCCAGCTGGAGAAATATTGGTCTGAATGTTCTGACCTTGTTGAAGAGGCAGGAGAAGCAGAAACAAAGACTAGATGGGTACTTCTCTTGTTTCCCTGAATATACTTTCATTCTCTCTTTTCTTCAGCAATTTATATTATAGTGCTGGTGGTTTAATATAATCTTCAATCTTTCCCAGCATCAAGGTCATTTCTAGTGAGTCAGCTCTTCGCATCAGGTAGTATTGGAGCTTCAGCTCCAAAGTATTGGAGCCTCAGCTTCATCATCAGTCCTTCCAATGAATATTCAGGTTGATTTCTTTAGGACTGACTGGTTTGATCTCCTTGCAGTCCAAGGGACTCTCAAGAGTCTTCTCCAACACCACAGTTCAAAAGCATCAATTCTTCTGCGCTCAGCCTTCTTTATGGTCCACCTCTCACATCCATACACAGCTACTGGAAAAATCATAACTTTGATTATACAGACCTTTGTTGGCAATGTCTCTCAATATGCTGTCTGGGTTTGCCATAGCTTTGCTTCCAAGGAGCAAGTGGCTTTTAATTTCACGGCTGCAGTCACCATCACTTACCTACCTTATTTTCCTTCACGTGCTCAGTCACTCAGTTGTGTCTGACTCTGCGACCCCATGCGCTGTAGCCCGCCAGGCTCCTCTATCCATGGGATTATCCTGGCAAGGATACTGGAATAGGTTGCCATTTCCATTGCCAGTTTTCCTTCACAGCACCTCTCATATCCTGATATATGATACATTTCTATTTATTATATGATTGTTTTCCTCTGTGAGAGCAAGGACTTCATTTATTGCTGCATTCCCAGCACCTAGCCCACACAGCCTAGCTCGTGGTAAAGAAGTGAAAGTGTTGGTTGCTCAGTTGTGTCCCATGGACTGTAGCCTGCCAGGCCGCTCTGTCCATGAGATTCTCCAGGCAAGAATACTGGAGTGGATTGCCATTGCCTTCTGCAGGGGATCTTCCTGACTTGGGGATCAAGTCTGGGTCTTCTGCACTGCACGTGGATTCTTTACTGTCTGAGCCACCAGGGAAACCCCAGCTCATGGTAGGCACTCTATAATATAAATTGCTGAAGAAAAGAGAGAATCACAGTATATTCAGGGAAACGAGAGGAGAAGTGCCCATCTAATTCTTTGTTTCTGCTTCTCCTGCCTCTTACTTCAACAAGGTCAGAACATTCAGACCAATATTTCTCCAGCTGGGAGAGGAGAAATATTCTCTTCTTCCCAGAGAGATTAAAATAAAACTTCTTCCAAGAGAAGTTCTCGGGGAACTTCCTCTCCCCTCTGACCTCTCCACAGCCTTGGTAGAACCCTTCTTTCTTTCTGTATTGAAGACTTCCCCAGCAGACTCTTTGAATATCACCAGACTCAGGACTGACCTCTCAAAGCTCTCTTCCGTTCCTTAACTTTATGAGACTCTTTGCCTTTCCAACCAAGAACAGTGTTACTGAACTGCTGTTTCTTGACCTGTTAGAAAAATCAAAGACGCGGGGCAAAGTCTCAGTCTCACTGTAATTAGGTTGATTGTGCTCCACTGCTGCTGCTCTTTATCATCTCTCTTCTTAGCCTGACCAGCGTTTTCTCAATAAAATCAGAGTCACGTGCTCTGTTCTCTTGTGGGCTTTGAAAGTTGTTTCTTTTAGTTTTTACCCCCCAGTATTTCTTTGGACACGAAAGTTAAGAATATTGGTCTTTAAATTTTTCCTTTTATAACATGGTCGCCATGTGGATCTTTTTATTTAATTTTTTAAAAGAAGTTTCTGTCTTTATTTTTTTAGTTTTGGCTGTGCTCGGTCTTTATTGGTACTGCGCATGGGCTTTCTCTAGTTGCTCTAGTTGCACTGAGTGGTGGCTACTCGTGGCTACTCTTTGTTGTGGTGTTCGCGTTGCAGCGGCTTCTCTTGTTGCAGAGCACAGGCTCTAGAAGGCGAGGACTCAGCAGCTGTGGTGCACGGGCTCAGCTGCTCTGCGGCATGTAAGATCTTCCTGGACCAGGAATGGAACCTGTGTCCCTTGTATTGGCAGGCAGATTCTTAACCACTGGACCACTAGGGAAGTCCTCGTGGATTTTTAAAAATCTTCAGTAGGAATTTGAAACCACTTTAGAAGACCAAGTGCTATGACATTTTGTTTATCTAATGTTGTTATTTTTAAAAGAAAATAGACTTTATATTTTAGAGCAGTTTTAGGTTCGCAAAAACACTAAGTGGCAAGTATGGAGATCTCTCTTATACCCTCTGCCCCTACACAAGCATAGCCTCCTCAGCTGCTCATTTCTTTTTAGGGCTGAATACTATTTCATTATCTGCATGTACCACAGTTTATCCATTCACCTAGTGAAGGTAATCCGGTGGCTTCCATTTTGGCAATTATGAATAAAGCTGCTATAAACATTCATGGGCAGGTTTTTGTGTGGACATAAATTTTCATTTCATTTGGGTAAATACCAAAGAGCACAACTGCTTGATCATATGGTAAGAATATATTTAGTTTTGTTAAGAAACTGCCAAACTGTCCTCTAGAGAGGCCGTACCGTTTTTCATTCCCACCAGCAGTGAATGAGAGTTTTTGTTGCTTCATAGCCTCACCAGCATTTAGTGTCATTAGAGTTTTAGATTATGACCTTTCAAATAGGTTTGTAGTAGCATCTCATTGTTTTAATTTGCAGCTCCCAAGTGATAAATTCTTTTGAGCATCTTTTCATAGATATGGTTATTTGCCATATCTTCTATAGTGAGGTATCACTAGATCTTTTACCCATTTTAAAATCAGGTTCTTTCTTTCTTTGGGTGTGTTGGGTCTTAGTTGTGGCACATGGGCTAAAATTTGTGGGCAAAGAGTTGTTCATAATATTCATTTATTATCCTTTTAATGCCCATGAGATTTGTATTGACATCCTCGATTTCATTTCTAGATTAACAATTTGTGTCTTTTTTTTTTTTTAGCCTGGCTAATGATTTATGGATTTTATTGATCTTTTTAAAGAACTAGCTTTGGGGTTTATTGATTTTCTCTATTGATTTCCTATTTTCAATTTAATTGATTTCTTCTCTTATTCTTATTCTTCTAGTTAATTTGGATTTAATTTGCTCTTCTTTTTCTAGTTTTGTAAGGTGGTAGCTTAGATTATTGATTTTAGATTTTCTTTTCTAGTATATTTAATGCAATAAGTTTCCCACTAAGCACTGCTTTCACTGCGTCTCACAAATTGTGATAAGTTGTATTTTAATTTTCAGTTCAAAAATTAATTTCTTCTAACTAAGATTTCTTCCTTGACCCATGTGTAATTTATAATTGTGTTGTTTAATCTGCAGGTATTTGGGGATTTTCCAGTTATCTTTTTGTTATTTTATTTTTAATTTAATTCCTTTCCGTTGTGTCTAAGAGCAGACATTGTATGATTTTTCTCCTTTTAAATTAAAAATAAAACATTTATTTTTTAAAATAAAGACTCACAACTGCCAAGTCTCCGTTGTGGCACACAGACCCTTCAATCTATGTTGCCACATGCAGGATCTAAGTTTTGGCATGTGGGATCTAGTTCCCTGACCAGGGATCAAACCTGGGCCCTCTGCATGGAGAGTGTGGAGTCTTAGCCACTGGATCACCAGGGAAGTCCTTCTTTTAAATTTTTTAAAGTCTGTTTTATGGCCCAGAATGTGGTCTATCTTGGTAAATATTACATGTGAGCTTGAGAAGAATGTATGTTCTGTTACTGCTGGGTGAAGTTGTCTATAGATGTTGACTATATCCAGTTGGTTGATGGCATTGTTGAGTTCAGAATGTGCTCATTGATTTTCTGCCTGCTGGATCTGTCCATTTCTGATAGAGGCGTTCAGCTTTCCAACTATCACTGTGGATTCATCCATTTCTCCTTGCAGTTCTGTTAGTCTTTGCCTCTTGTAGATGGATGTTCTATTGTTAGGTGCACACACATTAAAGATTGTTATGTTTCCTTGGAGAATTGACCCCTTTATCATTATGTAATACCTTTCTTTATCTCACGTAACTGTCCTTGCTTTGAAGTCTGTTGTTTAATCGCTCAGTTGTGCCAACTCTTTTGTGACCTCGTGGCCTGCAGCCTGCCAGGCTCTTCCGTCCATGGGATTTTCCAGGCAAGATTACTGGAGTGGACTGCCATTTCCTTATCTAGAGGATCTTCCTGACCCAGGGATCAAACCCAAGTCTCCTGCACTGCCAGCGGATTCAATTTGAAGTTTGCTCTGTCTGAAATTAATACACCTACTCTTTCTTATGATTAGTATTAGTGTGATATGTTCCTCCTCCATCCATTTACTTTAATTCTATTTGTGTCTTTAAAGTGTATTTCTTGTAGACAAGCATATAGTTGGGTCTTGTTTTTTGATCTGCACTGACAATCTCTGTCCTTTCATTGGTGTATTTATACCAATGACATTTTAAAGTGATTATTGATCAGCAAAATATATTTTCAAACCATCATTTTTAACATTTGCCCAGAAGTCAAATAAACTTTTTTTTTAACATGGTAGGCATTTTTATTTTATTTATTTAGCTTATTTTTTTACTGAAGTAGATTTTGCTGATCTGATTTTTACAAAATAATTATGTGTTCATATACTTGGAAGAATCAGAAAAGATCTATAAAAATGTTAATTACCGATTAAAAAAATAAGAAAAGAAAAAAAAATAAAGTGATTATTGATATAGTTGGATTACTTTGTTACTGTTTTCTAGTCCTTGCTCTTTTCTTTGTTCCTATTTTTGTCTTATACTATCTAATGTTATTTTAAAATTTAAAATACTGTTTTTAGTTACCATTAATGGAGTATTTACTAGGTGCTGGTGCTATGTCAAGAGTTTTGCAATCATTGTTTCACTTAGTTTATTTGACAATCCTATGACATGAGCTGTAATAGTAGCACTTACTATATGCCTGTTAACCTGTTAAACTCATCATACACATTATTATATACATTATCTCATTTAATTCTCTCAATAGTCCCATGTCAAAAGTAATGTATTATCCCCATTTTACAGATGAGGGGTCTGAGATTTAGTAAGGGCATATAAGATATCAACTGTAGTCTTGTCTTCCTAATAGCCCTCCAAAATAACCCCCAGGGTCTCCAGTCTGCCTCTGACAAATGTCTTCCTTTAGTGCATAAGACTGAGCCTTGTCATCTCTTTCCTGTCTCAACAAATGATCATATATGTACATCCTTTCTGAAGTTGCCTTTTCCTAAAGTATAAAGACTTCTATTGCTCCTGTTTAAGAAAATATTTTTTGATGTTCTGTGTGTCTTTGTAGGTAGTACCAATGAAAGGCTTGGTACAAAATATATAAAAAACTCTCTTCCTTGATGTTGCCCTCTCTTGTCCACTTCCTCTGCCCACCACAGCAGGACTCTGTTAGTTGGTCCACCATCTCAGTTTGGTACCATGCCCAGGTAGCCAGGTCCTCTCTCTGACCTTGCCTGCACCTCTGCGGTGCTGGAGCCATCTCTGGGAGAACTCAGGACACTTGTTCCTTGAACTTTCATACTTCTTGTTCCTGTCTTTTCCTGTTTCAGCTCATGAGAAAGCTTTCATATTGCCCATCTGCTCTCATTCAATTCTGAGCTGTCTTTGCTGCAGGAAGCCACACACACCTGCAGATCTGCCCTTCAGTCTGCCCTTGCTTCTCCAAGCGTGCTCAGCATCCCTTGGAAGCTTATTCAAATGTGCATCCCCTGGTCTCACTCTCATGGATTTTGATTCATAGGAATATGTAGGACAAGGAATCTGTGTTTTATTAAGCCCTTCACTACCCCAGATTTAAAGCTCAGGAACTATTCAGTGGTCTAAGAATGTGAGGCTAAAGCATAATGAGAACACACTCTCACTCATTATTGCCCTTGGCTGCTCCTTTGGGATTCTCACCTCTCTCTACCCCAGTTCCAAGGGTCTTTGCATTACTGGAGGCTACCTGCAATTCCCTGACTTGACCATGGAGAAGTACACGCTCCCTTTATGCCAGAGCAGCTATACTGCTTACCTATTTTTTTACTCTAACCATTGGTCTGCTGTTAATAACTAGCTCGCACCAAAATCTGATCCCACAGATTAAGGAAGAACTCAGTAAAACTCAATGATTATGCTCTTGTCATGTAAACTGGGCGGACCTGCATTTAGGTCTCAACTCCACCCTGTGGCTCAGCTGGTAAAGAATCTGCCTGCAATGTGGGAGACCTGGGTTTGATCCCTGGGTTGGGAAGATTCCCTGGAGAAGGGAAAGGCTACCCACTCCAGTATTCTGGCCTGGAGAATTCCTTGGACTGTAATGGTCCATGGGGTCACAAAGAGTCCTACACGACTGAGCGACTTTCACTTTCACCTTCCACTCAATAATGTGTCTATGTGATTGAGGTCAGACAGTGGATCTCTTTGGGCTTCCACCTCCTTATCTGTGAAATGGAATGAAGATATTTGCTTCACCTATGTCAAAGAGTTGATGAGCAGGAAGATTGGGTTAACGATGCGCAGATGTATGCTAAAGGTGCGTCTTCAGTCGTGTCTAACTCTTTGCAACCCTATGGGCTATAGCCCACCAGTCTCCTCTGTTAATCAAATTTTTCAGGCAAGAATACTGGAGCAGGTTGATATTTCCCACTCCAGGGGATCTTCATGACCCAGGGATCGATCCTGTGTCTCTTATGTCTCCTGAAGTAGCAGGCAGATTCTTTACCACTGTGCCACCTGAGAAGCCCCCAGACTACACTTGATCTTTGTGCTTTATAATACTGTTGTGCTATAAAGGAAAATATTCAAATTAGCTGGAAAGATTTCTTAGAACACTCTTTCAAGTTGAGAGAAACGCCCTACGAGTCTATAAGCAGCGGGGAGCATGGAGAAGTTTGCCTTCATATGACCTTCATATGAAGTGTTGAAAATGCAGCGCTCCAATGAAAGTGACCACCCACCAGGAAACCGAGATCAAAGCTGTTGTCTTTTGCATGGAAAAGAAGAAGTGAGCTCGTTCTGTTTGTCTTTCTTCACCTGGGGTGCCTTCCCAGGCCTTTCTACTTACCAGACAGATACTTTCTAAGGTAAACCTATATCCTCACTTGTGAAATAGAAAGGACAGCATAGGGTGAATCACCCAAATTACTTGTTAGTTCGCATCCACTCAGGGAGAGAACTGCTCTTGGGGAGCTGGAAACCTTCACACCTGCCAGCTGAGGCTGTTGGGGCTGTGCTGGCTGCTTCTGTGAAGGCTCTATTTCTCACACTGGAGCAGCTTAGCATCTGGGCAGCTGGGAAACAGAGAGCTCTGTCAGGCCCAGAATCCTGAGGGTGCCCTCTGGAGGTTTATTCACTTTTGGTGTTGAAGTATCTGGCCAGCTGCTTTGAACAGACTTAAGAGTCATATGGCAACCCACTCCAGTGTTCTTGCCTGGAGAATCCCAGGGAAGGCGGTGCCTAGAGGGCTGCTGTCTATGGGGGCACATAGAGTCGGCCACGACTGAAGCGACTTAGCAGCAGCAGCAGCAGCAAGAGTCATACATAATTGGAGTTTAGTGCGTGTGGTGGATGCAAACCTGAGCCTATAATTCCAGGCTTCAGCTGGACCAGCAGACTCTGAAGCAGGCCTTTCCCAAGCTGGTGGTGTGCATGGGAAATGCTTTGTAGATATCGCTCACAATAGGGAAATCCTGTCCTGTATAATGTGGTTAGGGCAGAAAGCCTCAGCAAAGGGCCCAGCTTTGAGGTATTTTAAAAGAGAGATTAACACTCATTGTAGAAGTGCTAATCACTGATTGAATTAATCAAGGGCCAAACTATAAGGTGTTAACAAGAAAGATTAGTGACTTTGGGTGTGAATATTCAAAACCAGGGATTGTGAAACCTGGGACAGAGTTTTGCCTGGGTACACAAAAGAAAAAAGAACAAATAGAAAGACAAGATAATGAACTAGTACTTTTGCCCAGCGATTTCCTCTTGAACAGGCTGGGGAATCATTGTTAAAAATATTAAATATCAAGTGCATGGAACAGGATGAGGCTTATAATAAGGACTAAGTAAATGTTACTTTTCATTATTTTGTTAAGGTCCCCTATCAACTGAGAGTTAGGCAGAAACTTTTGTTTATGTTAGAGAGAAGAAAAAAAAAGTCTGGCTCAATTACTTTTTTTAGGAAAAAAAAAAAAAAAAGATTAATTTGCCTGAAGGGAATTGAACAGATCTTGAATGTACAGTTTAAGCTCAACTACTTGTATATAAATACTTGGGCTTCCCTGTTGGAGCTAGTGGTAAAGAACCTGGCAGCCAGTGCAGGAGGCATAAGAGACAGGGGTTCAGTCCCTGGGTCACGAAGATCCTCTGGAGGAGGAAATGGCAACCCACTCCAGTATTCTTGCCTGGAGAATGGACCGAGGAGCCAGAAGGGCTACAGTCCATAGGATTGCAGAGTCCGACACGACTGAAATGACTTAGCAGGCAGTCTTACTTGTATAATAAAGGACGCGGAAAATACTTCACTGCTACAGCGTGCACTAAAATTACTTTTACCATCGTTCTGGAAAAAGTGATCTGTAATTTGAGAACCAAATAACCAAGGAAAAAGAACTTGAAAGTGAAATTGGAACATATAAGGAAATGGTGGTGATTCGAATATGAAGAGCTATGTCCAAATCGCTAAAGCTGCATAAAGTAGTTTTCTTGGAAGCCTGTATTTGCAGCGAACACAGTGGGTGGGCAGAGGGGAGGAGAGGGGCACTTGGAGGAGGTTGCTTGGAGAATGAGGTGCTGATTTTGAAAGAGTATGATGAAAAAGCTTAAACAAATCCAGAAGGAAAAAAACCTGAAAAAGATCATGTATTAAGTGGAGTTAACTTGAAAAAAAAAATCATTTAAGAAATCTGCAAGGTGCAATTGATAGTTGAATGAGTGCCTTTTTAGTGCTGAATTGAGGAAGGAGGAGAAGAGCACTCACATTTATTGGGTCTTACAAGGGTCATTGAATAGCTGGGGGGAGTAAGAGGATAATTTGGTTTAGGCCTCCTCCTAAAGGTGACTTCACATATAGGCATTGTCAGATGAAGGATCTTAAAACGGGGGTTCCTTTTAATTCTATCATCTTACAAGTAGATTCTTTTACAGAATGAGAAACTGAAGCTCAGTATGAAGTTCTGGAGATATCTACTCTGTACTTTTTGAATGCCAACTAGTCAAAATGGATTCAAAGTTGCTGAAGTATAGATCTAAGTTTTCTTTGATAGAAAAAAATGTTTCAAATATAAATTTATTCATGTAATTGGCATGTTTAAAGTTTTCATCACCTAGACTAGAACTGTCCAATAGAAATGTAACATTAAGCCATATGGTATAATTTAAGTAGTCACATTTTTAAAAGTAAAAGAAACAAGAAAATTAATTTAAATAATATATTTAGCATATGATTTCAACATATAATCAATATACAAAATTATTAAGGAGATATTTTACTTTTTTTTCTGTACTAAGTCTTTGAATCCTGGTGTATATTTTTGGCTTCCCTGGTAGCTCAGATAGTAAAGAACCTGCCTACAATGCAAGAGACCTGTGTTCAATCCCTGTATTTTTAGACTTATAACATATTGCAATTGGGACTAGCCACATTTCAGGTGCTCATAACCACATCTAGCAACTGTATTGGAAAACAGAGAGTTAGACTCTGTAAAGTGCAAATACACCGGTTCTAGCCTTTGAAGATAATGACCCAGTAGGCCAGGAGTAGGCGAGGCCCACCAGATGTAAGGGAAGGCCATAATTTGAGTTTTTTTTCTTTTGCCCCCAGCACCCATATAGATAAGGCAAAAGTCACCTTTGATCCATTTGCCTCTGATTGGTCCTAATCCCCTTTCCAGGATCAACTAGGAGCAGTGAGGTGCTGCTAGGTCTATTTGTATGATTTTACAAATATGCACACATCCAAAATATATTGTTGACATGTGTGTTTTTTAAAAATGGGTAAGACAGCATACTTTTTCCCAATTGAAAAGTGAAAGTGTTAGTCACTCAGTCATGTCCAACTCTTTGTGACCCCACGGACTGTAGCCCAACCAGGCTCCTCTGTCCATGGAATTCTCCAGGCAAGATTAGTGGAATGGGTTGCCATTTCCTTCTCCAGGGGATCTTCCTGACCCAGGGACTGAACCCGAGTCTCCCATACTTTACCAACTGAACAACCAGGGAAGCTGAAAATGGAAAACCAGGTAAGGGGGCCACCCAGATGAGCTCTTCTCATTTAACAATATGGCTTTGAGAACTTTTCATATCGGTAGACCTATCAACCTCATTTAAAGTGTTGTATAGTAGTCTATAATGTATTTAACCATTTCTCCATCAATGAGCAGGCTTTAAATTACTGTTGTTTTTATTAGAGAAACAATAAATACAAAAGTCTTTTTTTTTTTTGGCTGCTCCTTCCGGTATGAAAGCAAAAGTCGCTAAGTTGTGTCTGAGTCTTTGCGACCCCATGGAATTCCATGAAATTCCATGAAATTCAAGGACAGTCCATGAAATTCTCCAGGCCAGAATACAGGAGTGGGTAGCCATTCTTTTCTCCAGGGGATCTTCCCAACCCAGGGATCGAACCCAGGTCTCCTGAACTGCAGGCAGATTCTTTACCAGCTGAGCACTGAGGGAAGCCCATGGGGATCTTAGTTCCCCAGCCAGGCATCAAACCTGTGACCCCTGCAGTGGAAATGCAGAGTCCTAACCACTGGACCACCAGGGAATTCCTACAACGGTCACCTTTATGGTGGTGAAGTAGCCTCGTTTTCAGAGAGGAAGATGGCATGTCTAGCAGAAACTGGGAAATCAAATAAGGTGTTCAGATTGTACGGCTGCGGGCCACTGCTGATGCCTGTCTTGATTGTTTCCATCCCTCTCTCAGAGATACACCGTCCCATATCCTCCCTCCCCATATGTTCAAAATAAGTCTGACAAACATTTCTTTGCTACAATAGTTAGGCTATTTGCTTTGAGGATAGGTAGGCTTTTCAGGGACTTGAAACTGGAGCGGAGGCTGAATAGAAAGGAAATTATTTCCCTAAAGTTCAAGAGAGACAAAGCCTCTAGCCAGAAGAGTGGTGTGATTCCAGTTAGGAAAATTCACTGGGATTCTTTACATCTTCACTCCAGTCCACCATGTGTACGAAATTCTCATTTTGCTTCTGACTGCTCTTTGATGTCCTGAGCCAGGCCTGCCTTTTCCTCTCTTTTCTGCTCAAATTCTTTGTCACGTTAATTCCTTCCAAGCAATTTAATTAACTTAATCCTTACACATTAATGACATTGCCCAACAGTCCTCTATACCTTCATAAGAAGATATATACTTTAAATATGTGTTGAATTGATGATTCTGTATTCTCTCCATCCATCTGTCCATCATTCAACAGACTTTTAATGAATATAGACCATGTACCAGGCTCTGGGTTTTAGCCTGGAGATGTAAAGATGAGCTAAAGACTTTCACATACTGTGCAGGGGGACAGTAATCTTTGGAATGATACGGGAGGAGTGTGTTGTAAAAGGGAGCCATTTCAGGATTTAAAGACTGCCCTAAGTAAAAACTGAGAGGCAAAAGTTCATTTAAAGGTGTTCCAAAATGGACCATACACTCATACACTCTACTCCTTCTTCCTAGGATTTTCCCTCTCTCCTTTTTGTCCCCTTTCCTATCCTGGTTTTGGAGATTCCTTTGCCTGAGCTTTCTCTACAGCATGGCTGCGTCTCACCTCAGGCAAGAACAAATTTGGGACATCAGAGACAGACAGTCCGGAGCCCACAGTGTAACACATAATGTGATGAAATATTAAATCTCATTTTTGACATGGATTTCCATGCAAAGCAGATACTGTTTGAGTATGGGATTGGTAATTTCTTCTTCCCCACCAAAGCAGTTAATGAATCATTTGCATAATGTTTAATGATAAATGATGCATTGTAGAATTTTACTAACCTAAAATTTTGTTTTGTCTTGGTTTTTTATTTTTAAAATGAAATTTTGTTATTGAAGTATAGTCGATTTACAATGTTGTATTAGTTTCAGTTATATAGCAAAGTGATTCATATATATACACATATATATATTCTTCAATTCTTTTCTCTTATAGGTTATTACAAAATACTGAGCATAGTTCCCAGCCTAAAATATTTTTTTAAAAGTTTTCGGCTTCCTCCCCTCCCCATGTTGACCAGACCAGTCTGGCATTGATCCAGAAAGGATTTTGAATTAGTGAGTCATTAGGCTGTATAAAAAGAGCTTAGCCAGTGTAAAGGTACCCTCTTCCATGAAACAAAAGGCTTCAATGACTACAGCTCATTTCAAGTGAAGATTAAACATTGTAACCAGAACAGTGCCCTAATTCAGCAAATTTTATTTATGTCCAAATGCAGTGCTATTGGCAATGAAGAGCAATTCGAGAAGTCATAACCCAAGACAATTATTGTGAGGGCCTTTAGAGTTCCCTATAAATTTCCCTTGGTGACCTCAGAGCGAATGCTCAACCACAGAGTCAAATATTTGTATTAGGTGTTCCTGTGTTTAACATACTAATTAAAAAGATAAAATTCTTTGATTCCATCTCAAATCATTTTACTTCTAATCTCTTTTTTGAAAAAGCCTGCTGGATAAATGGAACTAAGAGTATGCTTTCTAAAAAGAGGCTTTATCATGTTGTAATAAATCCAGGGACTGGGGACATTAAGGTACCTGAAGTGCTCTTAATGAGTCTATGGTGGGGAACATCCTCCAGGGTTTGTTTCAGGGACCTTTACCTTGAAGGTTATAAATCCTCTGAGAAGTGACTGTAATGGGGGAAAGCTTTACCAAAGGAAACACTGAGTTCAAACACAGCTAAATGCCCGGCCAGAGGGGCAGGTTTAAGGACAGGTGAGGAAGCCATGACACTTTCAGGCATTAACTTGAAACACTTATCTTTGGAGAGGTCACCTAACTGACTCTGAAATCTACTCAGAAGAGATCAAAATGCCATTTGGAAATCTCTTTCTTGACCCTATAATAATGTATTTCTCTTCCCTTCTTTCCTATTTATATTTTGGGGTATGAAGGACTATAGAGAGCTCCCATCCAAAGTGTAGTCTGAGGACTACCTGGATCAGAATCATCCCAAGGGAATTATTAAGAATGAACACTCCTAGGCATAGCCTCATTCCTACTCAACAAGAAATATTCTTGGTGGTAGAGATGGTGGCAGTAATGGTGGGGTGGGAGGTTTGAAAGGCTTGGATTCTGATTGTTTTTTGTTTAAAAATTTAAATATTTATTAATTTATTTTAAAAAATAATAATGCCATTACATGTTAACATATGTATCTCATGAAAAATAAAGATATTTCTAAAACAACAGATAATTTAGTAAGAAGAACCCCATGAACAGTATGAAAAGGCAAAAAAATATGACACCAGAAGATGAGCTCCCTGGGTTGGTAGGTGTCCAATATGCTACTGGGGAAGAGCAGAGATAGCTTCAGAAAGAATGAAGAGGCTGGG
This sequence comes from Oryx dammah, assembly GCF_014754425.2. Taxonomy (NCBI): domain Eukaryota; kingdom Metazoa; phylum Chordata; class Mammalia; order Artiodactyla; family Bovidae; genus Oryx; species Oryx dammah. The sequence continues at coordinate 13,661,155 of NW_024070198.1, forward strand.
CCAAGTGGAAATGATGCTCAGTTGAGGATGTGTCTGGTGGTGAAAGGGAAGTCCAAAAAAAGAGAAAAATAAAGAAAGTGAAGTCCAATGTTGTAAAGAACAACATTGCATAGGAACCTGGAATGTCAGGTGCATCAGTTCAGTTCAGCCGCTCAGTCGTGTCCGACTCTTTGCAACCCCATGGACTGCAGCACGCCAGGCCTCCCTGTCCATCACCAACTCCCAGAGCCTGCTCAAACTCATGTCCACCAAGTCAGTGATGCCAGCCAACCATCTCACCCTCTGTTGTCCCCTTCTCCTCCTGCCTTCAATCTTTCCCAGATCAGGGTCTTTTCCAATGAGTCAGCTCTTTGCATCAGGTAGCCAAAGTATTGGAGCTTCAACTTTAGCATTAGTCCTTCCAATGAATATTCAGGACTGATTTCCTTTAGGATTGACTGGTTTTGTCTCCTTACAGTCCAAGGAACTCTCAAGAGTCTTCTCCAACACCAAAAGAATCAATTCTCTGGTGCTCAGTTTTTTTGTGTGGTCCAGCTCTCACATCCATACATGACTCAAGGTCCATAATCAACATAAATATGGCAAGAGTTAATATTGACATTTTAGGAATTGGTGATCTAAAATGGATGGGAATGGGCCAATTTAATTCAGATGACCATTATATCTACTACTATGGGGCAAGAATCCCTTAGAAGAAATGGAGCAGCCCTCATAGTCAACAAGAGTCCAAAATGCAGTACTTGGATGTAATCTCAAAAACAGAATAATCTCAGTTTGTTTCCAAAGCAAACCACTCAACATCACAGTAATCCAAGTTTATGCCCCAACCACGAGTGCTGAAGAAGATTAAGTTGAATGATTCTATGAAGACCTACAAGACCTTCTAGAACTAACACCAAAAGAAGATGTCCTTTTCATCATATGAGGATTGGAATGTAAAAGAAGGAAGTCAAGATACCTGGAGTAACAGGCAAGTTTGGCCATGGAGTACAAAATGAATCAGGGCAAAGGCTAACAGACTTTTGCCAAAAGAAAAAACTGGTCATAGCAAACACTCTCTTCCAACAACACAAGAGATGACTGTACACATGGACATCCCCAGATGGTCAATACTGAAATCAGATTGATTATATTCTTTGCAGCCAAAGATGGAGAAGCTCTATAGAGTCAGCAAAAACAAGACCGGATGCTGACTGTGGCTCAGATCATTGACTCTTTATTACAAAATTAAGGCTTAAAAGATGACACCACCCTTATGGCAGAAAGTGAAGAGGAACTAAAGAGCCTCTTGATGAAAGTGAAAGAGGAGAGTGAAAAAGTTGGCCTAAAGCTCAACATTCAAAAAAATAAGGTCATGGCATCTGGTCCCATCACTTTATGGCAAATAGATGGGGAAACAGTGGAAACAGTGGCTCACTTTATTTTTCTGGGCTCCAAAATCACTGCAGATGGTGATTGCAGCCATGAAATTAAAAGATGCTTGCTCCTTGGAAGGAATGTTATGACCAATCTAGACAGCATATTAAAAAACAGAGACATTACTTTGCCAACAAAGGTCCGTCTAGTCAAGACTATGGTTTTTCCAGTAGTCATGTATGGATGTGACAGTTGGACTATAGAGAAATCTGAGTGCAGAAGAATTGATGTATTTGAACATCAATTGGAGAAGACTCTTGAGAGTCCTTGGTCTGCAAGGAGATCCAACCAATCCATCCTAAAGGAGATCAGTCCTGGGTGTTCACTGAAGGGCCTGATGTTGAAGCTGAAACTCCAGTACTTTAGCCACCTGATGCAGACAGCTCACTCATTTGAAAAGACCCTGATGCTGGGAAAGATTGAGGGCAGGAGGAGAAGGGGACGACAGAAGATTAGATGGTTGGATGGCATCACCGACACAATGAACATGGGTTTGGGTGGACCCCCAGAGTTGGTGATCGACAGGGAGGCCTGGAGTGCTGCAGTTCACAGGGTCACAAAGAGTCGGACATGACTGAGCGATTGGACTGAACTGAACTGAAGGCTTAAAAAAAAATTCAGGCTTAAATTGAAGAAAGTAGGGAAAACCGCTAGACCATTCAGATATCACCTAAATCAAGTCCCTTATGAGTTGATTTGATCCACAGTGGAGGTGACAAATAGATTTAAGAGATTAGATCTGGTAGATAGAGTGCCTGAAAAACTATGGATGGAGGTTCCTAACATTGTACAGGAGGTGGTAACCAAAACCATCACAAAGAAAAAGAAATGCAGGAAGGCAAAGTGGTTATCGAAGGAGGCCTTACAAATAACTGAGAGAAGCAAAAGGCAAAGGAGAAAGGGAAAGATATACCCAACTGAATGCAGAGTTCCAGACAATAGCACGGAGAGGTAACAAAACCTTCTTAAATGAACAATGCAAAGAAATAGAGGAAAACAATACAATGGCAAAGACTAGAAATCTCTTCAAGAAAATTGAAGATACTAAGGGAGTATTTCATGGAAAGATGGGCACAATAACGGACAGAAACAGCAAGGACCTAAAAAATCGGAAGAGATTAAGAAGAGGTGGCAAGAATACACAGAAGTACTATACAAAAAAGGTCTTAATGACCTGGATAACCATGATGGTGTGGCTACTCACCTAGAGCCAGACATCCTGGAGTGTGAAGACAAAGTGGGCCTTAGAAAGCTTTACTACGAACAAAGCTAGTGGAGGTGATAGAATTCCACCTGAGCTATTTCAAATCCTAAAAGATGATGCTGTTAAAGTGCTGCCCTCAATATGTCAGGAAATTTGGAAAACTCAGCAGTGGCCACAGGACTGGAAAAGGTCTGTTTTCATTCCAATCCCAAAGATAGACAGTGCCAAAGAATGTTCAAACTGCTGTACAATTGTGCTCATTTCACATGCTAGCAAGGTTATGCTCAAAATCCTTCAAGCTAGGCTTCAGCAGTATGTGAACTGAGAACTTCCAGATGTACAAGCTGGATTTCGAAAAGACAAAGGAACCAGAGATCAAATCGCCAACATCCGCTGGATCATAGAAAAAGCAAGGGAATTCCAGAGAAACATCTACTTCTAATTCATTGACTATGCCAAAGCCCTTGACTGTGTGAATCACAGCAAACTGGAAACTTCTTAAAGAGAAAGGAATACCCGATCACCTTACCTAAAACCTGTATGCAGGTCAAGAAACAACAATTAGAACTGGACATGGTACAGTGGATTGGTTCAAAATTGGGAAAGGAGTATATCAAGGCTGTATATTGTCACCCTGCTTATTTAACTTATATGCAGAGTACATTATGCAAAATGCTGGGCTGGATGAATCACAAGCTGGAATCAAGATTCTTGGGAGAATATCAACAACCTCAGATATGCACATGATACCACTTTAATAGCAGAAAGTGAAGAGAGACTAAATAGCCTCTTGATGAGGGTGACAAGAGGAGAGTGAAAAAGCTGGCTTAGCAGTCAAAAATCTAAGATCTTGGCATCCAGTCCCATCACTTCATGGCAAATAGATGAGGAAAAAATTGGAAACAGTGACAGATTTTATTTTCTTGGGCTCCAAAATCACTTCAGATGGTGACAGAAACCATGAAATTAAAAGATGCTTGCTCCTTGGAAGAAAAGTTATGACAAACCTAGACAGCATATTAAAAGTCAAGAGACATCATTTTGCCAACAAAGGTCTGTATAGTCAAAGCTATTATTTTTCCAGTAGTCATGTATGGATGCCAGAGTTGGACCGTAAGGAAGGCTGAGCATCGAAGATTGGATGCTTTTGAACTGTGGTGCTGGAGAAAATTCTTGAGAGTCCCTTGGACAGCAAGGAGATCAAAGCAGTCAATCCTAAAGGGAATCAAGCCTGAGTATTCATCGGAAGGACTGATCTGAAGCTGAAGCTTTGACCACCTGATTGGAAGATCTGACTCATTAGAAAAGACCCTGATGCTGGGAAAGATTGAGAGCAGGAGCAAAGGAAGATGAGATGGTTGGATGGCATCACCCACTCAACAGACATAAGTTTGAGCAAATTCCAAGAGATAGTGAAGGACAGGGAAGCCTTGTGTGCTGTGGTCCATGGGGTTGCAAAGAGTCAGACATGATCTAGTGACTGAACAACAGAGAGTACCTGTGGACCTAACCACTTCCAGCTGAGTTGGAACCAAGAACATGGCATTTGTGTTACCATCAGTGGAGGACAGAGACCCTGTTGTGCTTTTATTCTGTTGATTCTGCCTTCACCCTTCAGCAGGAACCAGCGTGAAGGTCCTTTAACCCAGAGGATTACATTAGAATTGAACGCTATTGTCAATTTTTTCCTTTAAAAGAGTGTTTCATTCTTATTAAACATTTAACACCTTAGCCTTAAAAATATTTGTATTTTTGAGTTACAGTGTATTTTTTCATTCTGATTTATAGTTCTGTTTACTTTACACTAATTTTACCTACTTTACCTTTGATATGATTTTATGTCTGAGATTTTGGTTCTTAATTTTTTCTCTTCTTTGCTATTTTAACTTACACTCATTTTCTATGTTTATTTTTATAATTTTATTTCCTTTCTTTGCATATATTTTAAAAAATCTATTGTCTTTCTTTTTGTTTTAATGTTACTAATGTTTTCTTATCCAGTTTTAAGTTTTATTGTTACTTTAGCTTGTCAGTAATTAAGCTTCTTGACTCTTGTGGTATCAGTTTGTTCCATTTTTAAAAATTTAAGTTCCCCCTTAAACTTTTTAATTTAACTTTTTCCATATTAACTTGTTTTACTGTAATAATAAATATGTCATGATTTTCTCCTTTTGATTTTTGGGTTTCTGGTACTATTTCTTAAGTTGAGTATTTCTGTTTTTATTATGCTTGCTTTTTGTTTCCTATTCATAACTTTTGAAATGATTTTTATACACTGTTCTTTGTCTATTTGTTTTAATGGTAAATAACAAGTGTGGCCACAGATGAGGGTACTTGAACTGGACGCTGGGGGGTGTGGAGGGGGAGGAGTCTACAGTTTCTGTAACAGATAAAAGGTACTGGAACTGAATGATAAACACGGAGCATTTTTTTGAAGGATTCATTTTATTCAAAATTCAGGGATGAAAAAAATTCTAGATCCTTGAAGATCTTTGGAGGAAAATTGTTAATACATGCACTGGAAATGTGCTGTCAATTTAAAAAAATTCACTCTGAGTTTCAAAAATTGATGATTCAGTATAGCAATATCTCAACTATAAGCCAATGAGAGAAGGAGAAGCCTCCAGATAACACTTTTGTCAATTATGTAAACCCAAAGGTTGCTTCTTTAGCCTTCTTAAATTCCTTCTTTAAAATTAAAAAGCCCCCTCCTTCATTCAGCCTGCCTTTAACATGCCCTTAAGTTTCCTCCTGATTTGCTAATTCTCTATCCAGCCATCACCTTCATCCCCTGTCCACCTAGCTTCCCCTGCTGGGCCCAACTCATGGACAAAATGGGTCCCAGAACATTGCACTTTCCTTCTGGTTTGTGGCACACTCAGTGCAGCAAGGGATTGTGGTGTATCCATGTGTTTCTTAAAGGTGTAGCACAGTGCCTGGTGCACTATGAGTGTTCAATGAACGCTCAACGAAGGAATGGATAAATGGACAGATGCTCAGCATTGAAGGTCACCACTGATCTCCTGACTGCCTAATCTCATTACTGCAAATCCTTCTACAATGTAACCTTCTCAACTTTCTACCCTCTACCTCTTATCTCTTCCTTGAATGTATTTTCTCCTTTGGCTCTCAAAATTAAATACAGTTCTGGTATAACCACAACCCCTCCAAACACTTATTTCTATACCCTATACTACTTATTCCTTTTCCTGGAGATAATTGTGGACATCTCAAGTCTCAGACACTAGACTCATTTCTTTATTTTCTGCCTAATTCTACCTGAATAATTGTCACAGCTTCAACCCTCACCGTCATGCTGATAACCCCCAAATCTGTAGCCCTGACCTCTCACCTGAGTTCTTGCCCCTTATCTTTGTGTGCCTACCACTGGAGACTCCTGCCTAGATTTCTCACTACTAAATATCTCAATCTCCTCAGATTCCTCTCTATGAAGGAAGTGTGTGTGTGTACAAGTATGGTGTGGTGTGTATTTTACTTGCTCTTGGTACCATTGCAAACAGTAATGATAGTAATAGCTACCATATTTTGATTATCTACTACATGTCAGGCACTTTTTATTTGTCAGCTCATCTAATCTTCACAACTACCCTACAAAGTAGAAATTAACTGCATTTTTAGAGGTGAGGAAACTGAGGCTCAGAGAATTTAAACAATCTGTCCCAAATCACAAAGCTAGTATGTGGGATTCAAAAATCAAGGTTTTCTAGCTCTAGAACTCATATTCTTTCTGCTGTTTCACCCAATTAACACACTGAAAATTTATAGCTAGATACATATATACATACCTACATATATATATATATATATATATATATATATATGTATATATAGCTTGAAAGGTGGGGAACATCAATGATCTCTATGAGTCTTTGGAATTTGGCATGGTTTACTTGCCTCTGTTGACAATGTTTGCCCTAGGTGAAGGAGATCAGTCTGGGATTTCTTTGGAAGGAATGATGCTAAAGCTGAAACTCCAGTACTTTGAACACCTCATGTGAAGAGTTGACTCACTGGAAAAGACTCTGATGCTGGGAGGGACTGGGGGCAGGAGGAGACGGGGCCGACAGAGGATGAGATGGCTGGATGGCATCACTGACTCGATGGACGTGAGTCTGAGTGAACTCCGGGAGTTGGTGATGGACAGGGAGGCCTGGCGTGCTGCGATTCATGGGGTCACAAAGAGTTGGACACGACTGAGCGACTGAACTGAACTGAACTGAACTGAGGTGGTGATTAAGCATAGATGCTTTGGACTCAGGCAGATTCAAGTCAATCTCAGTGCCATTATTACATGAAGGGGCAGAGTATTTGACCTTTCTGAGCCTCAGTTTATTCCTCTGTGAAATGAGGACATTAATACCTACCTACCTCCCACGAGCATTGGAAAGAATAAATGAAAGAATGTATGTCAAGAACCAACTGAACTACCCATCAACTAATGAATGGGTAAAGAAAATGTCATAAATCCACCCAATGGAATACTATTTGGCAATAAAAACAATGAAGTTCTCATATTCTCTGCAACCTGGATGAACCTTGAAAACATCAGGCTAAGTGAAAGAAGTCAGTCTTAAAACACCACATGTAATATGATCCATATACATGAAATGTCCAGAACAGACAAATCTATAGAAAGAGAATGTAGATAAGCGGTTGCCAAGGGCTGGATGTGGGATGGGAGTGAGGGCTGACAGTATAAGAGAAATGGGAAGTGACCACTAATAGGAACAGTGTTTCTTTTGGGGGTGATGTGTATTTTCTAAAATTGGTTTTGCTGTTGGTTGCACAACTCTGTGGATACACTAAAAACCATTAAATCATACACTTTAAATTGGTGGGTTATATGCTATGTGAACTTTACCTCAATAAAGACGTTTTAGGAAATTCCCTGACCATCCAGTTTTTAGGACTTGTTGATTTCACTGTAGTGGTGTGGCCTGAGTTCAATTTCTGGTCAGGGAGCTAAGTTCCCACAAACCTAGAGGGATGGCCAAAAAAAAAAAAGATGTTTTAAAAAAATGTTATGTCACACACTTAGCACATAATTGGTGCTCAATGAGTTCTCATTGTTCTAACATTCTCCTTGCCTGGTTTGTCTCCAGCAATCAATAGTGAACATTTGTTCCTATTTGCAGTGCCATGGCTTAAGTGCATACCTACCCTCCCCCACTCCTTCTTAAACACTTGGTAGACTTTCTTTGTCTCCTGTTTGAGGTCCTTGAGGACTGGGGAGCAGTCTGCCTGCTGCTTCTTATGCTTGACCTCTGTCTTGGCCTGGGCTGTCCTGTGTATGCTTCTCCTTCACTGTGCCTCTCAAAATCACCTTCCTGGGTTACTTTCCAGACCTTTCCCCTCTCCTCCTTATTCAACAAACACGAAGTAGGAAGCGACCCTAAGCACAGTACCGCTAGGCGCTGTGGATAATGCAAGGCGGTTAAAGACTTGCAAAGAGCTCTTTGATTATGCTTGGGGAAATGGCGTGTATATATAAAAACACAACTAAGCTGAGGACACAAGTTTGTTAAGTGTCAATTGTGTAATTCTCACGTAGGTGCTATGGGAGTTTAAAGAAGTGAGAGATCATTGGTTAGGGGGCTCTTCAAAAAGCAGTTGGTTTTTGACTGATGGGTGAGCTTCCTACTGGAAGAGAGAATGGGGCGGGTGTGTAAGCAAAGGCATAGACAGAGGTCTTCCTTCTTCCTTCCTTACACATGTATTAAGCATATACTATATACACTGGACTCTGGGGTTGAAAAGAAAGAGTGAGTTCTGCCCATGCAGCTTATAGATGTGGGGAAGCTGGACACACAAAGGAATAATGAAAAATCCATGAATATAGTGGAGCAAGTGAGAGAGGTGTCTGCAGGAGTCTGCAAAGGCAGGGCAGGAGAGCTGACATTTGGGTGTTCAGGGTGAAGAGGTGAGGAAGCAGGGTGCAGTGAAAGCAAAGGCTGTGGCTGTGGCTGTGAAGGTGCGTTGGGGTTTCATTGCAAGGGTTTTGTGTCCTGCGTTAAGTAATTTATGTTTCATTCCGAGGTAATCAAAGGTGGTGGGGGGCGGGGAACACTTTCCACTGCTCCCAGGCAAAACTGTCTAATCACAGTTGTCTTTTTGCTTTCTTCTTGAACTTTACCCTTCTTCCAATACTTCCTGCAGCTGGCCTCCTTCTTGCTTTCATTAAATGCTGAATGTTGTAGAAGTCATCTTTTCTTGAAGTCTTGCATATGAGTCCCCAGGAAGACCCAACTTCTCTTACCCTTTCCCATCTTGCACATATCTTACTGGAAGGTGGGGAGGGAAGCTTTAACAGGAGTTCTCCCCTCACCCATCAGAGATCAAAATAATGCTGATCCCATGGATTTTTACCTGTGGTCAAATGCAACATGTATATTGCCTGACTTTTCACATTTTAGTTGGATTAAAACACTTTTTAAAAATATTTATTTACTAAAATTTTTTTCTCTGCCTTGGGTCTTAGTTGTAGCATGCAGGATCTTCACTGGGGCACTTGGGCTTCTGTCTAGTTGCGGCAGACTGATTTAGTTGCTTCCTTGCATGTGAGATCTCAAATCAAACTCATATCCCCTAATTGCAAGGCAGATTCTTAACCACTGGAACACCAGAGAAGTCTCTGATTAAAGCATTTTAAAATGCAGGTCCAAACCTTCCAACACATAAGCCCTTATGATGTTCCCAAACTAAATTAATACACTATCCATGGAATTCTTCTACATACTGGAAGATTTGGGTCATCTTTCTAAAAACATAAATCCACTTGTAGATCACTGAAGCACTAGTAGAAATACATATAACATATTCAAATCTACCTAAGTAGTTTTTCTACCTAAGTAGTTTTAAACATAACACTATACAGAAAACTATTTCTACGATATACAAGTAAGAGGAGATTGTAGTTTCCAAACAAAACAGACGGGCAAACCTGTTGACTGAATTCATACTCATTTATCATAGTCTCCTGTACTGTATTAATATCTTTAACTGGTCAGTCAATCATAAAAAAAATTAAATCCTCAGTAAATCTTATCAGGACCACAAAAATAATGGGATTTCTGTTTACAAGGTGTCGATTGTGTTCAGAGTCTTTGATAATGACTGCAGACAGTCAATAAACACTGAGACATTTACACGGTCTGTAGGAGTCTAACTAAACTATCTAATCTTTCAAAAGACAGTCAACACAATGAACTCTAAACCTAATCCCCTCAAATACTGGAGAGACAGTTTAGTGCTTTAAATACTCCTCAGCCCCAAACTCCGCACTAAAAAGAACCATTAAAGGCTTTTTCTTAAACTCACAGAAGTGGGACATTCTGATTTTAGTTCCATTCTCTGATGGCAAATCTTTACCTTATAATCTAAGTTCAAGCTTTTATAGGATCTGAGATTTGTGAAGGGTGGCAAGTGTTGTAAGTATTGTAGGATTTGACTTAAAAGAAAAGGAGTAGCATTTGGTGATTAAACTTTTTCGTTGACTTTAAAAAAGTTTCAAGAAAGAAAAACACAGTATTTGCTGGTTTTGTTATAATCAACTAAACTCACATTTACCCAGAACTCCTGTTCCTGGTCCCATATTTGTTCCTGGTCCCATATTTGGTCCTGGGAGGTTTTGGTTTTTTTTTTAAGAAATTGAAAAAAAAAAAAAAAGGCTATTGATTAATGATTTCTTCTTTTCCAGGCCTGTATTGCTCAGTGAGCATAAGGTCTAAAAATTCTAAATTCCTGACAAGAGACTTGCATAAGGGAAGTTGAAGATGCCTAACTATGGAGTCATCAATTTAGATACTAAGAGAAATCTTGGGTTTTCAGTGGCTGGCAGGGAAAGAGAAAGGAGAATCTCAGCAGCACTTGGGTAAATGCTCTTTTGATTCTACAATGCTTTTGTGAAGTTAGCCAATGATATGAAGATGCTTGGGAATATATCTGTCATATACTGGCTGGAAAAAGTGGGTCCTGGCATCCCACTTGGAAAGAATGAATCTCTTGAGAAGTTTGATTGGGGGCTTTTTTGTTTTTTTTTTCCTTTCATTTCTTGCACAGTCCATGGTTCTTCGTTGCTCTTGTTTAAACAGCCTGGCTGGAGAGGTACTGATGGATTGTTCCACTCCATACCCGAGGCAAGAGTGGGACTCAAGAAAGAGCAGCCTTGCTGCTTGTGTAACAGTCTCAATGTTAAACCCAAACACATGTGACTTTTAGCCTTAAAAACGGATGAATGCAAGGGACTGCCTACTCTTACAAGGCAAGCACAGCAAATGCAGTGGTTGCTTTTCAGTGCTCATCTTAACTGAACTAGAGCGACATCTTAATCAATCAATCATTCCCTTCTTAAATAAATACCACCATCACAGGGTTTCACACTACACTCCTGGTTTCCCATTTACTTCATTGTTTCTCATTCTCTTTGCCCGATTCTTTCCGTTTCCTAGATCGCTGAATGTTGGAGATCTCTTGATCTCCAGTGTTGATCATTCTGTGTTGAAGTGCCCGGGCATTCTGTCCTAGGATCTCTTCTGTTTTCCATCTACACTTATTGCCTTGATGATCTCATCTAATCTCAGGGCTTTAAATACTCCCTATATCTAGGTGGAGCTAGCAGTAAAGAACCGGCCTGCTAATGCAGGAGATGCAGGTTTGATCCCCCGGTCGGGAAGATCCCCTGGAAGATGGCATGGCAACCCACTCCAGTATTCTTGCCTGGGAAATCCCAAGGACAGAGGAGCCTGGCGGGCTACAGTCCACAGGGTTGCAAAGAGTCAGACACAACTGAAGCAATTTAGCACTCACATATATTGATTACTTCTAAATTTATATCTCCAGTCTATACTATCCTTCCCTGTACTCCAGGTCATATGCCCAACTTCCAGCTTAACATCTCCACTAGGATGTCTAATAAATATCTGAGCATCTGATCTGCTGCTGCCATCAGGAAACTGCTCCTCCCAGAGTGTTCTTCTCTGCTACTACTGCTGCTAAGTCACTTCAGTCATGTCCAACTCTGTGTGATCCCATAGACGGCAGCCCACCAGGCTCCCCCGTCCCTGGGATTCTCCAGGCAAGAACACTGGAGTGGGTTGCCATTTCCTTCTCCAATGCATGAAAGTGAAAAGTGAAAGGGAAATCGTTCAGTCGTGTCTGACTCTTCATGACCCCATGGACTGCGGCCCACCAGGCTCCTCCATCCATGGGATTTTCCAGGCAAGAGTACTGGAGTGGGGTGCCGTTGCCTTCTCCAGTTCCCCTTCTCAGTAAGTGCCAATTCCATTCTCCTAGATGCTTAAATAAAAATAATCTTGGCATCGCCCTTGACTCCCTTTTAATCTGTCACATTCTAATCCATTAGCAAATCCCACGTGTTCTACCTTCAGATGTATTCAAAATCTGATCACTTCTCCCATCTCCCTACTACTCTGCTGGTTCAAACCAGCTTTTAGTTGACCCTGCAGCTTCTATTGTATCTAGTAAGTAGCAAAGCGGAGATTCAAACCCAACTGTTCTTTCATTTTGAAGACCTTGATCTTTTTGCCTGGGCTCTACTGTCCCTCTGCCTGGTTGCCTTTGGTGGCTGCTAATGTAGATACTTCCTCTCTCTCCATTCTCCTTCTTTCCATTCTAATGAATCATAACTACCTTCAAAATGGCACTGTGAGCAAATATCTTTTGTTCTGTCTTTCCCAACCTCATGCAGATAAGTGCACACACCAGCCCTGGACTATCCTAGTCCTTATCTGAGAACAAAGGCCACTTGTAGGCTCTTTTTCTGTGACTTGAAACAACATAATTTCTACCAATTCACCTTGTCATAAGTGGCAGCCACATATTTCTTCTGTATCTTTTACAGAACCTAGCACAGTGCTAAGCACAAAACTGGCCCTCAGTAAATGACAGTGATTGACTGCTTATGATAAAGCAAAATTTCTCCAAGTTTTAATAACACATTCCTACCACTATCAGTAACGACATGACTAAAGCTTTGGAATCGAGTTTGTACCTCTAGCACTTCTGAGGGAATTTTTTCTGTGTTGAGCTATATATGAAAAGTGAAAGTCACACACTCGTGTCCGATTCTTTGCGATCTCTTGGACTATATAGCCCGCCAGGCTCCTCTGTCCATAGAAATCTCCAAGTAAGAGTACTGGAGTGGGTTGCCATTTCCTTCTCCAGGGAACTATATAGGTTGGTCTTAAAATGAGTGAGAATTTTCTAGGTAAAAATACTGGAGTGGGTTGCCATTTCCTTCTCCAGGGAATCTTCCTGACCCAGGGACTGAACCCAAGTCTTCTGCGTCTCCTGCATTAGCAAGTGGATTCTTTACCACGGAGCCACCTAGGAAGTCTAAGTAATATGACAGACTTATACTATACAGTATAGGGCTTAAATTAATAATATAATTTGCATAAATTACAAGGTATGGCTTATGAGACTGAGTCCACAAGTTTTCCCTAACATAAGTTCCATTACTTTAAGACTCTAAATAAAGATTAAAATATTGTTAGCAATAAATAAATAAAATACTGTTAGCATTCTCAATGCCTTCCTCTGAAACATCATTTCAAGACAAATTTCTGTATAACACAAGCTTTGGATCTTTAAAAAGATTATGACATTACACAATCTACTATGAGAAAAGCAGTACTAATCATCCATTGTGTTGAAATGTTACTGCTGAGGAGCTGCTTGTTGTTGTTCAGTCGCTAAGTCATGTCTGACTCTGTGACCCCATGGACTGCAGCACGCCAGGCTTCTCTGTCCTTCACTATCTCCTGGAGGTTGCTCAAATTCATGTCCTTTGAGTCAGTGATGCTATCTAACCATCTCACCCTCTGCCGCCCTCTGAATGTTGGTTGGCTTATAAATGCCTCAAAAGAAAACAATTTATAGTCTTGCTCTTTCCTGTTATTGAAAGTTCTTAAAGCTCCAAATCACAACCCACCTCCAAGGCCTCTGAGGCCTGAATTCCAGGCCTCGTTAAGCCGAGAAAGAAACAGTTGAATATTACTCACAAGTGTGCAAAATCAGTTGGGAAGTGGTTTGTTCCATGCTGAATCCATCTTAGGATTCAGGCCATGGGCTGTGAACAGTATTCATTCTAAGGTGAATTCTGATTGGTCATCTCTAAGATAAATTCTGATTGGTGGAAAGAGCATGCTGCTTCAAGTGCTGTCGCTCACTTACAAGTCTCTGGGCAGGTCGTTTAACCTCTCAGAGTCTACATTTTATTATTATTATTTAATCTACAGATGGAATAATATCCAGAATAGCTATTCCATAGAACTGTTGAGATGGTAAATGAAGGACTATTGTGAAAGGGCCTAGTTCATAGTAGTCACTCAATATTTGTTCATTCATCTTGATAATATATTACATTTTATAAATGCTTTAGAATTTTTGAAATGCTTTCACACACTGTACAGGTTATTGTCAAAATACCAAGCACCGATTAACACTTCCTCTAAGAGCATTTGGATGGCTGTACTTTAATTATTTTAGGATGTGACCAGCTTTTGTGGAGTTGAGTTAGTTGGCTTCATTATTCCCCTGCAACATTTCCTCTGCACTCGTTGATTTCCATGGCTACACGATGATTACTTCCTGAGAAACAAAGGAACACATGTGTTTGGAAGTAAAAAGGAAGCATACAGATCACCTACTGAACCACAACCCTGCAAAACCTGGTATAAATGGAAACTTTTCTTTTTATCATAGTGTGTTTGAAGTGAAGGAATTCACATTAGTCATTCGCTTGGTTTTTACTCTACAATAGATGTCCTTGTAAGGGGCCAGATAGCGTCAGGCCGTATAAACCAAATATACTCCAAAATGTTTTTCAAGGTAGACTGTTTACAACATTAAAATTTCTGAGTGGTGACCAATTCAGAAAAGTGATAGTAGGTAATGGGAAATTTGAAGACAAAGAATTGAGTGTAGGAGGAAATAACTCACCACTTTAAAACACAATGATTCCTTTTTACTGCATTCATTGATCGATTATTTTAGCAAACATATGTTGAGGATTCTGGGTATGAGGTCCTGTAACTAAGTGCTCTGAGAACTACAAACATGAATAGGACCAAGGGGAATAAGGCCCAGAGATGGTCTTCAAAGAATTTATAGTTTATATTGGACATAAAATCTGTATGTCTCCTGGGTCCAAATTATGTCCCATATGAAATACAATCCAAGACTTGGGATGGCTTTGAGAAGGGGGCTATTTATGTTGAGTCTTAGAGAATACTTATAAAATTTTTCACCACGTAGACAGATGGAAAGGCATTCCAGACAGAGGAAACAGTATATACAAAAGAACTGAGGTTACCAGGCTCAGAGCTAATGGATCAGAGATAGGCAAAGATTGGAGAGCAAGAGTAGGTTGAAAATATCTGTTTTGAGAATATCATCGTTATTAGTAGATGGGTGTGTGATGTATGGAGATTGGCTGACAGTGGGAGGAGAGTGCTGTAGACTAAATGTTTGTGTCCCATCAGAATTCATATGTTGAAACCTAATCCTCAATGTGATGGGTTTTGGGAAGAGAGTAGATCATGAAAGTGGAGCCTGCAAGAATTTGATCAGCATCCTTACAAAAGAGACTCCAGAGGGCTCTCTCTCCCCCTCCACCATCTGAGGACTTGGTGAGAAGACAGAGAAGACAGCCATAGTGCGCCAGGAAGTAAGCTCTTACTAGACCCCAAAGATAGGCTGGCTTTGATCTTGGACTTCTCAGATGTTAAAACTGGGAGAAATGCTTGTTGTATAAGCCTCATAATCTATGGTATTCTGTTATAGCAACTTGAACAGGCTAAGATAGAGAAGAAGTTTGGTATGCTCAGTTGGGGACATGCTGAATGTCAAATGCCAGTGAGACACAATATTCTGGTGAAGAAGTTATGTAGGTTTTTAGAAGTGAAGTTTGGAACTTAGGAGAGATGTGCAATTGAAGACTTCAGATTTAGGACTTGTCAACATACAAGTGGAAGATGAACTCTTGGAGTCTAGTGTATGAAGAAAATGTAGCTGATGACAGATTCCTGGGAAACAGCTACATCTAAGGGACAGATTGACAAAAAGAAACCAAAGAAGGAGGCTGAGAAGGAGAAGCCAGGGATATGTGAAGGAAAACTACAAGAAAATGGCAGCTTTCCCCTTTCTTTGCAGTGAAATCCTTCATTAGTGATCATTAGGGAATGTCAAAGTGGAAAAGGAAACAGTAAAATTGCATTTAATCTAGTCCTTTTTCTTTTGAGATTCTTTCCTGGGATTTGGGGTTTTTTTCTAATTTTTTTTTTTTTTTTGACTGTGCCATGTGGCTCACAGAATCTTAGTTCCCTGACCAGGGATTGAACCTGGATCTTCAGCAGCGGAAGCTCGGAGTCTTAACCACTGGACTGCCCTGATGCTGGGAATTCTCTTTTTTTTTCTAATCTTGATTCATTTCTTTATCTCTAAAAATAAACTCCAGGAGCCTAGGGTAGACCAAATAGGTGATCAACTCTGGGGTTGCCCATAGAATGGAAGGTTCTAAGATTCAGGTAAACGGGATGGTCCTGGGTTGTGAAGCTTCAATGAGCCAGGGAGACAGTATCATATAGTGGTTATAAGCTCTGGAGGTAGACAGCTGTTGTTCAGTCACTAAGTCATGTCAGACTCTTTGTGACCCCATGGACTGCAGCACTCCAGGCTTCCCTGTGCTTCACCATCTCCAGGAGTTTGCCCAAACTCATGTCCATTGAGGTTGTTGATATTTCTCCCAGCAATCTTGAGTCCAGCTTGTGATTCATCCAGCTTGGCATTTCATATGATATACTCTGCCTATAAGTTAAACAAGCAGGGTGACAATATACAGCCTTGACGAAGTCCTTTCCCAATTTTGAACCAGTTCAATGTCCAGCTCTAACTGTTGCTTCTTGACCTGCATAGAGATTTCTTAGGAGGATAAGGTGGTCTGATAGTCCCATCTCTTTAAGAGTTTTTTACAGTTTGTTGTGATCCACACAATGAAGCAGAAGTAGATGTTTTTCTTGAATTCCCTTGCTTTTTCTATGATCCAGCAGATGTTGGCAATTTGATTTCTGGTTTCTTTGCCTATTCTAAATCCAAACTTGTCCATCTGGAAGTTCTTGGTTGACATACTGCTGAAGCCTAGCTTGAAGGATTTTGAGCATTACTTGGCTACCTTGTGAAAGGAGCACAATTGTATGGTAGTTTGACCATTCTTTGGCATTGCCCTTCTTTGGGATTGGAATGAAAACTGACCTTTTCCAGTCCTGTGGCCACTGCTGAGTTTTCCAAATTTGCTGACATATTTTAGGATTTGAAATAACTCAGCTGGAATTCGATCACCTCCACTAGCTTTGTTCATAGTGGACATTTGTTCACAGCCCACTTGACTTCATAATTCAGGATGTCTGGCTCTAGTTGAGTGTCTAGGAGTGCCTAGGATCTGCAATCAAAGCCTGACACTGAGACCCCAAGGGGAATTCTCCCAGCAGATGTGCATGCCATCCTGGGTGTGGACTGAGGTGTCTCACTCCCAGACCCCTACTCTCAGTCTGGTTGGAATAAAGGAGAAATTTCTCTACTCCTTGTGGAGTTCTCAAGGGGTTAGTATAGAGTAGGTTCTTAAATATATAGTTTTCTTTTTAATAATCAGTAAATTAACAGAGAGCTTTTCCAGTGGCTCAGCAGTAAAAAATTCACCTTTGGTGCAGGAGACACAGGAGATGCAGCTTTGGTCTCTGGGTCAGGAAGATCCCCTGGAGGAGGAAATGGCAACCCACTCCAGTATTCTTGATAGGGAAAATCCCATGGACAGAGGAGCCTGGTGGGCTACAGTTCGTATGTGAGTGTTAAGTTGCTTCAGTCATGTCCAACTCTTTGCAGTCTTATAGACCACAGCCCACCAGGCTCCTCTGTCCATGGGATTCTCCAGGCAAGAATCCTGGAATGGGTTGCCGTGCCCTCCTCCAGGGGATCTTCCTGACCCAAGGATCCAACCTGTGTCTCTTATGTCTCCTGCATTGTCAGGCAGGTTCTTTACCACTAGCGCCACTTGGGAAGCCTGGACTATAGTCCATAGGGTCTTAAAGAGTTGGGCACGACTGAGCAACTGAGCAAACTAACAGAACATAAAGATCAGTACACAAGAAATAACTTTATCTAGGTATATGAGGATTGTGGGCTTCCCAAGTGGCGCCATTGGTAAAGAAATCGTCTGCCAGTGTAGGAGATGTAAGATGCAGGTTCGATCCCTGGGTCGGGAAGATCCCCTGGAGGGGGGCACGGCAACCCACTCCAGTATTCTTGCCTGGAGAATCCCATGGACAGAGGAGCCTGGCAGCCTACAGTCCATAGGGTTGTAAAAAGTCGGACAACTCTAAGTCACACAAAATGACTTAGCAGGCGTGAGTATTGTAGTCTGCTAATATCTTTATGGGTCACTGATATTTTCAAAACTCTGACCATTGAGCATCAGAGAAAATCTACCCCTGTCCATTATAAAGGAAATAGGAGAACAATACTACTTACTACAGCAAAATTATAAAACAGTTGACTTAAAAAAACAATGATCTTCAATGGTTTATAATATGGTTTGTTATTAAGCAATGGCATAATACTAACGCTTCCACAATGCTTTTTAAGTTTTTTTACTTCCCTAACGCTGTCTTGAAGAACTTATTTGCATTATTTAATTTAATTTTTCCTGCAAATCTATGAAATAAGGGCTTGTCTATTATGTATATAAGGAAACTCCAGATGCAGAAGGTTCCCAAGGTCACATCGTGAACCCAGGAAATCCAGCTCTGGAGTCTGGGCATGCAACTGTTACACTACACAGAAACCTGCTTTGGTTCTGCTACTGGACCACTTTGTGTATCACCTGGTATGGAAGGAAGTCTACACTGCACATGTGAAGGGAAGCTTTCTCAGCAGAGCTTCTGTGGGGCAGGTAGAGTGGGGGCAGGTTGTGGGCAATATATTTGTGTTAAGTCAGGGCCACAAGCATGATAATGCTTTATACTAACAGAAATCGTAATCATACAATGATCTTAGTTTTCAATTTACCGTCCCCTTGGTGGGCAGATGACCTCGGCCCTTTGTCACAGACTAAGAGAGTCTCAGTGCTGGCACACAGGACCAGCAACTATGTCTACTTGGGAGTCTCCAGGGAACTCACTGATCCTGTCTGTCTTCTCGGGTCTTACTGGAATCTTCTGAGGGGACTTTGTATGAATGGCCCAGTCTTTTAGTTGGCGTCCAGGAGCCCACACTGATTGTCCCTTATCTGAGGAGGGTAACCGAGAGAACTCTCAGAGTCTTCAAACCTTTCATGGGCACTGCCTTGAAAGGAATTTGAATCCAAAATGATTATTTGGAATAAGGAATGAGCCCAGTATATACTATAGCGTGTATGCTTTAAAAAAGAAAGATTCAGAATAAAATATTTCCTGATATTATATGAATGAGGATGTTTAATAACTCTTATTTAATTATATTTAATATCACAGAAGAAAAAAATTCCAAACATATGAAAACAAATCAGATTAAGCTTTGTCTTTTTTTTTTTTTGGCTGAACAGGAAAATACTTATTAACAAAAGTTTTGAGAACAATAAAGTCACTGCAGGTTATTAATATGAAAATATTTTCAATTGTTCCTCTTGTAGAAATCTTTCTGGACAGCCCACTTCCTGAAAAATGACTCAGCAAAAGCTCCCAAGAAGTGTTGTTCATATTTAATACAATTGTTCAGGCCAGCACCTATTTCTTATCTATGAAGTCTCCTTGTGATTGATGATTCATGTTTCTTTTCAATTATGGGCTTTGAATGCAAACTATTTCTTAATGTAAACAAATGGCTTCAGTATTTAAAGCAAAACATTTCCGCTTGCTTAGTACTATTTCCTATTTTATGCCTCAAACCGTATTTTTGAGGGAATTGTTTGGTTTCAAAAGAGGGAAAAGAGATGATTGTTTAGAAGAATGTGTGCAAGAAGGGTGTACTCGCCACGGGCTGCCAGCCAGACATGCGTAGACTCAGATGGGGCACACGGTGACCTAACGTCTCACATCACGGCTCAAAAAAGCTGTGTCCTGAATTCTGACGGTAAAAATCCAGGTTTTTCTGAGGGAGAAAGGGGGTAACTTTGGCAGCCTGATAACCGACCTTGCCAAACGTCTTCTTAGTTCTGCTGAAGAGGTCTGAACTAGAACGGAGGATAAACGACACATAGAAACAGGTAGAACGGTTTTCAGAAATACCAGGAAAAACAGAGCAAGATATTTAGTGATTTCTGGTGACATTTAACAATTGCCAATGTAAAAACTAAAATTAAAACCTAGAAGAGCCTGAGCCGGTTTCAGCGAAATCTGTGCCAAAATTTGACCACTAGGTAGCGCCATAGTTCAGCTCTGTGACAAGGGCGCTGCTGATTTTGATTCTCTATTGGCCAGGACGAAAATGTGTAAGATTTACTCCGGAAACGATGAACAAGGGTGCCCTAAAATTTTGCAATCAGAACACCCTCACATAACAATAATAAGAGGTATAAGGTTCAAGTATTTACTTGGGGAAGCTATTTCTACCATTGCAAGTATGTTCACTGAGAACTCAGAAAAATAGTGGGTGGTAGGAGAGATTTTAGCTTTCCCTTTTCTTAATGAAATCCCAGATTTGCCTAAAGAAAAGGAAAAGGAATAATCACAGTTAGTTACAACAATTAATCCAGAATTTCCTTGTCAAATTGAAAAACCTCAATTTAGTTAAGCAGTAAACCCCACTCATGTTTATATTCATCATTCCCCCTGAAGTCTTCCATTCATGCCGGACCGTCATACACCTTCCATTGTGCTAGATGCTCGGAATATAAAGAACCATAAGGCACATTCCCTGCTTTTGTGTAGCTTATAGTCCAATAAGGTTGATAAGTGTTTAACAGAAAAATATGTTCAAAAGGTTTATGGGGGATAGTAGCCAATCATTCTACACAACCAGGTGGCATTTAAACAAGGCCTTGAGAGAGTACTAACAGTAACAGCTGATACTGATATTCCTGTGCCAAACACCCTCCAGAGTGCTCTCCCTAATAAATGCCCAAAAGTCTATGCTCAAAAGGCCAAAATGCTCAAAAGGTCGTTGTAATTTTTACAATGACCATATGAGGTCGGTGATACTGTTATTATTTCCATGTTCCATACAAGAAAGGGAGGGTATTCTAGATAAAGGAAGCAGCATGTATAAAGGTTCTGAAATGTACAGAACCAGGGTATGTTCGAGGGATTAGAAGTTCAGATAACAGTAATGATACAGTATTCATGGAAATACCATCTCTTCTATGAGTTTATAAACAGAAAAATGTGATGAGTTATATCAGAAATTTAGAAAATATTTAAAAAAGATTTTTAATTGCAGAAATTATATTCTTAGGAATTCCCTGGAGGGCCTGTGGTTAGGACTCCATGTTCTCATTGCTGAGGGTTGCGGTTCAATCCCTGCTTGGGGAACTAAGAGCCTGTAAGCTGTGCAGCACAGCCAGGATAAAAACTATCCTTTAAAGAACAGTAGCAATACAGTTTATTGAGAAAACACAGATTCATTAAAGGACCAAAATCCCTTTTGTAATGAAATTTTACATCCTGAATTTTGAAGATGATAGGAAAAAATATATAGAATGGCTCCCTGGAAACACTATTTTGGATGCCATAGATTTTTCTTAAAAAACTAACTTTCAAATACCAAAACATGTTGCTCAGAGTCTCCTGAAAATAATAGTGCTGAAGTTTAAAAATTAACCCAATGTTTTGCTGGGCAGAGAAGATACCAGGTAGGGGAAGGGAGGAACAGATAAACACAAGTCACTGTTGTGGAGTTTAGACGCTCACATGTTGAGTTTTATGGGGGAGGAAGTGGATATTCTTGTGCACAGGTCATATGCCTAGGCAGTGTTCCTGTATTTCAAGTTACACTGTCAGACGTGTATGTTAAGGCAGCAAGTCAGATGTGAAAGGTCAGTTATGTAGGTATTATGACATACGAAGAGTTGCTGCAACTTGTGGCATCACCCCAACCCTAAAAGCTAGCCTATCCACTCACCACACCAAATGAGTTTATAAAGTCACCTGCAAAAGCTAAAGGTCATCCTAGGTAACCATTCAGGCGTTCCTACCCATCCAGGCTACTCTAGATTTTCTTGTGCTTTTGCTCATCTTATAGATCCCTAACTCGATCCTGACCTCTGGCTCCACTGGGATTGGAAATCCTCATTCTGCCTTTCTGAAATCTTGGGCCGTGTCATTCCCTAATATTTTAAAATCCTGTTAGCACTTTCAGTTGCAGCCCAATAGACTCTCACGTCCTAGTTAGCACATCAACTTCCTAGATATTTATTGTATTTATATAATACAACTGTGGATTCTGCAAATGTCAGTTTTTCTTCTTTCTTACCAATCTTTATATCTTTTATTTCTTTATCTTGCCTAGCACTAGGACTTCCAGGTCGGTTTCAAATAGAGCTAATGATTGTTGTTTCCCTGAACTGAGGAGTCCAGTGTTTAACATTTTGTCACCAAGTAAGAGTTAACAGGGTTTGCTTGTATTGTTGTTGTTTCCAGTCACACACTCGTGTACCCCATGGACTGCAGCACACCAGGCTTCCCTGTCCTTCAGCATCTCCTGGAGCTGGCTCAAACTCATGACCATTGAGTCAGTGATGCCATCCAACCGTCTCAGCTTCAGTCATCCCCTTCTTTTCCTGCCTTCCATCTTTCCCAGCACCAGGAACTTTTCCAATGAGTTGGCTGTTCCCATCATGTGGTCAAAGTATTGGAGCTTTAGCCTCAGCATGAGTCCCTCCAATGATACTCAGGGTTGATTTCCTCTGGGATTGACTGGTTTGATCTCCTTGCAATCCAAGAGACCTGTTTGTTTTAATTTATTTAATTTTTGGCTGTGCTGGGTCTTCACTGCCGCTCCGGCTTTTCTCTAGCTGCTGCAAACTGGGGCTACTCTCTAGGTTCAGTGCTTGGACTTCTCTTGCTGCAGAGCATAGGCTCCAGGTGCCTGGGCCTCACTAGTTGTGGCTCCTAGACTCTAGAGCAGAGGCTCAGTAGTTGTGGCACATGGGCTGAGTCGCTCCACCACATGTGGGATCTTCTCGGATCAGGGATGGAATCTGTGTCCCTTGCATTGGTAGGCAGATTCTTATCTACTGCACCACCAGGGAAGTCTGGTCGGGGTTTTTTTTTTTTTTTTTAAGATAGACTCCTTTTCTTATATTATGAAATTCTCTTCTATTCCTATGTAGCCAAGTCTTTTTTTTTTTTTTTTTTTTCTGGACCCATCAAAACATACAGAGGTGTAAGAATTACCTATAAAGGTGAGGAAACTACCTCTTCAGGAAAGAATGGAGTAGGGGTGAAAGGGTGGAACTCAGATTTCAGCTCTGAAGAGAACTGAGAACCATTTCTCTTGGTGAGAATTGTCAGGCTACTCCACTTCTTTTGGGTACCTTCTACCTTTTGGCCACCCCTGCCTTGCCCCCAGGCTACCAGGTATTTCCGAAGGACTGCAAATTGCAAAAGGGGCACCTGTGCCAATGACACCCATGAGCATAATGTTTCCCATTGGTGGTTCCAGTGCAGAGTTAGGAGGTGGGATTCCAGTTTTGGTGAGGGAGGGATGCAAAAAACTGACCGAGATTTTTTTTTTTAATAATAAAGTTACTTTTTAAAGAAGAGTCAGTTTCTAATTCTAGAGGGTTCTTAGCAGATTAATAAAACAAAGACTCAGTCACAGAGAAGGAAAAAAAAAAAATTCACAAAGGGGCCCAGGATCAGGGCATAGCCTGGTGGTGTGTCGCCAAGATCCAGTTGGAGCTAGATTTCCCAACCTCAGCACTACTGGCATTTGGGGCTAGATAATTCTTTACTGTGGGGGACTGTGCATTTAGCAGAAACTCTAGCCTCTGCTCACTGGAATCCAGCCCACCTTCAGCTTGAGACAGTCAAAAATGTCTCCAGACATTACCCTGTGGTTGGGAGAAGACAGGATCACCCAGTGAGAGTCACTGGCCTACAGCTACAAACTTGTCTCCTGTCAGTGGTCAGACTTGACTCCAGAGAGTAGTGGAAGAGTCTGAGCTGCAGCTGGGAGGTGGGGCTAAAGGTTGAGACTGGGAACATTCCTGTCATACTCCCCATTCTCTTTTATGGGTATCTTGGAATATGGCTGTTTAAAATTTTTCCATTACCTCCTTTTCTTTTCCTTATTTGGTGAATTTGTTGTCAGCGCTATGGGGTAGGGGAGGTTGTTTTCCTGACTGTTTCTCTGGGGAGGAGATTCTCTTCTGTTCATTCAATCTGTGCTGACTTCCGGCAGGAAATGGCACTCAAGGAAAGTTTTGAATAAAAGGAAGATGCTGGTTTAGTCAGTGGAAACAGGAAGTTGTAGCCTGCGTCTTACAAGGCTTAGAAGAAAGTAAGAGGCAGAGAAAAAATTCACTTAATTGAAGTGGGAGGAGCAGAAGAGAGCCGGGTGGGAGTCGAGGAGGTATGGGGACAGCTGAGGGGCGGATGGAGGCAACCAAGCCAACAGGATGGAAGACTTTGAGTTTCCTGGTGGGGTTGGCTATACAGGAAGAGAATAACAGCGCTATGCTGTAGGAACAGGGTCGGGCAGCGACTATGAGTCAAAGCTATTGTGGTTTGTTAATTATACTACTTTACAGTGTAACATTGTTCTAAAAATACTCTATTTAAATTAACACAATTTTATCACTATTTGTATTAAAAGCATATGCCTACATTACTACCGAATCCCCTTGAGTAAACAAAGAGAAACGGAGAAAGCAAATGTAGCAAAATGTTAACAATGGATGAATCAGATGAAGGTTATCTGACTGTTCATGGTATTCTTCTTGTAATTCTTCTGTAAGTTTGAAAATTTTAAAAATAAAAATTTGCGTTATGTGGGGATAAAAGTCAGTTTTTAAACTATGTTTTATTTAAGGCTGGGTAGGTCATCATGGGTATATGTTCATGAGTATGTGGCCTTACCTGTGTGTTTGTTCTCTACAATATAATAAAGTGATGACCAACACTCTCTTATGACCAGAATGAGTTCCCATCATGAATTTATGTATTCTCAGAGTCTGATCAATTCTATCTGGGAGTCTCATCTTTTTGCATCATTTGGACCAAACACATCCTCATAAGGCAGAAATACCTCTTAGCCTGTAGTTTCGCTTTCAAAACTTTCATTCATTCAGTGAGCGTTTCTTGAGCACCTACAGGGCAATGCATTAAGTGTTATAAGAAATACAAATACAAATCAAATAGACATTCTGCTTTTAGATAATCTGATAATTTGGTATAAATTTAAAGTGAGAAGTGAAAGTGAAGTCGCTCAGTCGTGTCTGATTCTTTGCGACCCCATGGACTGTAGCCTACCAGGCTCCTCCATCCATGGGATTTTCCAGGCAAGAGTACTGGAGTGGGGTGCCATTTCCTTCTCCAGGGGATCTTCCCAACCCAGGGATCAAACCCGGGTCTCCCGCATTGTAGGCAGACGCTTTACCGTCTGAGCCACCAGGGAAGTCCATAAATTTAAAACCTTGCACATAAATGATTTTAACACAGACAGAAAGTTACTGTTTTGTGTCAGGTCTTGAAGGAGGCCATGATTACTTCCTCTTGGAGGGAATGGTGTATGACATATTCCTGGTGCATTTCTTCCCTTCTGCCAAGGAGGAAAACTAGGGTTTAAGAGTTGAGCCTGTTGGTGGGATTGATGTGAAGAATGCTGCATTGGTTTGCTATTGCTTCATATAATCCATCACTTAGTGGCTGCAAAGAACCATCATTCGTTTTTCTTCCTGTGTCTGTGGGTATGTGGGGCACAGCTGATCTGGCCCAGGCTGGGGTGAGCAGCTCTGTATCAGATGCTGCAGCTGGATGGGAAAACGTGCTTCTCTCTGCAGTTGTGTGGATCCATGGGGATGGATCTGCTTCATGTCCCTCTCCACCTCCTTGGACCAGCAAGCCAGCCAGGACATGTATTTCTCAGGCGATGGCAGAGGGGTAAGAGGGCAAAGAGAAACATGTTTGCAAAGCCTAGGCTTAGAGCTCAACTACTGTCACTTCGGCTCATATATCATCAGCCAGCAGGAGTTGCAGGGCTAAGCCCAAAGTCTTGGAGCATTAAGGGACACTTGGTGAGGCCCTGGCAAGGGTATGGATGTAGGGAGAAGTGAAAAACTGATGCAATTGATAACATATGCTTTCTGATTACATGAACAGTACATTTTGAGGAGAAAGAATTTCCGTTTCTTTTCACAGTATTATTAACACATCTGATAAAAACTTAAAAAAATAGACTCATATGGAAGAATGTCACTACTCATCCCTTTATTTATTTTGGCTGCATGGCATGTGGAATGCGGGATCTTGGTTTCCTGACCAGGGAGTGAACCCATACTACCTGCAGTGGAAGTGTGGACTCTTAAGCACTGCACCACTAGGGAAGGACCTGTTCGTTCCTTTAAATATGCACTTTGTGGTACTGGGTGAGAAATCATGAGGTTAAACTCAGAATTGAAGATGATCTGGCACAAATTGTAATGGGAATTTGTACCTATTTAATGTTTTAGGCTTACCTGGGGCTATCTGTTGTCCACATTTTTCCTTGATATTTTAGGTCTCTACTTCTTGCATACATTCTTCCTCTCAGCAGCAACCAGCCCTCTTCAACCTCCTGGCATCTTCATGCTTTTGCCCTTCCCATCAAAAGGGTCTAGCAAACTCACTCACAGTCAGGCATAAGGAACTGATAAGGATTAAAATACAACCACTTCCAGAAGCATTTGTATTAGAACAGGAGACCAGGAAAAAAAAAAAAAAAAGGAATGGCTTCATCATGGTCGAACTTCACCCAGCAGTGAAGAGTGTGGAGAAATGAAAGAGATGGGGGACCAAAGTGCTTGCCCAGTGACCTCAAAATCATATCCAAGAGGACTGTTTTTTCTTGTTGTTGTTGTTATTTTTTTGAGTTCGTGGGAACAAGGGTAGAGTTGCAGGAGTAACTGAGAGTATAACTTTAATCACATACTTAGCATAAACAACATTAAAATATGTGCCCCAACAAGTCAATTGTCTTTCATAACTTTTTATAATGTAATTGTTCTAATTCCTATCAAAGTTTGTGGTTACTGTTTTTGAGAAACAAGTAAATAAGTACAGCAGGCATCAGGCAGGAACTTTCTGAACTGTGTCAAGGTTAATAATAAGTAAAATGTTATAAGTGGAGACAAGACAGCAACAGCTGTGCAACATTCTTGGAAGCAAGGATTTTGATAGCATGAAGTCAGACAGTGAGCTCAGTTTTTGCTGCTACTCTGGCTGGACAGAGAGACCCTGTCATAATTATAATACAACTACATTTCTCTAAAGTACTGTCTTACATTAAGAAAATATGATGTCTGCAGTTGGAAAATCAGGAGCAATGTTGGAAGAAGACCCAGATCAAACCTATGAGAATGTCCTGGCTGAGATTCAGTCTTTTGAGCTGCCCATTGAAGCTACTTTAAGGTAGGGCTCCTTTATATGTTGCTGTTTCTTCTTTGGTGGTGATAAAGTAGTCTTATTCATGTATTTTTATACTTTTCTCTATAACAATAAAAAATAATTTTTGAGAAATGATTGCAATTCTATATATACCTAATCTTAAAGTTTTATCCTTAGAGAAATGACGGTGAATAAATTATCCACATTGTTTGTATTATATTTGTTTCATGATTCATCACCACAAGGTTAAAAAATAGAAATGACTTTCAAGTGATCAAAAAGGGCTGCATGCCAACTCCAAATAGATATTCCATCTTATTTACATCAGGTTTCACTTGTTTTCTCTAAAATACTGCTTAGTGAAAAATACAGAGAACAATTAGTCGTATCATTGAAACTCATTTATATTTGAGTGGATGTGGGTGTGAATTGTAGGAAAAAACACAGAATGCTTATTTGTGTTGTTGCTGCTCTTGGGTATATGGGGCGCTCTCGGATATGTATTTTTTATTTCTACATGTGATTAAAAAATAGTTTCTTTGGTAAGATGGGGATTAATTTGCATAGTTCAAGGACAGAATTAAAATGAAAGACCATATATCTCTGTATTAAATGCGCGGTTTAAAAATTTTAATTCTTTTTGACTGTCTGCTTGTATCTGACACTTATCAATATGGGAACAGGATGGCAATCTCTGCCTGTGATAGTGACAGTCAATAAATATTTGTTGACTAATATTTGTAGATTAAGTGAAAGGATTTTTTTTTTTTTTGGTGTTGTCTTTTTAGTCTCAGAAAGATCCAGGAGCAGATATGTTTAAATCTGAATTTAAATTTGATTTTGCATTAAATGTATCCTGAATCTTTCCAAAGGGCCTAGAGTAGGGTTGGGGGTATTGGAAGCTATTGGTATTTATTGGTTGATTCGTGAATTATCAATATGTAGGTACAGTAGAAAAATAATTACAACTCCATTTATAACTTACACCTTCATGACTTATACCTTTATTTTATCTGAGCATCATAAACATCCATGAATAAGGGCAGGTGCTTTTTATCCTATTCAGCAGGTAGAAAAAAACCAAAGCTTTTCATTAATGGGAGACTTGGTAACTTTTTCCAAGTGGAACATAATTTATACTATACCAGCACCTTCTAAAACTTGTGCATCTGCTGGTGGCTAGGTCAGAAGTCTAAAGGGAAACACGAGAGGGGAATAAAGCCTGAAAAAGTGAAAGTGTTAGCTGTGACTGACTCTATGTGACCCCATGGACTGTAGCCCTCCAGGCTCCTCTGTCCATGGAATTCTCCAGGCAAGAATACTGGAGTAAGTAGCCTTTCCCTTCTCCAGGGGATCTTCCAGATCCAGGGTTTGAACCCGAGTCTCTTGCATTGCAGGTGGACTCTTTACCATCTGAGCCACCAGGGAAGCCTGGACATGTGTTAATTACTGCTGCCTCTGCTGCTTCAGAGCCCTTAGTCTTCAACCCCTGATCCTCTCTACATCTCTCCCCTGGTCTCTCAACCCTGGCCAGTATCTACAGGCTTCATCCATCCTTGAAGCTATCAGGTAGTCTTGCTCTGGTACTGGCCCTGACTTCCTGTTTTGGTTCTTGGACGTGTCCTGCCTTCTGTTCTGAGGGTAAATATCCTGGGTCTTGTACTAGGTCTCCTAAAGGAAAGAGTCGGTTTAGATCTGGCAGTCACAGCACTCTCCCATCATCACAAGAGCAGACACTGCACACATATTTTCTCCAGGTGCTGCCTGTCAGCACCAGTGGATCTGGAATGCCCACTGTTAGCTTCACAAAGAGCTCTGACTCTGTGACTGCATGGATTGTAGCCCATCAGGCTTCTCTGTCCATGGAATTCTCCAGGCGAGAATACTGGAGTGGGTTGCCGTTTCTTCTGTAGGAGAGCTTTCCGACCCAGGGATCGAACCCATGTCTCTTGCACTGCAGGCGGGTTTTTACCATCTGAGCCGCCTTGTGTACTGGGTCTTAGCTGTGGCATGTGGGATCTTCAATCTCTGTTGTGGCAGGCAGGATCTTTAGTTGCAGCATGTTGGATCTAGTCCCTGACCAGAGGTCGAACCCGGGCCCCCTGCATTGGGAGCATGGAGTTTTAGCCACTGGACTGCCAGGGAAGTCCCCTAACAAACCTTTAATTGAGACAATATTCACCAAAATTGCTTTTCCTAAACAATTACTGTAATCATTGATGAGATGAAGACTTCTTGGGCTGGCATTTGCCTTTCAGCACTTCCGTATGTATGTTATTGATATTCCAACGTCACCTATTCTGGTCCACTCCTCTTATGGAACATATCAGCTCATGTGGCCAAATATGAGGGTTGGAAAATAAAGACAGGACTTCCATTTTGGCCAAACTGGAGTGTTTACTGTTTGATAATATGCCCTGAGATTTTCTTCCTTCTGGTTCTTATGGTTCCTTTTCTTTATTAAATTGCACTCTTACTTCTGTCTGCCAAAATCCAGCCCATCTTGCAAGGCACAGCTCAAATATTCTTTCTTCTGTGAAGCCTCTCTGATCCATCAACCACAGGTGAGTGCTTCATCCTTTGAAGCCCCGAGGAATTCAGGGCATTTATTCTGACTCATTTGGGTGTATGTAGGCTCACATGTATTTTGTGCTATAACCATTTTCAGGCTAAAGATTCCTGAGGGCGCTGTATATATTTATATCTCAGTATCCTCTGCAGAAGCTTCTACCATACTTGACACACAGTAGCTAGATAAATATTTGTTGAACTAATTTGTATGAGCTTCTGAGCTAATGATGGTCTTACAAGACAAAGGGAAAAAGGTAGTCCAGAGAGAAAGTCATCGTTTCAGGGAATAAGAAAAGGCAGAAGTATTTGAATAGATTTGAATAGTTACAAGTCCTAAAGGCAGAGAGGGTGGAAAAGGAGTTTGGCTGGAGGGAGACTGACCAGGAGAGCTGCACAGGACCTACTGTGAGGCCTTGTGGAGCGACAGTGAAGGGAAGGTTAGGACATTGAGAAGATGTGGCTGGGAATGCAGGGGAGAAACCCCGTACGTGGAAACTGAGGGAGAGAAAATACCCAAGAGCTCTCCTAGTTGTTCTTCCGTATCACAAAAGAAAGGCATTTTCCCACAGACATTTTCTGTTATAAAATCCCAAACTGTTAGTTAGCTCCATCTCCCTGCCCACCTTGTTTCTGAGGTCAGTGTTCAGGTCAGGGTTAGATCAGGGGTTTGTTTCTCTAACAGGGTGAGCTCAGAGAGCTCAGGGACTCAAAACCCATAGCAGAGTCCTATTAGTGTCATTTAAAAATGGCTCCACAGCACTTCCTGTCACTCTCAGCCTCACCGTCATCTGAGAGAATGGGTCGCCTCCACTGAGGAGTCGTGAGCGAGTTGCTGAGGTTGGGACTCAAGTCATCCAGCATTGTCAGTGGCCATCGTCTCTTTCACCTGCCCAGACTTCCTTCCCCCTACCTCCTGATTTCATACAAGGCTGCTCCAAGAGCAGGCTTCTCCCAGGTGGCCCATCCTGTCTCCTGCCTGACTTCCCCACTGGGCTTTTGGGTCAGCTCCTTTGGTCTTCTTTCTGTTTTGGTGGAAAAGTGGAAAAGGATCAGATGATCCTGAGATCCTGTGTTTGTTTCCATCTATGTGTGAAATGAGACCACTGCCTGAAGTATTAAGTTTAAAGGAGAGATGGTTTTAGGGGGAGCTGAGACATTATATTTTTCCATGGTTTATTTGTATTGCCAATGAAATACCCAATAAAGACATATCAGGCAGCTCTAATAATTGAATTGGTGGAGAAGCGGTATTTGATGTTAGACATGCAGACAGTGACTGAATTTCAAAGAAAAGAGAGAAATGTAAAGAAAGATCTACTGCTAGTGCCCAGGTTGTCCTAGCTTTGCTTTGCTTTGGGCATTCAAAATCTCCTGGCTGACAGATTCTTGGTAGGCTGAAACTCATGAGCAGGTGGGGTCTGAAATTAGTTTTGCTGTTCTAATCCTTTTTGCCCTGGGCATCACTGTTTTTTATCATGTTTCCACCATATGGTAGTTTCCACTAGATTTTCTCATTTGGTTTTATGATTTTTTACTCCAGTTCCTCCATTTGGCCTAAACATGCCCAGCTTCTTGCCAGCTGCTCCCTCTAGGGGCCGTGCCTGTCCCTGCTAGGCTTAATGGCTGTCTGGAGCCATGCTTTAAGAATCTATAAGACTAGTTCTTTGTTGGGCCTTATCCAGTATTACCAGCTGCCTTGAACAAGCACAGGTAATAGTTTTCAACTAGTATATCAATTCCAGTGCATTGGTAGTGGTTATATGAATCCTCATGTTGAGGGTGGTTCTGGTGAAACAGGACTGGTGGCTACGGTCTTAGGACAGCACAGTAGCAGGACACTAACATATTTATGCTAGAGCTTCCAGCTGCCAAGCCTCCCTCGTGAGACCTGTCCCCCATGGACATCCTCTCATACCTGGATATAGCCTGGGTTCGTGATGCCTCATGGGTTCCTGTAGGTCTGCTGTTAGCCTCCTAGAACAGGTCCTGAAATTGTAACATGTCTGAACCGATTTGGGTTCAGAAATTTTTTGCAAGAGCTGAGACTGAGATAAAGAGATTGAAGAGAAGTGTAATGTTAGTGGGAGGTAGAAAAAGAGGAGGTATCCAAAGAAAGCCCTGCTGAGGGCTGGGAAAAATAGGAGGAAAAGGGAATTGTACATGATGACGTACCAGAAGAAATTTTTGCAATTGTTTTATGATAACATAATTGTTTTACACTTGTACTCACAGACTCTCTTGGGCTCTTTTCCAAAAGCTGAGCGTGGAGTTTTACCAGTTTAAGAGCAAACAGGATATTGTAGTTTCTTTGACTTTAATGTTTTTAAGAATGAAGATAACATGGTTTTAGGAAAGGAAACATTAAAGCGACAACAACAACAAGACGCCAACAACCTAAACTGTAAACACAATAAAATCTTAGGATGACATTCTAAAAAATATAACTTGTCATATTCAGCTGCAGAATTCTAGGATGCTCTTGCTGTTTTTATCTTCAGAAATGTAAGATTTCTATGATATCTTATTTCATTAAATACATTGATTAATATCAAAGATATAACATGTATTAGTTGTTTGATTTTGGCCTTAGTTTCTAAAACCACAGAATGGGGATTATAATAAAACTTATATCAAATGATTAATGTATATGAAGTGCTTAGCACAATACCAGCCTAGCACATTGTAAATGCTTGATAAATGTTAGCAATTATTATTATTATATTTAATGTACACTGGGATATACATTTCAGCATTATGTAATATATACTTTAGAGTGTTGAAGTAAATGAGCATTCATGACATTTTGAAATTCTGAGCAGGTGGCAAATACTGAATAATGTAAATTTTATTTTGGTTGCAAATATTTAAGGGAGAGAGGTATCCCTTTTTCAAAATCCTATTTACTAAGGCTTATATTTGATGCTAATATAATATCATGACCTCATCTAATGTCTTATGGGAGTGGGGTAGTGTACTGAATGTTGTGTTTATAAAATGGAATCCAAAGAAACGATTTAGGAATAACTGAGGGCCTAATTATGAATGAGGCCTGCTATGTCTGCAGCACCCCAGGAAAGCCTGGGGTTCCTGATGACGGTGGGCTATGTAGTTGCCAAATTTTAACTGAATACTTAAATGATTCTGTTAGCTGCTTGATCTTCAGGGAAACACTAGAGAAAAGTTAAAGTTTTTTTTTTTTTTTAATTTTGAGAACAAAGTATTCCAAGCAGGGAGACAGTTTCATTTATTTACAGTTAAATGAATGGGCTCTGGAGCCAGTTCAAATTTTGCCTCTATACTTATAGATAGAACTATTAGAAGGCTTACACAAATTAGTCATTCAGTGTATTTAATGCAGCGGCTCATACATGAGCCATACAATGCTCGGTCCTTCATTCAGTAAATAAATATTTATGGAGTATCTCCAATGTGGCAGACAGTGGTCAAGGATGGTCAGTGGTCTTGTTGATACAGCAAATTCCCTGCTCTATCAGGGAATTCCCTGTTCCCAGGGAGCTGACATTTTAGTGAAGAGAGCTAAAAATAGATTACAAACCAGTAATAAATTCTATGAAGAATAACAAATCAGGGTGAAGGATAGGGAGGTCCAGGGATGCTAGTTTACAAAAGTGACCAGGGAGTAAATATCAGCTGTTATCATCATTTCATTACATTAGTTACATTTCTAAATCCTTTTTGCTGAGAGGAGAAACAAAAATAGGAAAAGAGAGGAGAAGCAGAAAGGGCAACAGGCAAT
The DNA here is from genome assembly GCF_014754425.2 of Oryx dammah. NCBI lineage: Eukaryota > Metazoa > Chordata > Mammalia > Artiodactyla > Bovidae > Oryx > Oryx dammah. The sequence continues at coordinate 13,694,696 of NW_024070198.1, forward strand.
GAAGGAAAGCTAAATGAGGAAAGAGTGAGGAATGGAGATGTTGCACTGAACAGGATAAGGAATAATAATTAAAAAAAACACAGCAATGAGGAGGAAAGAGAAGAGAAAATAGTTCGTATTATAAGCCAGTGCTGGGGGTTGTTAGGGAGAGATGAAAGAGAGAGAGAGTAGAATTCAGAGGAAATACTATTGCTCTTTAATTGCTCAGTGGACTTTAAAATGTTTAGCTTTGGGATGAGCAAGTTAATGGTGCTTTCTGGACATCATTCTGAGGGCAGGACTAGTAACATAATTTACAGGACCAATGCGAAATGAAGATGGAGTCCCCCTTGTCCAAAGGATGGTGATGGCAGAGTATTAACCCAAGAGCAACTTCTTCAGCCCCGCATGGATGAGCCAGCTCTGTCTGAAAGCTTAGCACAGAACCTGGCACACAGCAAGCTTTGAATAAAAGCAGCTGTTGAATGAAGAGAACCTGGGGCTAATTACTTTTGAACTTCTTTGAGGACCAGCCCATATTTCATAAAAACTGATTTTATTTGGCTTCAATTTCAGGTTTCCTTCTATTGTTCTCCCCTATGGGATATGGAACGGATTCCTGGATACAGTTTTGCAGCAGGAAGGAATCCTCCCAGACCTGCCAGGGCTTTGTTCACATTCTCTTGCACTTACAGACTGTGGCCACTTGGGGTCACTGTACCAAGGTAGAAGCTGGAGGAACGCAGTTGTCAAGGCATTCTCCAGAGTGGCTAAAAGGGAAGGCTTAATTGATTAGAGCCAATAAAGACTACCCTGTGTTCTGCATTTTGATAAAGTTCGGCAGTTCTGTAGCAAAGGCTCTTAAACTCTTTAAGAAACATCTCAGTGATAATAGCAAATTCTCAAGAGGTTAAAGATCAGGAAGTCTGATATAGGGTTCCTAGGAATGAGGAAGGGACTCTCTGTGGAGATATACCCTACCTCATGAAACATGCTTTTACAACAAAATAACATGAGAAGTATTATTTGCATGTGGATTATTCATTTAACAAATAGTAACTGGGCTGGTGGTGAACAATACAGACATTGTCCCTGTGCCTGGAAATGAAGACAGACTCAACGATTTGTTTGCCACCATGATGTGTGTCTCAGGAGATGAGTATCGTCTCCAAGGACAACAAAGAGGCACTTGGCTTAGAAGCAAGATCCGGAGGGCTCACTAAAGTAGATCCAGAACCAAGAGTCTAACCTAAAGACAAGGTCCTGGCTCCCTCTGCACAAGAAGAACTTCCTGGCTCCCTCTCCACAATAAGAACAACTTTCAGACAGTTTCTACCAATCAAGCATTCAGAGAAAAAATGTAGTTCAGGTTCAGAGAGCTCTGATACAAAATTAGGCTATTTTGTTAATGATTAGAGAAAAAGGAATGTTATTGTGTCTTTTTTATTTTTATTTTACCAAAGAGGAAGCTAAATTCTGGGCTTTGTTGTTGAACAACAAATGTCAGATAATCCTCACCTCCAATGCTTCATGTTAAATGAGCTCTGGACTAAACGTTATACATATATTATCTTCTTTAATATAATAGATGGTGAAAGAAAGAAAGTGAAGTCGCTCAGTCGTGTCCGACTCTTTGCGACCCCATGGACTGTAGCCTACCAGGCTCCTCTGTCCATGGGATTTTCCAGGCAATAGTACTGGAGTGGATTGCCTGATAGATGGTAAAGGATATATTATATTATGCAATGGTAAAGAATCTGCCTGCCAATGCAGGAGATGCGGGAAATGTGGGTTTGATCTCTAGGTTGCAAAGCTTCCCTGGAGGAGGAAATGGCAACCTACTCCAATATTCTTGCCTGGAGAATCCCATGGACAGAGAAGCCTGGCGGGCTATAGTCCATGGGGTCACAAGGAATTGGATGCAACTGAGCGACTAAGCACACAGGAGCACATCTTCTTTAATCCCCACACCACTTGGTAAGCTAAGGACTTTTAATGCTTCCAATTCACACTTGAAGAAACTGAAGCAAAGACAAGTTAAGTCCTTTTACAGAGGGTCCCACATTTAGTAAGATATGAATTGGAATTTGAACCCATTTAAATGCCAGACCAGGGCAGCAACATTCTATAGCCTCCTTCTGAGGGAGGGGCTTTCCCAAGGTTGGTTATTAGTCTGTAGACAAGTGGCTCAGAGTATAAGTTCTTAGTGACTAAGATTTTGTTTACAGATGAAACCCTTACTTTGCTGATTAGTTTCCTGCTGGACACAGAGTACATCTCCTGCTCTGTCAGTCCTCCTGGTATATTTTTCCCTCCCAGGAGTCCTGAAGAGAAATTTTGGGTGGATTTCTGGAAATCAATATCCACTGCTCCCCAAATAACTCACCAAACATGTGCAATCTTCCAGTGTGCCCTACCACCCCCAGCCTCCTCAGACCAGACTGACAGTCATTTATTCCTTGGGTAAAACAATATCAGAACAGTCTTCTTATCTGACTTTTTTATTAACAGGAAAAGCAAGAACAGCTTATTAGCTCCATCTTCTCTAACTCACTAGCTGTGTAGCCTTGGACAAGTGACTTAATCTCTCTAAGTCTCAGTTTCTCCAAATTAAATTGGAAATAGCAAGAGTACCCCAAAGGCTGAAATTAGATTTTAGTAAAATTAGTGCTAACTTAATTACCAATAAAATTATGAATTCAATTAGTAAGGGTTAAGTTAGATAATATAAAAAGCTTAGAAAATGGTGCTCAGTAAATAGCTATTAAGATTATTTTGGTTTATAGCTGAAATTCTTTGTTTTGGAGACTTTTAGAAATGTAGCACTTTATTTTTTAAAATATTTACTTGTTTGGCTGCATCAGGTCTTAGCTGTGGTGTGTGGGCTCTTTGTGGTATCATGCAGGGTCTTTCGTGGCATGGACTCTCCGGTTGTGACATCAGGGTTCAGTAGCTGCCATGTGCAGACTTAGTTGCTCTGTGGCATATGGAACCTTAGTTTCCTGGTCAAACTCACACCCCCTGCGCTGGAAGGCAGATTCTTATCCATTGACTGGACCACGAGAGAAGTCCCTAGATATGTAGCACTTTAGGCCTTTTTTCACATTAATGTGCATGTTATATCTATGTCCATAATTAAAATTTACATAGTGAGCTATTTAGGACATTAAATTCTTACCAAAAAACTTCAAGTACTAACGGATCTACCAGAAGTCACAGAGGGAACCAGCTGGAGCTGTTTTAGAAGACGTGGTAAATGAACTTCCTTCCATCTTAATTTGAATTAAGGGGAAGAGACTGCTACTTAATGCTGAGGTAATCCCTATGGGCAGGTGTTGAAACAGGTCAGGAGTGAGGAGGATGTAAGTAGGGTTGGCTTCCCAGGGCAAGGGTATTTAGAGCTGGGTTTGGATAGATTGCATCAGGATTGGAGAAGAGAAGAGGGAAAGGTCTGGATAATGAGCACTGGAAAGAAACACCCCATTAGAAGCTGATCGCCAGGTAAGAAGCTGGCTTCTGTCATATGTCCTACTCTCCTCACCTTGCTTTACTCTTTAGAGCAATGAATTCTGGTCCGGCTCATCATCTAAGATAGCTTGCCTTTTCCTGCAGAGAGAACTGGCTCTCTGTTCTCTTTGTAGGACGCCATAAAATTTGTCCTCAGATCTTATGTTTGGTTTCAGGTTCAGTTTTCAAAAGGTTTATTTTTCCCTCTCGAGAGCTGAACCTGCATCTCACATGTGCTAACACTGGGTGGTGGTGCCTCAGCAATTGAGGACTCAGTCTCCCAAGAAAAAAATTTGTTTTTCTTACTACTCAATAAAAAGCAACTGGGGGAAGGGCCAAAATGCTGGGGTCTGGGTACAGGGATTTGACTTGACCCAAGAGTAAAATTTTAAATAACCAGAGAAATGAGTGAAGTTTATATGTATATATAAACTATATACCCTCTAACAAAAGCCCGTAAGTATTGTTTCTTGCAGTGAAACTCTGATGGTGAACCTCAGGGAATTTGAGGTAACCTTTTCTGTTTATGTTGCAGATTTCTATAAAGGCAACTGAATACACCACATTATAAGATGTGATATTTAATGTCAACTATATAAAGATCAAGTTTGAAGAAACTAACTTTTTACAATTTGATATTGTTCTAATTTCTAATTGTTACCAATAATGGATCAATTAAACTCTGGCCTTATGCTCAGATCTGTTTGGAACCCCTTTCTAAGTCACCCTGAGCTCTTTTCAGTGGCTTCAGAACTTCAGCATTGTCTGGTTTTAAGACCTCTCCAGCTTTCTCTCAGCCACATGCAGAACTCTAGGAGGAACTATAAGAAATTGGAAAGCTAAAACAAAAGAGGGGGCAGCTCTGAACTTAAGGACCTTAACATGATATGAAAGTGCTGGTGGACTTGGGAAGAGATTTTTTTTTTTCTGTATGTTTTCACAGCTTGAGGAAGTGAGATTTCCCAGGGAAGATGTGGGTTCTCTTGTACTATCAAGACAGTGGAGACAGGGACTTCCCTGGCAGCCCAGTGGTTAAGAGACTCTGCGGGGTTGTCGGTTAGATCTCTGATTAGGGAACCAAGATCCTATATGCCACCCAGTATGGTCAAAAAAAAAAAAGACAGTGGAAACAGGCTTGTGATAGGGTTTCTTGGTAGAACAGACATGTGGATGTAGCAGAGCTTTCTTGGTCTTTCAAGCTAGCCTGCACTGAAGTCAGCCATGTGTTTCTGTCCTGTGAGTGTCAACTGTACAAAAACAAACAAAATTCAAATTATAAGGAAGAACTAATCAAAACAAGTGCTCACTATTAAAACAGTTGTTGGTAGAGTGGGTAAATGGGCTAACTTAAACCTAGAGTCAGTGAGAAGGTTTTGTGATTCCTTCTTGTTGCTGTTGCTTAGTAGCTAAGTTGTGTGGGGTCCAGCCCCAGTGGATCCAGGGAATTTGAAGCGGGGATGGAGTCAGCGAGGAAAAACTTATTTATTTGGAAATATAAAGAGAGATTAGGGAAGAATAGTGTAGTAGGAAAATTAGTGGAGAAAAGATTCTGAATAACTTGGTTTACGTGGAAAACCAATAAAGTTCCAAGACAAGGAACTTGCACAGTCTACGTAGGCCACTGGCGCCCACTTGAATAGCGGAGGGTGCCCCGCCTTGGGCTCCCTCTTACGTGGGTCTTAGAAGCCAGGGCAAATAAGTAGACATGGAGAGCCTCTGTGCTCCAGATGGGAATTCAGCCAGAAAAGGGAGAAAAGAACGACATGGGGGAGCCAAGCATTGGTGCCAGACACACAACTTTATTTTCAAAAGCAGCCTATATACCCCAAGTTGTACATAAAGAAATAATGGAATATACAGAGTTATGCAGGGGGAGCAGTCCTGACCCTTATTGAGACCAGGCTTTCTTTTTGCATACCTTCCCATATACAAAAGGTCCCAGGTGGTTTTACATCATCTTCTGGCCAGGGGGCCTGTTAACATTTTTATGGCTCTTTTCCTAGATAAATGTCTATCAACCAGAAAACTCTTTTTCCCTTGAAGTATTTTTTCTTTAATCTGCATCACCCTCAAAGTACTAAATAAAGTTATATTCCTGTAGAACAAAGGTGCAGTGGGTTATAACCAAGAAAGTACTTATATATCTAATGTTGCTAATGCCAGGACTACTACCTGTTTTTTTCTACATACCAACTATATCAACAAATAAAAGATATGAAAATTTGGCAACAAGTATTGGCTCAACAAATGAAACCCTTAATCAGTCCTATTCTAATGACTTTGACTCCTTGGAAGCCCCTACATTCCTAAGATGTTTTAAGCTTCCTGTGCCTCTTGCTGTTGGGAGGCCTCAAACAATCACAAGGCGCAGCTGTAAGAGTCCTGCAGGCAGGCTAGGAAGCCATCAGAGGGGTTTTGGGATTGAAACACTCGTATTATGCCCAGGAGACTTATAATCTAAAAGCTCTAAATTAACTTTTTCCAGAAAAAGGTGGTGGGGGGACAGCCCCCTGTTAATGTCAGAAAAGTAGGCGAAAAGCACAATGCAGTAAGGCAGGCAGACTCTGGTTTTGGGGCAGCAGATCCAGCGAGGCTCCCTTAAGGCCCAACTCGCCTTTGCCTGTCGGGCCCCTTAACCTCATGACCTTTGCCATGGGCGGGACTCCTTGTGCTGGCTCCCAGCAAAGTTGTATCTGGCTCTTTTGTGACACCCATGGACTGTAATCCACCAGGTTCCTCTGTCCATGGAATTCTCTAGGCAAGAACACTGGAGTGGGTAGCCATTTCTGTTTCCAGGGGATCTTCCTGACCCAGGGATCGAACCTGCATCTCCTGTATTGACAGGTGGATTCTTTACCCCTGAGCCACCTGATTCCTTAGGGAAATCTTTATGAAGGAGATTAAATTTGAATTGAAATTTCCAAGGAGGACAGAACTTTCAGATTAATAGGAAGAAGGACAGTTTTATATGTTAGTACAGTTTATTGGGACCTTACTAAGAGGTAGGCAGAATAATGGTTCCCCCTAAATGTCCACAATCTAATCCTGGGAATCTGTAAATATATTACCTTACATGACAAAAGGGATATTGCAGGTATGACTAATGTTAAGACCTTGAGATAGAAGATTCTCCAGAATTATAGTTGTGTCGAACCTAATGCCATGGGTCCTTAAAAGCAAAAAATCTTTTCTGGCCTAGGTCAGAGTCAGAGGGAAATATGACTATAGAAAAACGGTCAGAGAGATGCAAAATTTCTGACTTGAAAGACTGAGGAAGGGGGCTATGAGCCACAGAATGTGGGTGGCCTCTGGAAGCTGAAATACATAAGCAAATAAATTCTCCCCTAGTGCCTCTGGAAAGAACACTGTTGTGCTGACACCTTATTTTTAGCCCAGTGAGACCTGTTATTGGACTTCTAGCCTACAGAACCATAATAAATTTGAATTGTTTTAAGCTAAGTTTGTGATAATCTGTTACAGCAGTCATAGAAAGCTAACACAACATGGGACAGCAAAATGAGGTAGACACTACCATGGTCATTTTTTAGATGGGGAAACTTAACTATAAAGGGACTAGGTTCTGACACAATGTCACCCAGCTGTAGAGTGAAAGACTAGGGGATTAAATTGAGCACACCCATCTTTGGAAGTCATGCTTTTAACTGTTAGGCAGGATTTTTGTGGGAGGAGGATGGAAGTAGTAAAAGCTTCTAGAAAAAGCTAACTGCAGTGAGTTACACAGCTGTATAATAAAGAGCTTGGTTGACTCAAAGGGATGTGCTGAGCCCTGGATTAATGGAGACCAGAAAAGAGTTGTCCCTCAGGGCTAGGTTATGTACTCTCTTTCTGGTTAATCTTCCTCAGTCGCTGATTTGATCATGACAAACTGGTTTACTCAGCAGTCCCATAAACACGACTTTTCCAAGCACCTGCCTGTCCTTCCCATCTCTCTGAAGCCCACTTCTCTCAAGGGCTTCCCCACCTCAACCCAGCCACAGCAACTTGGGGGCACTTGGGTTCAAGGACTTTGGCATGAAATCACACACTTCACTGGGTCTCTCTTGTATCTTTGCCATAAAATGTCTTTGTTTTACGTCATTTACTTTTTCTGGCGCTTATAATTTATTCCAAGTAGACTGGCCTCTGTGAACTTCCCGCGGGCAGGAACAGGAATCCACTCAGAGCGGTCATCCTTGTTCCCCAGCTGGGTTCTTCTTGGTTCATTCCTAAAACAAATCTTACTCCCACACACCATTTTGCTTTTCTTGAGTTTTCCTTTCTCTGAATCTCCACCGCCCATGCCTCCTCGTTAAACATTGCCGTAGCCTTTATTGTCGACCTCCCTCATTACGAAAGAATCCCAAGTGCTAGCACAGGGTCTGCACACAGAATACAGGGATCTATGCTTTTAAAGCAGGGTCAATTACTACACAGCAACTAGGGGCCAGTGCCGGGCGAGAGTTGGAGGTGACCCGTTTCCACTCCGCACAGCACCCGGCAGCACCTGGGCCTCCCTCAGGTGTGGGGACAGGGACCCGGTCGCGCGCCCGTGCGCAGCCTTCCACGCGCCCCAGCGCCGCCCGCCCCGCCCCTTTCCCCGCTCGCCCCGCCCCTTTCCCCGCCTCCTCGCGCTCGCGCCACAGGTTGCTCGCCCCCGCGGTCCGCGCGGCGCCGCGCCTCGCCGGCTCCTCAGCTTCCAGCCAAGATGGCGGAGATCGGCGAAGGTCCGGGCACCGTCCCAGAGCACGAGCGGATCTTGCAGGAGATCCAGAGCACAGACACCGCCTGCGTGGGGCCCACCCTCCGGTAAAGCTCTCATCCTCTCGGGATCTCTGGCTGCCCCCTTCGGCCGCTCGTCAGGAAGCGGGCGGGTTTTCCGCCGTCGGCCGCGCGCGAAGCGGCCCGACAGGTGGTGCGCGAGGAGGCGGGCGGCCGGGCGGGGGCCGAGGCGCAGCGGGCCAGGACCTGAGCCGGGACCGGGGCGGGGCGGCACGGGCGACTGCACCTGTCCGCGCGGCCCGCCTCAGCCGCGGGAGCTGTCACTGCGCAGCTGGAGGGTGTGGCTGCCACGGAGCCTATGACCCCGGGAGTCGAGGCACCGCCCCGTTTTCGACGCCCCGCCCCGCCCTGCCTCGGCCCGGGCCTGGGGTCTCGAGAACGCGCTTGGGGCTTCCTGGCTCGCGCAGCGCTCCGGGGCTGAGGGCGGCTCCGCCTCGGGCGTGCCCGGGACAAAGGTGAAGCGCCGGCAGACGGCGGGACAGAGGTGCCGACTCGCGCGCAGGTGGAAGCGCTGACGCGCTCGGCTGCTGAGGGCGTGGGAGAATTGAAATTGAGCGGGAGTCGCCGGCACCATTCTCTATACTCCCCCGCCGCCAGAGTGGGCGAGGAGGGAGCGTGGGCGGGAGGGGAGGAGCCGACGCTCAGGAACGCGCTGATGTGACTGATCGCGACCGTGCGCTCGCCCGGCAAGCCTCTCTGGAGTCTGGGAAGCTTTTATTTATTTGCGAATGTTTAATTTTGCATGCATTTCCCCGTTTATTTTAAAAAGAATCTCCACCGTTTAAAAATAGTACAAGAACAATGACTATTCCAGACCATCTATTGCCCTAGTAAACCCAGGCACTCTAATGATCCATTAGAGTGTTAGCCACTTTCTTCAAGAATGAGTGCCCTTTAAATATAAGGCTTCATTTTTTGGTGTGATGATAATGAAATTATTATTCACTTAGGGAACTTGGGACTCACTGTGCTTTTGTCATTATGTGGACCTGTGGTTGTAGTACAAAGTGAAACCAGTTATGATGTAAATCCACCTTGCCCTGAGACTACAAAAAACTGGATTCTTGGTTTACACTAGTCTTAGCACTGATGAAGTGTGTGGTCGTGGGCAAAAATCATTTAACTTCTCTGGGCCTCGATTTTTTTATTTGTAGACAGGGGAGGGGTACGTGTTTAGATACCCAGAAAGCCCAGGAATTTAGAGACCTTGCCTATTTGTTCACTCCTGTATGCCTAAGCATGTGGTAGGCACATGATTTTTGTCACATGAAGCTCCCTCTATGATATAAATATGATTAGTGCATTTCCTTAATTTTTCAGTATAACACTTCTCATAAAACTGCATTTGCTAATGAAAGTTGAACTCATACATTTAAAGGAAGCTTTGTTTTCCTCACTGCATGGTGAAACTGAGAGTATAGTGTATGGTATAGTTATTACAACAGTCCATTTTTGAAAATAGTATTGATTAGGAAGGAGGTGCTTCTTGAGAAAATGTACTAGGCGGGATCATTGAAAGCAGGTGAAGTTAACTTAGAAGAAAAATTTTAACTACAGCTGACTTGAACAATATGGATTTGAACTGTGTGAATTCACTTATACCTGTAATTTTTTAATAGTAAATACAGTGGTAAAGAATCTGCCTGCCAATGCAGGAGACGCAAGTTGAGGAAGATCCTGGGTCTAAATGATCCCGGAGAAGGAAATGACAGCCCACTCCAGTATTCTTGCTTGGGAAATCCCGTGGACAGAGGAACCTGGTGGGCTACAGTCTATGGGGTCACAAAAGAGCCAGACACAACTTAGTGACTAAACAGCAACAACTGTGGGAACTTCTGTACTCTCACTGCTGGGGGAGGAGTTGGGGGCCTGGTTGACCCTTGGAGGGGGAACTAAGATCCGGAAAGTCTGGTGGCTCGGCCAAATAGAAAAAACACATACCTATTTTTGTGATACTACACGATCCGCAGTTGGTTGCATCTGGAAATGCCAAACCTGGGATATAGAAGAACCCATTGTATGGACAATAAGTTATATGTGGATTTTTCACTGCATGAAAGGTCCTCAGCCCTGATCCCCTCATTGTTTCAGGGTCAATTGTACACTGAGATTTTTGTAACAAATAGAATATATGTATTGGTGATGTTATCATTCTGTTTTGCTGGTGACATTTGTATCACCTACTCACTTTGTTGAAACCCACACTCTTTTCTTTAGTGAACTACACTGACTCATACTTACTCTATATATACACTTGTCATCTCTCATTTGCAAGCAGGCCCTGCACACACACATGGAGGGCACTGCTAGCATTCCTTTCTCTTGAACAGAGATTAAGCCAATGCTGTTTTATTCCTGAGGTTTCACTGAGTGAAATGCTAACACTAAAATTAAAAATTAAAAAAAAAACTTATTATGGGAAAATTTAAATGTTTCAAGAAGGTAAAAAAAAAAAAAATGTAGGGAATTCCCTGGTGGTCTGGTGGTTAGGACTGTATGCTTTCACTGCTGGGCCAGGTTCAGTCCCTGGTCAGGGAACTTAGACCCCGCAAGCCTCTAAGTGCCGCCAAAAATAAAAGTAAAAAATAAAGATTAAAAAGACTGACCATATGATGTGTTGGTGAAGTTGTGAAACAACTCCCATTCTGTGTATACTGCAGTGGGAATTTCATAGATGCTGTTTTTCAGGTTGAGGTTATTCCCTTCTAGTTTGTCAGGTGTTTTTACTGTGAAGGAGTGTTGAATTTTTCGGATGCTTTTTCTGCATCTATTGAGATGATCATGTGGATTTTGTCCCTTATCATATCACAATGGTGTTTTATATTAATTGATTTTCAGGTATAAATCAACCTTGCATTTTTGGAATTAATCCCACTTGGTCATAGTGTATAATCATTTTTTTATATGTTCAGTTCAGTCGCTCCGTTGTGTCCGACTCTTTGCAACCCCATGAATCTCAGCACGCCAGGCCTCCCTGTCCATCACCCACTCCCGGAGTTTACTCAAGCTCATGTCCATCGAGTCGGTGATGCCATCCAGCCATCTCATCCTCTGTTGTCCCCCTTTCCTCCTGCCCCAAACCCCTCCCAGCATCAGAGTCTTTTCCAATGAGTCAACTCTTCTCCTGAGGTGGCCAAAGTATTGGAGTTTCAGCTTTAGCATCAGTCCTTCCAATGAACACCCCAGGACTGATCTCCTTCAGAATGGACTGGTTGGATCTCCTTGCAGTCCAAGGGACTCTCAAGAGTCTTCTCAGATTCCATTTGTTAGTATCTTGTTTAGGATTTTTGCATGTATATTCATAAGAGCTATTTGTCTTTTATTTTCTGGTGATGTCTTTGGTTTTGGTATGAGAGCAATACCTTATTATTGGTTAGTGTTCCTCAATTGAGATGAGTGTGTTTTTATTTCTCCTTTTATATATGTGGTGTACCATATTTATGTATATATGTGTGTAATGCTGAATCACTCTTACATTCCTGTAATAAATCCCATATGGTCACAGAGTATAATCTTTTTAACATGCTGGATTCAGCTTGCTAATATTTTATTGAGTGTTTTTACATCTGTATTCACAGGGGATATTGGTACCTAGTTTTTTTTTTTGTGATGTCTTCAGCTGGCTTTGATATCAGAATAAAGCTGGCCTAATAGAATGAGTGAGGAGTGTCCCTACTCTCCTGCTTTTTGGAAGACTTTGTGTAGCAATAGTGTTAATTTTTCTTTAAATAGATGGTAGAATTTGTCACTAAAACCATCTAGCTTTTCTTTCTTGGAAGGTTTCTGATTATTGATCAGTCTCTTGTTATAACAAGTCTGTTTTGATTTTCTATTCTTACTGCATCAGTTTTGGTAGTTTGTGTCATTTTAGAAATTTGTACATTTTGTCTAGGTTATCAGGTTGTTCGTATAAAATGGTTCATGTGTGTATGTGCTTAGTCTGACTCTTTTGTGACCCCATGGACTATAGCCCACCAGTCTCCTCTGTCCATGGGATTTCCCAGGCAAGAATACTGAAGTGGGTTGCCATTTCCTTCTCCAGGAGATCTTCCTGACTCAGGGGTCAAATCCACATTTCTTGCTTGCCAGGCAGATTCTTTAACACTGAGCCACCTGGGAATCACAGAATTGTTCATAGCATTCCCTTATAACCTTTTTTATTTCTGTAAGACTTGTGGTACTGACTTTTCTTTTACTCTTTTCTATTTATTTCTTTGGCTGTGAGGGACTTAGTTGTGGCATATGGAATCTAGTTCCCTGACTAGGGATTGAACCTGGGCCTCTTGCATTGGGAATCGGAGTCTTAACCACTGGACCATCAGGAAAGTCCCTCTTTTACTCTTGATTTTAGTAATTTGTGTCTCTCTTTTTCTTAGTCAGTCCAGCTAGAAGTTTGTCAATTTTATCAACTTTAACATCATCTCATAAGTTTTGGTGTTGTGTGTTTTCATTTTTATTCCTTTCAAAATATTTTTTAAATTTTCTTTGTGATTTGTTCTTTGAGTCATTGGTTATTTAGAAATAGTTGTTAAATTTCAACATATTTGTGAATTTCTCAAATGCCTTTCCGTTACTAATGCGTAATTTCATTGTATTTGGTCAGAGATCATATTTTGTATGATTTCAATCCTTTTAAATTCACTTAGGCTTGTTTTACAGCCTAACATGTGATCTGTCCTGGAAAATGTTACCTGTTCACTTCAGAAGAATGTGTATGCTGATGTTACTGGGTGGAAGATGCTATAGACGTCTCTCAGGTCTCATTAGGTTATAGTTGTTCGGGTCTTCTGCTTCCCTTTTGATCTTTTACTTGTTGTTCTGCCCATTATTGGGCAATGGGTAGCTTTTGCTTCATGTATTTGGGGCTCTGTTTTTAGGTGCATGTGTTTGCTCGGTGTGTCTGACTCTTTGTGCTCCTTTGGCTCCTCTGTCCATGGGGATTTTCACACAAGAATATTGGAGTAAGTTGCCATTTCCTTCCTCAGGGGAACTCCCTACCCAGGGATCATACCTGCATCTCCCGAGTCTCCTGCATTGCAGGTAGATTCTTTACTGCTGAGGCATTGGGGAAGCCCATAAAGGTGTATTTGTTGTTGTTGTTCAGTAGCTCATTTGTGTCTGATGCTTCGTGACCCCGTGGACTGCAGCATGCCAGGCTTCACCATCTCCCTGAGCTTGCTCAAACTCATATCCATTTAGTCAGTGATACCATCCAACCATCTCGTCCTCTGTTGCCTCCTTCTCCTCCTGCCTTCAGTCTTTCCCAGCACCAGGGTCTTTTCCAATGAGTCAGTTCTTCGCATCAGGTGGCCAGAGTATTGGATCTTCAGCTTCAGCATCAGCCCTTCTAATGAATATTCAGGGTTGGTTTCCTTCAGGATTGACTGGTTTGATCTCCTTGCAGTCCAGGGGACTCACAAGGGTCTTCTTCAATACCACAGTTCAAAGGTATCAATTCTTCAGTGCTCAGCCTTCTTTATGGTCCAACTGTCACATCCATACATGACTACTGGAAAAACCATAGCCTTGACTAGACAGACCTTTGTTGACAAAGTAATGTCTCTGCTTTTTAATATGCTGTCTAGGTTTGTCATAACTTTTCTTTCAAGGAGAAAGTGTCTTAATTTCGTGGCTGCAGTCACCATTCAGAGTGATTTTGGAGCCCAAGAAAATAAAATATGTCACTGTTTCCATTATTTCCCCATCTATTTGCCATGTAGTGATGGGACTGGATGCCATGATCTTGGTTTTTTTAATGTTTAGTTTTAAGCCAACTTTTTCACTCTCCTCTTTCATCAAGAGGCTCTTTAGCTCCTCTTCACTTTCTGCCATGGGTTGGTGTTATCTGCATATCTGAGGGTATTGATATTTCTCCTGGCAATCTTGATTCAGCTTGTGCTTCATTCATCCAGCCTGGCATTTCACATGATGTATTCTGCATATAAGTTAAATAAGCAGGGTGACAATATACACTCTTGATGTACTCTTTTCCCAGCTTGGAACCAGTCCATTGTTCCATTTCTGGTTCTAATTGTTACTTCTTGACCTGCATACAGGTTACTCATGAGGCAGGAAAGGTGGTCTAGTATTCCCATCTTTTAAGAATTTTATACAGTTTGTTGTGACTCACACAGTCAAAGGATTTAGTGTAGTCAGTGAAGTAGAAGTAGATGTTTTTCTGGAATTCCCTTGCTTTTTCTATGATCCAGCAGATGTTGGCAATTTGATCTCTGGTTCCTCTGCCTTTTCTAAATCCGGCGTGAACGTCTGGAAGTTCTTTGTTCACTTACTGTTAAAGTCTACCTTGGAGAATTTTGAGCATTACTTTGCTAGCATGTGAAATGAGTGCAATTGTGTAGTAGTTAGAACATTCTTTGACATTGCCTTTCTTTGGGATTGGAATGAAAACAGACCTTTTCCAGTCCTGTGGCCACGGCTGAGTTTTCCAGATTTGCTGGCATATTGAGTGCACTTTCACAGCATCATCTTTTAGGATTTGAAATAGCTCAGCTGGAATTCCATCACCTCCACTAGGTTTGTTCATAGTGATACTTGGTATATATTTTTGATTGATTCTTTTACATTATAAAATGTTCCTCTTTATCTCTAGACTTATTTTATTTTTTAATTGCTTTTCAGTGTCTGTATTGAATTTGTTACAGTGTTGCTTCTGTTTTTTTTATGTTTTGTTTTTTTGGCCCTGAGGCATGTGGGATCTTAGCTACCTGACCAGGGATTGAACCCTCACCCCTTGCATTGGAAGGTGAAGTCTTAACCACTGGACAACCAGGAAAGTCTCCTAGACTTATTTTTAAGTTTGTTTTGTCTGATATTAGTAAATCTACTCTAGCTTTCTTTTGGTTGCTCTTTGTATGGTATGTCTGTTTTTATCTTTTTACTTTCAAACTATTTTTATCGTTGAATCCAAAGTGTATCTCCTGTAGATAGCATATTGTTGGAGTATGTTGTTTATCCAGTTTTATAACCTGACTTTTAAAAAATATAACTGTATTTATTTTATTATTTTTGACTGCTGGATCTTTGTTGCTCCACGGGCTTTTCTCTAGTTGTGGCAAGTGAGGGCTCCTCTCTGGTTGTAGGTGTGCAGGCGTCTCACTGTGGGGGCTTCTCTTGTTGCAGGGCACAGGCTCTAGGGTGTGTGTGGGCTCAGTAGTTGCAGTTCCTGGGTTCTAGAGCACAGGCTCAGTGGTTGTGGCACATGGGCACAGTTGCTCCACAGCAAGTAGGATCTTCCTGGATTAGGGATTGAACCCACGTCTCCTGCATTGGCAGGTGGATTCTTTATCACTGAATTACCAAGGAAGCCCATGATCTCTAACTTTTGTCTGTACTGTTTCATCTATTCATGTTGAATGTTAATATTTATATAGTTGGATTTGTATCTGTCATTTTACTTTTTGTTTACTGTACGTCTAGTTTTGTTTTGCTCCTCTGTTCCTTTTTTTCTATTTTTTGTTAAGTGAATATTTTATAGTGTAATATTTTAGTTACTTTAATGATTTTCCCCAGTATTTTAAACATTGATTTCTTAGTGATTACTCTCAGAATCCGTTTCAGATTAATTCTAAATTAATTTCTGTGAGATTCAGAAATATTCTATATAGAAGGTCTTCTTCAATGAACAATGAGTAAAAATAGAGGAAAACAATAGAAGGGGAAAGACCAGAGATCTTTTCAGGAAAATTGGAAATACCACGGGAACATTTCATGTAAAGATGGGCACAATAAAGGCCAGAAACGGTTGAGACCTAGTAGAAGAAGAGATAGAAAGAATACACAGAGGAACTGTACAAAAAAGATCTTAATGAACCAGATAACTGTGATGGTGTGGTCAGTTACCCAGAGCCAGACATTCTGAAGTGTGGGGTCAGGTGGGCCTTAGGAAGCATTACTGTCAGTAAAACTAGTGGATGCAATGGAATTTCAGTGGAGCTATTCAAAACTCTAAAAAATGATGCTATCAACATGCTGCACTCAATATGTCAGCAAATCTGGAAGACCCAGCAGTGGCCACAGGACTGGAAAAAGTCAATTCTCATCCCAGTTCCCAAGAAGGGCATTACTAAGGGATGTTCAAACCATCAGACAGTTGCACTTGTCTCCATGCTAGGAAGGTCGTGCTTAAAATCTTGCATGCTAGGGTTCAGCATTATATGAACCAAGAACCTTGAGATGGCCCATCTGGGTTTAGAAAAGGCAGAGGAACCAGAGATCAAATTGCCAACACTTTGTGGATCACAGAGAAAGCAATGGAATTCCAGAAAAACATCTACCTCTGTTTCAGTTATGCTAAAACCTTTGACCGTGTGGATCATAACAAACTATGGAAAGCTCTTAAAGAGATGGCTATATAGACCATCTTACCTGCCTCCTGAGAAATCTGTATGTGGGTCAGGAAGCAACAGTTAGAACCCTGTATGGAATGCCTGATTGGTTCAGGACTGAGAAAGGAGTATTGATAGGGCTATCTGTTGTCACCCTATTTGTTTAACTTATACACTGAACACATCATGAGAAATGCCAGACTGGGTGAGTTATAAGCTGGAATCAAGATATGTGGGAGAAGCATCAACAACCTCAGATATGTGGGTGATACCACTCTGTTGGCAGAAAATGGAGGGGAACTAAAGAATCTCTTGATGAGAATGAAGAAGGAGAGCGAAAAAGTCAACTTAAAACCAAATATGAAAAAGCTAAGATCGTGGCATCTGGCCCCATTACTTCATGGCAAGTAGAAGGGGAAAAGGTGGAAGCAGTGACAGATTTCCTCTTTTGGGGGTCTAAAATCACTGCACATGGTGACTACAGCGTGAAATCAGAAGATGATTGCTTCTTGGCAGGAAGGCCGTGACACACCTAGACAGTGTGTTGAAGAGCAGAGACATCACTCTGCTGACAAAGGTCCATGTAGTCAAGGCTACTGTCTTCTCAGTAGACATGTACAGGTGTGAGAGCTGGATTGTAAAGATGGTAGAGTGCCAAAGAATTGATGCCTTTGAACTATGGTGTTGAGAGTCCCTTGGACAGCAGGAAGATCAAACCAGTCAGTGAGTCTTAAAAAAAGATCAACCCTGAATACTCACTGGAAGGACTGATACCGAAGCTGAAGCTCCAGTATTTTGGTCACCTGATGCGGACAGCTGACTCATTGGAAAAGTCCCTGATGCTGGGAAAGACTGAAGGAAGAAGAAGAGGGCATCAGAGGAAGAGATGTGACTGGATGGCATCACTGATGCAGTGGACATGAACTTGGGCAAACTCCAGGACATGGTGAGGGACAGGGAAGCCTGGCCTGCTGCAGTCCATGGAATCACAAAGAGTCAGACACAACTGGGTGACTGAACAATAACAACATAGCTCTAGTCCCTCTTTTGTGCTATTATTGTTATATCTTACATCTGTATATGTTACAAATCCAACAATACATTGTTAAAATTCTTACTTCATATAGTTTTTTATTTTCCAAAGAAGCTGAGGGAAGGAGAGCAAGTATATTTATAGAATTTGTTATGTTAGCCTTATTTACCATTTATAAATCTCTTCATTTGATGCTGAGTCTTTGGTTGTGTTGTTTTCTTATTCCAGTACAGCTTTGCTCCCACATTTGTGCTGTTATTTTCAAATGTATTTCTATAGTTGAAATATATATTGTCAGTACAGTTATGTACACGTTGTCTTCTGCAGTTGCTTTTTAAATCAGTAAAGGAAGAAAGATGCATTTATACTGTGTTAAAAAAAAAAAATCTTGTATTTAACTGTGCCAGGTCTTACTTGCCCTGATATGTGAAATCTTTAATTGTGGCATGTAGGATCTAGTTTCCTGACTAGGGATAGAACCTGGGCCTCCTCCATTGTGAAAAGTGGAGTCTTAGCCACTGGACCACCAGGGAGGTCCCTATAGTGTCTTTTATAGTTACAGAGTTATCCTTCCTGGTGTTTGTGTATGTGTGTGTTCATATCGCCATCTGGGCACACTCTTATGAAGGACTTCCATTCATAGTTCTTTTAGGACTGGTCTGCTGTTAACAGTTCTCTCAGCTTTTGTTTATCTGCAAGTGTCCTTATTTTACCGTCATTTTTCCAGAGAGAGCTTTGTTAGTTATGAGATTCTTGGTTGGCAGTTTTTTCTTTTAGCACGTTGACTGTATCATCCCATTGCCTTCTGGCCTGCGTTTCTGCTGATAAAAAGTTGGCTGTTAATCTCAGTGGGATCCCCTTGTATGTGGTTTCCCCCACCCCACCCTCTTGTTGCTTTCAAGATTTTCCTTTTGTCTTTCATTATTTTACTGTGTTGTGTCTGGGAGTGGATTTCTCTGTGTTTATTCTTCTTGTAGTTTATTGATTATCTTGGATGTTTAATGTTTTTCATCAAATTAGGGAAATTTTAGCCATTAAAAAAATATTCTTTCTCTTTTTTACTTTGGTACTCCCATCACGTGTATGTTGGTATGCTTGACGGTGTTCACATTTTTCTGAAGCTCTGTACATTTCCTTCATTCTTTTTTCTCTCTGTTGTTTGGATTACATTTTTCTGTTGGTCTGTGTTTAAGTAGTCTGTCCTCTGTCAATTTATATTTGCTGCTGAGATCCTTTGATGAGTTTTTGTTTCTGTTGTTGACTTTTCAGCTCCAGAATTCCAACTTCGTTGTTTTTATAATTTCTCTCTCTGTGTCACAAATATTTTATTAGACACTGTCATCATGCCTTCTTTCACTACTTTGAGCGTGATGTTCTTTAGTTCTGTGAACATAGTACTTTGAAGTCTTTGTTAACTCCACCAGCTAGGTCCTCTCACAGGGCCTGTTTCTTTTCCTGTGTTTGGGTCAGAGTCTCCTATTTCTTTGCTTATCTCATAATTTGTTGATGTGGTTGAAAACTGGAAAATTCAGACAGTATAGACAGTATATTGTATTAACTCTGGATACTTAAACCTACCACTACCCCACCATCCTCTGGGGCTTATTTTTGTGCTTGTTAATTAATGGCTTGGCTGTACTATTTTAATCAAGTGTATTTATTTTCCTCACAACGTGAAGTCTCTGCTGTGGCTTCTCAGAGGGCACAGTCTTGGCACATAGTCACTCTGGGATGACTTTCCATGATCTCTCTGTTCAGTTGTCTGCCTATTTTGGTATCTCAGATATTAGACTCCAGTAATTGCTGACTGGTTGCTTTATTGTTTTCAACAATATCCAGGGGCATAAGTTGTTTCACAGTCTGATTCAGTTAAATATGGTCCCTTTTCCAGTGGTAGATTTTTTCCCCCCTTATGCAAGTGATTTGATGAGGCAGTATGTTTGGATGAAACTTGCAGGAGTGAGGAAAGTAGGATAGGGAAGAGATAAGTAAATCTGTGGGTTCAGCTTAAGTGTGGGCTCAGCCTGATTCCAGGAGAAGCTCTGGAGTTAGAATGATACCACAAAGTTGTTGCACTTTGAGGCACTGAAGCTGAACTTTTACTCCCACCTCCAGCAATCCTTCATTGGCTACAGGCTGCCCCAAGAGTATGTGTGCTGGCAGGGGGGACATACCTTCCCAGGCATTATTGGGCAGAGTGCCTCCCACGTGCAGGTCTCCAGAGAAGAGGGTAGCTATGAGCCTTTAGCTGCTGGGAGGTGAATAAGCACCACCAGGGATCTACTGTACACCCCAGCAGCTAGAACACATTAGATCACACTTAGTAAATTTGAAGGAATAAATGGACAAAATTTTCATTTATCTTTCTATTTCATGAGCTTCCCTTGTGGCTCAGCTGGTAAAGAATCCACCTGTAATGTGGGAGACCTGGGTTTGATCCCTGGGTTAGGAAGATCCCCTCGAGGAGAGAAAGGCTACCCACTCCAGTATTCTGGCTTGGAGAGTTTCTTAATGATTTTCCTAGTGGATTCGATCCCCTGATCTCCCCAGTCTTGACTTTTAAATGTTACTTAAAAATTGTGGTAAAATATATGTAACATAAAATTTATCTTTTTAAATGTACAATTCATGTCATAAAGTACATTCACATTGCTCTGCAGCCATCGCCACCATCCATCTCCAGAACTTTTTCATCTTTCCAAACTGAAACTGTACACGTTTAAATGGTAACTCCCCATTGTCCCTTCCTGCCAGCCCCTTGTAGCTACCATCATACTTTCTAGAATATTATTGCTTTAGATACCTCATATAAGTGGAATCATATAATTGTCCTTCTGTGACTGGCTTGTCTCACTTAACATTATGTCATCAAGGTCCATGCATGCATGTTGTAGCTGTGTCAGAATTTCCTTCCTTTTCGGGGCTGGATAATGTTTCATTATATATATATTCTACTTTTTGTTCATCCATTATTTGTTTGCTCAGATTGCTTCCAGCTTTTGACTGTTGTGAATGCTGCTGTGAACATGATGTACAAATACGTGTTTGAGTGCAGTGTTAGGTTTTCAGGCCAGTCTCTGAGGTTTGTTCTGATCACAAGAGGACTCCTCATATTTTCTGTGGTTCTTCTTGGTAAACTGACTGATTATATAACCTCTCCCTATTCACCAGGGAGGAGGGCACAGTTCTTGAGGTGCTGTGTCCCCCCTTTGCCTGGCAAAGTAATACAGCCATTCTTTCTCCTGGCTACAAGATGAAAGTGAAAGTTGCTTACAATGTCCAAAATCTCTGCAACCCCATGGACTGTAGAGACCATGGAATTCTCCAGGCCAGAGTACTGGAGTGGGTAGCCTTTCCCTTCGCCACGGGGTCTTCCCAACCCAGTGATCAAACCCAGTTCTCCCGTACTGCAGGCAGATTCTCTACCAGCTGAGCCACAAGGGAAGCCCGCAAGATGAAATAGAGCTTACCAGTAACAAGGCTAGTCCACAAGGCAGAATGTCAGGTAACATTGTGCCACAGGCAGAGCCTGAGGCAATAGGGAAGGGTTCCCTGGTTTAGGGAAGGAACCCTTCCCTGGTGGCTCAGAGGATAAAGCTCTGCCTGCAATGCGGGAGACCTGGGTTTGATCCCTGGATTGGGAAGATCCCCTGGAGAAGGAAATGGCAACCCACTCCAGGATTCTTGCCTGGAGAATCCCATGGACAGAGGAGCCTGGTGGGCTACAGTCCACAGGGTCACAAAGAGTCAGACACGACTGAGCGACTTCTCTTTCTTTCTTTCTTTTCCCTGGTTTTGTTCATGTGAGCTCTGTAGTGGTAAAGAACCTGCCTGCCAAGCAAGACTTGGGTTTATCCCTGGGTTGGGAAGATCCTCTGGAGGAGGGCATTGCAACCCATGCCAGTATTCTTGCCTGGAGAATCCCATGGACAGAGAAGCCTGGTGGACTATAGTCCAGAGGGTCACAAAGAATTAGACACAACTGAAGTGACTTAGCACAACTGGTCAAAAGTACTGATACACATATATCAACAAGCAAACATTAAACCATATAGCTCTGTGTCTCTTGCATTTAGAAGTGTTTGATTTTTAAGTGCCTGATTTTCTTTAAGCCAATTAAATAGAGCTGTTTGTAAATTAATGTAAATGCAACAGTGTCCAAAGGCAAAGACTCATTCTGAGACATACATGTATCCAAACAGACACAAGGCTTTCCTGGTGGCTCAGCCTGTAAAGAGCCCGCCTGTAGTGCCGGAGAATACCTGCAATGCAGGAAACCTGGGTTCGATTGCTGGGTTGAGAAGATCCCTCTGAGAAGAAAATGGCAACCCACTCCAGTATTCTTGCCTGGAAAATCCCATGGACAGAAGAACCCAGCGGTCTACATCCATGGGGTCACAAGAGTTGGACACAACTTAGAGACTAAACTACTATCACTCAGACACATCATGAAATCTCATAGCTTCGTTTCCCAGACTTAGTCATGAATCAGTAATCACAGAATAAAATTCACTAGTTTATAATAACAGTTGGAATAAGTAAAAATTTTTAAAGGCTTCTTTTCCTGTTTTTTTTTTCCCTTCCTCAATTTCAGGAATTAGAGATGGTCTAAATAAGTGACCCTGAAAGCCATGGTCTCGAGGCACAGGGGAGAAAAGCATTTTCTCCTAGTCGGACAGTTTCCAAAAAGTTTTAATTTATTTTCTTTGGAGTCTAAAGAATATTGTGGCCACACAGTCAAAAGTCACTTTTCGTTTTCTTTGGTCATAGTTTTGAAGTAGGAGAGAAGGGGTCGGGACACAGCTTTTGAAAGCATGACATAGTCTAAGGATACAACATAAGCTGATTAGAATCAAAGGGGTCCAAGATGGTAGACAAGTCACTTTGACTAGACCTTGATCCTCAATTAGCAAGCTAAATAACACATCCAGAGGTGTCTTGACAGTTCTAGTTCAGTTCAGTTCATTTCAGTCGCTCAGTCGTGTCCGACTCTTTGCGACTCCATGAATCGCAGCACGCCAGGCCTCCCTGCCCATCACCATCTCCTGGAGTTCACTCAAACTCACGTCCATTGAGTCGATGATGCCATCCAGCCATCTCATCCTCTGTCATCCCCTTTTCCACCTGCCCCCAATCTCCCAGCATCAGAGTCTTTTCCAGTGTGTCAGCTCTTCGCATGAGGTGGCCAAAGTACTGGAGTTTCAGCTTTAGCATCATTCCTTCCAAAGAAATCCCAGGGTTGATCTCCTTCAGAATGGACTGGTTGGATCTCCTTGCAGTCCAAGGGGCTCTCAAGAGTCTTCTCCAACACCAGAGTTCAAAAGCATCAATTCTTCAGTGCTCAGCCTTCTTCACAGTCCAACTCTCACATCCATACATGACTACTGGAAAAACCATAGCCTTGACTAGATGGACCTTTGTTGGCAAAGTAATGTCTCTGCTTTTCAGTGTGCTGTCTAGGTTGGTCATAACTTTCCTTCCAATGAGTAAGCGTCTTTTAATTTCATGGCTGCAGTCACCATCTACAGTGATCTTGGAGCGCCACAAAATAAAATCTGACACTGTTTCCACTGTTTCCCCATCTATTTCCCATGAAGTGATGGGACCAGATGCCATGATCTTCATTTTCTGAATGTTGAGCTTTAAGCCAACTTTTTCACTCTCCTCTTTCACTTTCATCAAGAGGCTTTTGAGTTCCTCTTCACTTTCTGCCATAAGGGTGGTGTTATCTGCATTTCTGAGGTTATTGATATTTCTCCCAGCAATCTTGATTCCAGCTTGTGCTTCTTCCAGTCCAGCGTTTCTCATGATGTACTCTGCATAGAAGTTAAATAAGCAGGGTGACAGTTCTACTGCTGCTGCTGCTGCTAAGTCGCTTCAGTTGTGTCCAACTCTGTGCGACCCCATAGACGGCAGCCCACGAGGCTCCCCTGTCCCTGGGATTCTCCTGGCAAGAACACTGGAGTGGGTTGCCATTTCCTTCTCCAGTGACAGTTCTAAGGCACCATCAAAAGACCAAAAGATGGGTGGTGGCCCAGCTCCTGGAAATCTCCACCCCTTCCCTAAAATAGTTTGACTAATCCTCTCACTCAACATTGTAGTTGTTCATTAGCTCTGTCGTGGACTGCAGCACACCAGGCTTCCCTGTCCTTCACCATCTCCCAGAGGTTGCTCAAACTCATGTCCGTTGGGTCAGTGATACCATCCAACCATCTCATCCTCTGTCGTCTCCCTTCTTCTCCTGCCTTCAATTTTCCCCAGCATCAGGGTCTTTTCTAATGAGTTGGCTCTTCGCATCAGATGGCCAAAGTATTGGAACATCAGTCCTTCCAATGAATATTCAGGGTTGATTTCCTTTAGAATGGACTGGTTGGATATGCTTGCAGTCCAAGGGACTCTCAAGAGTCTTCTCCAGCACCACAGTTCAAAAGCATCAATTTTTGGCATTCAGCCTTCTTTATGGTCCAACTCTCATATCTGTACATAACCACTAGAAAAATAACAGCTTTGACTTGTAGTGGAGCTATCCCATGTTGAAGGTCAGGAACGGACGCGGTAAGGAGAAAACCCTCGTCCAAGGTAAGGAGCAGCGGCTGTGCTTTGCTAGAGCAGCCGTGAAGAGATACCCCACGCCCAAGGTAAGAGAAACCCAAGTAAGATGGTAGGTGTTGCAAGAGAGCATCAGGGGGCAGACACACTGAAACCATACTCACAGAAAACTAGTCAATCTAATCACACTAGGACCACAGCCTTGTCTAACTCAATGAAACCAAGCCATGCCTGCGGGGCAACCCAAGACAGGCGGATCATGGTGGAGAGGTCTGACAGAGCGTGGTCCACTGGAGAAGGGAATGGCAAGCCACTTCAGTATTCTTGCCTTGAGAACCCCATGAACAGTATGAAAAGGCAAAATGATAGTATACTGAAAGAGGAACTCCCCAGGTCAGTAGGTGCCCAATATGCTACTGGAGATCAGTGGAGAAATAACTCCAGAAAGAATGAAGGGATGGAGCCAAAGCAAAAACAATACCCAGCTGTGGATGTGACTGGTGAGAGAAGCAAGGTCCGATGCTGTAAATATTGCATAGGAACCTGGAATGTCAGGTCCATGAATCAAGGCAAATTGGAAGTGGTCAAACAAGAGATGGCAAGAGTGAACGTCAACATTCTAGGAATCAGCAAACTAAAATGGACTAGAATGGGTGAATGTAACTCAGATGACCATTATATCTACTACTGCGGGCAGGAATCCCTCAGAAGAAATGGAGTAGCCACCATGGTCAACAAAAGCGTTCGAAATGCAGTACTTGGATGCAATCTCAAAAATGACAGAATGATCTCTGTTCATCTCCAAGGCAAACCATTCAGTATCACAGTAATCCAAGTCTATGCCCCAAACAGTAACGCTGAAGAAGCTGAAGTTGAACGGTTTTATGAAGACCTACAAGACCATTTAGCACTAACACCCAAAAAAGATGTCCTTTTCATTATAGGGGACTGGAATGCAAAAGTAGGAAGTCAAGAAACACCTCGAGGAACAGGCAAATTTGGCCTTGGAATGCAGAATGAAGCAGGGCAAATGCTAATAGAGTTTTGCCAAGAAAATGCACTGGTCATAGCAAACACCCTCTTCCAACAACACAAGAGAAGACTCTACACATGGACATCACCAGATGGTCAACACCGAAATCAGATTGATTATATTCTATGCAGCCAAAGATGGAGAAGCTCTATATAGTCAACAAAAACAAGACCAGGAGCTGACTGTGGCTCAGATCATGAACTCCTTATTACCAAATTCAGACTTAAATTGAAGAAAGTAGGGAAAACCGCTAGACCTTTCAGGTATGACCTAAATCAAATCCCTTATGATTATACAGTGGAAGTGAGAAATAGATTTAAGGGCCTAGATTGGATAGATAGAGTGCCTGATGAACTATGGAATGAGGTTCATGACATTGTACAGGAGACAGGGATCAAGACCATCCCCATGGAAAAGAAATGCAAAAAAGCAAAATGGCTGTCTCCGGAGGCCTTACAAATAGCTGTGAAAAGAAGAGAAGCGAAAAGCAAAGGAGAAAAGGAAAGATATAAGCATCTGAATGCAGAGTTCCAAAGAATAGCAAGAAGAGATAAGAAAGCCTTCTTCAGCAATCAATGCAGAGAAATAGAGGAAAAGAACAGAATGGGAAAGACTAGAGATCTCTTCAAGAAAATTAGAGATACCAAGGGAACATTTCATGCAAAGATGGGCTCGATAAAGGATAGAAATGGTCTGGAACTAACAGAAGCAGAAGATATTAAGAGGTGGCAAGAATACACGGAAGAACTGTACAAAAAAAGAACTTCACGACCCAGATAATCATGATGATGTGATCACTAATCTAGAGCCAGACATCCTGCAATGTGAAGTCAAGTGGGCCTTAGAAAGCATCACTATGAACAAAGCTAGTGGAGGTGATGGAATTCCAGTTGAGCTGTTTCAAATCCTGAAATATGATGCTGTGAAAGTGCTGCACTCAATATGCCAGCAAGTTTGGAAAACTCAGCAGTGGCCACAGGACTGGAAAAGATCAGTTTTCATTCCAATCCCAAAGAAAGGCAATGCCAAAGAATGCTCAAACTACCGCACAATTGCACTCATCTCACATGCTAGTAAAGTAATGCTCCAAATTCTCCAAGCCAGGCTTCAGCAATATGTGAACCATGAACTTCCAGATGTTCAAGCTGGTTTTAGAAAAGGCAGAGGAACCAGACATCAAATTGCCAACATGCGCTGGATCATGGAAAAAGCAAGAGAGTTCCAGAAAAACATCTATTTCTGCCTTATTGACTATGCCAAAGCCTTTGACTGTGTGGACAAGAAACTGTGGACAATTCTGAAAGAGATGAGACTACCAGACCACCTGACCTGCCTCTTGAGAAATCTGTATGCAGGTCAGGAAGCAACAGTTAGAATTGGACATGGAACAACAGACTGGTTCCAAATAGGAAAAGGAGTACGTCAAGGCTGTATATTGTCACCCTGCTTATTTAACTTCTATGCAGAGTACATCATGAGAAACGCTGGACTGGAAGAAACACAAGCTGGAATCAAGATTGCTGGGAGAAGTATCAATAACCTCAGATATGCAGATGACACCACCCTTATGGCAGAAAGTGAAGAGGAGCTAAAAAGCCTCTTGATGAAAGTGAAAGAGGAGAGTGAAAAAGTTGGCTTAAAGCTCAACATTCAGAAAACGAAGATCATGGCATCTGGTCCCATCACTCCATGGGAAATAGACGGGGAAACAGTGGAAACAGTGTCAGACTTTATTTTTTGGGGCTCCAAAATCACTGCAGATGGTGACTGCAGCCATGAAATTAAAAGACGCTTACTCCTTGGAAGGAAAGTTATGACCAACCTAGACAGCACATTGAAAAGCAGAGACATTACTTTGCCAACTAAGGTCTGTCTAGTCAAGGCTATGGTTTCTCCTGTGGTCATGTATGGATGTGAGAGTTGGACTGTGAAGAAGCCTGAGCGCTGAAGAATTGATGCTTTTGAACTGTGGTATTGGAGAAGACTCTTGAGAGCCCCTTGGACTGCAAGGAGATCCAACCAGTCCATTCTGAAGGAGATCAACCCTGGGATTTCTTTGGAAGGAATGATGCTAAAGCTGAAACTCCAGTACTTTGGCCACCTCATGCGAAGAGTTGACTCATTGGAAAAGACTCTGATGCTGGGAGAGATTGGGGGCAGGAGGAGAAGGGGACGACCGAGGATGAGATGGCTGGATGGCATCACAGACTCGATGGACATGAGTCTGAGTGAACTCTGGGAGATGGTTATGAACAGGGAGGCCTGGCGTGCTGCGATTCATGGGGCCGCAAAGAGTCGGACATGACTGAGCAACTGAAGTGAACTGAACTTGACTTGTAGTACAGACCTTTGTTGCCAAAGTGATGTCTCTGCTTTTTAATATATGCTGTCTAGGTTTGTCATGGCCTTCCCTGATGGCTTAGTGGAAAAACTCCACCTGCCAAGCAAGAGATGTGGGTTTGAGCCTGGGAAATCCCATGGACAGAGGGACCTGGCAGGCTACAATCTATGGGAACATGAAGAGTTGGGCATGACTTGGCGACTAAACAAAAACATAAGATTTGTCATAGCTCTCCTTCCAAGGAGCAAGCATCTTTTAATTTCATGGCTGTAGTTTCTGTTCGCAGTGACTTTGGAGCCCAAGAAAATAATATCTGTCAATGCTTCATACTTTTTCCTCTTCTCTTTGCCATGAATTGATGGGACTCGATGCCATGGTCTGTAGAGAGGAAAATGAGACCAAACTCGGAGAAACAGGGAGTCAGTCAAGTTAAATGTATGTTGCCACTTGGGTTTTCCTCCTAGGAGACCTTTAAAAACGAAAGCAGGGGGACTTCCCTGGAGGTCCAGTGGTTAAAAATCTGCTTTGCAATGCAGGGGACACCAGTTCAGTGATCCCTCATGACATGGGGCAACAAAGAGCCTGAGTTCTGCAACCAGGACACAGCGCAGCCAAAATAAATAAAAATCTAAAAAGAAAAAGGAAGAGTTCCCTGGTGCCCCAGTAGTTAGAATTCTGCACTTTCACTGCAAAATCAATCCCTGGTTGTGGAACAAAAAAAAAAAATAACAAAAACCTCAAGCAGAAGTGAAGATCTCTGGCAATGCAGTTTCCTGTTTCTGCCCGGTGAGTCCACTGGGAATTTTGATGAACCCTCCAAAACTATTACAAGATAATTAAAAAAAAAATGATAAAATTATGCCCCACATGCAGATAGTGAAAGAAAGAAAGAAAGTGAAGTCGTTCAGTCATGTCCAACTCTTTGCAACCCCATGGACTGTAGCCTACCAGGCTCATCCATCTATGGGATTTTCCAGGCAAGAATACTGGAGTGGGTTGCCATTTCCTTCTCCAGGAGATATCCCAATTCAGGGATTGAATCTGGGTCTCTTGCTTTGTAGGCAGACGCTTTACCGTCTGAGCCACCAGGGAAGTCATACAGGTAGTAAATTAATGCATTCCAAAGATTTTATTTAACTTATTCAATAATGAGGGAACCAGTAATATGTTACAACTGTTTCAAAGGCAATGGCAAAAAATGATATTGGCCTATGAGAATGCTGAAATCATTTATCAATAGGCATATAATTGGTCAGTATCTGCAGGGCAATAATCAGTTGCATTCCACTGATAAAAGTGTGTTACATTTCTATGGGCAAGAATAACTTGCATCACTATCAGTTTCCAGCAATTTACAGAAATGTAAAGCAGTTCAAAGACAATGAAAGCCACAGATCATCTAGAAGGATGTGCTGGATGGAACATTTAGTGATTGTTTTCTATTATTCAAAATATTTCAAAATTTTCAGAATTATTAAAAATATTTTGCAATTCTTGCCACTAGTTGGAAATATTTTAAAATTTTCTCTTTTACTACGCTGATGTCTTTTTTTGCTTTGCAAAAGTTTTTATGAAAATAAAATTCATCAATCTTTCCTTTTTGCTTGAAAGTTTTCCATGCTACTAGGTTATAGGGAAATCCACTCATGTTTTCTTTTGGTAATTGTATGATTTTATTTTTTACTTTCACATTTCTGATCTTTTTGAATTTTCCTGGAGTATGATATGCTTTTGTCTTTTTTTTAATATTGCAAACCAGCTAGCTATCTTAACATTTCGTATTAAAAAGTATATCTTTTTCACATTGATTTCAGATGCTGCTGGTGTCATTTACTAAATTTTTATATGTGGTGGATCTGTCTCAGATTTTTTTATCCTGTTCATTATCTACATGTTTATTCATGTGCTGTATACCATTATAACACTAATATGCTTGAATTTATTAATGCATTGTTTTTGAAATAGTCCTGTCTTCATAGAATAAATCACATTTGTGTCATAGTGAATTGCTCTTTTAGTGTGCTGTTGAATTCTGTTTGTGCGTATGCTTTTCAAGATTTTTTTTTTTTGCACTGATATTCATAAGTGAGATGGTCTAGTTTTTTTTGGTGCGGTTTCCCCACTCTGGTACTCTTGCCTAGAAAATCTCATGGCTGGAGAAGCCTGGTGGGCTACAGTCCATGAGGTCACAAAGAGTCGGACACGACTGAGCGACTTGACTTTCACTTTACCTCACATCATTGAATCAATGTTGTGCTCATCTCATTAAATAAAATTAGAAGTTTTCTTTCTTCGCCCGTACTTTAGAATAGTATAATTAGCATTGATTATTATTTAATCTTTAAAGTTTTGTTAGAATTACCTGATGAAATCAACTGGGTCTGGTGCGTCTTTTTTTCCCTTGTATGAGCATCTTAACTCGTTTCTCTTGTTTTTTTTTTCTGTTATAGTTGGTTTTGTCTAGAAAGTCAATAAGTTGTATTCTTTTGAATTATCCATCTCTTCAAATTTATTTGAGTAGAGTTGTGTAATGTAGTCTCATGTTAAAATTTCCTTCAGTTTTTGATGGCTTGTTTTATCCCCCTTGTCAGTTCTGATTTAGAATACAGTATTTGTGATTTCACTCATTTTTTTCCTTGATTAGGTTAGTAGTTGATCTATTTTGTTGACTTAAAAAAAAAATCTGTCTCAGGATTTATTCAGTCCAGTAGTTTATTTTCTAAGTCATTCCTTTCTGCCTTTATATATAATGATTTATTTCTTCTGATTTATTTTATTTTTTCTAGCTTTTTGTGTTTTGTACTTGATTCTTTTATTTTGTTTTATTGAGATAATTATTTAATGCTATTAATTTTTCTCTGGTAACTGATCTAGCTGTATTTCATATATTCTGATATTTTTTTCCTCATTGCTATTTTAAAGAAATTCTGCTTTATTTTTGTATTTTCAGTTTGATCCAACAGCTTTTTAAATAGTATGTTTTTAAAAAATTTCCAGATGTGAAGTCTTTTTTATTAAAAAAAAATGGCTTTTAATTTTTAATTTTATTTCACTACAGTTAGGTAAATCTATTTTCACTAAATCCTATTCTTTGGAATTCATTGAGGTTTTACTATTTGTGGCTTAATAAATGCCTAGTTTTCATGAGTGTTTCATGTACTCTCAAAAATAAAGCATATTCTTTTTTATGTTTGAGTTCTCATTTTCACACAGACTATTAAATAGGTCGGTTCTGTCTTCTTTCTTTCTTGAACTGAGAGAGGTGTGTTACTATCCCATTTTATTAATTTGTTACTCTCACGTCTTACATCTCTTAGAGTTTCTGTTTTATGAACATTTGTTGCTAAAGTTTTGGGTGTAATATATATTATATGTATATCTTGAACTGTAGTTTTTAGCATAGAGTATACAGGTTATAAGTATAAAGCTCAGTTTATTTTCTGTGTTGTTTTCCATGATGAATGGTGGTTTTTGTTGTTTTGTTTTTGGCTGTTTTGCTGAGAAGTCAATCTTAAGTGAATTTCTCCTTAATTATAGATTAAAACTGCTGTAAAGGATTTTGGTAGCATATATAGATGGGAGATCTTAGGTTATTAGGCAAACTGCACTTTAGATCTGCTACAGACAGTTTGATATTTTTGTTGAAATTTCTAAATTTCTCTAGGGAAATAGTCCAACTCTGCATACATTAATCTGCTTACTTGCGTAAGCTTTTTGAATTAAATTACTTGGCAATTCAATTTGTTACCCTAGAGGAGAAATTTAATTTATATGTATCAGGTGTTTTCCATTTCTCATCTTTAGCTTTTTACCAAGTAGCACAAAAGTCAACAGGAAGAGACATCTTGGTCAGGAGTGTAAAAACAGGAAGGAGGAAGTCTATTGCAAATCTGTGTTAGCTGATTATCAATTCAGATTTCACCATAGAGGATGTCCATTAACCATCATCCTTGTGCTGTGTTGTTAACCAGAATTTCAGTGAGTGTTAATGTCAGTGTTACAGAATGTCAGTCCTAGTTATAGGAAGTAATGTTAAGGAACAGACTGCACTAGGCCCTTTCCTAAGCATGGAAACAGGATACTATTAGTGAGAGCAAGTTCGAGAAATTGCGCATAGAGGAAAACAAGGCAAGTAAAATATAACATCAAAAATATAGAGGAAATCATCTTTATTTTTTTGCCTGTGTTTGATCTTGATGCTTTGATTGGTTGTATGATCCTTTAAGATATGAGTGTATCCTTTTTTAAAAAAATTAGGATATGTCAGCTCTGTCATTTAAAATATTGTTTGACAGAATACTTTCAACTGAATTAAAGGAAGCACCTGGACATTATTTACTAAAGTGTTCTAAGAGCGCATGTAACAAACTGGATAAAATATTTAATGGGAAAAGTGCATATTTTGTGAACAAGAAATCTTTTTTAGCATTCTTTGGTGAAAGAAGTTACATTCTGTTTATACATTTCTATGTTTATACACTTCTGGAGTTGCTAAAAGTTCTGTTACTCTGTAGCTACAAGATACCTACTTGATTTAGTTACCCAACAGTGGTATTTTAGGATATTTAACTTATCCGGAGTTCTTTAGTTGGCCATGAAGTATTGTGGAAGTTTTAAAGAAAGTAAAAGTGGTGTATAAAAGCTAGATGGCATTATATTATTATTGTTTTTTATTATTACTCTAGAGGCCTGTTTGACATTTTCTTTTCCTCAAACATCTGTTTATTTAAACTTCGCCTTTATTTCTGAATTATTTTGAAATAAATACGTTTCCCAGCATTTTATATATCATGGCACAAATAGAAAGTTAGAATGAGGGTGGAGATGACTGTTTTTGTGGTATGCCTGTAACCTATTCATTTGGGAAGACATGCTCCAATATGTTAGTCAGATAAGGGGTTTGTCAACTCCTCATAATTGTAAGAAGATGTGTGTATAGGTGTGTGTGTGCATGTGTGTCTTAGTTAAAGATTTTTTGTTTTAGTTTTAAGTACCAAACCAACTTAAGAAAAAAAATGAAAAAAAAATAAAATAGAAAGTTACTGGGTATCCCACAGAACTACTACTCAAAAGACTGGAACAAAGAAGTAGAAGACCATGTTTCTTTCTGTTTCTCCAGCTTCATTCTGTCTTCTCTATTCTCTGAGGTCTGGCCTTCTCTGCTTCTCTTTGCCCTTGAGGAGGATGACCACATACAGCTTCCTTATGTCATAAGCTGACTGTTTCTGAATGCTGCTTCAAAATTTCTGAAAGAATGTGTCTGATTGAACTAATTCAGATCAGTTGTTCACCTCTGGTGCCCTGCGGTATGATGAGAAGAGGTTGTACTGCTCGTCCAGCCTTGTGAATGGTCAGGAGTTTTCAGAGACAAAGAATATATGCAGTTGTGTTTGTGCACTTTTCTAGGGAGAAGATCTGTAACTTTTATTAAAATCATAGAAGAGTCTTGCTACTTCCAGACCCCTGCCTAGAGAAAAATCAATAACTACTCTTAAGAGTTAGAATAGAATTCCTACCGTGTTCAACAGGTATCCTTTGTATCAGTTAAACTGTCTTTTTCACAAGGCTGTCTTTTTTTCCTGGCTGTGTCTATCATGATTGAATTCCTTCCTCCTTATTTCTCCACTTATTCAATTTCCTACCTATCACTGAATTCCCTTCGTAGGTCATATTTCCTTTATGAAATCTTGGCATCTCAGAGCACTGCATTCTATGTGGAGGTATATAATTACACACACACACACACACACATATGTATATTTTCTGTGTCTGAATTCTTATAGCATGGATTTTTTAAAATGCTATACAGTGTTATTTAGTTGTATGTCTTAATATGTATATTTTATTTCTTTCTTGTGTGGCTGTGTTGCACAGCTTTCAGGATCTTAGTTCCCCAACCAGGGATTGAATCTGGGCCATCTAGTCAAAAGTACTGAGCCCTAACTGCTGGACCATAGGGAATTCTGAATTCTTTAAATAAATGTCTTAAATGTAGGCCTAATCTAATAGTCGGTGAGGCCTATTATTGTCATGCATCCCTGATGAGTTCCAACTCTGTTATATAGCATAATGCCATGGGTACAATAGACTCTCAGTAAATACTTTTTGAATTGAATTAATGAAAAACAAGAACCTTCATTATAGAAAACTTGAATATATAGGAGAAAAAAATCACTTTTTTCCTACTGCTTAAGGATAATCAAAACTCTAGTCATTTTTAATATTAGAAACAACATGCTACTTGTTGAATATTTATCGGTTATGATATTCAACATTTTAAATGTTGAATTTTGTTAAACGTTTGATAATGAAGTCTCATCCTGTTTTCTCTCTTTGTTTGTCTTCTAATTGTTGCACGTTTAGGTGGTTCTTATTTTTTTGTGAAATAAAATAATTTCTTAGGATCTTTGTTCCTGGAAGTGAAAATAACAAGTAGTAAATAATAGGTAATAGGGCTTCCCAGATGGCTCAGTGGTAAAGAATCCACCTGCCAGTAAAGGAGGTGCAGGGATACAGATTCGATCCCTGGGTCAGGAAGAGCCTCTAGAGTAGGAAATGGCAACCTGTTCCGGTATTCTTGCCTGGAAAACACGACTGAATGACTGAGCACACAACTAAATGACTAAGCACACAGACATGCACAAATAATAGGTAACAGCTAACATTTTTGAATATTTACTATATGCCACTGTTTAAAATACTTGTTTCTGTTATTTCATTTAATCTTCACAAGAAGCAAATGAGATACCCATTTTGCAGATGAAGAAACTGAGGTAGAGAAAGATTAGGTCATTTACCCTAGGTTCTCAGGAAGTGATGAGCTAGATATAGAACATAGGCTATTTGGCTTCTGAGCCTTTGCCTTCTGACTTAGATTATCAAATAATGAAAGCTGCAATATAAAAACAATTAAATTTTAACTAAAAAAGGTTAGAAGGGAAGAAGGGAAAAAAAGGGAAGAAGGTTTACATTAAGATTGGAAACAGTAAGGAATGTGACCGAACTATACTCAGGAAGGGAGGGTCCTCTATCTTAAATTTGTACTATTCCTTATTCCTCTGTGTTCCAAAATACAGGCCTCCAGTAGCTTTAGGAAGACCAGTTTCTGGTTTGTTCTCTCCAGGACTGGAAACCACTTGATGCAGGAAAGATTACTGACCTTTTTACCCTTGTCAGGCCCTTTTTCAGTTCTGAATGATGAAAAAACAAGACACCATCTTTCTCTGCCTTCTCTTTTTTCATCATTTCTATCCTCATTCATTCATTCCTGTAGTAAAGAAGAACATAAATCAGGTTTGTTTTTCGCCTTTCTTAGTAGAAGGGCTAGTTCTTTTCAGTTTGGTAGACCAGGCCTAATAGAATCCATGCATAATGGTTTGTTTGTTGTTTTGTTTTCTATTTTTGTATGCCTGGATGTGAACACAGGCAGCTGTTCTTTGTGTGGTTTGTGAAGAGAGTGTGTGTATGTGTTATTGTTGTTTGAGTATTGCCAACTTCATTTTAAAGGAGCTTAGTTTCAAGAGAATTGATTAATAGAGGCATTGCCATAGTAATAAGAAAGAAAGTCTGGAAATGTGTAATGAATATGTTACTGACATATTTAAGATAAAAAATTCCATCTACTGAATGGTGATTTTTTTTGTTGTTGTTGCAGTGAGCTCCTTTTACTTTTTTTGTGCAATATCCTGTGACACTCCTTGTGAGTTCAAGACTTGGATTCTATACTTGGCTCTGGCCTTTTGTAGGCGCGTGCTGTTGAGCAAATCCTTTAGTTTCTCTGAGCCTCATTTCCTTCATCTGTGAGGCAGAGATAAAACCAGTTGCCCTGTCTGCTTCCCTAGGGTTCTTGGGATCAAATGCAGTGATGTATGCAAAATTGCTTTGTGGATTGCAAAGCACCAGTACAAATGTAAAAGATTATTTTTATTTTTAATTTGGTTCATTTATATTCGGCTTTTGAGTGGACACATAATTTCTCTTCTCAACTTCTCTCCATTTTTTCTTCTAAGCGAAATGACCAGCAGAAGTGGACTTTGTGGTCAGGATAAATAGTAGGGGTTAAGATCAGCCTTGTATCAGGATTACCATCTTTCTCTTTTCTTACACATTATTTCTCAATTACATTGATTTGGCACAGTGTCTTTTGAAAACTGCATTATAAAAATTAAATATGTATTAATATATTTATTTTTAAAATGCATAATTTTGGAATCCTTTCTTCCAGAGTTCACATGAAATTCATTTGCATCAGACTTTCATTTTTAATATTTTCTGCAGTTTGGTAAAGTTCTTTTTTTTACTTCAGGGTATACTTACATCTTTTCCAGGACCTCCAAAACTTATTTTTTTAAACACTAACCTTACTTGACATGTTTTTTTCCCATAAAATGCTTATGTTGTATAGTTCAGAGGTAGTTTTAAAAACTAAAATCTGTTAGAAGTTTTAGATTGTTTTTCATTCAGTAATTTTAGCATTATCCTCATATATAAGACACTTAACATGAAAAAAATAATAAAAATTGTCTATTTGTAGATTTTTCCAAATCTGGTGGAGAAGATAAGTGAAATAAATTTTTATTTATATTTGACTGATACTTAGTTTTTTAAAATCTTATGATTCAGTGCTAATTTCCCATCAGTTTTCAATATAATATATAAATTCTTACGAATTTACTACAAATTCAAACAGTGACTTTAAGGTGACCTTTAATTTCTGTGTGTTCTTTTAATATCTGAGTGCCTATGATATATCAGGCACCATGTAATCTATAAAAGTTTATCCTACGCTAGATTGTCCA
Organism: Oryx dammah; assembly: GCF_014754425.2. NCBI lineage: Eukaryota > Metazoa > Chordata > Mammalia > Artiodactyla > Bovidae > Oryx > Oryx dammah. Next base: position 13,731,060 of record NW_024070198.1, read on the forward strand.
TACTTTCCCATAGGAACTTGGAGTTGCCAGAAAAATTTTATGGTGTTTATGGTTCTGTTATTTTTAAAATTAAACAGTTTTAAAATTCAAGTATAATTGATTTCCAATATTGTGTTAAGTTTCAGGTATATATAAAGTGATTAGTTAAATATATATATATTTTCACATTATTTTCCACTATATGTTTTATCAGATATTGAATATAGTTCTCTGTGTTATACAGTAAATCCTTGTTTCTTACCTGTTTTATATATAATAGTTTGTATCTTCAATTCCGTACTCCAAATTTATCTTTCTCCCCTTTCCTTTTCCCTTTTAGTAACCTTAAGTTTGTTTTCTATGTCTGTGACTTTGTTTTGTATATAGATTCATTTGGTTTTTTTTAGATTCCACATATAAGTGACATATACTATTTGTTTTTCTCTGTCTTCATTTGGTGTGATAACCTCTAGGTCCATCCATGTTGCTGGAAATGGCAATATTTTATTCTTATGACTAATATTTCATTGTGTATGTTATATACACAACATCTTCTTAAACCGGTGGTCTGTTGATGGGCGCTTGGGTTGTTCCCAAGTTTTGGCTAGTGTAAATAATGCTGCTGTGAACATTGAGGTGCGTGTATCTTTTGAATTAGAGTTTTCTGTCTTTTCTGCCTGTATGCCCAGGAGTGGGATTGCTAGATCACGTGGTAGCTCTATTTTTGTTCTTCTTCTTCTTCTTTTTTTTTTTCTATTTTCGTTCTTTAAGCAGTCTCCATAATGTTCTCCATTGTGGTTGCTCCCAATGTACATTCCCATCAACAGTGTAAGAGGGATCCCTTTTTTCCACACCCTCTCCAGCATTTATTGTTTGCAGACACTTTGATGACAGACATTCTGACTGGCGATATACTTCATTGTGGTTTTGATTTGCATTTCTCTAATAGTTAGCAATGTGGAACATTTTTTGCATGTGCCTGTTGGCCATCTGTATTTCTTCTTTGGAGAAATACTTTTTAGTTCTTTTGCCCATTTTTTGATTTTTTTTTTTAATATTGAGTTGTATATTTTGGATATTAGCCCCTTGTTGATTGCATCATTTGCAAATATTTTCTCCCATTTCATAGTTTGTCTTTTCATTTTGCTGATGGTTTCTTTTGCTGTGCAGAAGCTTTTAAGTTTGATTAGGTTCCATTTGTTTATATTTACTTTTATTTCTTTTGCCTTGAAAGGCTGATCCAAGAAAATATTGCTACGTTTTAAATGTGAGAATATTTTCCCTAAGTTTTCTTCTAGGAGATTTATGGTAGTGTGTCTTATAGTTAGGTTTTAAACCATTGTGAGTTTATTTCTATATATGATGTGAGGGAGTCTTTGTTCTAATTGATTTACGTGTGGCTATCCTGCTTTCCCAACACTATTTGATAAAGAGATTGCTTTTTTTCCATTGTATATTCTTGCCTCCTTTATCATAGATTAATTGATTGTAGGTGTGTGGGTTTATTTCTTGCCTCTCTATTCGTTTGTCTGTTTTTGTTCTTCTGTTTTTAAAATTAAAGCAGTAGAAAACAGGATAAAGTAGATTCAGAAAAGGAAGAAATATTATTTTTAGTTTGATTTTATTGTAGTTAGTTGTTAATTGAGTGTGAGATTCATACCATATTTTGATGCAACAGTGAAAAGAAATATATTGAATTTCTAGAGATTACTTTTAGGTGAAGAGTGCCCTCTAGTGAACCTTTTCTGTTTATTTAGATGCAGTTCTTTACATCCTCACAGCATTTATGAACTGAGTATGGAAGTGGAAGACACCTTCAGTTCTCAAGGAATTTAGAAAATAAAACATGCAATAAGTTATTGGAGAATAAATTAGATATATTATACAAGTAAATAAAAGAGTATTATAGACTGTATATAATAGCACTGGGAAAATTCTAGGTCATGGAAAGTGAAGTCACTCCGTTGTATCTGACTCTTTGCGACCCAATGGACCGTAACCTACCAGGCTCCTCTCTCCATGGAATTTTCCAGGCAAGAGTACTGGAGTGGGTTGCCTTTTCCTTCTCCAGGGGATCTTCCCAACCCAGGTATCGAACCCAGGTCTCCTGCATTGCAGGCAGACACTTTACCGTCTGAGCCACCAGGGAAGCAATAGGTCATGGGACAGGTATTATTCAGTATTCATGAAAGTATGCCAGAGAAACTAGCTTGAGGTGAATTTTGAAGGAAGTTTAAGATTGAGGCATATTGTAGGGAGGAGCATCCTGGTTTGGCAAAAGAAGGACAGTGCCAAAAAGGAAATAAGAAATAGTGAAATAGTGAAAAAAGGAATTATTCTAGAAAATATTTTAATTTAATTCTGTTTTAGATACTTTATACAGATGTCCAGATTGTTCTTGTACTTGAAAACTTTCGTAAAAGATTGAAGACAGATTCCTCTACAGTTGTGTCTTGGGGTCTTGCATGTGGCTGCAGTCAGATATGGTTGCTGGTTGGGCCAAAATCAGCTGAGGCCCAGCTGGACTAGACAGCCATGGTGGCTCACTCATTGTGCTGGCGGTTGGGGTGGCTGTCATTTGGGAGTGCCCACATGTGGCCCCTTCAGCATGTCATTTTTAGGATTGTTAAATTTCTTACGTGATGGGTAGTTTTCTCCAGAGTGTATGTGAAAGTTGCATGGCTTCTTTCTAGCTTCTGGAGTCACATATTATTACCTGAGTTATGTTCCATTGGTCGAAGTTATCATAAGCCTGTCCAAATTCAAAGGAAGGGGATATAGACCCTACCTCTCAATGGAAGATGTGTTAGAGAATTTTAGAACCATATTATAAAACTACATTTCCTTTCCTGCCCCCTTGAAGGGTTAGGCTCAGTGCAGATAAGTTTTAATGATTTAGGGAGCAGCTGTCCTCTGTATTAATGTCACCTGTGCAATGACTATTTTCTGCACTTAGTTTTCAGTTTCTATTGTACATGGTTGGTGTTTGATGAATATTGTTAGAATTCTCCTCTATCTTTATCCAGCTGTTAATGTCTTTTTAGCTGTTTCACTTCTTAATTCCACCTGGATTACAAAGAATCGGAAAGTTATGGGAAAGTTGTTATTCATGTTAGATATATTTGATTAAATGGTTGGAGAAACGTTGAGTGCTAACATTTAACATGGTACCTTATGTTGACTATTTTCTTTCTTGCTGTTCTAAATTGCTAAGTAACTGTAGTATAATTTTTTTTCCCCCAAGATAGAGTGGTACTTTGAGCAATCCTTTTTTGTATTTAAGATAGGGACATGGTGTCTTTGCTATTCGTTGTTTTTTTGAAAAAAGAATTCCAGATCATGTGACTTTATGTAGAAGAGGCTTTTCTCCTCAGTGGCAGCTCACTTGCTGCTGTGGAGTCTTTCAGCTCACTGTTTCTCTTATGGCTATTACTGGAGTTTGGGGACGGTAAGTGCTTCTAAAGGCTGTTGAGGAGAGTTTCAGCGTTTCAAGTCCCTGTTTCTGACTCTGGCTGCAGGGTTTTCAAGTGGGTTATAAACTGGCATTGAAGAGACCACTCCACTGAAACATAAGATTACATTTCCAATTTACATAGCCTAGGAGTACCAAAGCCATGCCCTTAGGGTAAGAGCACCTCAGTGTATCTTCTCCTAGTTTCCAGGATCCATACAGTGGGCCCAGAGAACTGCTGATGAGACAGTCTCACTGGTGTTTAACTGCCCTTTTATACTCGGGGCTTACGTATACCCCATTCTGAAAGAACTTACACTAGTAATTCATCATGTGCTTCTATAAAAGAAATATTTTCGAGTCTTGGCCTGAAATTAATTGCCAGATGATTGGTGTGTTGCCTGACCAATTGCTGAATTTACCAAATTTGCTGATATACCAAAAACCTGTTTTTAAAACTATTTTTGAGATTGACAGCAAGTAACTTGTATTGGATAGGAAGTGGATAGGATGGTTTTAATAGCTTTTGAAAATTTCTGGTCAGTTTTTCTGTATTATGTTTACCATTTCTTCATAGCAGCGTTTTTAGGAACGCTTAGTTTGTCCAAAGCTGATAATCATAAGGTGGTTAATTGTCATAAATATGTTTAATGTTAGAAAAGTATATTTTATAGTTATTAATAGTAACCAAAATTTCAGGACTAATCAGTTTGATTGGTACTTAGAACATGAAAAACAGTCAATATAAATATGAAATTGCTGAAAAAGTATCATAAATAATCTCATTAATATGAAATACCAAATCTTGAATACTAATTACTAGAAATAAAAATTGACTCATATTTTAGAAATTAAGCTTGATATGCAATTTGAAACACTGGTGCAAGAACAGAAAAATGCCTGTGGACTGGAAAAATATAGAATGGTCAAAAGGATGCAAAAGCAACTTTTTATTACTAGAGATTTTAAAAAATCATTTCTCAGGAAAGAAACAGATTTCCTTTACAGTTAGTGATAGAATCTTTTTTTCAGTGAAGATACAATGAAAGAAAAAGATACTGAGAACAGTATAAGGGTATTTTTTTAATGCTTTTTGACAAAAAATTCCTAATGTTACTAGTAGTAAGAAGAGTTCTTTTTCACACAGTAGCTTGTGAATGTTGTTTTTCTTCAGAAAGATGTTTTCCTAAAAAAATTGGAATATGATTAGTGAATTGATAATATTAACAGAATGTAACATCTGTCCAAAAAAATCAAACTAGCTTGAATGCCTCTGTAAGGACATTTGATTTGATGATACAAACATTAATTTTCAAAGAACTAGTCTTAACATTTAAATGACGTTTTCTTATATTTATTTTATTACCACTAGGTGGAGCCCTATACATGCAATTCAAGAAGGCATTTCAGAAGTATCATTTATTTACTTGTTTAAATTCTATAAGTCTGATAAATCGGATGATCAAATACTAAGAGATAACTCATATTTCCACAGTTTGGTATAGGTTAGATATAATGAAGATGGAAAGTGTATACCAAAAAATTGTTTTTTAGCTATGTTTTTAAAACATACATTTAAAAAAGACATATATAGGAATGGTTTTATGCATTCCTAGTTGCTAGTTAAAATATGTAAATAAAATCATAGTGTAGCATAGTCTATTTTTGTTTTTCTTCACATAGTTTTAAAGTCATCTCTTTTAAATTGATTTCGTATCTGCATTTTTGTCTAATTAGCATTACATTTTGTCAGAAGTTAGATTTTATTGTGCTAAGCTTTTGAAAGTGATGACAAGACTCTTGTTGCTGAAGTTATTATCTATATATGGAGCACTAAGTTGCAACCGTAGTGGATGAGGGTAGTGGAAAATTTACTGACTTTCTAATGTTCACTCTTTCTGGTTTTGTTATATCTGTATTTATTTATAGGAACTTGATTAGGTTTGCCAAGAGACATTATAAAATCCTGGGGACATTTTGAAAGAAGAAAAGCTTATTTTCATTAACACTGTATACTGCTTGAAAATTTAGAACAGCAGTATATCTAGCACACTAATTAGATGGATACAACTGCTTAACCAGTTTAGGATTCAGAGAATGAATAATGCTGAATGCCATTTCCTTCTTGCCCTGCAAGTGAAAATTTCAAAGAATGATAACTATCATTCAAAGACATAAAAAGGAAAAAGAAAAATACATTTTTGAGTCCGTTCAGCTGAGATCAGCCAAGTACCGGGCCCTCAGTTTTCCCTTCATACATTGTTCCTCCTTATTTCCTTGCATTTGTAATTTAATACTGCCTAACAATTAGCTATGCCTCACTTCTCATCCCCTTTTTCTGTTCATCGGATGATTTTACCTGATGGGTGCAACAGTGCACATCAGGGATTCCCTACTGAGTCATTCTCAATTGTTGATCTTCAAAGGTGATCTGGTTAGTTTCTATGCTGCTAACTTCTCTGCATTCTCATGGTGCTTATCACCATTTCTGACTGGAGAGGCTGTCTAAAACAATGGTTAAGAGCACTGGGCTTTGGAGCCAGGTAGACTGAAGGTTAAATCTTGATCCCACTACTCTGTGATTTTGGACTTAAAATCTTAATCTTCCCAAACTACATTTGTAAATTGGGATGCTGACAGGATCTATAGCATCATTAAGCTGTAGTGAACACTAACGAGATGGTACATGTAAATCACTTAATAGTGAGTACATGGTCGTGTGTGCCGCTGCTGCTGCTAAGTCGCTTCAGTCGTGTCTGACTCTGTGCGACCCCATGGACGGCAGCCCACCAGGCTCCCCCGTCCCTGGGATTCTCCAGGCAAGAACACTGGAGTGGGTTGCCATTTCCTTCTCCAGTGCATGAAAGTGAAAAGTGAAAGTGAAGTCACTCAGTCATGTCCAACTCTTCGCGACCCCATGGACTGCAGCCCACCAGGCTCCTCAGTCCATGGGCTTTTCCAGGCCAGAGGACTGGAGTGTTTTTTTGGCAATCTGTACTGCCTTAAGCCAGAAGCAGCGGAATATGACTCCTCTGGTGGCTCAGATGGTAAAGCGTCTGGCTACAGTGTGGGAGACCCGGGTTCAATCCCTGGGTTGGGAAGATCCCCTGGAGAAGGAAATGGCACCCACTCCAGTATTCTTGCCTGGAAAATCCCATGGATGGAGGAGCCTGGTAGGCTACAGTCCATGGGATCGCAAAGAGTCAGACACGACTGAGCAACTTCACTTTCACTTAGTCCACTAAGTCTCTGGGGGGAATTGCTGCTGCTTCTCTCCATATCTGTCTCCTACACCTTCTTTCCAAATTATCTGTAATTAAGCATAGATTCCTTCAGAGAAAAGAGTGGTAATTCTTGCTGTGTGAAAATTCTTAAAGTAAAAATTGCTTTTCTTTTCTTCGATTTTCCAGTGTTCTTGTACATATCCACGCTTTCTCCCTTCCTGTCTCTATTCACTTAGCTATTTGTTATTGGCTTTATTAGCACATGTTTAGAGTAGTTCCCTGGTGGCTGAGACGGTAAAGCATCTTCCTGCAATGAGGGAGACCTGGGTTCAATCGCTGGGTTGGGAAGATCCCCTGGGGAAGGCAATGGCACCCCATTCCAGTACTCATGCCTGGAGAATCCCATGGACGGAGGAGCCTGGTAGGCTACAATGCATGGGGTCGCAAAGAGTCGGATGCGACTGAGCGACTTCACTTCCTTCCACTTTTTACTTTCAGAGTAGTTATTTCTTACTTTTCATCACAGTGGGTAGAGAGTTAAATCAACTACATGTATTGATTAATGCCTTTGTGAGTACTTGTGTTTGGTTAGATTTGTGCTGCAACTATTAAATTGAGAAAGACAGAACTATGAAATTTCTAGGGTTCTTTTCAGGACCTGAGAATATCAAAGACCTGAGAACTGTGATGAAGTTTGCATTCTGGCACTTGCTTGATCCCTCAGTACTTTCTTTAAATGTAACGGATTTCTGTGATTTAGAACATTTCTTTATCTTGACTTCCCACTTCTGTGTACTCTGCTCAGAATGATCTCATTGATATGGATTGTGGTTGATACACGTGGTTGTATCAGCTTGGGGTGCACTTTGTACTCAGGAGTAGATAGTTACCAAGGATCAGGAAAGATTAAGACTTATCAGTAGGCAGATCGAGACCTACTCTTCTCATTCACAATACTAATTCTTTAAATTTTTTTTATTTCCTGTATTGGGACTTACAGTTCTGTTTTAACAGCAGAAGGCATGGAATGTGAATAGTGCACCCATTTCGGGCTTTGGTTTTTTGTTAATGGAGAATAGGTATTACATATGTCCTGATACTATTTTTCTACATTCTAATAACATCAATAGGAAAAAAAAGTGTTCACCTGCTATAATAATTATACTGCTATTAAATATATTAATATATATGCTGTAATACATGTATTATACCCATTGTTGTTGTTCGGTCGCTCAGTCCTATCAGTCCTGTAGGGCTGTTTGCGACCCCATGGGGTGTGGCACTCAAGGCTTCTCTGTCCTTCACTCCCGGAGCTTGCTCAGACTCATGTCCATTGAGTCGTGGTGCCATCCAGCCATCTTGTCCTCTGTCGACCCCTTCTCCTCCCAGCATCAGGGTCTTTTCTAATGAGTCTGCTCCTCTCGTCAGGTGGCCAAAGTGTTGGAGCTTCAGCTTCAGCATACCCATATATATCCATATATATGTATATAAATATCATATATTAGCATATGTACCCATTTATGTGTGTGTGTGTGTGTGTGTGTGTGTGTATAAATAGATGCTATAATAGACACACAGGTAGTGACCTGAATTACTATAAAATGAGGGTAGTTTTGTTTTTAAAACTCTGGAGATTAAATTGGAAAGATACACTAAAGGGTGCATTTAAAGAACTTTCTAAAATAACCCTGTTTCTCCCCCTTCTGTGGATATATCATCGTCATTGTTTCACAGAGGTAAGAGTGCCGCCCTCGCCCTCACAGACTTTGCTTTGGCCGGCACTGTGGCAGGGCAGTCCTGGACGGCCTCTTGCTGGCTTCTTGCTACACTGCTACAGCAGTGATAGGGGGAAAAAAAGAGCCAGTTTTTTCTGTATTTTCTGTTTATTAGCTGATATTTGAGTCAGATAAATATCAAGCTTTTATTAAAATATGTAAAAAATAATCTTAGAAAAGCTTATATATATATATTACTTAAAGAAATGTAACACATGTTCACAATTACGAAATAAAAATTTGTTTATAGCATACCAAGGTCAGTTGGGGGCTTCTCAGGTGGCCCCAGTGGTAAAGAACTCACCGGCCAGTACAGGAGACGTAAGAGACTTGGGTTCGGATTTGATTTCTGGGTGGAGAAGATCCCCTGGAGGAGGGCACAGCAGCCCCCTCCAGTATTCTTGCCTGGAGAATCCCATGGACAGAGGAGCCTGGTGAGCTACAGTCCATAGGGTTGCAAAGAGCTGGACAATGCTGAAGCAACTGAGCATGCATGCAAGTCAGCTAATGCGAGTTTTTCTTTGGGGTAATGTTAGTTTAATTAAGAGTTCTTATTAGCTATGTGTGTTCATTGTAGGAAAAGCATGAGTTGGGAGTGACATTGAGCAAGTCATTTAGTATTTCTGGGCCTCATTTGTGAAAAGGAGGCAATGATATTTTCTGTGGTACGGTGTAAGAAACAAATGAAACATTAGTCCTAAAAATTACAAAAGCCCCTATACAGTTGCCAGGTGTTACCGGTAGTCAGCCCCTACAGCATGGATAATTGAGTGTTAGGGATTTGATATTTGCTATCCATTCTTAATTGTTTGGCAGATTGTTCACTTATTTAACAAGGATTTGTTTGATTCTTATGTGCATTCTGTGATAGTAGCCAGTGTATTTTGAGTACTTGCTGTGTGTCAATTATTGTGCTAAGAAATTTTCATATGTTTGCTAATTTAATCCTTATAACTCTCTGATGTAGATACTTTTTTAATCCCTGTTTTATTTCTGAGAGAATTTGGATTCAGAGAATTTGTGTGGCTTATCTGAGGTTGAACAGCTACTAAGTGATGTTTTTAATTCCATCTATCCATTCGTCCATCTGTCTATCTATCAGTTCTTTATTCAGCATCTGCTACATTAGGACTCTATTCTAAGGCTGGTTGTACAGCAGGGAACAAAACAGACAAAAACTGTCTGCCTTCCTGCAGCTTACATTCCAGTGAGCAAAAATAGAAACTAGAAGTGTGAAGTAGAGAGTATATTAAATAGTGGTAAGAGTGATGCAGTAACAAAGTGAATTCCATTATTTTAGAAAAAAAATAAAGCAGGAAAGGGAATAGTGTGTGTGTGTTTATAATGTGGATATTGTGGCCAGAAAGGGCTTCATCAGGGAGACCAGAAAACCTGAGGGAGGCAGCCATGTGTGAGAAATGTGATCAGAAGAGGAAACAGCGTATGCAGAGGATAGGACAGGAGTGTGCTTGGTGTGTTTCAGGAACCACAAGGAGGCCAGTGCTGCTGGCATGGAGTAAGTATTAGGAAATGAGGTCACTGTGATAACATCGGGCAGGATTATATAGGGCTCTATAGGCTGTTGTAAGAAAAGGGGTTTTGAGCAGAAGAAAGATATGGGGTTTGACTTTATTTTTAGTGGGATTATTTTGTCTACTTTGTTGAGTACAGACTGAAGGGAAATGAGGGTGGAATCAAGGAGACCGGTTAGGAAGCTGTCCGGAATAATCTAGGGAACACACATTGATGGCTTAGTCCAGGGTGATACCAGTGGGGAGGCAGTGAGATGTGGTTGGATTGTTTTAGTGGGGAGTCGAGAGAATAGTCAAGAGTGATTTCAAGGTTTTTTGCCTCAACAACTAGAAGAATGGAGTTTACTAAGATGAGGGAAGGCCATGGGAGGACCAGGGTTTGGGAAAGAAGATAGGAATTCATTTTGGCCATACTTGAGATGCTTATCATACATCCAGTTGTAGAGATGCATGAGTATGAAGGTCAAAGGAGAGGTCAGGACCAGAAATACAAATTTGGGAGGTGTCAGGGTTTATATGTTTGGGCTTCCCTGATAGCTCAGTTGGTAAAGAATACGCCTGCAGTGCAGGAGACCCTGGTTCGATTCTTGGGTTGGGAAGAGCTCCTGGAGAAGGGATAGGCTACCCACTCCAGTATTCTTGGGCTTCCCTTGTGGCTCAGCTGGTAAAGAATCCGCCTGCAATCCGGGAGACCTGCATTCAATCCCTGGGTTGGGAAGATGCTCTGGAGAAGGGAAAGGCTACCCAGTCCAGTCTTCTGGCCTAGAGAATTCCATGGACTGTATAGTCCATGGGGTCACAAAGAGTCAGACAGGACTGAGCGACTTTCACTTTCACTTTCTGTATTTATAGAATTTAAAGCTCCAAGCCTAGAAGAGATTTAGACTGGTATAGGTAGAAAAGAGAAGATACCCAAGGTCAGAGCCTAGTTCTAGCTCAGTTCTGCACTTGGCATGGAAATAATTGCGAAAGACCTGCTGGAGGAAATGGGACTTGAACTGAACCTCAACAGTGGGCAACAGATCAGGGGGCACATTTTTGGAAGGTCCCCAAGATTGCTTTCAGGTTCATTAATTTTCTAGGAGGACTCACAGAATTTAACAAAGCTGTTACACTCACGGTTACTATTTCCTATGACAAAAGGATATAGATTAGCATTAACAACAGGCAAAAGCAGGTCAGGCGGGGTCTAGGAGAGTTCCAGCGGGGAGCTTCCAGTTGTCTTTTCCTCTGGGAGTCATGTGGACAGCACTTATTTCCCCCAGTGATGATGCATGTTAACACATATGGAGTATTATTAACCAGAGAAGCTCTCCCAAGCCATGGTGTCCAGGGTTTTTCCTGGGGGTTGATTCCATAGACAGGGCTGACTGCTTGAGTTGCTGACCTTAGTCTTCAGCCCCTCCAGAACTGATTCCATGTGGCCCCTTGACCCCATTAACTGTAAATCACATTGTAAGTCATATTGTTGTTGTTCAATTGCTAAACCATTTCTGACTCTTTGCAACCCCATGGACTATAGCATGCCAGCCTCCTCTGTCCTCCACTGTCTCCCAGAATTTGCTCAAATTCATGTCCATTGGTTGGTGATACTATCTAATCTTCTCATCCTCTGCCACCACCTTCTCCTTTTTTTTTTTTTTAAATGGAGACACCTTCTCCTTTTGCCTTCAATATTTCCCAGCACTTAGACCATTTTGCATTGTCCAAGTAAACAGAGGCATCTATCAGGCAGGACATTCTGAAGGCTAAACTGCCCAGGAGTTGGGAGCAAGACCCAAATGTTTCTTTGGGCAAGGTTAATCCTTTTCTGCATAGTGAATGGGGCAGTTCCTTGGTGTCGAGACCGCAGGACCTGAGATACAGTGAGAGTGTAAATGCAGTGTTCAGAGAACATTGTGGTGACTGCAGTGTGGCCTTGTACTTAAGAGTGTGGACTCTGGAGACTTCCCTGGTGGTCCATTGGTTAAAACACCATACTTCCATGGCAGGGGACACCAGTTCGATCCCTGGTTGGAGAGCTAAGATCCCACAAGTCACGTGAAAGTCACTTACTCGTGTCTGACTTTTCACAACCCCATGGATAGTCCATGAAATTCTCCAGGTTAGAGTACTGAAGTGGGTAGTCTTTCCCTTCTCCAGGGTTATCTTTCCAACCCAGGGATTGAACCCAGGTCTCCTGCATTGCAGGTGGATATTTTACCAGCTGAGCCACAAGGAAAGCCCAGCGATACTGGAGTGGGTAGCCTATCCCTTCTCCAGGGGCTCTTCCCAACCCAGGAATCAAACAGAGGTCTCCTGCATTGCAGGCAGATTCTTTACCAACTGAGCTATCAGGGAAACCAACAAGTCATGAGGCATGGTCAAAAAATAGAAAAAAAAAAAAAAAGAATATGAACTCTGGAGCCACATTACCAGGATTCAGATCCCATGTTCATGTTCATTCCACAACTAGCAACTAGCTCTCACTTGCTAGTTGTGGAATTTATGACAGTTGCATAATCTGTAACTTATCTGTAACGTAGGGTAATAACATTTTCTTTGTTATAGCCTTGTAGTGAGGATTAAAGAGTTAATATATAAAGCACTCAGAATATGTCCTGACACATAGTAAATGCTGTAGAAATCAGAAGTTTGTTTATTCATTCCTTAATTATTCAATTAGTGATTCTTTTTTGAGCACTAGTGTGTTGAAGGCTCATCTCTTAAGTCTCAGACCTTTAATTCCAGATACTTAGTGATATATCTAGAGGACTTGTGGCTCTTTAAATACTAACATGTTCAAAAGGAATTAAGTGTTTTTCACCCAAACTGTTTCTACTGATGTTATTACTAACAACCTAGTTTGTTCAGAGATTTTATTTTAAAATATCAGCTCTTGTAGAGATTGAGCTTAATAAAGAAGAAATTTTGGAGAACTGGGAAGTTAATGATAGCTTTCTTTTTGTGTCTGTACAGGTCTGTGTATGATGACCAACCAAATGCACACAAGAAGTTTATGGAAAAGTTAGATGCTTGTATCCGTAATCATGACAAGGAAATTGAAAAGATGTGTAATTTTCATCATCAGGGTTTTGTAGATGCTATAACAGAACTCCTTAAAGTAAGGACTGATGCAGAGAAACTTAAGGTAAGAAATATGTTAAAATTCTATTTACCTTTGCTTTCAAATCACTTACATATTTATAGTGCATTTTTACAAATTATTATTAAATGTACTGTTTTTAAGGAGTGGATTAGTGGATTAGTACATATTTGGGAATGCTTTATTAATACGGTTGTCATGTTGATGACAGGAGTTATCTCTCTCTCTCTCTTTTTTTTTGGTAATGCATTGACTTAACAGGATTTCTTTCCTTACAAGAAATGAACTAAAAAAATTCACACAGTGAAAGACCTCATTTGGAGTTTTAGAGTTCTCAAGTGACAATGAGTACAATTTTTGATAAAAAACTATTTTCTGAAAACTTGTAAAAACTTATGCTAAGTGATGGTGTTTTCAAAATTATTTAATAATAAAACTTTTTTTCCTTTGCTTAATAGCAGTGTGTAATTTTCTTTTTTTTTTTTTAGTGTATAATTTTCTTAAAGTAAGTTGGTCTACGTTTTCTGCCACATAGCTAAAACATTATTTATGAAATAAGACCTGGATTTGTTCTGTCAGAATATAAAGTATTTAGTTATCAGAATTGTCCTATTTATCTTTCTTTACATTTGGAGAGCTTAGCAGACAGAACGACCCTGGTTCACCAAAGGTTATGATTAGAAAACCATTATATAAAGGATATTCAGATAACAAGAGACCAAATACGGCATCAATGAGGTCACTGAGCATCATTGTTCAGAAATTAATGAGATTTTTAATAAACCAGAATGTGCTTCCTTACTATGATGACCTAATGAGTCACTTAATATGTGGGAAAATTTGAGGTTGAGCTTTGCCTGCACCTGCAGCATTAAAATGTTGCTGTGGATTGAGATTTCCGTGTTTGATGTTAATCAACCACCCAGTGTTTGCATTCAGCAAAGTATGAATGTTTAATTACCATAAAATGCAATCACCATTTCCTACAGACAATGAATGGCACATAGACCTCATTGAAGTTATCAAAAAGGGACCACTGGTCAATTGGGTCAGTGATTTGAATTGTTTGACAGACTTAGAGAAGCAAGTAAAGTTCAAAAATCTAGATTAAATTTGAGAAGTTTGCCACAGAATCTGTTAAAAAGAACTGTCATAAGTAATTGAAGTTAACAAAAGCCCTTTTCAATCAAAAGTTCAAGTTCAAGCTGTAGAGTTAATTTGAATTTGCATTTCTTTGTTCTAAGTTTCTCATGAAGCATGATCTGATTACAAGGGTGAGCAGTTACATCAGGGCAGTTTTATGCATATTTGTCTAACTAAGGTGAAATTATTTTTAAGGTGCAAGTTACTGATACCAACCGAAGATTTCAAGATGCTGGAAAGGAGGTGAGAAAATGATTTTTTTGTGTGTGTATTCAATATGTGGATGCAATTTAACTGTTCATTTTAAATACGGACATTTCTTCTCTTTAAGGTGATAGTCCAAACAGAAGATATTATTCGATGTAGAATTCAGCAGAGGAATATTACAACTGTAGTAGAAAAATTACAGTTATGCCTTCCAGGTGAGTTAAACATCTGTAATGTAATATTCAGCTTGGTGAAATTATAATTTAGTGGTGTTTAATCATTATTCATTATAGGAATTATAGATTACATGGTGATTGTTCCCCCAATGCCCATGGTTTTCTTTCCTATCTACTTTATTCCCTGCATTTTCATCTTTTTCTGTATTATAAGGCCCCTATTTGATGATCTATCACATCAGTCTCCCAGAACAGCCTCTACCTTTCCGTTCCCTTTCAGCCTGGTTTGCCCTTTGTCCCTCCCCAACCCCTCCTTTTCCCCCCCAGAATACTTTCCCATGGAGAGTGTCTTTTGATTCCATTTTCTTTCATTTTCCTAATTTGCCTACTTTTTTAAACCTCTAGTTTTCCATTGTTTTCTTTTTGTCACTTAAGCAGTTGGTCTTTGCTCGCAATTTCATTTTACTATTAAGATAACATACAGAAGTGCCAGATAGTCTCCCTTTTTCAGTCTTGCCTTTCCTCCTATGTTTTGGGAAGACTGACTTATTAGGTTTTTGAGTTTTCTGGTCTCTCTGTTAGGACTCATGTATTACTGGGACATTGCAAATAAATTCTGAATAAACTAGCATTTTCTTTACCTGCATATACCCTGTTCAAAAAAAGGAAACAGGTATATGACTTCTTTTTCTTAATATAGTAAGCTAAATCCATCTCAGTGTCCTATTTTTTAACTTTTTTTTGTAAGGAAGGAACCTGAACCTCCATATCCAGGGAGATAGAATAAGGTGCTTTGTATAATATTCACATAATGTAAATTTAGCTTAGACTGCAAGTTACATAATCTGTTAGCATATTGTATTAGCTAAAGAAAAATTATTTGCTGACTTGTAAAAATAAAGTTTCTTTTTTTTATTGTCACTGAAGTTCTGCTCATCTTAATTTCTGATGGACGAGGGATGTGTGCACATTAACTTTGAGTAAATAAAATATCTACTTATTGGGTTAGATTTTAGGGTTGGAAACTTAGTTCCTTATAATAATGCTTAATAATACCTCTTTGCCACCATCACATACACTGAAATAGTCATGAACACAGCCTCTTAAGTTTGAATGCTTTGTCCTTGAACTGTAAGAAGTAAGCCTAAAAAAATTGGGTTCTCATGGAATGAGGAAGAGTAAATTCAGCTTATTCAACCCTAATGAGCTGTTTGAAATACACAAATAAAGGGAAGTAGAAGTTAAGAGTTTTTTACTGCTACTGTCTTTGCTCTCAAGGCTGAACAGGAAATCTGAGTTCATGTAAACACTGTGTTCTTGATAGCCACATCCAGAACCACCTCTTTCCCTCCATCCATCCTTCTATCTAATTATTCACTCATACATACTTTTTTGTGTCAGGCATTATGGTAGATATTAGAAATATAAAGTTGAAAATGATGTAGTCCCAGCTCTGAAGGATACTACCATCTAATGTGAATAAAGACAAACAAGCCGTTACTGTGTAATTGCATAACTTCCTCCTTAGATTAAGAGGGGTATGAGAGGATATAAGAGGTCACAGGGTAAACAAAAATAATCCTTTCCCAAAAATAACTAACTATAACACCAGGAAAATTCTGGTGTTATAGTTAGTTATTTTTGGGAAAGGATTATTTTTATGTGAAAACAATATGGAAATAATATAAGGTAGATGTGAAATTTACATGAATTGTTGAGATGAAACAGGAGACTTCAAAGCAAGTTTATAGTTGTAGCAACAGTTTTAGGCTCTTTCCTAGGTTATGTGTTCACTCTAATGCTTTGGATGGAAAACGTGAGATACATTGCATTGCATTAAAGGGACTTTGATAGAGATATACATGGGGTCTGCAGAATTAGGGCTGGTTCATTATAGCCACCACTGCAGTTTTTATGGTTTTTCAGACAATTAAACAATATCTTTTGTGAACATGAAGCCCCCTAGGGAGTAGCCATAAGAGTGTAAAAAATCTGGAAAAAAATGTGTCTATCTGTCTTGTCTAGGAAAATGTGAGCCAGCTTAATGATCTGAGAGTAATTCACCTGCTTTATATCTCTAAATTCTACTAAGGATGAGTGGTACTCTACATAGTTGCATTGAAACCTTTTTGGTGGCAGTGTGTCTTCTTGCTGAAGCTTATAACAATTTTATTGAATAATTACATTTCTGAGCCTTTGATGAAAATGATAAACAAAGATACTTTGTTATGTTTCTTTATGCCTTTATTATAATTTACTCTGTGCTGTAAACTTTTGAGATTTTTCTTTCTCTGAATTTGGTGTAAAGTTTTGTTTCATGAGCTATAGCAGTTACCTTATTTATTTAGTATATTGAATCAAAATCAGTTAATCTTACTGTTGCTCAACTTTCTCCTTCAAGTAACTAAGACCACACTTCTTCCACTGCAGCAAGAAATATTAGTAAGTTTTTGATTAGGATAATTGTTACTAGGTTGATGTCTCAGTTTTAGGTGTCAGCCTATACAAGTGTTGTCAGTTTGATATAATGTATTAATTTACATAATAGAGTGTTCAATATATGCAGAAATTAAAATGTTTTCATTTACTTGAAGTATAAAATTTTATTTGAAAATAATAAGCCTAAATCAAAGTACAGAGAAAATTATTGAATTTACAATATGCTCTTCCCTGCTTTATTTTCATCTTTCAAATTTTTTTAATTTGGAAAGCTAAAATAAGTTTTCTTTTTTTAATTCAGTGCTGGAAATGTACAGTAAGCTAAAAGAACAGATGAGTACAAAAAGGTGAGTTTCTTTCCTGTTTTTAATAAGAGGTTTTTTTCCTATTACTGAAAGCATAAATAAAATTACTGTAAATTATAGTGAATCATCTGAAGTTTTGCTTTCTATGTTTAACTGTTCTTTGTTAATGCAATTTACCAGTCAGGGTCTTTCAATACAGCAATCCTTAGCCATTTATTTTTGGATCCTTGCCCTTACATATCAAAGATTGATAATATTGATGAAAGACAAATAGATAGCTGAACAAGAATGAAAAAATACTGATTAACTTAACATGTTAATGTTGCATACAGTCAAAGGCTGAGTGTGTATTTTGTGAAAGCAAAGTGTGGGTAGTTAGTTACATGTTGACAATCTGGACTGTGTAGTTCATGTTCTATTTTATAATACACATGAATACATGACAGATGAAAGATAATTTAAAGTAGTTTATGGATCGCCATAGGAGCATTAGATATAATTATGTTTAAAATGTTTTAAAGATGAAGAATTTTAAATTGTGTAGAAAAATCAGAATCAGACATGCTTGAAACAGAAATAATCACTTCTTGTTTATTAATAGCTACTTAATTATCACAGCACATTATATGCAAATATATACTCAAGAGATTTGTATATATACTGCTTTGTGTAATGCTTTGCATTGAATTTTATTGGACTTTATCAATTGGTATTAGTAGAATGTTTTATTCCTTCCTAATATATGACCCACAAACTATTCTGAAAGAGTCTTTTATTTTATGTATATATTATCTATCAAAGTTGTACATCCTCCTATTTTAAATAATAGTTAATAGTTCTGTGTGTTTGTTGCAAAAAAAGAAAGACCAGACATCACCTTCCCTTCTTGCCGTTCACTAGTCCTTCTTCCTAGGGTCAAAAACTTTTCCCTTTTTTAAGAAATTATTTTGGTGTTTACATTTATGTCTTTAAATAACTAAATTTACTGTTGCTTCACTATTTTCAAGGTTGAGACATTATGTATTTCTTCAGATATTTCATAATCTAATACTTATATGTAAATTTCCCCAGTTGTCCCCCAAATGTCTTTTATATATTTTGTCCCTATAATCTAGAACAGCCTTCCCACTTTGCTTTGTTTTTCATGAAAGAGTTCAGATTAGTTTTAGACCAGGGCATTTTGGATTTGTTTATTTTCTCGTGTTTAGATTCAGATTAAATGTTTTTGATAAGAGTACAACATAAATGATATTGTGTATGACAACAGAAGTCATGTGCTATCAGATTATCTGTGGATTATCCTAAATTTGATCATTGGCTTAACGGGATGGCTTAAGAAAAGGTATGTTTTTCTCTTTGCAGCTAATAAGTAGATGTCATGATTCCCTGGTGAGTGCTCATATTTAGTGCATGGTGTGTGAGTGCTCAGGCATGTCCAACTCTGTGCGACCCTATAGACTGTAGCCCACCAGGCTCCTGTGTCCATGGAATTTTCTAGGCAAGAATACTTGAGTGGCTTGCCATTTCCTCCTCCGTGGGCTCTTCCTGACCCAGGGATTGAACCTGCAACTCCTGAGTCTTCTGCATTGCAGACAAATTCTTTACAGCTGAGCCTCGTGCAGTGGACATAAAAAACGGATTGGAGGCTCTGGGTATATGGGTGGGACTGGTTTATTGTGAGTTTCACTGTTAGGTTATCCAAGTGGGCCCTTTTAGTTGGGGAGTTTGTGATGCTAGAATCTGGAGTTATTTCTTCTGGGACTGGTTAGATTTTCTAGAGGAGTCTCCTCTCTGGAGGGTAAAGATCTGACTTCTGGTATTCTGGGTTGTGAGTTGGAGAAGAGGGCATCTCCATATATATGGGCTCAACTAATCCTTTTCCCAGGTGGCTCAGTGGTAGAGAATCTGTCTGCAATGCAAGAGACCCAGGTTCAGTCCCTGGGTCAAGATGATCCCCTGGAGAAGGAAATGGTGACCTGCTCCCATCTTCTTGCCTGGGAAATCCAGTGGACAGAGGAACCTGGTGGGCTACAGAATATGAGGTTGCAAAAGAGTTGGACAAGACTTAAGAGACTAAGCAGCAGCATATTATTGCCCTCAACCTTGAGTAGTGTCCCCCATCTTAGAAATTATTTGCTTTGGTCTGTTTAGCATTTTGCCAAGATGGAAAAAGGCAGTTGTTTAGATGCTTGTCAGGAAGAAAATCTAGGGTCTGCTTCTTGAACACATTTTAACCAGTATTCCTTACTTTAGGCCTCTTTTTGGGGTTTTGTAAGGGCTATTCCTTACAATAGCCCTCCTATTGGACACTTCTGCATCCATAAATAGTGAAATTCCTGTCACTTCCTATACTTTTTGGAGCTTTTATAGAATAAATTAGGTTATTCTTGGTTTTCCCATATTGAGTTAGAATTCATTTTCTCAGGTCTGCTGAGTTTTTTTTAACCACTTGTCTATCAACTTTCCAGATTCTAAAATTTCATCATACTCTTTTCATTTTCTCTTCATCTCTGTGGGTTTATGCTTTTAAAAAAATCCCTTCATTATCTTTTTATTGGTGTTTCAAAAAGGAGTAAAGCGGAAAACATGTATTCAGTCTGCCATCTCACTAGATATTTAGTCCCTACTTCTCTTTTTTTGGGCTTATGGTGCCCTGCTATATGTTTTTGTAAGTATGGGTGTCCACATGGGATAATGAAACACTGGGTACAGGCAGATGTTATTCCTACTGATCAACTGGAGGTTGCAAATTAAGTGACCTACAGAATCAAGCTAGCACACAGTTGTATTTGGTTTGACAAAAATTGTTTTTTATTAGTTACTGTCACTTCACATTTGTTTAAAAAATATATGGATTTATATTTGGATGACTCCCAAATTGAACCTCAAATCTTAAGCTTTAGTGTAATATCTCTGATTCTTTTTTTTTAAGCTTTTAATTTTATATTGGGGTATTAGTTCAGTTCAGTTCAGTCACTCAGTCGTGTCCAACTCTTTGCGACCCCATGGACTGCAGCATGCCAGACTTCCCTGTCCATCACCAACTCCCAGAGCTTGTTCAAACTCATGTCCTTCAAATTGGTGATGCTATCCAGCCATCTCATCCTCTGTTGTCCCCTTCTCCTCCTACCTTCAGTCTTTCACAGCATCAGGGTCTTTTCTGATGAGTCATTCTTCGCATTAGATGGCCACAGTGTTGGAACTTCAGCTTCAGTATCACCCCTTCCAATGAATATTCAGGATTGATTTTCTTTAGGATTGAATGGTTTGGTCTTCTTGCAGTCCATGGGACTCCCAAGAGTCTTCTCCAGCACCACAATTCAAAAGCATTAGTTCTTTGGCACTCAGCTTTCTTTATGGTCCAAATTTCATATCCATACATGACTACTGGAAAAACCATAGCTTTGACTAGACGGACCTTGGTTGGTAATGTCTCTGCTTTTTAATATGCTGTCTAGATTGGTCATAGCTTTTCTTCCAAGGAGCAAGCGTCTTTTAATTTCATGGCTGCAGTCACCATCTGCAATGATTTTGGAGCCCAAGAAAATAAAGTCTGTCACTGTTTCCATTGTTTCCCTATCTATTTGCCATATTGGAATACAGCCGATTAACAGTGTTGTGGTAGTTTCAGCAAAGGGACTTAGCCATATATACACATGTATCCATTCTCCGCCAAACTCCCCTGCCATCCATCCTGCCTTATAATGTTGTGCAGAGTTCCCTGTGCTGTATATAGTAGGACCTTGTTGGTTATCCATTTTAAATATAGCAGTGTATACATGTCAATCCCAAACTCCCTAACTATCCCTTACCCCCACCCTTCTCCCCTGGCAACTGTAAGTTTGTTATCTAAGTCTGTGGATAATCTGTTCTGTTTTGTAAATTTACAAGTTCATTTGTATCATTTCTTTTTAGATTCCACATATAAGGGATGTCCTACAATATTTCTCTTCTCTCTCTGACATACTTCACTCAGTGTGACACATTCTAGATTCCTCCATGTTGCTGCAAATGGCATTATTTCCTTCTTTTTAATAGCTGAGTAATATTCCATTTTATATATGTGCCACGCTTTCTTTATCCATTCCTCTGTTGATGAGTATTTAGGTTGCTTTCACATCTTGGCTGTTGTGAATAGTGCCACTGTGAACACTGGGGTGCATGTATCTTTTCAAGTTATGGTTTTCTCTGGATATATGCCCAGGAGTGGGATTGCAGGATCATATGGTAGCTCTATTTTTAGTTATTAAAGGAACCTCTGTATTGTTCTCCATTGTGTCTGTACCAGTTTACAAACCCACCAACAATGTAGGAAGGTTCCCTTTTATCCACACCTCTACAGCATTTATTGTTTGTAGAATTGTTGATGATGGTCATTCTGACAGTGTGAGGTGATACTTCTAGTTTCCTTAAATGTATTTTACTTTAAGTCTGTACTGTGTACTTTTTTGATGGTAGGAGATGTGGATGAGAGAGATATCATGAAATCATATATCAAATAATTAAAAAATTTGGAACTATTACCATATATACTTAATGTATATATATGACATGATTTAATATGATGTGTATATTATGACTATGATAATGCTTGTGATGTTGTAAATTTAGATGAAATGAAGTAAAGAATTGTTTGTTAGTGAATTTTCTTCCTGCAACTTTTTCATATGGTTTATAGTTTGTCATTAGTATATAGAAGTAAATGTTAATTTTATTTACCTTAGCTATAACAATATCCTTTTTGATGAAAGTGATGGAATGATTATTTGCTCTTACTTGTAAAATAAATATAATAAGAGCCTTACAGAATGTTCTTTTTAACTTCTCACAGGTATTATTCAGCTCTAAAAACTATGGAACAATTAGAGAATGTGTATTTTCCCCGGGTTAGTCAGTACCGGTTTTGTCAGCTAATGATAGAAAATCTTCCTAAGCTCCGTGAAGATATTAAAGAAATCTCCATGTCTGATCTCAAGGACTTTTTGGAAAGCATTCGAAAACATTCTGACAAAATAGGTGAAACAGCAATGAAACAGGTGAGAATACAGAGGAGAATTTTGTTTATTTACTGAAATATAATTGATTTACAATGTTGTGTCAATCTCTGCTGTACAACAAAGTAACTCAGTTATGGAGATATGTACATTTTTTAAAAGGAAAATTTTAATTTAATGGTATTTAATAATCTAGGTAATAGAATATATCCAAAGTTTACTTTTTTTTTACTTACATAAAATGCTTGTTTCAATTTTATCCTTTACTTTGTTTAGCTGCTAAGTCATATACAAGCCTCTTATGACCCCATGGACTGTAGCCCACCAGGCTCCTCTGTCATGTCAACTCTTTGCACCCCATGGACTGTAGCCTACCAGCCTCCTCTGTCCATGGGATTTTCCAGGCAAGAATGCTGGAGTGGGTTGCCATTTCCCTCTCCAGGGGATCTTCCCGACCCAGGGACCAAACCTGGGCTTCCCGCATTATAGGCAGACGCTTTTGCCATCTGAGCCACCAGAGTTTGGAAGCAATGTTCTAAATAAATGATTTTTTACTACAAAAATTGAACATCATAGACAAAATAAGTTCAGGCACAGAGGGAGAAAGAGAAGTCTGATTTTTTTTTTTTTCCCCAGTGATAGGTTAATGATGTTAATGGGTGAGAAGGGACAATGATTTTCTTAAGCACAAGCCTCTAGAGCCAGCATCAAGGTTTAGGTGAGGGTAGAGCTAGATTTCTGTGATGTACATGGTCTGATTACCTGGGAGTAGAAAGGCCTGAATAACAGTAATATAGCTCTTAGAGGAAATTCAAACTAAAGAGGCAGTGGGTAAACTTTCTGCATGCTAATGGAACAGAGTAGCTACAATCTGACCTCTCCCAACAGAGGGAATGTTCCACTAATATGCATCAAGTACCATTTCCTTCCTCAAGGGATCTTCCTGAGCCAGGCATCAAACCTGGGTCTCCTGCATTGCAGCTGGATTCTTTACAGTCAGAGCTACCAAAGCATTAATTAGGCGTTATACAGTGAGATTAAAATGCTGGAATTAATCCTATAATTTTTTCAATCTCTAATAATGAGGCTCTGATAGTGAAGTATCACTAAAATACGTAAAAGAAAATATAAGGTTTCTTGATTAATCTGTATAAATACTCATTTTTGTCAATAATTAAGTCAGTTGTGGGATAACAGTTTCTGCCTTTCAAGTGTTCATAAACTGTGGACGCTTTCTGTGGAAAATGAAGTAAGCTTGCAAGTTGATACCATAGTTTTCTGTGAGGTTAGTAGACATTTTTTTTCTACAAATAATCCATTGGCATATTTTCTGTATGTTCCAGTATGGTATCATATCTTTTAAATGTTTTTAGCGTTTTTAAGTTTATGTCTTTAGTTTTCCTCTTAAAAAAGAATTAGTGGTAATTCTTTTATAAAATCTTGACAGTGCTCCAAACCAAAGGTCGTGAACATAATTGAATCACTAGTTGACCTGAGGCTTCTTAAGTGGCTCAGTGGTAAAGTATCTGCCTGCCAGTACAGGAGATGCAAGAGACACAGGTTTGGTCCCTGGGTTGAGAAGACCTCCTGGGAGCAGGAAATGGCAACCCACTCCAGCATTTGTGCATGGAAAGTTTCATGGACAGAAGAACCTGGCAGGCTACAATCCATGGGTTTGCAAAGAATCAGACACAACTGAGCATTCATGCACATACATTAGTCAAATTTATTGAATCAAAGAGTGGGATGGTGGTTGCCAGAGGGAAATGAGTTACTCAGCTATAGACATAAAGTTTCAGAATGAAATGGACAAGGTCT
Organism: Oryx dammah; assembly: GCF_014754425.2. NCBI lineage: Eukaryota > Metazoa > Chordata > Mammalia > Artiodactyla > Bovidae > Oryx > Oryx dammah. Next base: position 13,755,188 of record NW_024070198.1, read on the forward strand.
AGGGAATTCCGTGGTGGTCCAGTGGTTAGGACTCTGGGCTTTCACTGCTGTGGGTCCGGCCTCTATCCCTAGTCAGGGAACTGAAATCTCACAAGATGCATGGTGTGCCCATTAAAAAAAGAAAAGATGAACAAGCTACAGAGGTCTTCTGTAACTATTATACCTATCAGCAGTAATGTATTAAATTATTGATATGCACATTGAATATATACACTTAAAAATTTAAGAGAGTAGATTTCATGTTAAATTTGCTTACCATAATAAAATAGAATTGAAAAAAAGAAAGTGAAAGGAAATAATCAAGAGAAGAAATCAGTATAATAGAAAACAAAATACAGTAGGGAGGATCAACAAAGATGAAAGTTGGTTTTTAACCTTTTCAAATAAAATTGATAACCCCCTGCAAGACTCTTGAAAAAGGAAGGAGGGTACACATAAATCATGAATAAAAAATGGGACATCATTCCAGAGCCTGCACCTCCAGACATTAAAAAGATGAAAAAGTATGAAGAAATTCTTAAACCAGTTTTGACCACAATATTTTTTCAAATAATCTGAACTTTTGTTGTCCCCAAATAGGCACAGCAGCAGAAGATCTTCACTGTTTCTCTGCGGAAGCAAAATAATGTAAAATTTGGGAAGACTATGTATATAAATGATAGAATTCCAGAAGAAAGGAATGAAATTGTATTGAAACATGCATTTGAGGAAGAGGATGAGAATGAAGAGGAGGTGATGGGAATTTGTTTCTTTTTCTATTTTTTTGTTTTTATCTGTTCCTTCATTCCTTTCTTTTCTTCCCTTTTTCCTTTCTTTTCTTCCTCCCTCCCTCATCTATTATTGGGTGGTTTTTTTCTGCTTGAGTTGTAATGTCTCTGTGAGTCTTGCCATGTGTAAAGTGAACTTAAGTAGATCAGTTTGTAATGATATTAGAACAAAAGAATCATCTAAAATGTTAGATTGCATAGTAGGCAGATATAGATTATCTATATAAGATATGGATAATAAAATAGATTATATCTTATATATAACATAAGATATAGATTATATTTATAAGCTACAGATAGTTTAACCTAGGTGTTCTGCAATAATTAACAGTAAATGTATAAATTTAATTTTTTTTGTAGTGATCACTCATAATTTAATTACCTGTGGCAAACATTTAATTGCATGATGGCTTAACCTTGCAAGTTAGACTAATTCTGGATACCCTACCTTTTTTGCTTTGGTTGGTGCTGAGATAGTACAAAGAAATTTTAGTATGATTAAAGTTAACATTTTAATGTCTTAAAAAAGTTTTGTTAAGTCTAGAAACCTTAAAATTATCCTTAAATATTTTCTTTCTTTTATTCTCTATGTTCAAATTCATTCCTTGTCTAGTGCTTCTTTTATTCTTTCTACAGAGTCATCTGTTGAGCCTACTTTTTTATCTTTTCTGTTGAATTCCTTTTGAATTAGTTAATACCATAAGAAGTCTAGTATTCCCAACTGTTTATAAATTTTGCCTTGTCAATGAGATTTTAAATTCTCTTTTTAAGGACACTGTTAGGGTGTAGTAAGAACTTTTAATTGATTGATTAAGAAGGAACCATATAAATATATGTGTCCATGGCTTCTCTGTGGTTGTGGGAACCAGTGCGTGTTCAGTGTGTCCATTTGCATTATATGCCTTGAGGATAAGTGAATATTTATGTATTTATGAGTGTGTGTGTATATGTATGTATATGTATGTTAATATTTGTATGTATGTATATACATATATTTACATATACAGTTACCGCATTCTTGTTATTCGTTCAGTCGTGTCCAACTCTTTGTGACCCCATGGACTGTAGTAGCCTACCAGGCTCCTCCATCCATGGGATTTTCCAGGCAAGAATACTGGAGTGGGTTGCCATTTCCTTCTCCAGGAGATCTTCCCAACCCAGGGATTGAACCCAGGTCTCCTGCATTGTAGGCAGACGCTTTACCGTCTGAGCCACCAGGGAAGTCCTGTATGTATATACATATATTTACATATACAGCGGATGTCTGATATACAGACAAATAAACTTCTTTAAAGGGTTTCATGTCTTTCTAATGTGGAATTAATGTGACTTGAATGATTCCTTGTAAACATTTTTTAAATCTGCTTTTTTGTTCTTCTTAATCAATATTCAGAGAATCTCTGTCTTTTCTCCCTTGAAATTCAGAATGGTGAAAATGAACCATCTAGTCTTTGTATCTCAGTTTTCCTGAATGTGTTTTGTGTATCTTTCAACTGTTGGAAGCATTGCCATCTTCCCCTTCCCGTAATCCATACTCTTAAGAGAAACTTGGTTGTTTCCCTGTTCTTTCAGATGTATTTAATTATTACTACATTTTATTTCTTTCACTTTCACAAATAAGTAACTCTATAATAAAAATAATTTAAGTTCACTCAGAGGATTTGTAAGAATAGAAATGTGTTCCTTTAAAAAGAGTTTATTTTACAAGTAACTTTATATTACTTTGTTTCTTTCATTGTAAAGTGTACTTTAAAAATATTATTAACATCTCAGAATCAGGATACATCTTAAAATTGATGATATTATAGTTTCAAGTGGTAGTGTTTTTTTCTTTTTTAGTGTTACTTAAAATAATAGTGATAATGTCTTAAATTTGATGAAATAATGATAAGTGATGCATAAGGGAAGGAGCTTCATCTGTAACTAAGTTATACATTTGTGCACTATCTTTTTCAGAAGCAGTAATTATATATCTAGTTATCCATATCAGTTTTCTGATAATCTATTAAGCATGTTTAAGACATATAGTCTCCCCGGTTTATTGACCTATAACCTAAAATAATCAACAATGATAAATATATAAAGAATAAGGTATGAACAGGTGTCAAAACATAATAAAAAGGCATTGTGTTTCTATTATATGCATTTTATGGTTGATAAATGTTATAACATAAAATCTATGAATCTTCTTGTCTGATTTTAACTTTGTATTATTCAACAGTAGACTAGTAGTTTGATCTACAATTTTAAAGAATTGTTTTATTTTTTCAGGTCTTAACTGTACAAGATCTTGTTGATTTTTCCCCTGTTTACCAATGTTTGCACATTTATTCTGTTCTGGTAAGTATCTTTTGTATACCTGTATATGTGTGTGTATACATATATATATGTGTGCACATATGGGTGCATATACTTATATTATTAAAAAGACATGTATACATTTTAGGCCTGCTTTCCTAAAGGCTGACTACAAGTTCATTGAGCTGTAAATCTACATGCAGTATTTATTTGTGAAGTATCCGCTGCATGTGAGGCATTCACTTCTTCAACTTCAGTTCAGTTCAGTTCAGTCGCTCAGTCGTGTCCAACTCTTTGCGACCCCATGAATCGCAGCACGCCAGGCCTCCCTGTCCATACCAGCTCCCGGAGTTCACTCAGACTCATGTCCATCGAGTCCGTGATGCCATCCAGCCATCTCATCCTCGGTTGTCCCCTTCTCCTCCTGCCCCCAATCCCTCCCAGCATCAGAGTCTTTTCCAGTGAGTCAACTCTTCGCATGAGATGGCCAAAGTACTAGAACTTCAGCTTTAGCATCATCCCTTCCAAAGAAATCCCAGGGTTGATCTCCTTCAGAATGGACTGGTTGGATCTCCTTGCAGTCCAAGGGACTCTCAAGAGTCTTCTCCAACACCACAGTTCAAAAGCATCAATTCTTTGGCGCTCAGCCTTCTTCACAGTCCAACTCTCACATCCATACATGACCACAGGAAAAACCATAGCCTTGACTAGATGGACCTTAGTCAGCAAAGTAATGTCTCTGCTTTTGAATATGCTATCTAGGTTGGTCATAACTTTTCTTCCAAGGAGTAAACGTCTTTTAATTTCCGATGGCTGCAGTCACCATCTGCAGTGATTTTGGAGCCCCCCAAAATAAAGTCTGACACTGTTTCCACTGTTTCCCCATCTATTTCCCATGAAGTGATGGGACCAGATGCCATGATCTTCGTTTTCTGAATTTTGAGCTTTAAGCCAACTTTTTTGCTCTTATGATGTACTTTAAAGTATACTTTTCATGTATATTTAAAATAACTTTCCATTTCTTCCTTCTTGGCTCTGTACTGTTGTATCACAATTACTTTTAAATATGATACTTATGTATTTGTTATGCCAGACTACATTGTTTTCATTTTTGGTTGAACAATTACCCTTTTAAAAATAGCACTATTCTGATATAATTCATATACCAAGACATTTACCTTTCTAAGATATATAGTTTAGTGATTTTAGCGTATTCACATGGATGTGCAACCATTACAAATAGTTTCTGAACATTTTATTAGTACAAAAAGAAACCTCTTATGTGTTAGCAGTCACTCCTTACTCTCCCCTCACCTCAGTCCCTAACAAGCACTAATATACTTTCTGTCTCTGTGAATTTGCCTATTCTGGGTATTTCATATAAATGGAATCATCATATATGTGGCCTTTTGTGTTCAACTTCTTTCATGTAGGTAGAAGTTTAAGATATTAATTGAAATTACTCTTCTTTTTTAACGTAGACATTTAAAGCTGTAAATTTTCTCCTAACCTCTGATTTAGCTGCAGTCTCTGCGTTTTGATGTATTGTGTTTTTGTTTCCATTTATCTCAAAGTATTTTCTAATTTCCTGTGATTTCTTCTTTAACCCACTTGTTATTTAATGGAGTTAAATAACTAATTTATTTAATAACTAATAACTAAACACCAAGATGGAGTTTAATCTCCATGTTGGTGAATTTCCTTAAAGTTTTTCTGTTACTGATTCCTAATTTAATCCCGTTGATTAAATCAGAGATAATATTTTATATGATTCTAGTCCTTTTAAGCTTATTGAGGCTTGTCTTACGGCATCACAAATGCTTTATCCTGGAGAATGTTCCATGTAAACTTAAGAATAATGTATACCTGGCTGTTGTTGGATGCAGATTAATGGTAAACCATGTTAGCAACAATATATTGTCCTGTGGTGCGATATGCATAGTTGTTATACAACATGTTCAGAAGTTGAGGCTTGATAGCCAATTTTCTTACTTAGTTTCCTTCACTGACAGCCGTATTTTCTTTGGTCAGTAAAAAATGTATAAAGCCTAAGTGATAAGTTGGGCAACTATCAAATTATTTGAACTTGGCTTTAGTTTTCTTAATTGTCATGACTCCAAACAAGGTAACTGCCTTTGAACTATAATGCCAAAATCTTGTTCTTGGTATTCAATATGAAATACCGTTCCACATTTAATTCTAGTTGTTAGAAACTGAAAAATGACCCTTATGGAATAAAGAAGTTATCTGTTTAGCAATGTGTTTGTGTTATGTGTATTCTTATTACTCTACTGATTTTATTTTAGGGTGATGAGGAAACGTTTCAAAATTATTACCGAAAACAAAGAAAGAAACAGGCAAGATTGGTATTGCAACCCCAGTCAAATATGGTAAGTATATAAAAATTTTGAATTGATTATGTTGTCAGTTTTTAACCCCTTTAATTTCTTCAGAGCATGCATTCCACTGTAAGTATTTATTGAATACCTACCATTTCCAGTAATTGGTTTAGGTGTGAAGGTTACAGCAGTTCAAATGGATGAGTCCCTTCTCTCATGAGTTTACATTCTATTAGGGAAGACAGACTATAAATAAATAAGACAAGTAAATATATGAAATGTCAGGGAGTGGTAATTAGTTGCTGACAGTTTGGTAGACTGAGTACCTTAATTAAGTATTCTACTGAAAAAAACAACTAAAGATGCTGGATAAAACATTTTTTAAAATCTTAAATTCTTTTTACATGCACTGAGGATCACATAGGAAAGTATAGTTGACAAAGACTAAATAAGTAATCTGAAGGGGCTATGTTTGTGGAATTTTTATCAGTCATTCTTAAGAATACATGTATTTTTTGGCTATAAAATTGTGACATATTTGCTGTAGAAAAATAAGGAAAAAAATAAAATAATCCATAATGTAAAAAAACTACTAAGTCAATGTGAAACTGGTGATACGTATGTGAATAGATATATTTGTGAAAGCTCATAGAAGCAGCACATGAAAAAAGAGCTTTATTGATGTAACTTATACCCCAGTACACCTAAATGTAAGATAAACAAAACAGGAAAACTTAAGACAAATCCAGACAGGCATAATGAAACACTGTGCGTGGGTTCTAAGTCACTTCAGTCGTGTCCGACTCTTTGCGACCCTAACGACTGTAGCCCGCCAGGCTCCTCTGTCCATGGGATTCTCCAGGCAAGAATACTGGAGTGGGTTACCATGCCCTCCTCCAGGGGATCTTCCAGACCCAGGGATTGAACCTGCGTTTCCTGTGGCTCCTGTATTGCAGGTGGATTCTTTACCACTGAACTTGGGTAAAGCCCCAGTGAAGCACTAAATATAGCTTTTTCCCTAAGGGGAATCTGCTAAATGGGAAAGCATGAGTTTTAATGATGTAGAAGTATAGAGGGGTAAGCCCCAAGTCACCCAAAGAGGGTGATGAGAGATTCTCTCCTTTGCAAGGCTGAGACTCCAAAGAATTATAGCTTTATTGGGATGACCTAGAGAGAAAGCCATCTTGCAAAACCTCTCAGGTCCTTCTGCCAAATATACTAAAGAAAATTGCCTATCCCAAATCCTGGTGCTGAGTGAACAAAGAAAAAAATCCCTAATAATTCATAAGAAGCAGTTCTTAACATGTGTTTGCAATCCAATTTCATTCTACTTGGATCATCAAAAAAATCTCAGGCTGAAAATTTAAAGTCGTTCCATTTTGATGTTGTCTCCACGTGTCTACTAGAAGCAAATGCAGGTCTTCTCTGAACCTCCATACCAAGTTAAAGACTATCCGCAGTTAAAGTTTCAATAGGAAAATTAACAACTCAGACTCAGAACTAATTATTGAACAAGTGAGAATCTTTAGAAATATTGACAACAGAAATAAATTGTAAAAGACTTTCAATATTTGAGTTATTAGGCATAGAATATAAAATAACTATTTTATATAAAATAACAGTATTTATTATATTTAAAGAAAGAAAAGCTTGCCCTTCTCAATAGGGAGCCATAAACTATAAAGGAATTACCCAAAAAATCTGAAAAAAAATCAAGTAGAACACCTAGTAAAGATACATTACCCAAAATGAAAAATATTGTGAACAACTTTTAACAGTTGATGAATTCTCTTAGTTGACCTGAAGAAATTATCTAGACAATATCACAGAGAGCAACTTGAACTCTCATACACTTCTGATAGGTATGAATATTGTACCTATTGTAACTATTTGGAAAATAGTTAGACCTTTTGTTATAATGTTAACCAAACACTTATCATATGACCCAGAATCCCACTCCTAAGTTTTTACCCATAAGAATTGAAAATGTATCTACATCAGTTCAGTTGAGTTCAGTCGCTCAGTCGTGTCCAACTCTTTGTGACCCCATGAATCGCAGCACGCCAGGCCTCCCTGTCCATCACCAGCTCCCGGAGTTCACTCAGACTCACGTCCATCGAATCCGTGATGCCATCCAGCCATCTCATCCTCTGTCGGCCCCTTTTCCTCCTGCCCCCAATCCCTCCCAGCATCAAAGTCTTTTCCAATAAGTCAACTCTTCGCATGAGGTGGCCAAAGTACTGGAGTTTCAGCTTCAGCATCATTCCTTCCAAAGAAATCCCAGGGTTGATCTCCTTCAGAATGGACTGATTGGATCTCCTTGCAGTCCAAGGGATTTTCAAGAGTCTTCTCCAACACCATAGTTCAAAAGCATCAATTCTTCGTCACTCAGCCTTCTTCACAGTCCAACTCTCACATCCATACATGACCACAGGGAAAAACCATAGCCTTGACTAGATGGACCTTAGTTGGCAAAGTAATGTCTCTGCTTTTGAATATGCTATCTAGGTTGGTCATAACTTTTCTTCCAAGGAGTAAGCGTCTTTTAATTTCATGGCTGCAGTCACCATCTGCGGTGATTTTGGAGCCCATAGTGGCTTATATATGAATATTTATAGTAACTTTATTCATAAATGCCAGAAACTAGAAACATTCCAAATGTCTATGAGGTAGTGAATAGATAAATTGTTGTATCTCTACATAATGGAATGTTATGTACTCAGCAGTAGAAAGGGAACTGATACATGCAATAACATGGATAAATCTTTTTTTTTTTTTGAAACAAGTAAAGTGTTTATTAGGAGGAAAAGGAGTATAGTATGTGTGGATAGATACACAGGTGAGCTCACAAAGAGGGTCCCTGAGTCACTCTCTCATGGCAATTGAAATCACTTGTATCGGGCATTTCTTTTGGGTTTCCTTTGGCCAGTCATTTTGATTTGCCTGGTTCACAGTCCATATTTGGTGTATCTCAGGATCCTCTTGACATGGATTAATCTTAAAAGCATTACTGGAAGTGAAAAAATTCAGATACAACAAAATATAGTATAATTTGTGTTATATGACATTTTTGAGAAGGCAGAACTATAAGATAGAATGGGATCAGGGGTGAAGGGTTAGGGATTGGGCAGAGTGATTCACTACAAAGGGGCCTAAGGGGAACATTGGTATGAGATAGAAATATTCTCTATCTTGATTTTTGGTGTGGTTTCACAAATGTCTACGTTTGTCAAAACTCATTAGACTCTTATATGTAAAATTTGCTTTATGTAAATTATACCAATAAATTTAACTTTAAAAATAAAGATAAGAGAAGACCTTAAAAATACCCAGAGAGAAGAGGTTATTTTCAAATAAACAAGACAGTGGAGTATTTTCATTGCTGAAGAAAAATAACTTTCTATCTGGGATTCTCTATTCAGTGGAACAAGTACAAAGATAGACATTTTCAGACAAAGAGGAGGAAAGTTTGTTACCAAGACACCTTTCAGTTCAGTTCAGTCGCTCAGTCGTGTCCAACTCTTTGCGACCCCATGAATTGCAGCATGCCAGGCCTCCCTGTCCATCACCAACTCCCGGAGTTCACTCAGATTCACATCCATCGAGTCGGTGATGCCATCTAGCCATCTCATCCCCGGTCGTCCCCTTCTCCTCCTGCCCCCAATCCCTCCCAGCATCAGAGTCTTTTCCAAAGAGTCAACTCACATGAGGTGGCCAAAGTATTGAAGCTTTAGCTTCAGCATCATTCCCTCCAAAGAAGTCCCAGGGCTGATCTCCTTCAGAATGGACTGGTTGGATCTCCTTGCAGTCCAAGGGACTCTCAAGAGTCTTCAACACCACAGTTCAAAAGCATCAATTCTTCGGCGCTCAGCTTTCTTCCCAGTCCAACTCTCACATCCATCCATCCATACATGACCACTGGAAAAACCATAGCCTTGACTAGATGGACCTTAGTCGGCAAAGTAATGTCTCTGCTTTTGAATAGGCTATCTAGGTTGGTCATAACTTTTCTTCCAAGGAGTAAGTGTCTTTTAATTTCTTATTTTTTTATTTTTTATTTTACTTGACAATTCTGTATTGGTTTTGCCATACATTGACATGAATCCACCTCGGGTGTACATGCGTCCCCAAACATGAACCCCCCTCCCACCCACCTCCCCACAACATCTAACACATATATATGGAATTTAGAAAGATGGCAATGATGACCCTGTATGCAGGACAGCAAAAAAGACACAGATATGTATAGCAGACTTTTGGACTCAGAGGGAGAGGGAGAGGGTGAGATGATTTGGGAGAATGGCATTGAAACATGTATAATATCATGTAAGAATCGAATCGCCAGTGTCTTTTAATTTCATGGCTGCAGTCACCATCTGCAGTGATTTTGGAGCCCCCCAAAATAAAGTCTGACACTGTTTCCACTGTTTCACCATCTATTTCCCATGAAGTGATGGGACCAGATGCCATGATCTTCGTTTTCTGAATGTTGAGCTTTAAGCCAACTTTTTCACTCTCCTCTTTCACTTTCATCAAGAGGCTTTTTAGTTCGTCTTCACTTTCTGCCATAAGGGTGGTGTCATCTGCATATCCGAGGTTATTGATATTTCTCCTGGCAATCTTGATTCCAGCTTGTGTTTCTTCCAGTCTAGCATTTCTCTGTACTCTGCATAGAAGTTACATAAGCAGGGTGACAATATACAGCCTTGACGTACTCATTTTCCTATTTGGAACCAGTCTGTTGTTCCATGTCCAGTTCTAACTGTTGCTTCCTGACCTGCATACAGATTTCTCAAGAGGCAGGTCAAGTGGTCTGGTATGCCCATCTCTTTCAGAATTTTCCACAGTTTATTGTGATCCACACAGTCAAAGGCTTTGGCATAGTCAATAAAGCAGAAATAGATGTTTTTCTGGAACTCTCTTGCTTTTTCGATGATCCAGTGGATATTGGCAATTTGATCTCTGCCTTGTCTAAAACCAGCTTGAACATCTGGAAGTTCGCGGTTCATGTATTGCTGCAGCCTGGCTTTGAGAATTTCGAGCATTAATTTACTAGTGTGTGAGATGAGTGCAATTGTGCAATAGTTTGAGCATTCTTTGGCATTGCCTTTCTTTGGGATTGGAATGAAAACTGACCTTTTCCAGTCCTGTGGCCACTGCTGAGTTTTCCAAATTTGCTGGCATATTGAGTGCAGCACTTTCACAGCATCATCTTCCAGGATTTGAAATAGCTCAACTGGAATTCCATCACCTCCACTAGCTTTGTTTGTAGTGATGTTTTCTAAGGCCCACTTGACTTCACATTCCAGGATGTCTGGCTCTAGGTGAGTGATGACACCATCGTGATTATCTTGGTCTTGAAGATCTGTTTTGTACAGTTCTTCTGTGTATTCTTGCCACCTCTTCTTAATATCTTCTGCTTCTGTTAGGTCCAGACCATTTCTGTCCTTTATCGAGCCCATCTTTGCATGAAATGTTCCCTTGGTATCTCTAATTTTCTTGAAGAGATCTCTAGTCTTTCCCATTCTGTTCTTTTCCTCTATTTCTTTGCATTGATTGCTGAAGAAGGCTTTCTTATCTCTTCTTGCTATTCTCTGGAACTCTGCATTCAGATGCTTGTATCTTTCCTTTTCTCCTTTGCTTTTCGCCTCTCTTCTTTTCACAGCTATTTGTAAGGCCTCCCCAGACAGCCATTTTGCTTTTTTGCATTTCTTTTCCATGGGGATGGTCTTGATCCCTGTCTCCTGTACAGTGTCACAAACCTCCGTCCATAGTTCATCAGGCACTCTATCTATCAGATCTAGTCCCTTAAATCTATTTCTCACTTCCACTGTATAATCATAAACTATACACTCAACAAAAACAAGACTAGGAGCCGACTGTGGCTCACATCGTGAACTCCTTATTGCCAAATTCAGACTGAAATTGAAGAAAGTAGGGAAAACCACTAGACCATTCAGGTATGACCTAAATCAAATCCCTTATGATTATACAGTGGAAGTGAGAAATAAGAGACACCCTTAGAAGGAAAGAAAAGACTGTAGTCAAAAAGAAAGTGATGCCAAATGGAAAAAATAAGATGCTAAAAGAAATGAATAGCAAAGAACGTATAAATATGAGGATAAACCTGCGTTGACTATAGAAAATAATATTAATACAGTATTATGGATAGAATTTAAAACAGGATAGACTCTTATCTTTAAAACAAGGTAGAGTCAAAATGCACAATAACAATAGCATAAATATTAGGATGAATAGAATAAATATTAGGAAGTTATTGAAACTGAACTGTTTTGGAATTATCCAGAAAAGAATAAAATTATTAATTAATTTTAAAGTTTGATTATTTCAGTATGCATAATGTAATTTCTGTAATGATTAGAAGAATATAAACAGTATATAGTTAAATATAATTTTAAAAGCTTACGTTATAAATTCATCTTAGAGCTGATAAAAAATGTTAATTTGAATCTATAAGTACTTGATAACATTGACTCAAAGTATTTAAAGCAAAATTGCTGCAACTAAAAGGGTAAATTAAAAAATCCATAAGCATTGTGGATGCTTCAGTATCTTATAAGCCATTAGAATAACAGTAAGAATACAGAACATGTTTAATAATAGGCTTATATAATAAACTTAAAGCTCAACATTCAGGAAACTAAGATCATGGCATCCGATCCCATCACTTCATGGCAAATAGATGGGGAAACAGTGGAAACAGTGACAGACTTTATCTTTTGGGGCTCCAAAATCACTGCAGATGGTGACTGCAGCCATGAAATTAAAAGATGCTTACTCCTTGGAAGGAAAGTTATGACCAACCTAGACAGCGTATTAAAAAGCAGAGACATTACTTTGCCAACAAAGGTCCATCTAGTCAAGGCTGTGGTTTTTCCATTGGTCATGTATGGATGTGAGAGTTTGACTATAAAGAAAGCTGAGCACTGAAGAATTGATGCTTTTGAACTGTGGTGTTGGAGAAGACTCTTGAGAGTCCCTTGGACTGCAAGGAGATCCAACTAGTCCATCCTAAAGGAGATCAGTCCTGGGTGTTCATTGGAAGAACTGATGTTGAAGCTGAAACTCCAATAGTTTGGTCACCTGATGCGAAGAGCTGACTCATTGGAAAAAACCCTGATGCTGGGAAAGATTGAGAGCGGGAGGAGAGAGGGACGACAGAGGATGACATGGTTGAATGGCATCACTGACTCAATGGACATGGGTTTGGGTGGACTCCGGGAGTTGGTGATGGACAGGGAGGCCTGACGTGCTGCGGTTCATGGGGTTGCAAAGAGTTGGACATGACTGAGCAACTGACTTGAACTGAACTGAATAGACTGGTGGTCCAGTGATTAAGACTCAGCACTGTCACTGCCATGGGCTCAGTTTGATCCCTGATTGAGGAACTAAGATCCCAGAAGCCATGCAGCACAGCCAAAAAAAAAAAGAATTCTGTTTCAACACCTGTGAAAACACATTTTAAAAGTACATATTGAACATTGTAAAATGTGACAACATACTATGTTATAAAGCAGGTATCAAGACATATCCAACTTTTGTGTCATATAGTATTTTTAAGCCAAAAATGTAATAATAGCCTCCTCCCTGAAAAAAGTCCAGATGTTTGAAAATTTGGATCACTTTTATGAAGTAAAATACAATATTTGAACTTAATTGAAATATTTCATGTATAAGCTCTTATGAAATTCAAATAATCAAGTATTTTCTTTTTGTTAAAATTATGAACAATAGGAAATTGTAGACCATTTCAGAGGAATTTGACTTTTATTACGAATCAGATAAAAAATCATTAGAAGGTATTTAGCAAATGGTATATTTATTTGATTAATTTTGAAAATTATTGTTCTGGGAGCTGTCTGGAGAATAGACTGAGGAAACAAGCCTGAAAGCTTGGAAGGCTAGGTAGGAGAATGACGTAATAGGCCAAGTGAGAGATGGTAGTGGATTGAATTAGCCTGCTGAGATGAAAGTTCTGACTTTTTAATTTGCTTATTTTGTCTCTTCGAATGCAAATTCCATGAGGGGTAAGGACTTTTTTTGTTATTTACTAATGTATCCCTTGTGCCTTAAAATGTATTTTTATAGTAGACTCTCAATAAATATTTGTTAACAAATGTTGTACTGATTTGGAACTACTTTTATGTTACTGATATCTATTGTTTCAAATTGATTTTTATTTTTCATTTAAAGCATGAAACAGTTGATGGCTATAGAAGATATTTCACTCAAATTGTAGGGTATGTATCTAATATGGCAACAAATATTATTTTGATACTGTGTTAAATGTCAAAACTAATTATTTTCTATTTAGGTTTGAATTTTGTTTCAACTCGTTATTTTGCAATTGCTGTTTTTAGGTTCTTTGTGGTGGAAGATCACATTTTACATGTGACCCAAGGATTAGTAACCAGGGCATACACTGATGAACTTTGGAACATGGCCCTCTCAAAGATAATTGCTGTCCTTAGAGCTCATTCAGTAAGTTAGATAATTTATGTTACTAAATTTTTAATTCAGTTACTTCAAGAACTTAGGAATTGGATAGTGTCAAAAGAAAGTTGTACCTTCGTTAGTTCAACATTTTTTTGAAAATTGTCAGATTTGGAGGTAGTAATGTTAGGCCTTTGTTTGTGTGGTAATCTTGAGCTGTGATTTTGCAGCTGACTGGGGCTTCTGAAGACACTCTCAGTCCAGCATCATAGAAGATGGAGAATTATGCTGTTCTCATTAGTCTCAACTGCCCTCTTCATTAGATCACTGAAAAGCACCGTGAAGAAAGGGTTTTTAATTATCATTCCACATTCTTTGTTTCCAAAATAAACTCCACCATTAAAACTCAATAGAACTTGTTCTTCAATGTTGATAGCTTATTTGCAGTAGTACACTTATAAATGTCCTAAAAATAATATGCAGTTGTCAAAATTTAAACTCATTTGGAGTAGTGAATCTTTAGGTAATGAAAACTTTTTTATGAAGAAAGGTAAAATGATAAAATATTTTTATAATATGCCTTTTATGGAAGTAAAAATTATGTTATAAGGACTAGTGAAATTAATAATTTCTTAGTGTGGACTTTTTCTTAAGATAATTTTGGAAGTTTGCCTTCAGTAAAAGTTCCCCAAACTTAACATTTTATAATCTATTATTTAAAATTTTATTATTGAGAATAGAGATTGAAAATATTTTGAAGAAAGATTATTAGTTTAAGTGATACTTAGATTATAAATACATTTTATTTTTACTTATCAGGGACATAGATTCTGGGTACACTATTTGTCCAGTGAACTACAACTTTTCTATCATATATAATAAAGGACAATATATTTTATTATGGTTTTATATTCAGACCAGCTGTGAATATGTAATATTGATAATATTGATTCCATGACATCATGTATGAAATCATATTATATTAAATGCAATATATCACATTTAAAATCGTACTAAATACTATTAAGGGAACAAGAGAGAATTTCATTATCCTTTTGAAATTAATTATTTTCCTTTGACAGACTACTAAGAAAATACTTAAATTGTCACTTAGAAAAATATAAATGATTGTATCTTTTTAATAATAGAATAAATAATTGAAAAGTAGAAATATAAACCATTTTTTCAATTTGAAATAACTAGTTCTTTAAAATCTAAAGACTTTTTTGGAAATACAAGCATCATTGCTTTGACCAAAGTAAGTGTGTGCAAATTTCAGGAAAATTTCTTTTCCTATAGTTCCTAAAGCGGTTTGTCCTCTCATGATCTTTCCCTAATAATTTTTTAATGAATAGAGGAAGTCAGCTGTGAATCTGATAATCAAGACTTTAAATTTATTGTAAGTCAAGCAAATTTAAGGAAAAATTTTCAAGTTTTATTTCTTAATTTTTAACCAAGTGACTCTGGTGTGTGTGTGTTTGTTTGTGTTTCTACCCCCACTTACCCTTCATTCTCCCAGTCTTATTGCACTGATCCTGATCTTGTTCTGGAGCTGAAGAATCTCATTGTAATATTTGCAGATACTCTACAGGTGGGTGATAATCTGATATTCAGTTAATGGTTATTTGAGCACATAAAACTATTCAAAATATAGTGTAGACCATACTCATTTCTTGTATTGTGGCTTAATGGTAGTAAATTAGTAATAATCAAATGTTTACTTATGTATTGATATTCTCTTGTCACACAGAACTTTTCATACTACCACCTTCCTGATTTTGAAGCTTGGACAGAGATCAGGGAATATTACCATCTTTTAAAATATTGGTCATTCTGTTGGAGTAGATATAGTATTTTTGCAGTTTAAAAAAGTATGCAGTGTAATGGAAAAAACCCTGAACTAGAAAGTAGAATATTAAAGTTCTGCCTGAGGATAATGAACATGAGCTGTGGAATCACAAAGACCCGAGTTTATGTTCAACTTTTGCTGTTGACTAATTGTATGTTTACAGGTTTTCTGAACTTCAGATCATCATTTGTGAAAGTGGATTTATTAATTACTAGTTTTCAGAATTGTTTTGAGTTTTAAATGTGATACTGTATATGAAAATAAATGCTAGTTTAAAAGCTGTATGTACTCATTTCCTTCCTAATTTCAAGTGTGCTATGACTGTAAGCAGATCACTTTACTTTGCATTTTGGAGTTTTTTTCTTTTTAAAATAAGATTAAAACTGAATTGTCTGAAAACTCATTGTCTTTGGGTTATCAATATCCAAGTTTTGAACTTGTCCCTCATCTTTGATCACAGATAATAAAGAATTGATTAAGCTTTCATGCTTAATCTTATGGGATTTTTGATAAATTTGATTGATTGATAGATGTTTGATTGGTTGATAAGTTTTCAACCATGCTTAAATTTATGGGATTGTTATGGCTGGAATAACTTTTTGTGAAATATAGACCAGCATTTTCCAAAGTGTGATGCTAGCTGTATGGTCAAAAATGTTTAGAAAATGCTGAGTGAAGTAAAAGAGATTTTTCTACTAGAAGCAAGTTTATAGCATACATTTCCAAAGGTAAGGTGATGATGCAGCGTTTTCCCAACATATCTGACTCTTAAAACTTTTTTTTCCCTTAGAGTATCTTTTCAATCTAGAGCTTCATATAAAGTGCTTTAGGAAATGCTGAGGCTTCCCTTGTGGCTCAGTTGGTAAAGAATCTGCCTGTAATGTGATCCCTGGGTTAGGAAGATCCCCCTGGAGAAGGGAAAGGCTACCCACTCCAGTATGCTGGCCTGGAGAATTCCATGGACTGTATAAAGAGTTGGATACAACTGAGTGACCTTTACTTTTAGGAAATGCTAAACTATTTGTTTTATCACAGGAGTCCATCCTAGAATAATAGTTATCTATTTTATTCTTAAACCTAAGGAGAAAATACCACAAGCTCCTTTAGTAAATTATTTTATTGCCTTACATCTTCATTAGTTTGTATGGCTTATATTATAAAACCAGAATAATTTGGGACTTTTTTCTTTCATAAATTTTGTGACTAATGTACCTTTAATACTGACCTCTCTGCAAGAAAACTTTAGTAAGTTTTATTAAAGACTGCCTTAATATTTGGGGCCTATTTTTAAGTAACTTGGAGTTTTGCTGTCCTTAATAACTCAAAGCATTGCTACTTAAAATATGGTCTGGGGACCCCAGGTCAACAAATTGTTTGTTATGGATCCATAATGAAAAGAAATTTCTGTCAGAATGTAGGTCAACTACATCACTAAAGTACAAAATTTAGCACCAAGTTGGTTTTTGTTTTTGATAACAAAGTGAAGTTGCTCAGTCGTGTCCGACTCTTCGCGACGCCATGGACTATATCCTACCAGGCTCCTCTGTCCATGGAATTTTTCAGGCAAGAGTACTGGAGTGGGTTGCCATTTCCTTCTCCAGGGCATCTTCCCGACACAGGGATTGAACCCGGATCTCCCGCACTGCAGGCAGACGCTTTACCCTCTGAGCCACCAGGGAAGCCAGCATTGATTGATATCAGTAGCAGCATTGATTTATACTCTGGTGTAAACTCTTTATCTCTCTTTTAAAAACCATACAGACTGTTCTTGAATTGGCATTTTCAGTACAACTGTAGATTCAGTTTTAGATTAAGTATTTGGTATGGCTCCAAGGAGCTCTGCAGAGAATCAAAGAGTAGTAGGCAATATTCAGGTTACAGAGGCTTTAAAAAAGCAACATTGATGGATGCATAAACCCTTGTAAATATACCTTTCTAATCTTACTGCATTGAAATAAAGTTGAGGAAAACAAATTAGTTCTTCCCTATTTAGAAATCGTGCAGTATTTTCATTTTGCTGAAAATTGACAAGCTGATTATTAGGTCATTCTTACATTGAATTAAATAAATACTGGCTTTTTAAGTTGTAAAATTTCAGTTACTTAGTAATTGAAAAGTTAAGAGAATTAAGGATGATCTTTTCTAATTAATCTTTAATTAACCATATTGCATAATATTTCATTTTAAAAATTGGCACTTTACCACTCTAAGGGAATTTTTATTTCATCACCTAAAACAAAGCTAGCTAAACAATAAAGTGAAAAATCAAAACACAACATAGCATGTTCATAGTTCTGCTTACTGCCTATTAAGCAAATGAAAAGCAAGCATTTATTGATTCATTCATTAACCTTTTTTGAGCACCTGCTATGTGCTAACAGCTAGATTATATATATATATATATATATATATAAATCAGAATAACAGTAGGGACATAAAGATTCTTGGGTTTAAGAAATTCAGTTTAGTTGTAAACAAATAAGATGTATAGTAAGACATACTAATTTAGTAATATATTAAAGAACTTTTGGCTCTTGGAAGATAGAATGATAACTTTGATTCCAAGAGTTGGGAAGGGTTATACAGAAAGCTGAAATGTGAGCTGGATTTTGAAGGAAATGTGAGTTCAGCAAGTAGATATGAAGGAAGAGGCATTCAGTTCAGTTCAGTTCAGTCCAGTCATTCAGTAGTGTCCGACTCTTTGCGACTCCATGAATCGCAGCACGCCAGGCCTCCCTGTCCATCACCAGCTCCCGGAGTTCACTCAGACTCAGGTCCATCGAGTCCGTGATGCCATCCAGCCATCTCATCCTCGGTCGTCCCCTTCTCCTCCTGCCCCCAATCCCTTCCAGCGTCAGAGTCTTTTCCAATGAGTCAACACTTCGCATGAGGTGGCCAAAGTAATAGAACTTCAGCTTTAGCATCATCCCTTCCAAAGAAATCCCAGGGCTGATCTCCTTCAGAATGGACTGGTTGGATCTCCTTGCAGTCCAAGGGACTCTCAAGAGTCTTCTCCAACACCACAGTTCAAAAGCATCAATTCTTTGGCGCTCAGCCTTCTTCACAGTCCAACTCTCACATCCATACATGACCACAGGGAAAAACCATAGCCTTGACTAGATGGACCTTAGTCGGCAAAGTAATGTCTCTGCTTTTGAATATGCTATCTAGGTTGGTCACAACTTTTCTTTCAAGGAGTAAGTGTCTTTTAATTTCATGGCTGCAGTCACCATCTGCAGTGATTTTGGAGCCCCCAAAAATAAAGTCTGACCTGTTTCCACTGTTTCCCCATCTATTTCCCATGAAGTGATGGGACTGGATGCCATGATCTTCGTTTTCTGAATGTTGAGCTTTAAGCCAACTTTTTCACTCTCCTCTTTCACTTTCATCAAGAGGCTTTTTAGTTCGACTTCACTTTCTGCCATAAGGGTGGTGTCGTCTGTATATCTGAGGTTATTGATATTGCTCCCGGCAATCTTGATTCCAGATTGTGTGTCTTCCAGTCCAGCATTTCTCACAATGTACTCTGCATAGAAGTTACATAAGCAGGGTGACAATATACAGCCTTGACATACTCCTTTTCCTGTCTGAAACCAGTCTGTTGTTCCATGTCCAGTTCTAACTGTTGCTTCCTGACCTGCATACAGATTTCTCAAGAGGCAGGTCAGGTGGTCTGCTATTTCCATCTCTTTCAGAATTTTCCACAGTTTATTGTGATCCACACAGTCAAAGGCTTTGGCATAGTCAATAAGGCAGAAATAGATGTTTTTCTGAAACTCTTTTGCTTTTTCCATGATCCAGCGGCATATGACGGGCAAATAGCATGTGTGAGTTATAGGTAACTGACTATACTGTCACCATAGTATAGTATGGTGTACTTTGTCCACCTGATGCAAACAGCTGACTCATTGGAAAAGACCCTGATGCTGGAAAGGATTGAAAGCAGAAGGAGAAGAGGGTGACAGGGAATGAGATGGTTGGATGACATCACTGATTCAGTGGACATGAACTTGGGCAAAGTCCGAGAGATGGTGAAGGACAGGGAAGCCTGGCGTGCTGCAGTCCATAGGGTCGCGAAGAGTCAGACATGACTTGGCAGCTGAATGACAACAACAAATAGTATGGCTGACTATTTGTCAGCTGACCAGCTTGGTGGTGTTAGAAATTGTAATGTTTAAATGTAAGCAAAGAAGGGTAGAGAGTGGTAATGAAACTGATTAGGTAGTTTTAGCCAGATTGTGGCATGTCTTGTAAGCCTCTTCTAGGGGAATGGTATGATCAGCTTTGCACTTGTAGATGATAATTTTATGAGTTGGCAATAGAGAGAGTTGAGAGAGAAAGATGATTGGAATTACAGTTTAGAAAGCTTTTACAGTGATCTAGGCAGGGGATGTTAAGGACCTAAAATAAAACTGGTACTGGAAAGATTTCTGAAGAAAGAAAGGTAGTAGATGATGGAGAAAAATGATAGGTTTGAATGAAATTTGTAAAGGAGATAAAATCAAAAGAACCTGATGAGTGACTAGATGTTTGATTTGGGGGCATTTAGATGACATTTAGTTTTCTTTCCTGATAAATTGGATTAATGATAGAACTATTAACAGGAATAGGAAGTATGAAGAACACTTGGTTTAGCAGGAAGATATGAGTTTAATGTGCTTGTTGGTGGACTGGAGATATCTATTAACTGTTGGAATTAAATATTTAGAGTTTATAGAGGTCTAGCTAGAGATACAGATTGAGAATAGTCAGTGAATGTAGTGTTTGAAGTCAGTTGACTTGAAATTGCCCTAGAGAGCTAGAAGAAGAGATTGAAGGATGGAGATAGAAGGAAAAAGAATCCAGAAGGATTACTCATAGATAAAAGGAGAACAAAGAGAGAGTGGTGTTACAGAATTCAAAGCAGAAGAAACAGAAGTAAGAATGAGAGATCATGGAATTATTTAGGAGATATTCTGTGATATTATTGACAGCTGTTTCAACAAAGGAATAGGGGTGGGAGTTAGATTGTAGTAGGTTTGGCTAGGGAAGGACAGAGGAGGCAGCTGCAGGGCACAGAAAATTGTAGGAGGGCTTTTTTGTTTCCTTTAGTTCTTGTTTTAAAGATGGGAGGCAATTTAGCAAGTTTATTTAGTGAAGAGAAAGGAAGTAGTGGAAGTTAAAAATGCAACAGAGTGAGTAGCTGATCCATGGAGCAGTTCCTGCAGGAGATAGGATCAAGACCAAAGACGAGGAGGTGAGCATTGAAGGGGAAGAAGGACAACTCTGATGTGAGCAGAAATGTTTGGTCCTAATATGGGTTTGATTTCAGTGGATTTGGAATTGCAAAGGAATAAAATTTTGGAGTGTCTATTTGATAACTTTCCCCTGTACTACAAAGTCAGCATTGAATTGAAAGTACAGTGTTTCAGACAGAATGTATTCTCTTTTTTTCTTCTATCTTATTTAAAGACTGCTTCCCAAGATGCAGTTATGTGGATCAGTAATCTTGAACTTTTCCTCCAATTCTGACTTGTAATACTTTTTAAGGTTAACAATGTAATCCAGACTGAAAAGAGAGAGATGAAATGGAAAAATAATTCCAGCTTCATAAAACTTTCTAGACTCTTTTTTTAACTGGTGCAACTTAGAATGTCAAAAGGATATCTTTTTTTCATACTGTTGAGATGGCATACAATTTGATACAGTGATCACTTCAAACAGTTCTCTAGTATTCTAAACTTTTAAAAATGAATATCTTTATTTATTTAACTTGTTTATCTGCTTTGTGTGTGTGTGTTTTAGGGTTATGGTTTTCCAGTGAATCGACTTTTTGACCTTTTATTTGAAATAAGAGATCAATACAATGAAACATTGCTTAAGAAATGGGCTGGAGTTTTCAGGTTAGTCTAAGCCATGGTACCTTAATGTAAGAAAAAAATTGCCAAATGATAAAGTAACTGTGTTTGTATTTAGCAATAAAATTGCTTATAATTATATTTTTATTGTGGTAAAATATGTGTAACTTAAAATTTACCATTTTAACCTTTTATGAATGTATAGTTCAGTAACATTAAGTATGTTCACACTGTTGAAACCATCACTACTATTCATCTCCAGAACTTTCTTATCTTCCTAAACTGAAACTCTGTACCAATTAAACAGTACCTGCCAATCTCTTTTTCTTCTAGTCTGTCCCCAGAAATCACCATTCTACTTTGAATCTGACTATTCAGTTACTTCATATAAGTAGTTTGTACATTGTTTGGGTTTTGTGTCTGAATTTGTTTGGTTTTTTTGGTCTGGTTTATTTCACCAAGCATAGTGTCTTCAAGGTTTATCCATGGTGTAGTAGTATGCGTCAGAATATTGTTCCTTTTTTAAGGCTAAATAATACTCCATTGTGTGTATTATGTTTTATTTATCCATTCATCTGCTTATGGATATTTGGGTTGTTTTCACCTTTTGACAATTATGAATAATGCCACTATGAACGCTGACAAACAGTTATCTGTTTGGGTCCCTGTTTCAGTTCTTTTGGGCATATACCCAGAAGATGAATTGCTGGATTATATGGTAAATAATTTTGAGGAACCTCTATTCTGTTTTCCACAATGGCTGCACCACAGGTACATGATTTATTTCCAGCCTCTCATTAAGATGCCAGAGCCATTTATCAATTAGATATTCATTATCTACTGCCCAAACCATATCCTTCTCTTGTGTTCCTTACCTCTGCAGATGTCTGTGATGAGGTGAGATATATATCATTTGTCCATTTTCCTTGTCTAGAAACCACAGATTTGTTAAGATTATACTTTCCGTCATAATCCTCATTTAGTTTGTAAGTCCCATATATTCTACTTCTTAAAAATTATTTCTGCCACTCCCTTTCTGCCTCCACAAATACAGCTTTAATTCAAATCCTCATCACTCTTTATTTGGATCATTCAGTCTTTCTACCTGGCCTCTCTCTGTTCATTATTGTCTTTTTCTTTGTTTCCTCCACTATATAAAATTCTTCGTATGATATTCCTCTGCCTAAAACCTCAGATGATATTCCATTGCCTATAGGATAAAATCTGGGTCTCAGTTTGTCCACCTGCCCAGCCTCATTTTAAACCATGTCCCTTGCATACTTTATACTCCAGTAATACTGCATACTTGTGGTTTTATTCAGCGCCTCCCCCCACAGTCGTACTTTCTCATCCCTTGCATTTTTGCATATTATGGTCCATCCTTTGGAAATGCTATTCTCCCATAATCTCATTAGAAGAGTTTCGTTTTATCTGTGCCCATAGCTTCTCTGTAAAACTTCTCATGAGATATCCCCCACCTAGTCTGTTAAAGTTAGTTGCTTTTTTCCTTTGTCCTATATCTGAAACGTGTACCTCATTTATTGTCTGCATAACATCATTATAAACATAATCTGTTTGCATATCTCTCTCTCCTATTAGGCTTGAGAACAGAGATCTTGCTTTTATCTTCATGGAGGTAGAGAGTTTTCATTATAGTTAGCCCAGAGACTAGCACATAATAGGTGCTAAAAAAATACTAATTAGACTGAATTATTGATTATAAAGAAGTTGATTGGACAGCAGGTATATTAGTACAGGCTGAGTTAAGCTACTAACAAAAGTACACAAAATCTCATTGGATAAACATAGACATTTTATTTCTCACTTACACAGAAGTTTATAGTGGGTCTAGTAGTCCACGACTCAGGCTTTTGCCATTTATGACTCTACTTTCTCGACATGGGGTCTCTCCTGTCACCATGGGACAGAGGATCACACAGTTAGCTCATAAATGCTTTAGATTTAAAGCAACACATGGAACTTGTGTTCACAGTCCAGTGGCTGAAACTAGTCATATGACTGCCTGTTTGCAAGGAAAGCACATGGATGTTTGGTGAGTAGTAAATGTGTCTGCCTTACTAATGTAAAAGCTCCTTTTCTAAGTACAGCATTATGAGAGACAGACAAATGGAAGACACTGTTTTCATCTTCAAGGAGCTTATGATCTAGTTGGAAGGAGAACACAAAAGACATAGAACTTGAGAGTTGTTCCTGTTAAGAAATATGACTGGGATACTCTTCACCTCATTTTTAGTCATAGTCTGTTCGTTCAGACTCTATCATCTTGGGAGCTGTTCTAAGGAATTGAAGTACTGAAGGACGTAAAATAAACAGGTAGAAAGAGGATCACACATTAATTTTGAGAGACACTTATTTGATACTGGATTCTAGAATTCTGAGTGATTAGGTACTGTTTTCCTATTTATACCCTTAACTGACAAACAGAAAATTATTTTGTAATTATTGGGTTTTCTTATTGTCCTATAGCGCTCTATTGGTGTATTTTCTAATATTAAATTTTCAATTCTGTCTTCTTTTTTAACAGGGACATTTTTGAAGAAGATAATTATAGCCCCATCCCTATTGTTAGTGAAGAAGAATATAGAGCAATCATAAGTAAATTTCCCTTTCAAGATCCAGACCTTGAAAAGGTACAACTTTGTTCTTACTTCAAGAATTTTCTTTAAATTAATCAGTAATACATTATATTAACCTGACATTGTGAGAATAGCTTCTTTTGAGGCTTTTGTTGTTATTGTTGTGTTATTTGAGAAAATTAATTATATTTTTGTTAACTTTTAAAGATTATGTTATTTTGGTGAGGTTAAGAAGGGGCTTTCCTGGGGCTACTAGGAGCAGCTGTCCCAAATGTTAGGTGGATTCCCAGAGCAGGTGTTACTAATGTTGGGTGGGTTCCAGATTAAACATGTTGAATAGATTATAGGAATAAGAGAATATTGTAGGGAAAGAGAATTTCTTTGAAATTTGCATTACTGTGAAAAATCTTAACTTCTACTTTTTTTTTCTAAAAATGTACTCAAATAAAAAAGTTTGTTTTGGTTCAGTAAGAGGTGTATGAAGGTAATAGTCATCTGGATTTTTTTCTGAAGTAAGAACGTATAGTTTTGGAATCAGGATGTGAACAAAAGATAGGATAGAGAAAGGAAATTTCTTTTGCTGAAATGCTGAAATACTGAAATTTCTTCCAGCATTAGAATATTCTGTAAATACACCTGATTGCCCGTGTGTGTGCATGCACACAAAAACACACATGCTTGTACCAATCCAGTATCTCTAGGTAGAATTAGATCTTATGAGAAAAGGATATCATATTTCCTGCTAATATCACCTTTTTAGTTCTCTTCATTCTTGATGTTTTCCCTTAATCTTTTTTGTTATTTTTCTAACACTGTATAATTTAGTTCTTTTCTATATTTTTATCCCTTCATAATGAATAAGAGTGAATTCTCAGTGAGTTGTGTGAATTGTGACTGTAAATTTTTATGTAAATATAATAAATTTTTACTAAAATTCTATGTTATATTCATTTATACATAGACAAAGCAAATTATGTGTCAGTTCAGTTCAATTGCTCAGTTGTGTCTGACTCTTTGTGACCCCAGGGACTGCAGCACATCAGGCTTCCCTGTCTATCACCAGCTCATGGAGCTTGCTCAAACTCATGTCCCTCGAGTCAGTGATGCCATCCAAGCATCTCATCCTCTGTCATCCCCTTCTACTCCTGCCTTCAGTCTTTCCCAGCATCAGGGTCTTTTCCAGTGAGTCAGTTCTTTGCATCTGGTGGCCGGAATATTGGAGCTCCAGCTTCAAATTATGTGTTCAGTTTAGTCGCTCAGTTGTGTCCGACTCTTTGCGACCCTATGAAACGGTTAGAACTGGACATGAAACAACAGACTGGTTCCAAATTATGTGTAATAGTCACTAAATATAGGACCAATTAATTAAATGCATAGCTTTTAGATTATAGCTAATGCTGCCATTGCATATACCTAATTATATTCTAAATACACACAAAAG
This sequence comes from Oryx dammah, assembly GCF_014754425.2. NCBI lineage: Eukaryota > Metazoa > Chordata > Mammalia > Artiodactyla > Bovidae > Oryx > Oryx dammah. The sequence continues at coordinate 13,780,770 of NW_024070198.1, forward strand.
GCCAGATTAATTATTCTATTTCTGTATTTTTGAAATCCCAGTCAAAGATCCTTGTCAGGAAATATTATAAGAATATTCTCTATCCCATGGCTTGGTTTAGTTTTAGTTATTGGTAATTAATGTGTTCAGGATATAGCGTCTGTAAGGAGAGCACTAGGCTTCTCTGGTGGCTCAGTGATAAAGAATCCACCTGCCAATGCAGGAGACACAGGTCTGTTCCCTGGGTTAGGAAGATCCTATGGAGAAGGAAAATGCAATCTGCTCCAGGATTCTTGCCTGGGAAATCCAACGGACAGGGGAGCCTGGCGGGCTGCAGCTCATGCGGTCACAAAAGAGTCGGACATAGCTTAGTGACTAAACAGCAAAAATAGCACTGGATTTGGTCTGGATTCATGTGCCGGATCTGTCTGTGGCTTACTATGGGTGAGTGACTTACCCTGCTTGGGCATTTGTGCCTTATCTGTCTAATGAGAATTTTGAATGAAATAATCTCTAATATCTCTACTAATTACACTAAACTATTCTAAATGGATTCATAGTTAAAAGGATATTTGGCTTTGCTTGTAGGGTACATCCCACAGTATTTTAGGATTAAATTTGTTAGGAATTGTACTCATTGGTTTGTGTATTATTTGTCATTAAAAGCACTATCACTAAGGCAGAAGCCACATGGAAAATTTAAATGTGATAACTTAGAAATCCCATAACTTATTTTGTAGTAGTCTCTTGGTTGTTTGTGTATATACTTAATTTTTCCTAACTTAAGTATAATTTTCAATTAAAATGGTTTTAAAAGATATAAAATTATCTTTCAAATAACTTGAGTTACTATTTTCAGTGGAAATACCAAGTGAGAAAAGTAAGATTGAACATACATGCAAAAATATGTATTTTTGTAGATAGCTGTGCTAATTTAACTAGTACCCTTTGGCTAAAATAAGTACACCCGTGGTAGATTCATGTCAAAGTATGGCAAAACCAATACAGAATTGTAAAGTAAAATAAAAAATAAATAAATTTAAAAAAAAAAAGAACATATTCATTTTATCTTTAATGTCATTAAAATAAATCCTTGTTGAAATGACTTTGAAATAGTTAATACTATTGTTCATTATTCTGCAAAGCATAAATTGAAAGTGAGTTATCTCTTCCATGTTTATAAAGTGATTTTAAAGAATGGCAGCTCTTTAGTTGATTTTTGTAGTACTCCTAATTCAGTCCCTACATTTAGAAAGGTTGAACCTACCAGTTTTAGAGAGAGACTGCTCTCTGCAAATGTCTTTACTACCAACTTTTTGTAAGCTGCTTTCTGCCGGAGGTACCTAAGAATACATATGTTCATTCGTAGACTTATCATTTACCTACTATTTAATGGACACTGTGCCATGTGCTAGTTTTTCCATCTCTACTGTCAAGGAACTCGTAGCCAAGAAAGGAATAGATAAAATAAATGGGAAATTACAATTCACAGAAGTTGACCATGCTAAAGATAGGAGAAGCAGAATGGAAAAAAAGCTGTAATTCTGTAGTATAAAGTATCAGTGGCAAGGTTAATAAAGTGCAAGAGATGAAGATCAAAAAATGAAGTAGAAACAGCCAGACTATAAATAGGCCTTATATGCAGTGTTAGGAAGTTTAGCCTTTACTCTGACAGCTAGAGTAAGTCCCCACCAGTTTTCAAGTAGTAAATACTTAATCAGATTTGTGTTTTAGAAAGATCTCTGTGGCTAATGTGTGGAGAATGGATAGAAGAGTACGGTGGGGAGACTAGCTTGGGGATTGTTGTGGTAATTTTGGCAAGAGAAATTGGTGACCTGAGTGGGAGTTATAGCTGTGGAATTTGATTTGAGATATTTAGGAGATAAGAATGAGAGGAGTTGATTATCATTTGCTTATTTGGGATGATGAAGATAGAGGGGCAAGTATGCTAGCCAGGGTTCTGCATTGGATGGTGGAAGCATTCACTAATATAGGAAATACAAGAGTAGCAGATTTAGAAAGAAGGGATGATCATTTCAGTTTTGGATCTGTTGAGAATGTCTCAAATGTTACAGCTAAATGGACGTGTTCAGTGGTATCTTAACACACACATTTGGACTTCAGGAGAAAGATTGGGCCGAGATTGTGGATTTGGGAGATATTGGCTCTCACATGATGAGTAGGTGAGATTATCCAAAGACAGTATGTATGGTAAGAAAAGAAGGTATAGGATAGAACCATACCTAGAGGAGGAGATATAGAGAAGGTAGAGAAATAAAAGGAAAACCAGTATAGGTCACAGATAACCAAAGAAGGAAAGGTCATTTAAGAAGCAGGAGGCCCATTGTGTCAGACTCTTCAGATAAATCAGGTAACACAAAAAGTTCATTCACTTCAGTTCAGTTCACTCGCTCAGTCATGTCCAACTCTTTGGGACCCCATGGACTGCAGCACGCCAGGCCTCCCTGTCCATCACCAACTCCCAGAGCTTGCTCAAACTCAAGTCCATCAAGCCGGTGATGCCATCCAACCATCTCATCCTGTGTCATCCCCTTCTCCTCCTGCTTTTAACCTTTTCCAGAATCAGGGGCTTTTCCAAGGCCAAAGTATTAGGAGTTTCAGCTTCAGCATTAGTCCTTCCAATGAATATTCAGGACTGATTTCCTTTAGGATGGACTGGTTGGATCTCCTCACAGACCAAGGGACTCTGAACAGTCTTCTCCAACACCGCAGTTCAAAAGCATCGATTCTTCAGCGCTCAGCCTTCTTTATAGTTCAAATCTCACATCCATACATGACTACTGGAAAACCATAGCTTTGACTAGATGGACCTTTGTTGGCAAAGTAATGTCTCTGCTTTTTAATATGCTGTCTAGGTTGATCATAACTTTCCCTCCAAGGAGCAAGCATCTTCTAATTTCATGGATACAGTCGCCACCTGCAGTGATTTTGGAGCCCCCCCCAAAATGAAGTCTCTCACTGTTTCCATTGTTTCCCCATCTATTTGCCATGAAGCGATGGGACCAGATGCCATGATCTTAGTTTTCTGAATGTTGAGTTTTAAGACAACTTTTTCACTCTCCTCTTTCACTTTGATCAAGAGGTTTGTTAGTTCTTCTTCACCTTTTGCCATAAGGATGGTGTCATCTGCATATCTGAGGTTATTGATATATCTCTTGGCAGTCTTGATTCCAGCTTGTGCTTCATCCAGCCTGGAATTTCACATGGATTTAACATTTAGGAGGTCGTTGGTGACCTTGGTGAGAGTACTTTCAATGATGTAAACTAAGTTGCAATGCATGTGAAAATAAAAGTAAAGATTAGATTTCATAAAGTATAAATAGTGGGCTCTTGGTAAAAATCCTCAAAAGTTTTACCTTTTAGAGCTGAGAATTTGCTAGTGGATGTTGGCTGGTAAAGCATTTTAACCAAGAAGCACACTGTAAACCATTAGCTGCATTCTGGTGTGTGATGGTATACAGGTCAGAAAGCTGCTGTAAGGTATTCTAAAGAGTTATGGAATGAAATGGGTACCTTCTTGAATTGACATCAATTCAAGCAAATGAAGGGAATCTTAGAATTATTTGATGACACTAAGCCAGGAACCTGGCCCATAACTTTCACAACAAACTTGACTCTTGTATTATGGCTGCAAAGAAACAGGCATTTATGTATCTTCTCTAGGATACTTATCATCAGAACACATAGAGGTATTGTTATCTGCTTTCTGTGCTTGTTAGAAGTCTGATAATATGATTTAAGAAACAGATAAACTGCCATATTTTTTTCTTCAGAAATATTTTGGTTCTCCTTAAAATCTCAAAAATAACGTTGAAATATAAGAATAGACTTTAAAATGCAGGTATTAACTATTAATTCAGATGTGAAATAAATTTAACTTTTACATTTTTGAGGTGTTTAGGTTATCTTTTTCTAAAATTTCAGAAATAATATCAACTTTTTTCTTTCAACAGCAACCTTTCCCAAAGAAATTGCCCATGTCTCAGTCAGTGCCTCATATTTATACTCAAGTTAAAGAATTTATTTATGCCAGCCTTAAATTTTCAGAGTCACTACACCGGAGGTAAGTTTACTAATGAGAAATGTATCTTTTTCAAAGCTATATTTGTGAAACATTATTTGGTTTATAGGCCATGACTCTTTATTGGACTAGTACCTTGTTGGAAGGCTTATATGTTTTAGTAGAAGGAAAGTTTTAATTGTTCAGTTGTGTCTGACCTTTTGTGACCCCATGGACTGTAGCCTGCCAGGCTCCTCTGTCCATGGAATTCTCCAGGCAAGAATACTGGAATGGGTTGCCATTCCCTTCTCCAGGGGATGTTCCCAACCCAGGGATTGAACCCAGGTCTCCCACATTGCATGCAGATTCTTAATCATCTAAGCCACCAGGCAAGCCCATTTTAGTGACATTTAGGGTTAGGTTGATATAAATTTGATGTTACATATTTTTTGACATTTCATTATGTAAATCTTCAAAGATATATAAAAGTAGAGGTAATAGGAAAAGAAACTCCTGTATTTTCAGCATTTTGATTTAACCATAATAAATGTTTTTTCCATAATAAGCTGTTTTATTTGCTGAATTATTTTAAATCAAACTCTAGAAATAATGGCATTTTATCCTTCACTACTTAAGTGTTTTTAAAAACAAAGGACATTTCATTGTTTAACACACTTAACAAAATTAACACTATTCCATAGTATCGGTTCTCTAGCCCATATCAGTATTTTCTAAATTGTCCCCAAATGTGTGTTTATAGCTGGTATGTTTGAATCAGAGACTAAGTAAAGTTCTCACCTTACGTTTGTTGTTAAATCTGTTTTACCAGTATCTCTTCTATTTTTTCTCTGGTTGTTTAGATCTTATTTATTTTAGTGTCTCTATTTTGCAGGTTACCAATGGCTAAATAATATTCCTTTATTTCACTGACTTGTCAAAAAACTAATACTCTTAATAGTTTTTACTTGAGTAGGCTTAAAGTGAAGATTCAAACAAAATCAGTGAGAATTAATAAAGAATGCTATGAAAGTGTTACTCAGACGTGTCCAAATCTTTGTGACCCCATGTACTGTAGCCCAGCAGGCTCCTCTGTCCATGGGGTTTTCCAGGCGAGAGTACTGGAGTGGGTTGCCATTCCCTTCTCCAGAGGATCTTCCTGACCCAGAAACCGAACCTGTTCTCCTGCATTATAGGCAGATTCTTTACCATCTGAGCCGTTATATCTACCTAAAGAATGCAATAGCAAATTGGTATTATGCTCAGTAATGGAGAGCAACAAGCATCTATTGGTTCCTATAGCCAAGTTAATTGTATAGGAGAATACCATTTAACTGGGGTGATGAAGGCAATACCCAACATTTATAGATATGGGAAATGTGATATCCTTGTTTTGCACATAAGGAAACAGAGACTCAGACAGGCTATATCATTCATCCAGAATGACCCAGCTAGTATGAGATCTGTCATAAAGGAGCAGTTCTTCTGACTCCCATATCAGTGAAAATATCTGGCTACCTAGATGGACTTTGCATTATAGTCATATAATATATTTGTAATTGGGAATGCTCTGGAGGAGAGAGTGGTGATACTAGCTTTCATGTCTTCCTTTTTGAAATCCATTTTACTGAATTCATATACTTAATAGCAGTAATCATTTTCAGTATGGACCTCTTCTGAATTTTAAGTCATAAAAAGGCATGAAGGCAGTTCAAATAAATAGGTATTTTTCAGGCCAAAACAGTGAGGCCAATGACAGTTGTTTTTTTCCTGTTGTATATGTGTCTCTTATGGTAAGCTACCATTATTTTGGATTTAAACAATGTGTAAATAAACAGTAAATGAAATGTGTGTTCTGCCAGGGTAAAAGAGTTACCTGATTTTAGGTCTTACACTGCTTTTTTTTGTGTGCATAGGGATTCTTTAAAAGATTTCTTAATTTTTGTTCTGAGAGAATATGAGTTAGAGAGCAAAGGATAGGAAAAGAATACAAATACCTAATACATAGCATTCTGTAGTGTGTGTTTCTCACAAGCCAGTGACTCTCAAAGTGTAGTCCCCAGACCAGCAGTCTTAGCATCACATGGGAAAATGCTGGAAATGCAACCTTAGACCTACTGACGGAGAAGGCACTGGCCCCCCACTCCAGCACTCTCGTCTGGAGAATCCCAGGGACGGGGGAGCCTGGTGGGCTGCAGTCCATGGGGTCGCTAAGAGTCGGACACGACTGAGCGACTTCACTTTCACTTTTCACTTTCATGCATTGGAGAAGGAAATGGCAACCCACTTCAGTGTTCTTGCCTGGAGAATCCCAGGGACGGGGCAGCCTGGTAAGCTGCCGTCCATGGGGTCGCACAGAGTCTGACACGACTGAAGCGACTTAGCAGCAGCAGCAGCAGCAGCAGACCTACTGAATTAGAAACTGAGGATGGGACCCTTGGCTTTACTCAAGTTCTCTGGGTGATTCTGATGTACTCTGAGAGCCACTGCCTCATCATACTCTACCAGCCTCTTACACTGTAGTTTCTAAAGATATGTTTTAAAGACATTAGCTTATAACCGCAATCATGAAACTAACTAGAAGTAACGTGTTCTCTGAACTGTACAACATAACACACTGTTATGATTCAGCATTGGAAAAACAATGGATACAAATGAGTATTCATTGAAACAGAATGACAAACTTTTACAATGGTAGTTTTCAATAGTGGAGCTCTAATCTTCTGAGAGCTGCCAAAATTTATACCTATTTTTTTTCCATTTTTTTCCCCATTTGAAAGTCCTAATCTAAAACAGAGGCAGCATAATGTAGTAGTTAAGAATATAAGCTTCAGACTTACTTCTTAGTTTGAGTCTTGATGCTGACACTCACACTGTAGTAGGACCTTGGGCAATCAAATTGTAGTTTCCTCATTTATAAAATGAGAGAAATAACTCAGAGGTTATTTTAAGAATTAAATGAAGTGATGTATGTGTATAGAGCACTCAGTGTAGCTTGGCACATGGTAGGCACATAAGGCATAAAACAGGATGGATTACTACAGCATTAGATGTGGGACTAGAGCTGGGAGTGTTTATATTTTAAATGCAAAGTTTACTCTGGCCTCAATGTGGATGGTCGGTCAGAGGGGATGAAGAAATAGTCATGTTGAATTGGTAAAGGCAGTGGCTCAAGTAGTCAGAATCAGTAGTGATGAAAAGGAACAAACATATAAAAAGTGTTTAGGAATATTATTTACAGCAGTCAGGACATGGAAGCAACCTAAATGTCCGTCAACAGAGGAATGGATAAAGAAGATGTGGTGCGTATGTATAATGAAATAGTACTCAGCCATAAAAGGAAGAAAGCAGTGGCATCTGCAGCAACATGGATGGACTTAGAAATTGTCATACAGAGTGAAGTAAGTCAGAAAAAGAAAGACAGATACCATCAATGCTGCTTATATATGGAATCTAGAAAAATAATTCAGATGAGCTCATTTGCAAAGCCGAAATAGAGGCACAGATTACAAAACAAAGTTATGGTTACCATGGGCAGAAGTGGGGGGTGGGATGAATTGGGAGATTGGGATTGACATATATACCTGCGTGTATGCTCAGTCACTCAGTCGTGTCTGACTCTTGCTACCTACCCCGTGGACCGTAGCCTGCCAAGCTCCTCTGTCCACGGGGTTATCCCAGCAAGAATGCTGGAATGGGTTGCCATTTCCTTTTCCAGGGGATCTTCCCATCCAGGGGTCGAGCCCACATCTCCAGCTCCTGCTCTGGCAGGCAGATTGTCTACCCCTGAACCATCTGACTTACATACACTCTGTATAAAACATCTGAAAAGAGCACTGGGTTTCCCTGGTAGCTCAGTGGTGAAGAATCTGCCCGCCAGTGCAGGAGCCGCAGGACATGCAGGTTCGATCCCTGGGTCAGGAAGATCCCCTGGAAAAGGGAATGGCGGCCCACTCCAGTATTCTTGCCTGGGAAATTCTGCGAACAGAGAAGCCTGGTAGGCTATGGTCCATGGGGTTGCAAAGAGGTGGACACGACTTAGCAATAAAACAATACAGTGTTACATTCTCAGGTTTTTTTGTGCTATCTTTTGAACTTGAAAACCTAAATTATAATAACTAAATCACCTATTAGCTTTACTGTCTGTCATGTGAATTTGTTCCAAAATGAAGACTATAAAAAACTTGCATTTTAACCCCCAATTTACTATTTGGGGATAGAAAGAACTTCATATAACAAAATGCTAACATAGAGAATATAAACACAATTAAATATTTACATTCACTATTTTAATTCAAAACACAAAGTGTATTTCAAAACATATATTTTGATTGCTCAGATCAAACAATTCTTTCATATCTAGTGATTTCCTTGTTTTTGTCATATCATTTGATGATATGTCTTTTTTCCCCCATATCACTTTGTAGTAGAGATCAGAATGTCAATGAAAAATGTTTCATGCTATAAAACATAGTTATCTATGCAGATTTTTCTCATCAGTATCACAAGTCACACATTTTATGAATCAGTGTAAGTTAACAAGCTATTTTTAGAAATATATAATCAATTTGGCAGTGATTCTGATACCATGGGGCTTCCCTTGTGGCTCAGCTGTTAAAGAATCCGCCTGCAATGCGGGAGACCTGGATTCAGTCCCTGGGTAGGGAAGATATCCTGGAGAAGGGAAAGGCTACCCATTCCAGTCTTCTGGCCTGGAGAATTCCATGGACTGTATAGTCCATGGGGTCACAAAGAGTCAGACACGACTGAGTGACTTTTCACTTTCATTTTCACTGATACCATAACAACGGATCATGATTCCAGATTGACTTTAGATGGACTGTTTAGCATTATTTTCTATTCATTAACTGAATGCCATCAGCTACATTATTTGATTCAGAGGTTATTTTTATTGTACTCCTGAGTTTGCACCAATTTATAACTGTCTTTGATTCACCTGAATTGTTTCATATGAATAATTTTCCATGTATAAAGTGAATTTTTATCAATTTAATATCATGATTTTAGATATTCTTTGGGTTTTATTAATATTCTTTGGTTTTTTGATATTTTAATCATGCTCTTGGTGGATGGTGCTTTTGTGGTATTTATGATAAATCTGTGCATATCAGATTTGTCTTTATCTTAAATGCATATATAAAATTGTCCATATAAGAATTATCTAGTAAAACTCATTTCCTATAATTAATAGAAAGGCAGTGCACACACACATACACATACACACTCAAAAAAGTGTTTAGGAGCCCTAAAATTAGAGTATTTATGAATAATTAGATGAAGAAGTTAAGGGACAAAAAAGAATTTGACTTACACTTGGGTGGACTTAACTTTGTTTATATACACTCAAATTGATTCTGGTTATAGTTACCTTTGAAAACAATCATGCATACATTCATTTTTTATTTTGGGGTAAAGTATGCAAGTGTAAAGGAGAAAAAAGAAGTATCTCAACAGTCATCCTACAACTTGGCTCAAATGTTATATTGTAGAATTACTCTTGAAACTGCAATCCTGAATCTATAAACTGGTCCCCCTCATTTTTCCTTTAAATATAGATTACTTTAACACTGGGTATCATGTATAATATGTATATCCTGACAAGTATTTTTTATTATCTAATCTAACTGTTGATTCCTGAAATACAGTTCTGATACTTAGTTAAGATATTGTTAATTGGTAGGAAGTATAGAAATTTAGCATCTTAGAATTAACTTTTATTTTGTTTCTTTACAGAGGAGAGGCAGTGGATTTCTATTGTTATTTGATTTTTTTTACAGCATATGTAATACCTAAAAGCCATTAGTCACAATATTATGTGTAATTTTCCCAAAAGCTTCCCTACTTCCCCTCAGTTCTGATTCTTTTTATGTATGAACTCCTAGCATTCTAAAAGGTAAATGTTGTATATTAATGCTACAGCAGGAAAGATTGTCTAGTTTTTCCTTCTCTTCTTGATAAAAGTATTGTCATTTTGTTACTTCAGTATTCAGTTCTCATTAACTCTGATACTGCGTTATTCATCTTGCAAGGCATTATGCTTACGTTTTTATTTTATTTTATTTTATGCTTATGTTTTTAAAAAATTAACTTTACTAAGTATATTGTCTATTTTCGTTTTGTTAATGAAGTAATAACTACCTCAGAATACAGAAACAGCATAGTTAATATGAAAGCATATAAATTTATTCTTGATTATCAGCTTTCGGACATGTATTTTTATTTAAAAAATTTATATCTGTGACCTAAAATTGAGCTATTGGAGTTGCTTTTTTTTAAAAAAATTTGTCAGTAAAAGAGTTATGGAAAATAACTGTGTGTGTTTAAAACTCTTTTATTATGTTTAAACATATTTTGCAGTTAAATTTTTAGAACAAGAAGATGCTTTAGAGCTCTTATAGTAAAAATGTTTGGGTTTCTTTTTATATGTGAATAAAAGCAGGGCCAGTGAATGAAATGACTTCATGAAGAAACTCCAAAGTCTCCGTTATTTGGTTGCAGAGGAAACATCTGGATCTAATATGACCTTTAAGAAATTTTCAGCTTTCATAAAAGGTTAAGCTGTAACATAATTTAGGAGATTTATTTTATATTAAGATTTAATTACTGTGAAATGCTATTTAAAAATTAGGAAGAGTGCAAGTTATAATCTCAAAAGACAAGGAGTTAAGGGAAAAAATTGCTCAGTTAGGATAAAAGCCTTGTTGGGGAAATCCTGGTGATTGTTGGGTAAATCTTACCAGTACCAATAGGACATAGGTGCTGATAGGTTTTCTTTCTCTGCTTTTACTTATGGAAGAAAAAGACGTATTGATTCAGCATTCAAGGAAGTTCAGGGGAATTAAAAGACATTATCTGTCATGGATAACTTTTTATCTGAAAAGGATGCTATACAGGGTGTCTTTAAGCATAATTTTGAGTGTGTCAGAAAAGAAACCAGAGGAGTTGGCAACCACCTCCTTTTTATCAGCATGAGTACGTTGCTTGTTCTAGGGACACTACTGATAGATTAGTTTTCTGTTAGTTTGCTGCTGTGTAACCCTGAAACCCTACTGAAATTATATACATTGCCTGGGCAGTCTTGACTTCAGATGCAAAGAATCAAAGAGACATAGTCTCCTCAGGTCTGCCAGGATTAGGATTGGTAGAAATTGAAGAATACCTGCATTAAAATGGAGAACATTAGGATAGTAGTGAAAATTACCTGTGATTTATCAAATCATGCTCTATTTGCATATTTAAAATAAATATTAATATAAACTAGTAAATATTTGTGCTTCATAGATTTGTAAGAGTAATATTTTAATAAAATAAAAAGTAAAAGGGTGCTAAAATTAAAATGTTAGACTGTGTTTGAGGCAGTGAGTCTCAATTGGGGCAGTTTTTTCCCCCAAGGTATAGTTGACGCCATCTAGAGACATTTTGGGTTGTCACAACTAGGGGAAGGAATGCTACTTGCATCAGGCGGATGGAGGCCAGGGATACTGCTACACATCTTTCAGTGGCACAGGACAGCCCTACAACAAAGAACTGTCTAGCCTGTGTGTATGTCAGTAGTGCTAAGACTGTGAGAACTTGATCTAGGACACAGCTTAACTGTTTCGGTTATGAGGCTATATACCAAAAAAATAGATCATTATTTACTTAAATTGAAGGCCTAGTGGTTAGAAGAAAACAGTCTTTTTAGTCCTTTTTTTAGCAATATTTAGGATGCTAAGAAACATAAGGTTGGTTCCTCCCTCTCTCAAATTAAAACTAGTATAAGGCAGTTAATTTCTTTGAATCTTTAAAAAAAAAAACTCAGTGGAAATGGATAGCTTAGTTATATTAAAATTGAATCTAGCAATTAATTATATCCAGAGAGTTCACATCAATTTGTATTTTAAAAATAATTTTAACTATAGTGTATATAAAGTATCTTTATATACACATATATAAAGTGTCATTGGCTGTCACACAGTGGAGTCATAATTTAAGAAGTTTTATTTCCTTATACTAAGTACCCTATGGTTTGACTGTAACAGTTAATTGAATACAGTTAAATTTTTCTATAAATGAACATTTTCATTTATGGCAAGTATCCTTTTTATGAAACTAAATTGAATTGAAATATGTGAGCTAATAAATATGAATGATTATATAACTATTAAAAAATTGGAGTAAGTTACTTTAGTAAATTGCATTAAATTTATTTAGGAAACTAACTAACTGTAACCCTTGTGGAAAGCTTAATGATATCAACCTTTGTTTTTAGCTCAACAGAAATAGATGATATGCTTAGAAAATCTACAAATCTGCTGCTGACCAGAACTTTGAGTAGCTGTTTACTGAATCTTATTAAAAAACCTCATATAGGTTTGACAGAGGTAGGTTAAAAAGATATTTATAGCTAAATGTTTCATTGTACAAAACAATTATTATAAATTTATTGCTGAACATCATCCTATAAAACTAACTTTTCATTTTAAATTTATTGATAGACAAACAAAAGTCTCATTATAAATTCAAGTGTTATGAGGGAAAAGGGTTTACATGGAGAATAGTGGATAGTTGAAGATGTTAGAAGATATATGGAGATTTATGTTTGTCAGACTTTACATGAAGTGAAAATACTCTTTTTTAACTTTGTGAATGTATAAAATTTGAAAAAGTATCTTGAAAAGTTAAATTAATTGATAGATTGTTTTTTTTAATGCTAGCATTCGTGAGCAGTATTTATAGCAGGCTTTTGATATCAGATAATCAGTTGTATCCTATACTGCTATAATTATGCAGAAATGGTGCAGTTGCTGAAAGTAATAATCCTGTTTTAAAATGTAATGACTTTGTGTACATGTAGCCTGCATTTTACTGGAGATGTTTTCGATTTTCTAGCTAGTACAGATCATCATAAACACCACACACCTAGAACAAGCCTGCAAATACCTTGAGGACTTCATAACTAACATCACAAATATTTCTCAAGAAACCGTCCATACCACAAGACTTTATGGGCTTTCTACTTTTAAGGTATGTAAAAATCTGACCAAAAGTTTTTCTTTCAATTACTGTAAGCAGACTTTTTGGAGATGGCAATGGCACCCCACCCCAGTACTCTTGCCTGGAAAATCCCATGGATGGAGGAGCCTGGTGGGCTGCAGTCCGTGTGGTCGCTAGGAGTCAGATACGACTGAGCAACTTCACTTACACTTTCCACTTTCATGCATTGGAGAAGGAAATGGCAACCCATTCCAGTGTTCTTGCCTGGAGAATCCCAGGGACGGGGGAGCCTGGTGGGCTTCCGTATATGGGGTCACACAGAGTAGGACACGACTGAAGCGACTTAGCAGCAGCAGCAGCAGCAGCAGTCGCTTGGTCATATCTGACTCTTTGTGATCCCATGGACCATAGCCAGCCAGGCTCCTCTCTAAAAGACTGTGATGCTAGGAGGGATTAGGGGCAGGAGGAGAAGGGGACAACAGAGGATGAGATGGCTGGATGGCATCACTGACTCGATGGGCGTGAGTCCGAGTGAACTCTGGGAATTGGTGATGGACAGGGAGGCCTGGCATGTTGCAATTCATGGGGTCGCAGAGTTGGACACGACTGAGCGACTGAACTGAACTGAACGTTAACAGTCATCAGACTCTGAAAGTGTTAAGAGAAGACCCTTAGTTTCCTAAAATTAGCAGCCTGAGCCCCAGATCTGCTCCTCTGATGATTCTTAAGCCCATGCAGTTATCCTGATCCATAAGACACAAATGCAGATGATATCTGAGTGGACAAATTAATAAAATTATTTATTACAACTGAGATAGAAGCTGGACAAAACAGGCATTCATTTATTCAGTTTTGAACTGTGGTGTTTGAGAAGACTCTTGAGAGTCCCTTGGACTGTAAGGAGAGCAAACCAGTCAATCCTAAAGGAAATCAATCCTAAATATTCATTGGAGGGACTGATGCCAACACTGAAGCTCCAATACTTTGGCTACATGATACGAAGAACTGACTCATTGGAAAAGCCCCTGATGCTGGGAAAGGTTGAAGGTAGGAGGAGAAGGGGATGACAGAGGATGAGATGACTGAATGGCATCACTGACTCAATGGATGTGAGTTTGAGCAAGCTGCAGAAGGTGAAGGACAGGAAAGCCTGGCATGCTGCAGTCTGTGGGGCCACAAAGAGTTGGGACGCGACTGCATGAACAGCAGCAAATAGTACAATAATTGCAACCATATACTCTGGAGTTAGGCTACTGTGTGACTGTGCCACATTCTTTCATTTTAATGACTCCTGGGTTTATTATCTATAAAATTAGAGTAATAATATATTATCTGTGTCATACAGTTATTATGAGGATTAAAGGGGATACTTATCGCAGTGCCATTTGTTGTACCTGATCTGTGCTCTGAGAGCTCTGTTAGGTGCTGAAAATAGAGAAATGAATCCCTGCCCTCAAGGAGCTCAGGAGGGAAAACTGTAATACACTTGAAAATATGATATAATAAGTGCCATAATATAGAAGGAGATTCTACAAGTTTATGAACATTTATTTATCCACAGACTGATTGATTCTTTGCTTCAATGTTAGATTTTATACAATCCTTTTTCTTTATTGTTTTCTGTCCTTACGTCCATGTGTTACTCATATGGTGTCAAGAAGGGATTTACTGGGGACTGGAATTGTAAGCATATTTAACGATTGGCATTATATTTAATAGGCTAACTCGATACTCTGATTAAAACATGAAATGCATTGATCAAGGGATCGTCAAGCAATTTTTCTTACCAGTTGTAAGTCAGAGTGTCACAGATACTGGAACATGATGCTTTAGATTAAGGAATCCTGGAACTACATACATTTCTCAAAATCATCCTGTTGGGAGGAAACCTTTAGAAATGTTAACTCTGGTCCATATTGCCAGTGGTCCTTAAGTTGTAGATATTTAGCTGAAAGTACAACTGTCATAAGATATACTCCTTGACTTTTCTTGGAAATCAGTAAATCAAGTTAAGCTTGTCCAAATAGTAGGGCATCCTTATTTTTTATTGTTTATTTTTTATTTTCACACAGAACTTAGGAAACCATTTCTGTTTGATGATACAAAAACAAGAGCTATTTCAAGCTCAATATGTGAAGATTAAGTGTTCTTCAATTCTGCCTTTGATCTGTTTCAAGAGGAATTATTTATCTTAAACTGTGATACAAGAAAGCAATTCAACAGGGAGAATTGTTAAATCAATATTAAAGTGAATTCCTGAGGGAGATTGGGGGAATTTCCATTCATAGTGAGTAGTCTGTAGATGATTAAATTACAGTTTTGATTACAGACATTAGCATGGATTGCTTAGTTAACCTCTTCAGCCTAATTCTTTTCAGTCCAATGGCCTGATCAAGCATATTCCTATTAAGTTACTTAATGATTATAGAAATAAGCATTTGTATGTATGATCCTTTTACCCATACATCCATTTGCTTCCTCTCCAAAACCCTACATATGCATATACAAAGTGCTTGATTTTATATATTTTTTTACTTTATGAAGTACTGTATAGACTGTCTCGTTAGCTTGCCTTTCATTGTACTAAATCTGTGAGTGATAAAGTAGATGGTTCCTGCCCTTCAGCAGAACTGCAGTTTTTAAAAATTAACATGGACCCACACTGAGAGTTACTTGAAGCTAATATAAGACTCCTAAAGATTTGCATCAGAACAGAGGGGAAAGCGGGAATAGCATTCCCCTTTTAATCTGTGTAGTAGAGAAATGCCCCAGTTCTTTTTCTTTGGGATCAGAGCTCTTTAACTTTGCTCCATGAAGCATTTCCAACCTGCCACCCTGAAGAGTTCTTTCCTTTTGAGTCCTGGCAGTAATTGCAGGTGTAAGTGCCTAGAAAGTATATACTTGTGATTCTTCGTCAGTTTGCCTTTTTTAATCTGTTGATGAGTATGTAGCAGTTTTTTTTTTTTTTTATGGCTAAAGTGCCTTAGAAAGCATCACTACAAACAAAGCTAGTGAAGGTGATGGAATTCCAGTTGAGCTATTTCAAATCCTGAAAGACGATGCTGTGAAAGTGCTGCACTCAATATGCCAGCAAATTTGGAAAACTCAGCAGTGGCCACAGGACTGGAAAAGGTCAGTTTTCATTCCAATCCCAAAGAAAGGCAATGCCAAAGAATGCTCAAACTACCACACAATTGCACTCATCTCATATGCTAGTAAAGTAATGCTCAAAATTCTCCAAGCCAGGCTTCATCAATATGTGAACCGTGAACTTTCTGATGTTCAAGCTGGTTTTAGAAAAGGCAGAGGAACCAGAGATCAAATTGCCAACATCCTCTGGATCATCGAAAAAGCAAGAGAGTTCCACAAAAACATCTATTTCTGCTCTATTGACTATGCCAAAGCCTTTGACTGTGTGGATCACAATAAATTGTGGAAAATTCTTCAAGAGATGGGCATACCAGACCACCTGACCTGCCTCTTGAGAAACCTGTATGCAGGTCAGGAAGCAATAGTTAGAATTGGACATGGAACAACAGACTGGTTCCAAATAGGAAAAGAAGTACATCAAGGCTGTATATTGTCACCCTGCTTATTTAACTTCTATGCAGAGTACATCATGAGAAATGCTAGACTGGAAGAAACACAAGCTGGAATTAAGATTGCCAGGAGAAATATCAATAACCTCAGATATGCAGATGACACCACCCTTATGGCAGAAAGTGAAGAAGAACTAGAAAGCCTCTTGATCAAAGTGAAAGAAGAGAGTGAAAAAGTTGGCTTAAAGCTCACCATTCAGGAAACGAAGATCATGGCATCTGGTCCCATCATTTCATGGGAAATAGATGGGGAAACAGTAGAAACAGTGTCAGGCTTTATTTTGGGGGGCTCCAAAATCACTGCAGATGGTGACTGCAGCCATGACATTAAAAGACGCTTACTCCTTGGAAGAAAAGTTATGACCAACCTAGATAGCATATTCAAAAGTAGAGACATTACTTTGCCGACTAAGGTCCGTCTAGTCAAGGCTATGGTTTCTCCAGTGGTCATGTATGGATGTGAGAGTTGGACTGTGAAGAAGGCTGAGTGCCGAAGAATTGATGCTTTTGAACTGTGTTGTTGGAGAAGACTCTTGAGAGTCCCTTGGACTGCAAGGAGATCCAACCAGTCCATTCTGAAGGAGATCAGCCCTGGGATTTCTTTGGAAGGAATGATGCTAAAGCTGAAACTCCAGTACTTTGGCCACTTCATGTGAAGAGTTGACTCATTGGAAAAGACTCTGATGCTGGGAGAGATTGGGGGCAGGAGGAGAAGGGGACGACAGAGGATGAGATGGGTGGATAGCATCACCGACTCGATGGACATGAGTCTGAGTGAACTCCGGGAGTTGGTGGTAGACAGGGAGGCCTGGCGTGCTGCGATTCATGGGGTCAAAAAGAGTCAGACACGACTGAGCGACTGAACTGAACTGAACTGAAAGTGATAGTGGTAAATTATCTTTGATTAAGGACTTGAAATTTTCCTCCTATGGAGCAAGGGCATGGTACACTTTAAAAAAAAAAAAGTAACATTCATATATAAACATACACAATTTATACAGGCACTAATTATAAATAGATATAGCTCAATTATTATTAAAAAGTGAACACAGACTTCCCTTTTTCCAGTCTGGCATGTAAAGAGCTAGGAAGTTGTCATCTGTCCCGACAAGTGAAAAGCTGAGAAGACTGTGAAAATATCAATAACTCTTACTTGATCTTTCAGAGAAGTGACCACACTGCTGCCACCAAATTGGAGTATTAGGCAAATACAGAGAATGATAACTTAGGAAAACCTAAAGTATAATTGAGTGTCCAGAGTCCCTCCATCTTTTAATTTTTAACTCCGCTGTATGTAGTTTGGGCCTCGTGTTCAGACTATAATGGCAGCTGTAGGTTTTCTTCTCTAGTAGCAAAATGGCTGCGAGGTCACAATTTTAAACCTTATATCCTCATGCTCTATCCATCTAAAAGCAGATAGCTAGCTACTATGGAACTCCCTGTGAATTAAGAGGATGATCAGCTCATCAGGATCCATCCTTGGCACTGGATAGAGATTCAGTTCTATCCAGACCAAATAGAGCTGTGAATGGGGGCAGAGTGATTTTTCCAAAATGTATTTGCAGACTTTTCCAAGAAGGGAGAAAAAGATAGTAGACAATAAATCATAAATGTTTACTAAGATTTTCAGTGATATTACTACTTATCTTTTATTTAAAACATATATGCTTATGCATATGTGTCTAGTCTATGAGGACTAGTCTATGAGGCCTAGCATGGAGTTTGTGCATATATCTGTTTAAAATAGTTCTTTGAGTGATTTTGTTGCACTTCTGTGGTCAAGAACTGCTGATAGTATATCACTTAATTTTTGTATGTTGAAATACAAAAGTTATGTGAGATATGTTTCTGCCTCCAGAGGGCACTATTTCTTTAACAAGCAGTGTGTGTGTGTGAGAGAGAGTTTGTGTGTGTGCATACACACATCTGCGTGCATCTGCTCATTCATGTCCAACTCTTTGGGACCCCTGCCAGGCTCCTCTGTCCATGAAATTCCCCAGGCAAGAATACTGGAGTAGGTTGTCATTTCCTACTCCAAGGAATCTTCCTGACCCAAGGATCATACTTGCATCTCTTAACACCTCCTGCATTGGCAGGCAGATTCTTTACTACTGTGCTACCTGGGAAGCCCCTTAAGCAAAGAAGAAATTAGTTGCTTTGTTTATAAGCTGATTCATTTAAAATTTAATTTAGGAGTTAGATGATGTGTTCTTGACTTTCTAATCAGATCATAACGATTGAGAGTGTTTTGGTTTCAACTGTAGTACTACTCTTTAGGAAGTGCAAACTGATTTTGCTAACAGTCTCGTAAGTGATAATTAGTTATCTTTTTTTTTTTTAGAAATATCTTACCAAATAACTCAGTGTATTCTAGTGTATAAATACAAAAAAAAGATATTATGAAATCTTTTCGTGTGCTTCTTTCCTTCTATTCTTTTTTTTTTTTTAAGATTTTTTTGATGTGGACCTTTAAAAAAAAAAAAAAGCCTTTACTGAATTTGTAACAATACTGCTTCTGTTCTATGTTTTGGCTTTTTGGCCAGAGGCATGTGGGATCTTAGTTCCCCAACCATGTATCGAACCCAGGCCTCTGCTTGGGGAGCTCAGAGTCTTAACCATTGGACCACCAGGGAAGTCCCTCAGCCTGCTTTGTTTTATTCCTCTGATAAAAGTGAAAATGTTTTTCGCTCAGTTGTTGTCTGACTCTTCACAACCCCATGGACTGTAGCCTGCTAAGCTCCTGTCCATGGAGTTCTCTACGCAAGAATACTGGAGTGGGTAGCCATTCCCTTCTTCAGGGGATCTTCCCAACCCAGGGATTGAACCTTGGTAGGAGAAGGCGATGGCACCCCACTCCAGTACTCTTGCCTGGAAAATCCCATGGTTGGAGGAGCGTGGTGGGCTGCAGGCCATGGGATCCCTAAGAGTCGGACACAACTGAGTGACTTCACTTTCACTCTTCACTTTCATGCATTGGAGAAGGAAATGGCAACCCTCTCCAATGTTCTTGCCTTGAGTATCCCAGGGATGGAGGAGCCTGGTGGGCTGCTGTCTCTGGGGTCGCACAGAGTCGGACACAACTGAAGCGACTTACCAGCAGCAGCAACAGCACTAATCATGTTTTGTAATATTGATTTTCTTCCTGAATTGTGAGATCCTTGAGGGTGAAAGATACTAAAGCTGAAACTCCAGTACTTTGGCCACCTCATGCAAAGAGTTGACTCATTGGAAAAGACTCTGATGCTGGGAGGGATTGGGGGCAGGAGGAGAAGGGGCCGACAGAGGATGAGATGGGTGGGTGGCATCACTGACTCGCTGGACGTGAGTCTGAATGAACTCCGGGAGTTGGTGATGGACAGGGAGGCCTGGTGTGCTGCGATTCATGGGGTCACAAAGAGTTGGACACAACTGAGCAACTGAACTGAACTGAACTGAGGGTGAAAGATGTCTCAGTGTCTTTCTACTGCTTTAATTCATAGGACATGATATAAATGATACATTAAGTTAAGTTGTGTTCACATGTATGTGACTGATAACGGTGAGTGATACTTAGGTCTCCTCTTAGTCAAGATATGAATTTAAATAGTATTAGGTTTGTGTGTGTGTGTGTTTTGTTTTTGGCCATGATGCATGGCTTGTGGGATATTAGTTCCCTGACTAGAAATTGAACCTGCGTCCTCAGCAGTGAAAGCATGGAGTCCCAACCATTGGACCATCAGGGGATTTCCAATAAGTATTAGTTTTGCCAGAAATATCCATTCCATTGTAGTCAGAGAACATACTTTGTATGATATCAGTTTTTTAAAAGCCCCAGTCCTAGCTTTTTGGCACCAGGGACTTTTTTCATGGAAGACAGCTTTTCCACAGGTGGGGATGGGGTAAAGTGGGAGGTGAATGATTTTAGGTTCACATCTGTTCACTTCCTGCTAGATGGCCTGGTTGGGGAACCTTGCTTTTAAAGATTTCTTTTATGACCTAACATTTGCTCTGTTGTGGATAGTGTCCCATGTTCCTTTGAGACTAATGCATGGTCTGCTAATGTTGAATGTTCAATAGATGTCTGTTAGTTGGAGAATCTCAGGGATGGAGGAGCCTAGTGGGCTGCCATCTGTGGGGTCGCACAGAGTTGGACACGACTGAAGTGACTTAGCAGCAGCAGCAGTTGGTTTATATTATTGATCAAATCGTCCTTGTCTTCTGTCTGCTCAGATCTGCTGTTGAACTCCTGTAGTGATTTTTTTTGTTTGTTTCATTTATTGTATTTTTCAACTACAGAATTTCTGTTAGGTTCTTTATTTTCAAGTAGTTTCTATCTCTCTATAGTTAATTTTGTCAGGTATTGTTCTCATATTTTCCTTTAGTTCTTTGATTATTTTAAAGACTGGTTTAAAACCTTTGTCCAATATCTCATACTTTCTTGTTTCTTTGTGCAACTTGCAAATTTTATTAAAATCTGGACATTTAAAATAATGTAACATGGATGGATCTAGAGATTGTCATACTGAATGAAGTAAGTCAGACACAGATAAATACCATATGATTTCGCTTATATGTGAAACCTTAAAAGTGGGTACAAAATGAACTTATTTACAAAACAGAAGTAGAATCACAGATGTGGAAAACAAACTTATGGTTATCAGGGGATAAGCGGGGGAGAGAGAAACTGGGAGATTGAGATTGACATATTGATTGAGATTGACATATGCACACTATGATAGATAACTAATTAGAACCTACTCTATAGCATAGAGAACTCTACTCAATACTCTGTAATGGCCTATATGGGAAAAGAATCTTTAAAAAGAGTGGATATGTATGTATAACTGATTCACTTTGCTGTACATCTGAAACTAACATAACATTGTGAATCAATTATATGCCAATGAAAATTAAAAATAAAGCAGTATTGTAATGTGGCAATTCTGATAATCAGATTCTCCTTTCTCCCCAAGGTTGGTTGTTTCTTCCTGGTAGGTGGTTGGTTGTCTCATGACTTTTCTGAATTAATTCTGTAAAGTCTGCATTTTTTGTCATCTGTGGCCACTGAAGTCTCTGCTTAGTTAGCTTAGTGACCAGCTAATGATTGGACACAGATTTCCATAAAAATCTGGAACCAATCAGTCTCTCAGTCTTTTTGAGGGACTCTCTGTATTTATTGGGGCATGCCTTCAGCAATCAGGCATTTGACACCTCTGTGTTAACCTCACATCCTTCTTGCACAGAACTTCAGGGTCAGCTATAAATGAGAGCTTAGAGCTTTCTCAGGTCTTTCTGGAGTATGTTCACAGCCCTACACATGTACACAGTCTTCTAGCTTCCCAGGAATATGTCAGAGGTTTTCAAAGCCATCTATGGACATTTCATTTCCCAGTTTTTCCTTTTAAGCTTTTTGGCTCACTTAGTGTGTACCCTAGTTGTTATCTGCCACCTAAAGTGTCTGTGATGTTACACAATTGCCTGTAATTGTTTTTAACAAATGCCCCCAGGAAAAAGGCTTTTTGCTCTCGACAATCCTGTTTTTAGGTCATGTTAAAGACGTCTCTGCAAGTGGAGTCTTCCAGGGAATCACCAGAAAGATCAGCTAATGATAATTCTCTGGGAATATGGCTTTAAAGGAGTGCCAACTCATTCTGCCCCTGCTGTGTTCGCTGACAGGCCAACACAGGTTTTTACCACTGTTGTGGGTCAAACAGGAGATGACAAGGGTGAACATTGGCATTCTAGGAATCAGTGAACTGGACATTCTAGGAATCAAGATGGACTGGAACGTGTGAATTGAACTCAGATGACCATTATATCTACTACTGAGGGCAGGAATCCTTTAGAAGAAATGGAGTAGCCATCATGGTCAACAGAAGAGTCCGAAATGCAGTACTTGGATGCAATCTCAAAAACGACAGAATGATCTCTGTTCGTTTCCAAGGCAAATCGTTCAATATCACGGTAATCTAAGTTTATGCCCCAACCAGTAACGCTGAAGAAGCTGAAGCTGAACAGTTCTATGAACCCTACAAGACCTTCTAGAACTAACATCCAAAAAAGATGTCCTTTTCATTATAAGGGACTGGAATGCAAAAGTAGGAAGTCAAGACATACCTGGAGTAACAGGCAGATTTGGCCTTGGAGTACAAAATGAAGCAGGGCAAAGGCTAATAGAGTTCTGCCAAGAAAATGCACTGGTCATAGCAAACACCCTCTTCCAACAACACAAGAGAAGACTCTACACATGGACATCATCAGATGGTCGACACCGAAATCATTGATTATATTCTTTGCAGCTGAAGATGGAGAAGTTCTATACAGTCAGCAAAAACAAGACCGGGAACTGAGTGGCCCAGATCATGAACTCCTTATTGCCAAATTCAGACTGAAATTGAAGAAAGTGGAGAAAACCACTAGACCATTCAGGTATGGCCTAAATCAAATGCCTTACAGTGGAAGTGAGAAATAGATTTAAGGGACTAGATCTGATAGATAGAGTGCCTGATGAACTATGGAATGAGGTTCGTGACATTGTACAGGAGACAAGAATCAACAACATGCCCAAGAAAAAGAAATGCAAAAAAGCAAAGTGGTTGTCTGAGGAGGCCTTACAAATAGCTGTGAAAAGAAGGGAAGTGAAAAGCAAAGGAGAAAAGGAAAGATATACCCATTTGAATGCAGAGTTCCAAAGAATAGCAAGAAGAGATAAAAAAGCCTTCCTCAGTGATCAATGCAAAGAAATAGAGGAAAACAATAGAATGGGAAAGACTAGAGATCTCTTCAAGAAAATGAGAGATACCAAGGGAACATTTCATGCAATGATAGGCTCAATAAAGGACAAAAATGGTATGGACTTAACAGAAGCAGAAGATATTAAGACGAGGTGGCAAGAATACACAAAAGAACTATACAGAAAAGATCTTCATGACCCAGATAATCACGATGGTGTGATCACTCACCTAGAGCCAGACATCCTGGAATGTGAAGTCAAGTGGGCCTTAGGAAGCATCACTACGAAAAAAGCTAGTGGAGGTGATGGAATTCCAGTTGAGCTGTTTCAAATCCTGAAAGACGATGCTGTGAAAGTGCTGCACTCAATATGCCAGCAAATTTGGAAAACTCAGCAGTGGCCACAGGACTGGAAAAGGTCAGTTTTCATTCCAATCCCAAAGAAAGGCAATGCCAAAGAATGCTCAAACTACTGCAGTTGCACTCATCTCACATGCTAGTAAAATGATGCTTAAAATTCTCCAAGCCAGGCTTCAGCAATACACGAACTGTGAAATTCCAGATGTTCAAGCTGGTTTTACAAAAGGCAGAGGAACCAGACATCAAATTGCCAACATCTGCTGGATCATCAAAAAAGCAAGAGAATTCCAGAAAAACATCTATTTCTGCTTTATTGACTATGCCAAAGCCTTTGACTGTGTGGATCACAATAAACTGGAAAATTCTGAAAGAGATGGGAATAGCAGACCACCTGACCTGCCTCTTGAGAAATCTGTATGCAGGTCAGGAAGCAACAGTTAGAACTGGACATGGAACAACAGACTGGTTCCAAATAGGAAAAGGAGTATGTCAAGGCTATATATTGTCACCCTGCTTATTTAACTTCTGTGCAGAGTACATCATGAGAAACGCTGGGCTGGAGGAAGCACAAGCTGGAATCAAGATTGCCAGGAGAAATATCAATAACCTCAGATATGCAGATGATACCACCCTTATGGCAGAAAGTGAAGAAGAACTAAAGGGCCTCTTGATGAAAGTAAAAGAAGAGAGTGAAAAAGTTGGCTTAAAGCTCAACATTCAGAAAACGAAGATCATGGCATCCGGTCCCATCACTTCATGGCAAATAGATGGGGAAACAGTGGTGACTTTATCACTGCAGATGGTGACTGCAGCCATGAAATTAAAAGACACCTACTCCTTGGAGGGAAAGTTATGACCAACCTAGACAGCCTATTAAAAAGCAGAGACATTATTTTGCCAACAAATGTCCATCTAGTCAAGGCTGTGGTTTTTCCTATGGTCATGTATGGATATGAGAGTTGGACTGTGAAGAAAGCTGAGTGACGAAGAATTGATGCTTTTAAACTGTGGTGTTGGAGAAGACTCTTGAGAGTCCCTTGGACTGCAAGGAGATCCAACCAGTCCATCATAAAGGAGATCAGTCCTGGTTGTTCATTGGAAGGACTGATGTTGAAGCTGAAACTCCAATACTTTAGCCACCTGATGCGAAGAGCTGACTCATTTGAAAAGACCCTGATGCTGGGAAAGATTGAGGACAGGAGGAGAAGGGGGCGACAGAAGATGAGATGGTTGGATGGCGTCACCGACTTGATGGACACGGGTTTAGGTGGACTCTGGGAGTTGGTTATGGACAGGGAGACCTGGCGTGCTGTGATTCATGGTGTCGCAAGGAGTCGGATAGGACTGAGTGATTGAACTGACAGACTGACTGTGGGATATTGATTTTCAAGGATACTGTGAACCTGGAGCTAGTGAGGAAAAGTGAAAAGGGGCACATTAAAACATCACAGAGCTTGTTTCCATACCAAGGTTCAGCAGTTTTTCATGAGTAGATGCTGCTTGAATTGCTGCAGGTTTTGAATTAATTTCTAGACCTCTGCAAAAATTGATTTTTGACAATTTTGCTAGTTTTCTTGTTGCTTTAATGGATCAGAAAATGTTTGAGTACTCTTACTCTGTTTTTTTTCGTCACTCCATTTCTTTTCTTTTGAGAAGTTAACCTTTTGGGGAGCAGTGGGTGGGGGTGGGCCTCTTCTACTCAAAACAGCAGTAATGATTTCATTTCTTATGTGATAGTCCAACTTAATTTCCCTCAGTGAGTCAGTGGATATAAGTCATCTGCATTCTTGACAACCTTTGTTTTCTGTTTCTGTTTCTCCCAAGGGTCTTAGAGCTGTGAGAACAGTTCAGAATTGATAACTGATAAGTTATACTACCAAATAAAGACAAAAAAAGTAAAAGTGAAGTTGGGGGGAAAAAGTGATATCAAATAGAGTACTTTCAACTAGAAATCCTACAGTTTTGTTGGATTTTGAATAAATGTTTAAAATATTAAACCAAAGAAATATAAAAAATAAAATTTGGAATTTTGAGAAAACTTGTTTATTTACCTGATTCTGTAACTTGTTTTTCACTTTTTGTTTTGTTGTATCCTGTCAGGATGCCCGACATGCAGCAGAGGGAGAAATATATACCAAGCTTAATCAGAAAATTGATGAATTTGTTCAGCTTGCTGATTATGACTGGACAATGTCTGAGCCAGATGGAAGAGCTAGTGGTTATTTAATGGATCTTATTAATTTTTTGAGAAGCATCTTTCAAGTGTTTACTCATTTGCCTGTAAGTATAAAAAATGTCAAAAAATTGTTATAATTTTGCTTACTAAAATATATTTTAGAATTCAGTTTTAGTTGGAGGCTTACTTGTTTAAACCACTTCCTAGTTTGAATATTTCCTTTTCTGTAAATCAATTTCTGAAAAATGTTAATTTAACTTTTATTTTGAGTTAAAATTGGTATATGACATCATGTAAATTTCAGGTGTATAACATTATAAATTGGTATTTGTGAACACTACAGTGACCACTATCGTAAATCTAGTTACCATCTACTTCACCCTCCCCCAGCTCCTAACCCTCTGGTAACCACCAGTCTGTTCTGTGTATCTATGAATTTGTTTTTGTTTTGTTTGATTCTACATAAAAGTGAAATCCTATGGTATTTGTCTTTCTCAATCTGACTTACTTCACTTAGCATAATACCCTCCTGGTCCATCCATGTTGTCGCAATGGCAAAATTTCCTTCCTTTTTTATAGCTGTGTGGCATTCTGTTGTATATATATGGCACATTTTCATTATCCGTTCATGGATACTTAGGTTGTTCTCATATCTTGGCTGTTGTAAATTATGCTTCAATGATCATAGTGGTGTATATACTTTCAAATTAGTATTTTTCCTTTTTTTCAAATAAATATACACAACTGAAACAGCTAGATCATATGGCAGTTCTACTGTTAATTTTTTGAGGAATCTCTGTATTATTTTCCATAGTGGTTACACCAGTTTACATTCTCACCAACAGCATATGGGGGTTCCCTTTTCTCCACATTCTCTGCAATACTTATTATTTCTGGGTTTTTGTTTTTTGTTTTAAATAATAGCCATTCTAATAGATGTGAGGTGATATCTCATTGAAGTTTTGATTTGCATTTTCCTCATGGTTAGTGATGTTGAACATCTTTTCATGTGCCTGCTGGCCATCTGTATGGCCAGCAAAATGGCTTTAGAGAAATGGCTCTTCAGATCTGCCCAGTTTTTGAGTTGTTGGGTTTTTTGTTGTTGAATTATGTGAGTTCATTATACAGCAAGGATATTAACTGCTATTGTATATAATTTGCAAAAATCTCTTCTATTTTGTGGGTTGCTTTTCATTTTGTTGATGGTTTCCTTCACCATCAGAAAACGTTTTTTAGTTTCATGGAGTCTCATTTGTTTATTTTTGCTTTCGTTTCTCTTACCTTTGGAGTCAGATCTAAAAAAAACATGGCTAAGACCAATGTCAGGGAGGTCACCTCCTATGTTTTCTTATAGGAACTCTATAATTTCAAGTCTTTTTATTCATATATTTTTGGTTGTGCTGGGTCTTTGTTGCTACTCATGGGCTTTGTCTAGTTGCCGTGAGTGGGGGCTGCTCTTCCTTGTGGTACACAGGCTTCCCACTGAGGTGGCCTCTCCTGCTGTGGAGCATAGGCTCTAGGCACTGGGCTTCAGTACTTGTGGCTCACGGTATCTAGAGTGTGGGCTCAGTAGCTGTGGTGTACGGGCTGTTGTTGCTCTGTGGCATGTGGAATCTTCCCACTAGAGGTCAAACCTGTGTCCCCTGCATTGGCAGACAGACTCCCATCCACTGTACCACCAGGGAAGTCCAGTTCCAAGTTTTTAATCGATTTGAGTTAATTTTTTTGTATAGTATATGTAGTGGTCTAGTTTCATATTTTTGCGTGTGGCTGCCCAGTTTTCCCAACCCTGTTTATTGAAGAGATTCTCTTTTCCCCATTGTATGTTCTTGGCTTCTTTGCTGTAAATTAGTTGTCCATGTATGCGTGGGTTTATTCCTGGACTCTCTATTTTGCTCCACTGTTCTGTGTGTCTATTTTTATACCAATGCCATGTTTTGATTAGTGTGCCTTTGTAGTATAGTTTGAAATCAGGAATCATGATACCTCTTTAATCAATTGTTTGAAACTTTAATTTGTTTTACTTTTTAAGCCAGATAACTTACAACTCACTTCCCACCAAAGCCAAAACAAAGCCCTGAAACTGACAACATATTCTTAACTAGAAATAAACTGATAGAAGTAGTTTTCATGAAACTACTTCAATATGATCAGTGACTTTTCTTTTAGAAAAGGCCAAGAAATTATTGGATATTTGTAGACCAGAGACTAAAAGTAAAATAGGAGCATTGCTCCATCCTGTTATGTAGTCATAGTACATTTACATCTTGAATAATCTGTTGATGAACAGATTATTTGAGTGTGAGTAGGCTGAAACACTGGATTCTTCCTATGAGGGATGCAAAGGGAATTCCCTGGCAATCCAGTAGTTGAGAATCCATGCTTTCGCTGCTGGGGGCCCAGTTCAATCACTGGTTGAGGAACTAAGATCCCACAAGCCTAGTGGCACTACCAAAGAAAGAAAAAGGTAGGCAAGACCAAACAGAGGATGGTGGGATGCACATTTTCTCATTCAGTTCAGTTCAGTCGCTCAGTCGTGTCCAACTCTTTGTGACCCCATGAACCACAGCATGCCAGGCCTCCCTGTCCATCACCAGCTCCCGGAGTTCACCCACACTCATGTGCATCCAGTTGGTGGTGCCATCCAGCCATCTCATCCTCTGTCGTCCCCTTCTCCTCCTGCCTCCAATCCCTCCCAGCATCAGGGTCTTTTCCAATGAGTGAACTCTTCGCGTGAGGTGGCCAAAGTATTAGAGTTTCAGCCTCAGCATCAGTCCTTCCAATGAACACCCAGAACTGGTCTCCTTTAGGATGGACTAGTTGAATCTCCTTGCAGTCCAAGGGACTCTCAAGAGTCTTCTCCAACACCATAGTTCAAAAGCATCAATTCTTTGGCACTCAGCTTTCTTCACAGTCCAACTCTCCCATCCATACATGACCACTGGAAAAACCATAGCCTTGACTAGACGGACCTTTGTTGGCAAAGTAATGTCTCTGCTTTTTAATATGCTGTCTAGGTTGGTCACTTTCCTTCCAAGGAGTAAGCATCTTTTAATTTCATGGCTGCAGTCACCATCTGCAGTGATTTTGGAGCCCCCAAAAATAAAGTCACCACTGTTTCCCCATCTATCTCCCATGAAGTGATGGGACCGGATGCCATGATCTTCGTTTTCTGAATGTTGAGCTTTAAGCCAACTTTTTCACTCTCCTCTTTCACTTTCATCAAGAGGCTTTTTAGTTCTTCTTCACTTTCTGCCATAAGGGTGGTGTCATCTGCATATCTGAGGTTATTGATATTTCTCCTGGCAATCTTGATTCCAGCTTGTGTTTCTTCCAGTTCAGCATTTCTTATGATGTACTCTGCATAGAAGTTAAATAAGCAGGGTGACAATATACAGCCTTGACATACCCCTTTTCCTATTTGGAACCAGTCTGTTGTTCCATGTCCAGTTCGAACTGTTGCTTCCTGACCTGCATACAGATTTCTCAAGAGGCAGGTCAGGTGGTCTGCTATTCCCATCTCTTTCAGAATTTTCCACAGTTTATTGTGATCCACATTTTCTCTTTAGTTATACTCTAAACTAACAGAACTACTATTAAAATGTGAATGGAATAGTTTTGTACAAAAAAAGTAGGAAGAAATTTTGACCTTTTTAATATCATTATAAGATATAGGTGGACACAAAAAAGTGAAATCTGAAGCCTACCCAACTGCCTCTAACCATCTCCTTGTTTAAAATGAAAAGAAAAAAAAGGATGTTATTCTCCCCATCTATTTCTCTATCAAAGGGCCAGTTAGAATATTTGAAGGAAGGTATTGCTTAAAAGTAGAAGAATTTCTAAAAGAGATTTTTATAGTGGATCTGTGCCAAAGAGCTTTTAGAAGCTTACCCAGGGTTGATACTATATTCCTCACTATTTCTTCAGTTGAAAAAGGGAACCTGTGTATTATATATATAATTTTAATATCACCTCCCTAGTAGCTCAGTTGATAAAGGATCTGCCTGCAGTGTGGAAGACCCGGGTTCATACCCTGGGTCAGGAAGATCCCCTGGGGAAGGGAATGGCAACCCACTCCAGTATTCTTGCCTGGCGAATCCCATGGACAGAGACGCTGGTGGGCTACAGTCCATGAGGTCACAAAGAATTGGACACGACTGAGCAACTAAACAGTGTTACAGCAATTTAAAAAAAGTATGCATTAAATAGTTATTGAATTAATTTGCATTCACCCTGTCAGTATAAATCTCTGTGCTTCCAGCCAAAACCAGTTCTCACAAGTAAACACATTGCTCATGCGTGCACATATACACAGATACACATCATGTTTCTGTGCTTCACAGGTTGACATGAGATGATGGGTAAGGATTTTGTGCCTAGCTCAGGTGAGATTAAGAGAGATTATATATTAGAGATGTTTGGGGTAAATGCCGTACCTCAGGTGGCTGACATCTAGAGGGAAACCCTGCTTTTTCATAGGACGTACTCTGCTGACATTGAGAATGACAGACTCCTGTCACTCACCTGATCTATTACAATATTTTGTATAGTTTTAGGTGAGTGTGTGCCATTTTGGATTTTTATCTAAAATCCCATCTAACATGGGTTTTTCTGCAAGGAAAGTTCACTTTTATAAAATGTAGACCAACAAATTCAACAACAGCAATATATAGGACATGACCAAATAAGAAAATTATGGTTTACAGTTAGGAAAAGAAAAAAATGGTACTAATACAGTATATTCTTATTCAAGGGATGAACTCAAAGCATAATTCCCAAGCAAAAATATTAAGTTGTTGACTATGGTAAATTTTAGCAAGATTGATTATTATGGCTGAGTATATTAATTCTCTGAAATGCTGAAATTGTATAAAATATTCAGTTAGTTTGTGTTCTTTCAAGCAAAAAACAGTGTTATTAAATGCATTATTTTTCTAAGCAATATATGGTGATGTATAAGCTGCCATTTTAATTTAAATGTTTTAAGCTAGAAATAATCCCCCATCTTCAGTTACCTTTGGACCCAGATAGAGAGAGGGCCCAGTTTTGGACTCTCTCAAACTAAAAGAATCTTCATAAAGTATTTGTTCATCACAGTCAGTCAGTCCCAAGTCAACCAGCTTAGGTAGAATTAGTTATCCATGAAAAATTATGTGGAGGAGCTGGCTCTGGCTCCATGATTCTTGATTTTGACAGGGTTAATAAACAGTGCCATGAGTTATAGTCAATGGAAGCTGTGAAACCAAGGGTCACTCTTTGAAATAGTGCAAGTATTGGCCAGTATTGCAAGTAATTGGACAGACAAGTAGATCCTGTAGGATAAAGATAACTGTCTCACCCCATCCCTGAAAAAAAAGTACCTAAGACTGTCAGATTAAAAGCTCCATTCTTAACTTCACTACATATTTACTTTTTGTAAGTCCCTATGCTTGTTGCAAAAGATTATTTTCCCCATCAAAGAGAGTCATGACTTGTAGTTGCTGACCACATTGCCTAGTAAAGGTTTCATGGATTCTAGAAAAGTTATAATACACCTGATAGCATTTTGTTCTCTTCTCACAGGGTATGAGAACAATAGAACTTAATGAATGATAATGGTTTTGATGGAGCCGAGAGAAAGAACTTTGTTTTTCTCTTTTCTCTTTACCACTGTGGTTGTGGTAGGAAGCTGTAGAATTTGGAAGGTCACCAATAATGTCTACTTTAAATGCCTCTAGTCTCTATGGTTGAATGGGTGAGAGAACTGGTATATTATTTTCCTCACCTGTTTCTCTTAAGAGTCAGCCATCAAGCCTGTGCAGAGAATGAAAAGTAAAGAGTTGCCTTGCTTCCATGTTAGATTATCTCATCTGCATTTCCCTGTGCTCTAGCAGAGAAGCCAGGCTCTCTGCTGGCCACAGGAATTAACAGTAACTTAAAAAGCAATATTTATGATAATGACAAGTATTTCCCCATACCCAGAATGTTAAACTTCCCTACTAAATATATTATCTGTCTTCAGGAAACTTACCATTTAATGACTCAAGAGTTAAGCCCACTTATATGTTACTGTTCTTAGGGACCAGAGTGATGAAGGGAAGAGAGCACAGGGTGGTCTGTAGAGTTAGAAGGACTTATGTTTGAACCTGAGATTTTTAACTTCCTGGCTGTGGAGTCCCGGCAAGTTGCTTAACTTCTCTGAACTCCTTTACTTCCGCAAAATAGACATAATCCATTTTCCCCACAGGACTTCAGTTCCGTTCAGTTCAGTCGCTCAGTCGTGTCCGACTCTTTGCAACCCCATGAACCGCAGCACACCAGGCTTCCCTGTCCATCACCAACTCCAGGAGCCCACCTAAACTCGTGTCCATTGAGTTGGTGACACAGTCCAACCATCTCATCCTCTGACGTCCCCTTCTCCTTCCTGCCCTCAATCTTTCCCAGCATCAAGGTCTTTTCAAATGAGTCAGCTCTTCGCATCAGGTGGCCAAAGTATTGGAGTTTCAGCTTAAACACAGTCACCCATAGCACTATCAGAGAATGAAATAAAGTCATGTGTAGAATAGTTGGCTGGTAGGGTGCTTGACATAAAGTAGCCCCTATTAATAAATATTTTATCTTTCCTTCTTCTTTCTTCCTCTGTTTTAAAGCTTTTTATAGTATTAGTTTTAGTTCAGTATCATTACAGGTTTTTTTTCTTGTATTTATGCCTATATTTTTGGCTTGTATTATTTAGTTTTGAGTTCTGTGCTTTTGTATTATATTGCATTTAAAAAACTTCCTTAATTTTTAAAGATACTCACTATAAAGTATATTTATTTGAATAATTGTTATAGCTTGAGTACTTACAGTGGCTAATGGTCAGATGCTGGCTAATGTCAGTGAAGTGTGATTATTGCATGATATAAATATTATTTTATCCCCAAATCAATACTGTTGAAATCAGCAACGTTTACTCTTTCAAATGTGTAAGTGAACTTTCTTGTTTCTGATCATTTTTTTCCTGACAGTTAAAAACTATTGCTCAGTAAAGAAGAAAATTTTTAAAAAGTTATCTTCTATTATCTTTTAAAAGAAAAATTACTGTTAACATTTTGACATGTGTTCTACAAGTCATCTTTTTCTAATGCATTTATAACACTTTTAAGCCTGACTTGTAAGCAAGCTTCGTGTTTTTTAAATAAGATTTTATATTAGCTAGAAAATTTGAAAACCATTCAATTTTGAATTTTAAAACCATTCACTGTTAAATTTTTAAAAGCATTCAGCATTCATTCACCACTTACAAGTCTATAAATACAAGATATTGTTGAGCAGCTTGCAGTTATTTAGTAATTCATGACTGCCAAGGAGAACTCAGTAATCTTTTACTGTGAGTACAGTACCACCTAAAGACCCAGCAGTGATCCACTGGAAACAATAGTTACCGTTTCTTTCTTTCATATTTGCTAGTGATGTGTTTGTTAAAATACAGATGTTTTATTGATTTACAACCACTAAGGGATATGTGTAAATAATGAACCTGGTGCCACTAACTTTTTAATTTGCACTTTTAATTTCCATAAATAGTTCAAAAAACATTATGCTTTCTGTAAGTGAGAAATAAGTGTATATATCCAGTGAACGAAGGTGCATGATTTAGATAGAAATGGATAGTGTCTAACTTTTAAAACCTTACTCTTAAGAATTTTTTTCTGGAGATGCAGTACTATATTGAAAATCCTGAGATTCACGGTCTAGGCCTGATTATTCCAGTTAACCAACATTATGTAAGTTGACAAATCATTCAGACTCTGAATTAATTTGCTAATTAATATGTTTCATTTCATAAACTAAAAATAAGGTTGCTTTTTTAAAAATATTTTAAAAATAAAGGTTATTTTAAAAATTTGCTTCAGTTAATATGTATACATGGTAATAGGTCAGTTATCCCAGGAGACTTTGGGATGGAAAATAGCCTTCCCATCTCCCCCAACCACAGACTACCATTTCACCATACGTTTTCATTTCTTCTGGTGGTTATCTTAAAAAGAGAATATCTTGTGAGTCCCTACTATGAAACATAAGGCACATGTATTCAATAGCGACTTCTCACTTTGTCCTTTTTCTTCAGTTTGATGTTTTATTTCTTGGGTTTATCGTTTCCTTATATAAAATAGTTATACTATTTTTTGTTCCTTTTCTTTAGTCAGTATCTTAATTCACTTCTATGTACGATAAAGACATTAGCCTCCCTACCCTTCTCTCTGTCAATTCTTCATCTGATGTTTTCTGACTGCTATAGAGGCCTCTTTCTCTGCTTTGTACCAGTTGCTCTCTAGAATTGCTGTATAGCTGTTTACCTGGGACTTTCTTTCTCTGATCTCCAGAGTTGGAAACTGTATCATGGATTTCAAGTGTTTTTAGTGCTTTACTGGTTGGTTTTGCTAAACTGCCACAGTAACTTTCTCCTATTTAAGTCCTTGCATATCATGAAATACCTTCTCTGTCCTTGTGTTTGATTGATAGTAATTCTAGGTTTAATAGTTTTTCTCTGACGATTTTTGTTGCATTCCTCTGTTGTCTTTTGGCATCCAGGTTTTAGGATCTATTTTTTATTCTTTAATATTCTAAAATGTCATGATAATGTGAGGAGATGTAAGCTTTTATTTCATTTACTTAGCTCTTTATTCAATGACCCCTTTCTGTCAAAGGGGAAGTTCAGCACAGGAAGCTTCTCTTTTATTATTTTTCAGATAATTTTTTCCCTCCACTTTTCTGTTCTCTCTTTCCTGGACTCTATTAACTAGATGTTAGAGTTCCTAGACTGATCTTTATCTTTTATCTTTTCCTTCATTTCCTATCTCTTTTTTTGTTCTCTGTTTTGGGAGGAGTTCTCAATTTTATTTTCAGTCCATCTAGAGAATATTTTATTAGTTATATATTTTAATTTTTAAGGAGTCACTCTGTTTTAAATGTGTTCTTTTCTTATAGAATACTGTTCTTTCTTTTTTTTAAAAAATGTATATATTATCTTTCAAATCTCCCTGAGGTGTTAGATGTTTTTTTTTTTTTTTAATTAATTAATGTAATTGGCTGCTGAGGCCTCTTTAGTTGCAGCATGTGGGGTCTAGTTCCCTGACCAGGGATCGAACCTGGACCCCCTGAATTGGGAACACAGTGCCTTAGCCACTGGTCCACCAGGGAAGTCACTGGAGGGTTTTTTTAAAAGGATATTTTCTGTTCCTTGAATTATCTATCTTACCCTTGAATAGGTTTTTTCTTTGTTCTTCTCATTCTCTTTTAACAAAGAATGCCTGAAACACTGATTTGCATTTACTCTGCTACTCTATAAACACTCTATTTTTTGATAGATTTTTTTTTCCCCTCTTAGTTAGAAATCTGACTGGAAATTTTTTAAATTTGGGAGGTACTTTGCCTAGGATTCTTAACCTTAGAGTGAGCAGATATAGAGCTATCTGTGAGATTGTGGTTTCCTCTCTTCAGGGCTGACTTCATGGATATGTAACATGTCCTATGGCACATGGTCCTGAGTTTAGAAGGGTTCTGCATGTGCTTAGGTGCTTTGCTGGCATCTTGAAATTCTTACAGATTTTTGGACAAGGGACCCCACATTTTCATTTTGCACTGAGCTCCACAAATTGTGTAGCCATCACTGCCCCTCTTTCCATTGTTACAACACCCCCCCTTCCTCCTTCTTGCTCTCTCTCTTTTTTTTTCTACCTATACCAGGAGTCTCACCTCTCCCTCTAAAGTTTCTCTCACTGTGGAAAAATGCTTGTGCTCTGTAGTTAGGGGATCACTGGCACGGTTGTTCTAGAAATCTTTAGTTACTTACCCTGTTTCCCATTGCATTTCTGGCATCTGTCCTCTCTCATATGCACAACTGGACCTCTAATACCGAGCTGGCTCCGAACTCCACTGTAGCTCCCCTGGTAGCGTGTAATGGGCAGTTGCTTTCTCTTCTCTGTTTAATCTGTCTTCTGGGTGACTTCCCTGGTGGTCAAGGTGTTAAGACTCTGCACTTCCAATGCAGGGGGCACAGGCTTGATACCTGGTCGGAGAACTAAGATCCCGCATGTCTTGTGGTATGGCCTAAATAAATAAATAAATAAATAAACATTAAAAAAAAATCTGCTTTCTGTCTCCTAGAAGGTATCCCTTAATGAATTCCTCCACGTGCCTTCATTTTCTGTGTTGTTAAACATTTTATTCCTGTTTTGTAGTTTTGTGCTTCTTGTATCACTTGTATCTCAGGATCAGTGGGAAGCAAACACATTAACATAGTCTACTGTCTTGATTTTGAACAACTTCTTTCCTTCTCTTTGGAATAAAATGATTAGATGAGATCACCTCTAAGGTCCCTATATATAAAATTTATTATTAAGTGTCACACAGGTGTAAAGTACTAACTTAAACTTAGATTTATTCATTCTGGCACCTTATTTTCTTTTTCAGTTTTGCTCTTTTATGTTCTTTGTCCTTTGGTTCATACTTTTTTCCTGAATTAAATATATAGATGTGCATGTCTTTTGAATTCCCTGGAAACTGCAGAGGAGAACTTTAATAGTCAGTAGTGCAATCACAGGCTTTAATCACCCTTTCTTTTATGTGATACCAGAAAGAATTATATTAAAAATACAAAAATTATATTTTTAAATTGTTACATAAGCAGCTTTGAATACATTTTAGTACTTTCCTTATCAAGTGAAAACATGACCATATATTTATTGTATACATATATGCTAACAAATTACTTTTTTCTTATTTCAATATTAATCTTTAAATATATAATAATAATGACTAATGTTGATATGATGACTTATTGACTGTAACATAAAAATTGTATACTGTGAACAGTGATGAAAGCATCACAAGTCCTGTGACTTACCTGGTGTTCATGTTTATATATTAAATGTTGTTGACTGACTTTTATTGACTACATTACAGAATTTTAGCTAAATTTCATCTTGGCTTTATGACTTTTATATCTCACATACAATTATATACCTCTTATACAATTTGAAAGATTTGGGGAAAAAATAGTTGAATAAAATAACTGTTGCGATGGGATTTTGCTAATCCAAACAAAATTTTTTTGGAAGTTAAATCTAGAAAGGACCTAGAGGTTACCTAGAGTCTAGTCCAGTCTTCCAGAAGAATGAATTGTCTGGATAACACAGCTGCCAACTCACTGCTTACTGTGGGTAATTACAGTGATCTACCTAGCTAGTTAAATGTCTTCCTCCATTTCTGCTTGTGGTTTCTCCTTTACTCCTTGTGTGTTTGGTAAAAAGGATAAGTTCCCATATGCAGGGCCACCTTCAGTTCAGGCTAGATCAGATATTCAGGTGTCACTAATAAATAGATTTTGAGTTTTAAATTGTAACAACAACAGAGTCAGCTGGCTTGTGTATGGTGTAATTTTTTACTGCTTTAAACACCACTTCTGTTGATATCAGAATACATTTTCCTTTTTTATGATTGCCTGTTTGACTTCCTTCTCAGACTAACAGCAGTGATCATGCAGCCATGTCGGTAAGTAGATACAAGCTCAAGCTAGCATGCGAATTAGAAAATAATGAACTTCCTGCAGGCTTATTTTTCTCTGCTTAGGTGCTTATGGAAACTTTTAATTGTTTTGGCAGTGTTCTTGATACATTTGTAGTTTTTGTGGAAGCCAGAGTTTGAAGATAATAACTAGTTGTTTTGGTGAAGCAATCAAGATTCTCTGGGACTTGATTGTGAAAGTTAACATTATGTTGCATCTGTGGTGAGTGCAGTGCTTTGGGGATATCTCTCTGTGGTCATCTCAGGTATGACAGGCCATGCTTGAGATATTTTCCTTATCTGCAAATGAGTTCAATAGTTCAATAAGAATATATACTCTAGAGATTTTTGTGAGGGTTAAAAGAGGTAGTATACATGAAATGTTCAGAAAAGTGCCTGGCATAAAATGAACACTCAAAACATATTAGTTGTTATATTTGTTTGTAAGATTATTTGTGCTTTTCCTGAATGCTTTTTCTTTACAACACTTATTCCAGACTCTACTTGTAGAAATCTCAGTGCATAACACAGGATAGCTCATGACCCAATTCAAATGTTTCTTTTTCACCAAGCCCAATAGTGTTCATTGCCTTCCTCAGCATCTACTCTTTTTAGGTGGCTTTGTCATATTTTGCTTTTTATTGTATTTGTTCATCCTTTTCACCTCCAGTTACAAGCTCTTAAGAGCCAAAATAAGAAATGTTGTCTGAGTATAGATATTGAAAAATATTCTTATTTTTGAAAAAATATCATCTAGCATTTGAAATTTAAATATTCCTAACCTACATTTTGTCCTTTCTGTTATTTCTTTTATCAAAGTTCAAATTTTGATTATCGTGATTGTCTTCTAATTTGTCTCTGCCAATAGTCTCTCATTACTTCTATTCATCCTACATATCAAAGCCAGATAATCCTCTACCAAAGCACATTTTAATTTCATTTTCTCTATTCAAAAATTTCAAGGTCTGTCACTTATCTACTGAATTAAGTGAAAATTCCACAGGCTAACAAATAAATGACCTCAGTCTCTTTCTGATACATTTTTGACCATGATTTAACCTGGGCGTTTAAAGTGGAAAAGTCACTGTGCCCTGCATCTAGCTTGAGTTTTCTACCTTGTCTTCATTTATAACTAAAAATTTTGAATCTCTTCCAAGAGCCATCTTTAATGCTACCTCTTTCATGAAGCTTTTACTGATTCTGCTTAACCTTATGTTGATACTTTGTCCCACTTTTGTGGTACTTATTTATATTTTGTCTTGAACCATGGTTGTAGACTTTCCTTCTTTCTACTCTCAGAATTTAATCTCATTATGTCAGAAACTATATCTACTCATCATGGTGTCTTCTATAGTACCAAAACAATGTCTTATGTGGAGGAAGTGTTTTATAAGTAGTTTTTTTTCTTCTTTTTTTAATTTATTTTTTATTTTACTTTACAATTCTGTACTGGTTTTGCCATACATTGACATGAATCCACCACGGGTGTACATATAAGTAGTTTTAAAGTTAACATGAGAGGAATAGTGAATAACTAGACTATTATAAAGATAATTTTCTTGTATGTTTAAAAAGTATGAAAAGTATACTGCAGGGAGTTCCCTGGTAGCCTAGGGGTTAGGATTCTAGGCTTTCACTGCCAGGCCCTGGGTTCCGTCTCTGGTCAGGGAACTAAGAATCCTGCAAGCTGTGTGGTGTGACCAAGAAAAAAAAGCATACTGTAAAAATCAGAAGTTTTGAATCAAGAAATTTGTCAAATATAGAATACTTTCTAGTTTTGAAGAGAAAGTTTACATTCTGTTATTTGCACATAGGAATTTAGAAAATGTCTATGTGAATGTGGTATAATAAAGATGGTATCAGTACCATCAGATGAGTAGAAATATTTGCATGGTTACTCATTCCTTATACACCTCCTTGAAAGGATAGTATAATAACTCTGATCACCACTCGCTAGATACAGCTATAAATGTTGAATAGTGATTAAAAAGAACCTATAGCATGAAAATAACTTGCAAATTCCCAACACTAAGGACTAACACTTTGACCTCTTGAAGAGACAGACCCTCAAGCTTTCACTTGACCTTTTTGCTCATTTAATAAATGTTCAGTTCATTTCAATAAATGTCATAGTTGTTAAGTACGTGCTCTTAAGCTATTAAGCATGCTTACAGATTTCCTGCAGATAGACCATATGCATATTCCGAATACAGAAGTGATACTAACCTTGCTATCCAAAAAAAGAACCTCAGATTGTTTCTTGTCCTGTATTTAAGAAGGATGATGGATTTGAAGATCAGTTTTAGATAAATGTGAGTGAATAATTTAGAAAGATTTGGCCCTTGAATGTCCAGTGTTTTTAAAAAGTTACTTATTTGAAATAGTTCTTTCTATGGTGATAAGCAAGGTATTTCTGTGACACATTTTGATACTTATTTCCATACTTTATAGTAAGTTACTTACAAGTACCCAAAAATCAACAAGAGCAAACCATTGACAGTATGGCAGTGGAGAAAGTTAGAGAACTTTGAGAGAAAACATAAATGAAAAAGTTGAAAGCAGTCAAGGTCCAGTGTTAGTAATAGAACTTCTATTTTTTCTTAAGCTTTTTCATAATGTAATAAAACAGTTAAGTGATTTTCACTGTTGGAAGTTAATTGCAAAAAAGAAATCTTGCTTTTTAGTTGAAAGTGAACATACTTGAATTTTATAACTTTAATCCTTTTGGGTATTAAGTTGATGTCTCTATTAGCTAAATACTGACTAATCTCGGTGAGAAATTTGATTTCATAAGTTTGTAAGCCTTATGTGCCAGGCTCCTCTGTCCATGGGATTCTCCTGGCAAGAATACTGGAGTGGGTTGCCATTTCCTTCTCCAGGGGATCTTCCCAACCCAGGGATCGAACCCGGGTCTCCTGCATTGCAGGCAGATGCTTTATCCTCTGAGCCACCAGGGAAGCCCATATATAGCATAGCATACTTAAATATTTCCCTGCTGTCAAAGGTTGTAGAAAACAGTATTTTGAATTGCTTTTAACGAGGGCATAGTTGGAAGAAGTAGTGGCATTAATAACAAAGGGCTTTTAGCATGAGAATTTTAGTAGGAAATCAGTGGATTAAGGGAGAAGTACAAAACCAACCTGTAAGTAACAGATTAAGGAGATATAAATGGAAATAAAGTGGACTCTATACACACACACACACAGTATTAGTACATACATGTATATGCACACTTACAAATAACCCTTTACTTCACTCTCTTATGGCTATAGATGAAACAGACTATGTAATTGATGCAAGCTTTATGAGCAAAGGATCGTTTTTAACAGGAAGATTCAGTATCAAAAACAGATGAAAACATACCATCTAGCAGTTTCACTACCAGATGGCAACAGAGAACTTGTGTTTGTAAGGGCACTTGAGTTTTTGCACATAGGGGTAAGTTCTAGGAATGCAAATAGTATCTTTCCTTTTAACCTGTATTACACAATAGAAAGAAAAAAATAGAAAATAGTTCTCTCCTCATACCACCCCTCACCAGAGTTAAGTAGGTCAAGGATTAGGGGAGAAAAGAGTCTAAAATATGTGGATAAGAGATTGTTTGAGTTGGAATTATGAGCAGATAAAGAAAGTGAAAAAGAGGTCAGATCCCCTGAAGTGAAAGAAAGGAGATGGTAGGGAAAGATGTTGGAGTCAGAAGTTTCCTGTGCAAGCCACTATCTGATGATGCTCAAGAACCTGTATTTTTTTTCTTCCCTGTATAGAACAGACAGGAATTGATAAGGGAGAGGATAAAAGAGATTATACTTTGCAGAGTGAAGTCCCAACAAAAGTGCAAGTTTAGTTATGTATATATGCAACAATGTTTAATCACTTCCTTTTCTTTCATTCAGGAGACTAGGTATTATAAGGAAGCTGTCCTGTTTTAAAACTTTCTGCCTCTGATGAAAATTGGTCTGATAGCTGGTAATAGCATTGAGATTTAAAGCCTTTGTCTGTTTAGAAACAAGAAGGAGACAGTTGACAAAGACCTACTATAGATGTCTGTAAGGACTTATTTTTCACTCTCAGAATATTGTTGAATGTCATTTGCAAGATTGTTTGTAGGAAAAAAGTGCTTAGTAGATGACTTACCTTGTTTGCTCCCTCCCCCCGTAATGAGTTTCGTTCTGTTTTAATATGTATCCTTCCCTCACAGGATACATTTCCCTGAATAGTTTAAACTCCCCTTCCAGGTACTCCCTCAACTGAAAGTGACTAATAGCATCTACCCCAACCACATTCCCACAAATCTAGGATTTAGCTCAATGAAATTACCTGTTCAAAAAATCCTCAACATTCTAGATGACTGTACCCCAAACCTTTGAGAATTCCCAAATTTGAGAGTATGGCTGTGCCATGTAATTTCTTTCAGAAAACACTGTAAGATACAGCTGAAAACTATAGATCTTAACAAGAGTTACTTTATCCATGTCAACTAACCGAAGACAGCTAAGCCACATTGACTTGGGGAGGTTGGGACTTTGACTGTATTCAGTCTCTGAATAGTTCCTTCCTGCCCACAACCCATTTCACAGAGTACAACTCAAATGTGAGTCTCAGCCAATGAAGCCCTACTTGTACTGGACTCTCGGAGCCATCCTTAAAAGGTTAAAATCTAGATATAAATGCCTTGAATGACAAAGGCCTACTCTGTGTTATGTTTACATATGTATGGCTATGTTTATAATATACTGGGCTTCCCCAGTGGCTCAGATAGTAAAGAATCTGCCTGCAATGCAGGGGACCTCAGTTTGATCTCTGATTGGAAGATCCCCTGGAGAAGGGAATGGCTCCTCACTCCAGTATTTTTGCCTGGAGAATTCCATGAACAGAGGAGCCTGGTGAGCTGCAGTCCATAGGGTGACAAACAGTCAGACATGATGAGTGGCTAACAGTTACTTACTTACCTCCTACCTATATATATTAATAAGAGAGAGTCAGCTTGGGTGACATTTGTCCATTTTACTAATGATTATGTGTAAATAGTCTATACTCTTCTAACTGGTTAGTAATTCTGACAACTTCTTTGCAAATTTTAAGTTGTACTGGGGTTGTGAAATAGTAGTTTTTAATGATTGTATAGTCCTAATACTCTGAGCTGGGTGCTTATGTAAAAAAAAAATGAGGCTCTGACTCTGCTATGACAGAGTTGTTGCTTTAATAACAGTTCT
Organism: Oryx dammah; assembly: GCF_014754425.2. Classification (NCBI taxonomy): domain Eukaryota; kingdom Metazoa; phylum Chordata; class Mammalia; order Artiodactyla; family Bovidae; genus Oryx; species Oryx dammah. The sequence goes on from NW_024070198.1 coordinate 13,823,352, forward strand.
TGGATGTTTCAGTTTTTCAGTCTTAATTCCTGTGGCTTGACCATAGTATTCAGTCACATGTGGAAGTTTACAGCTTGTCTTAAGCTTCTCTTGCATTTCTTATATTTGCCAAGGGAGAAGGTTATAGGGCCTTGATATTTTATTGCTTCCCTATTTAAACATGTACCTAATTGCCCAATTTGATGTTATCAAGTGAATTTAGGAGGTAGGAAATATCTCTGTCAGTTCCTACACAGCACAGACTAGCTTCCTCTTCATGCTACCTTGGACAAAAGTGTGTTTAATCTAGATTTCTGGTATAATCAGTAGCTTCAAAACCTTGACCTCTTCTAGACTTCACTGCCCTACTTGTCCTTGCATTCTCGTTCTTGATTAAAGTTAAGAGAAGTTTGAAGATATGAGACTGCTGTGACAGCAGCAATGATATTTGCAGGAAGCTAAAAATCTGAGTGCTATATGTCACCTAAGGCCATGTTCAAAAGATTGTTTAAGGAGAAGGAAAAGGCCACCAAAGTTTAATGAGATCTGTGGTTGGGATGGGACTCCCCTGGTGGCTCAGTGGTAAAGAACCCACCTGCGAGTGCAGAAGACTTAAGAGATATGCATTCAATCCCTGGGTCGGGAAGATCCCTTGGAAGAGGGCGTGGAAACCCATTCCAGTATTCTTGCCTGGAAAATCCCATGGACAGAGAGGCCAGGCAGGCTACAGTCCATGGGGTTGCAAAGAGTTGGACACGACTGAAGTGACAGCGTGCACACACGCGCACACACACACACACAGTTGGGATAAGGAAGTTAAGATAAGGCATGAAACAGAAATGTGCCATATATTATAAGTGACCTGAAATTTCCCCAGTTGGGAGAATTTTTTTCCCAACTTTAAGGTATTTCTGTTCTTTTTAATCCGTGCATGTGTGTGTGTGAATGTGCATGTTTCTGTGTCCCAAGAGCAACACTTTATGTTATGTCTCATATCGTTATGGTTGAGAATTGTTAAAAGAAGAAAAGCCTAAGAGAGGAGAGAGGGAATTCATAATTGGCTATGGGAATTGTGGTTAACTGATGTGATAACCAGTTCTTTGGGGACTAGAGCTACTTAGATGCAGACAGGAAGAGTATGAGAGGAATATAGAAATGTAAAGGAGGTATTTTGGAGAATGTTAGGGACATTAGAGTAAGTATATTTTGGTAGACCTATTAATTTGGGGGGGCGTAATCTCAAAACTGTTTTCAAGATTGTATTAAAGTTATTTTTTAAACTTGCTAAAGAAATTCATCTTGATATTTAAACCTTTAAACATACATTCTATATTATTGTGAATCAGAGACATTTCGGTATTATACCATGTGTTTAGCCAGAAAATAGATCAAAACCTTACTAGATGATGGAATCTTTGTATATTTGTGAAGTCACCTTGGGGAAATTTTCGTGTTTTAGGTATGCTTTTTTCCAGATTGAATAACATTTTTTATGTTTGAGTAGTAGTACATTTAAGTAGTTTCATATAGTAAAATTTAAATTAGTGATTCTTTTGTAAAATAGAAAGAATTATAATAGGTTTCTTAGATTAAAATGTCTATTTTTCAACTTGGCATCATTTTTCAGTAAGAATGCATTTCTGGTTTTAGTGTTGGATATTTGATGAAAGACCTCACTCTTTTAGACTATGTGTTTTAAAAGGCTAAAAATTGTGGTTCTTTAGGAGACTGACCAATTCATCAAAATATTTCCTTTCTTCTTTCGTCTTCCTTCTGAAAAGGCTATTTCGTATCTCATAACTGCAATTCACATTGCAAATTGAGAGGCAATAAGTTTGAATACTATAGCAGTATTTTGCTGTTTTTATTTAAATAACTTTAAAAGTCACACAGAATCAGAATTAATAAATTTGCTTACCAATGTTAGATTTAATATTCAAATTGACCATGATTTTCTTCAAGTTTTTAAGTTTTTCCTGACAAGAGTTACATAACTTTTCAAAACAAAACCTGTTAACAATTTAAAGAATAATAAATATAGTGCATAATATTTCTGAGTCTATATATTTTTTAACTTAAATGAAAAGTAGCTTATTGTGCAAAGTTGATCTTTTGTGAAGGTATAAATAAAAGAAAATGGATTCTCCTGGGATCTTTAAGGAAAATAGACCAACACAGAAAGAATGATTGTGATTTCAAGAGCACATTTTTATGTAAAGTGTATTTGAGAGAATGAAAGCAGCATTGAAAAATGCTTTCAAATAATTATTATTGAAATCAAGCCTTCCTATTTTATTAGATCTTTGAAATAAGAGAATGGTTAGACAGAAATGAAAACTTCAAATGAAAATTTAAATGTGTCAAATTAGTTTTTAAGTATTCTACATTTCTCCTACTATTATATTAGAGTAGATCTATCAAAGTGTTACTTTGAAACCAAAACTGTTTTGAGTTATAATCTAATAAAATGTGTTGTATTTTTGTTACCATGTCATTTTATGATGTTTCAAAGGAAACAGAGTATCTTTACCTAATCTATAATAGTAAATTATTCTGGAAATTTGGCTTGACATAAAAACAGATGTGTTTTCTTGATTCCTTTTAAACTGAGGGTTGGTGGTTCGTGGTTTATTGTTCCTGTGATTGGCATTAAAAGCCTTATTTCACAGCTTGCAGTGAGGGACTATTGGGTAAAGACTGTCTGTGTTCCACAAACTAAATTCAAAAAGTGTCAATCAAGGTCTCACATAGGTTACTTAGAGAATGAGTTTTCTTACTGATTTCACCAAATGTCGCCTCATGCTGTCTTTGATTGGCACAGCCTGGCAGGAAGGATGGATGAATCTGTCACCGACTGGTTAATTGTGTTGCTGGTCTCAGTCTGACATCAGGTCTTTGACTCTTAAGTGGCTCAATACAAAACAAATTAGCAGATTGTAGTCATATTTCTCATTCTATATGCTTTGACTTTGTTGAATGCAGTCCATAAATCATATTGACTGACACACAAGTAAATGATGAAAGCTGCTTTTGAGACATGAATCTAGAAAGCAGCACTGTGAAGGTGCCATGGAAGGATGCATATGGTTGACCCTTTGGGAATTTCCTAGGAGCCAAATGTCTCTTTACCACAATTGTTCTTAGAAGAAAAGCTTTTGGGTAATGCGAAAAGGATCTAATATGTCAGCAGATTCTCTTTTACAAGTTCCTTTGAAATACAAGAAGTTTGTCCAGGGGTTTTCTCTCTTTGCAAGTTGTTTTTCAGCAAAATGTGAGAGCAGGGTAAAAAAGTAGTTACCTTTAAAAGCTTGGCAGGTGTTTTTACATACTTATTGAAATTTATGTTAAAGAAAAAGAGAATGTTAGCAATAGTTGCAATTAACTTTTCAGACAACAGGAGCAGAAACTTCTAGGTGCTTGATACCAAATGTGCTGTATTTTCTCAGTCACTGCATTTAATTATTTTGGCTTTGTTTGTTGTATTGTTAAAAACCAGAACATCTATAATGAAAACGGCCAGTTTTAAAAGATAGTTGTAAAAGTACTTAGATTATTTTTGTTCTAGAAGGTGATACAATATTAAAGCATCAACAATAATAGCAAAATAGTGTTCAGAAAGGAGTGTTTTGGTTATACAAAAGTGTACCAACGGCTACAGGCATCAGAAATGTTTGGGGGATATGCAAGTTTCTGGAATATTAAAATTTTATGTCTCAAAATAAGTAATAGATAAAATTTAAGAATGTTTGCTCACATTTTATAGTCAAAAAGTACACATTAAAAAAATGATCTTATAGAATATAACTGTTTAAAGGATTTGAACCTTTTATCAATGTTGAGCTAGAAAAAGGAATTTTTCATTTCAGTATTTTATAAACATTTTAAACTTCTGTCTTTGAGAACAATAAGCCTGTATTTAATATACATAATCAAAGGAAATTGCATGTGTTACTTAAAGAGAAACACGTGTGAGTGTGTGTGTGTATGCACGTGCATGCACGCTTGTATGTTTTCATTACCCATATCCACCAAGTTTATGAAATAGCCTGTATTTTTGTACTAGTACCATTATTTTGGCTCCAGTACTATTGCTGCATAGTCATATGTAGCATCTGAACCCATGTTAAAATTTTACGCAATGTGTTTGTTTATGAAATGAATGTAGTAGTAACTGTTTTTGGCAGTTTATTAATCTGTTTTTGCAGTTAGTACATTATAGTGGCAACATAAGTAGGACGTGGAGCTGATTTGATGGAGAAGTACATTAAAACTAAAATGTGCTAATTGTTCCATTAGATCAAAATGACATTTCCATTAAGTTTTTTCAAGCCTATTACATTGTAATTAAGTTACATGCCATTGATTTCTTCTTTTTCTGTCTCTCCCCTCCTGCTTCTCATTCATATTGATATTATTCTGCTTGGGAAATGGAGCTGCATGTCTCCTAGACTAATTCTTTTTGATTTGGGGATCTTGAAGCACGCTGGGTTTTGCATTGTTTGTTAACATTCCTTTTTGGCAGTTCATCAGTATTTGTCAAATATATTGTTTGCATCAGCTTTTATCTCTAAAGTTTCTGATTTAGATATTGGCATTCCATTTCAAATGCAGTTTTTTTTACTGTGGATAGTGTCTAAATGCTAAAGATTCATAAGGACTCATAAAAGTTGCTTGCTTCTAGTCTGACTTGAAATGTGTAATCGACTGAACAATCTTTTAAAAATATATGTGTTCCTTGTTTTCTAACAGATCAGTCCTATGTAAACATTTTTGCATCAGTATATTATAGCATTTATGTTTGGAAGATTTTTGTGATTTTGTAGCTTTATTGGCCTTTGTGATAAGTAGGAAAAGCATAATGATCACATATCACTGGGTAAATATTTGTTAATGCTAATAAGGCAAAACATGGACATCTTACAAAAGTTCTTATTTCTAACCTTAGTCATAGATCTTTGAATCATATGGGTGTCAGTCCATCACCAAATCACATAATTGTGGGTTGGAGATAGCCATACTAGCAGTGATATTACACTGGAAAGCTTTACCTGAAAGTTTTCTTTTCAACTGTAGTTAAAATAAAAAGCCTGCTTGAAAGAACAATTTATACTAAAGGCAGTATTATATTGTGATTCAGCTATTTAATCTAGAAGCTAGACATTTAAAATTGTTTTTATAATTTTAAAGAAACTATAGCCTGAATCAAGGCTGTCAAAATTCATGAGGAGATTTAGGAGCTTATTATAGTAGAAAATATAATGATATTTTACTAAAAGACAACCACAAGTATTTGTAGCTCACTTAACTTTATATTTCTAAATTATCAGATGATTTTAAAACTTAATTTTTAAAACCTAATGAAAAGATCTGTAGATGATTGTGAAATCATATTGGTATGCAAGTGTCTTTTTCTCCCTCCTAATTGAAGCTGTACTCCAAACTAAGCTTCCTATTAGAAGTAAGAACTTAATGACTCAAAGTATATTTTATAAAGACATTTTACTTATTACATACATATGAAAGTATATGTTATAAAGTATATTAGGTATAGTTAAATTATAATAAATTACACTATTATTCTTGGCTTGGTTAATTATATAAAGGAAAGTTTAAAATGCATTATATGAATAAATGTTCCATCAACATGACAGTTATTTTATGTCACAAATGGCATATTTTAATGTGCGTTTTTAAAAATACTTGAGATATTTAAAGAGATATGGAATAATCAATAGATTTTAAACACAAACTTTAATTTTTCTACATACAATTATAGCTTTAATGATGTTTATATCATGAGAATGACAAGTCAACAGAATGTTACTTTCAGTTCTTATGCTAAAAGACAGCCACTCAGAATACAGAAAGGCTATCACTAAAAAAAATGCCATGAAAAATTTTTGTGATACTTTATGATATGATACGTTTCTATGTTTGTTTATTTTTTGGTTTGGATATTTGTTTTAAACAGGGGAAAGTTGCCCAGACTGCTTGCATGTCAGCCTGCCAGCATCTGTCAACATCCTTAATGCAGATGCTGCTGGACAGTGAGTTAAAACAGATAAGCATGGGAGCCGTTCAGCAGTTTAACCTAGATGTCATACAGTGTGAATGTAAGTACCTTATTGGTTAAAATGATGCATTTCTAGGAATCTATATGTAAATTCTATGGGAAAATAGTATAGAGTAGCATAGTTCATTGAAGAGAGAAGAGGCCTGATCCAGCTAAACTTTCGGCAGCCTTAGAAGCAGCTTCCTTCCAAGAAGAGAAAAATATTTCGGTTTCACATTTAGGGCCTCTAGAGTGGCACTAAAGTGACAATCTGAATGGATAATTTAAAAGGTGATTTATTTATAATTCTTTTTTTTTTTTCTTTATTCCTTCTGGTCATTCTTGTCTTCTTGCCAGAACTCTCCTGAGGTTTGTAGTAAATGAATGAAATTATTGTTTGTCATTCTTATTTTCCATGCATAAACTTTCAGATACTTGCTAAAGAATGCTCTTGGGAACCTGCATTCCAAGTGCAGTTTCTTTATAGCCTGACATTTTGATTCTCTCTCTCAAAGAATTTCTCAGGTCTTTACCTTTGCCCTTATTTTTTGCTTTATTTTCTTTAGGTGACAGGGTTAGCAGATTCCATAATCTAATGTTGACATTAGCCAGTCACCTTCAAAATTGATTGGCTGTTTAGTTATTAGTCTTGCTATAAATGCTTCTAGCTGTAGGTTTTATTACCCTTATACAAGACATGAGTTTATGGAATAATTTTTAAGTACTCCTTTCAGATGTATGGTATATTGATGAAATGATGAAAATCCCTGGTTGACAGTTTAGGCAGGCACCACTGTTGATAAATTGAAAAACAGTGGGGCACAAGAAGGATTATAAAATACTTGTTTGGGGCAGATTTTGCAATAATATATTCTGTGTAAAAGACATTAGAAAATTAAATGTCAATGGCTTGCAGCTGAAGCAGGAGTGATAGTTTTTTCAATGAGTAATAAATATTTGTCTGCTTCTATACAAGGCATTCTGCTAGGAAAAACATAATTAACATTAAAAAGAGTATATAGGCTCAATTATTCATTACATTTATCAATCATTTATTACATGAAAAAATACAGAGTTTTTAAAGACTCACTGCCGTGGTGGATTCATGTCAATGTATGGCAAAACCAATACAGAATTGTAAAGTAAAATAAAAGAAAAAAGAAAGAAAAAATAAATAAATAAATAAAGACTCACTGATTTCCTTCAAAAAAAGAGAAATACTAATCTACAAAGCAAAAGAAAGATAGTTTTTCCCTACAGAAGAGAAGAACCCATTTTCTTTTCTTAGAAAGCATTTCTAATTTTCTCAAATTAGAAAGCCTTTATTATATTTCTTTCTCAAAATAAAACTGTCATTTACAAGGTGATATTTATTGTATTTACTAAAATATTTACCTAAGGAAATGGCAATCCACTCTAGTACTATTGCATGGAAAATCCCATGAACAGAAGAGCCTGGTAGGCTACAGTCCATGGGGTCGCAAAGAGTCGGACACGACTGAGCAACTTCACTTCAACTTCACTTCACTTCAGAATGTTTCTAGCCTCTCTGTCTCTTTCTCTCCTGCATGCGTGTGCTCTTTCTCTCTCTCTCCCTCTCTCTCTCCCCCTCTCCCACTCACTCCTCCACTCTCTTCCCTTCAAATCTTTGGGTTGGCATGCCCTCACGCTTCGAGGATGTATTATCTTCTAAATAAAATAGAGCTGTAACACTGAAAAAAAAAAATGTTTCTAGGGACTTCCCTGGTGGTCCAGTGGCCAAGATTCTGCATTCCCAATACAGAGGTCACAGGTTTAATCCCTGATCAGGGAACTAGATCCCACATACCACAACTAAAGATCCTACATACAGCCACTAAGAGCTGGCACAGCCAAATAAATGTATATTAAAAAATAAAATTGTTTCAGGAACTTCCCTGGTGGTCCAATGGTTAAGAATCTGCTTGCCAGTGCAGGGGCCACGGGTTCGATCCCTGATCTAAAAAGATAGTACATGCTGTGGAGCAACTATGCCTGTGTGCCAAAGCTACTGTAGCCTACACGCTCTAGAGCCAGTGCTCTGCAACAAAAGAAGCATCTCAGTGAGAAGCTGGAGCACCACAACTAGAGAGTAGCCCCTGCTCATTGCAACTAGAGAAAGCCCAAGTACAGCAAGACCCAGCCAAAAATAAATGCATAAATAAATAAAATTTTAAAAGTTTCTAACTCAAAGCAATTGTTGATTCATTCTACAAATAGTTTGAAACTGATTTCTTAAAAGTCTTTAAAAGCTATCTTACAGGGGAATTCCCAGGTGGTTCAATGATTGGGACTCTATGTTTTTCACTATGGATGGCTCTGGTTCAATCCCTGGTAGGGACCTAAGGCCCCACAAGCCATGCTGTGTGCCAAAAGAATAAAAAAAAAAAAAAAGCTGTCTTATGAGATCATTTCAGTATAATACTCATATAAACTTTTATATAAGTATTGCTTGAGGCATTTCAGAATATTGATAATTGGGTCATTGAACCCTTTATTGGCATTTGGTTGTGTCTGCTCAATTAGATATTTGTTCAGAAATGGAAATTACTATTTGGTTAGGCAGCTTTAGGTACCTAGATTTTTGCTCTGTTCTCTTACCTCTCCTTGAAGAGCAAGCCTAACTCTACTTAGAAAAAGCACATAAACACACAGCTTTGCCTCTTTGTCCCATCACAGGACACTTTCTCCCATTTGTTACTTATTTGGGTGGAGTTACTGAGGGCTTCTTTTAAAACACTGATGTTTTCTTAAAAGGCTAATCTCTTAGAAGAAATTATACAAAACTGTAAGGTCTAACTCAGTTAAAGATGTCCAGGATCAGGTGCAAAAGGGATAAACCCTAGCCTGATGAGGGCCAAAGTTCTGGTACTATAGATACAGAAAGGGAGAAACTAGGACTTAAAGACAAATCACAGCGGATAACTCAGCTTCCTATAAGGTTATGCCTGTGGTTGACTGTGCTCCTTAATACTTACCAAGTATTTGTTGTTGTTCAGTCCCTCATTTGTGTCCTACTCATTGCAACTCCATGGACTGCAACACGCCAGGCTTCCCTGTCCTTCACCATCCCCTGGAGCTTGCTTAAACTCATGTCTATTGAGTCAGTGATGCCATCCAACCATCTCATCCTCTGTCGTCCCCTTCTCCTTCTGCCTTCTATCTTTCCCAGCATCAGGGTCTTTTCCAGTGAGTTGGCTGTTTGCGTCAGCTGGCCAAAGTATTGGAGGTTCAGCTTCAGCATCAGTCCTTCCAGTGACTGTTTAGGGTTGATTTCCTTTAGGATTGATTGGTTTGATCTCCTTGCAGTCCAAGGGACTCTCAAGAGTCTTCTCCAACACCACAATTCAGAAGCATCAGTTCTTTGGCACTTAGTTGTCTTTATGGTCCAACTGTCACATCTATACATGACTGCTGGAAAAATTGTAGCTTTGACTATATGGACCTTTGTTGGTGAAGTGATGTCTCTGCTTTTTACTGTGCTGTCTAGGTTTGTTATAGTTTTTCTTCCAAGGAGCCAAGTGTCTTTTAATTTCATGGCTGCAGTCACCATCTGCATTGATTTTGGAGCCCAAGAAAATAAAGTCTTTCACTGTTTCCATTGTTTCCCCATCTATATGCATGAAGTAATGAGACCAGATCATTATTTAATACAGTATCAGGCATTCGGTAATCATTGAACAAATAAAAATTGACATTCCATTTTTTCCCACTTTGGCCACCTCATGAGGCTTGTGGGATCTCGGTTCCCCAACCAAGGATCAAACCTGGGCCCCTGGCATTGGAAGCTCAGAGTCCTATCCACTAGACCACCAGAGGATTACAACACTCCTTCTGGTACAAAAAGAACTCATGACTTCTTGTGACTGATATGTAAATCACTTAAACATGGAACTTAGCTTTCTCCAATAGTATGTTCGGAGAATTTTAGTTTTCATCCCACTATTAATTTCTTTATTTGGCTATGCCACACAGCTTGCAGGATCTTGGTGGCCTGACCAGGGATTGAACCAAGACCCCTTGGTTTGTAGTAGAAGCTTAGAGTCCTATCCTCTGGACTGCCAGGGAATTCCCTTCATGCTTATTTTAAATAGTTTTTGTTTGTCTGTTTTTAATCTGGAAGAAAGCAGTTTTTAAAAATGCAAAGTTTATTTTTAGTATTGATGCCATGTGTATGCTTTCTACATGTCAGGGCAGGGGAAGGAAAGGAAACAGAAACAGGAAAAGGAATTTGGTTAGGTAAGAGGAAGGCTAGAATGTATGGTAAACTTGTGAAGAGAAGGAATATGGATGCCTTAGGAATCAACTAGGATATGGAGAAAATGGGCAGATAGTTTAAATGTAGAATCCTAGAAGTAAATGATGATTGAGTTTCGCCATCTTCCTGGTAATACACATTCACATACTTCCCGACTTTGAAACACTGTGAAATAATGCTGTCGGACTTTCCTGGTGGTCCAGGAGCTAAGACTCCATGCTCCCGGTGCAGAGGGACTGGTTTCGATCCCTGATCAGGAACTAGAACCCGTATGCCACAACTAAAGACCATGCACAGCCAAATAAATATTTTTAAAAAGAAATAAATGAAAATAACCCTGTCAAGTAGTTGTCCAGCTATTCCTTGAACATTTAATTTGGGAGATAACTACTCTTCAAAAAGTGAGTTTCTATTTACTATATTACTGTATCATTTTCTTACATTGAGCTGAAATATCATTTTCTCTAAACTTCTCCTCATGAAACCTAGTTCTGCCTTAGGGCTAGAGTCACCACTAGTCCATATTGTGCCTTTGGGCAAATTAGAAAAGGTATTCTCACTGAAAGGGAAAAGTATTCCAGTATTGTTCTCTTTATAGGAATGAGAAAAAAGTTTACCCCTTTTCCAGTTGGACTCTCTGATCAAGGCACATGACTTATCAGTTCAGTTCAGTCGCTCAGTCATGTCTGACTCTTTGCAACCCCATGGACTACAGCACCCCAGGCCTCCCTGTCCATCACCAACTGCTGGAGTTCACCCGAATTCATGTCCGTTGAGTCGGTGGTGCCATCCAATTATATCATCCTCTGTCGTCCCCTTCTCCTGCCTTCAGTATTTCCCAGCATCAGGGTCTTCTCAAATGAGTCGGCTCTTCGCATCAGGTGGCCAAAGTATTGGAGTTTCAGCTTCAATATCAGTCCTTCCAATGACCAGGACTGATCTCCTTTAGGATGGACTGGTTATCTTCATGCAGTTCAAGGGATTCCGAAGAGTCTTCTCTAGCACCTCAGTTCAAAAGCATTAATCCTTCGGCGCCCAGGTTTCTTTCTAGTCCAACTCTCACATCCATACATGACTACTGGAAAAACCATAGCCTTGACTAGATGGACCTTTGTTGGCAAAGTAATGTCTCTGCTTTTTAATATGCTGTCTAGGTTGGTCATAACTCCTTCCAAGGAGTAAGCGTCTTTTAATTTCATGGCTGCAGTCACTATCTGCAGTGATTTTGGAGCCCAAAAAGATAAAGTCTGCCACTGTTTCCACTGTTTCCCCATCTATTTGCCATGAAGTGATGGGACCAGATGCCATGATCTTCGTTTTCTGAATGTTGAGCTTTAAGCCGACTTTTTCACTCTCCTCTTTCACTTTCATCAAGAGGCTCTTTAGTTCTCCTTCATTTTTCTGCCATAAGGGTGGTGTTATCTGCATATCTGAGGTTATTGATATTTCTCCCAGCAATCTTGATTCCAGCTTGTGCTTCATCCAGCCCAGCATTTCTCATGATGTACTCTGCATATAAGTTAAATAAGCAGGGTGACAATATATAGCCTTGATGTACTCTTTTTCCTATTTGGAAACAGTGTGTTGTTCCATGTCCAGTTCTAACTGTTGCTTCCTGACCTGCATACAGGTATCTCAAGAGGCATGTCAAGTGGTCTGGTATTTCCCTCTCCTTCAGAATTTTCCACAGTTTATTGTGATCCACACAAAAGCTTTGGCATAGTCAATAAAGCAAAAGTAGATGTTTTTCTGGAACTCTCTTGCTCTTTTGATGATCCAGCGGATGTTGGCAATTTGATGTCTGGTTCCTCTGCCTTTTCTAAAACCAGCTTGAACACCTGGAAGTTCACGGTGCACATATTGTTGAAGCCTGGCTTGGAGAATTTAAAGCATCACTTTACTAGCATGTGAGATGAATGCAATTGTGTGGTAGTTTGAGCATTCTTTGGCATTGCCTTTCTTGGAGATTGGAATGAAAACTGATCTTTTCCAGTCCTGTGGCCACTGCTGAGTTTTCCGAATGTGCTGGCATACTGAGTGCAGCACTTTCACAGCATCATCTTTTAGGTTTTGAAACAGCTCAACTGGAATTCCACCAGTGTAGCACTACTCAAGACAGAAGGAGCATGGTGGAGAGTTCTGACAAAATAAGATCCCCTGGAGAAGGCAGTAGCAAACCACTTTAGTATTCTTACCTTGAGAACCCCATGAACAGTATGAAAAAGCCAAAAGATAGGACACTGAAAGATGAACTACCCAGGTTGATAGGTGCCCAGCATGCTGCTGGATATCAGTGGAGAAATAACTCCAGAAAGAATGAAGGGATGGAGCCAAAGCAAAAACAACACCCAGTTGTGGATGTAACCGGTGACAGAAGCATGGTCCAATGCTGTAAAGAGCAATATTCCATAGGAACCTGGAATGTCAGGTCCATGAATCAAGGCAAATTGGAAGTGGTCAAATGGGAGATGGCAAGAGTGAATATCAACATTTTCAGAGTCAGCAAACTAAAATGGACTGGAATGGGTGAATTTAACTCAGATGACCATTATATTGACTACTGTGGGCAAAAATCCCTTGGAAGAAATGGAGTAGCCATCATAGTCAACAAAAGAGTCTGAAATGCAGTACTTGGATGCAGTCTCAAAAACGACAGAATGACCTCTGTTCGTTTCCAAGGCAAACCATTCAATATCACAGTAATCCAAGTCTGTGCCCTGACCAGTAATGCTTAAGAAGCTGAAGTTGAACAGTTTTATGAAGACCCACAAGACCTTTTAGAACTAACACCCAAAAAAGATATCCTTTTCATTTTAGGGACTGGAATGCAAAAGTAGGTAGTCAAGAAACACCTGGAGTAACAGGCAAATTTGGCCTTGGAATACAGAATGAAACAGGGCAAAGCTGATAGAGTTTTGCCAAGAGAACTCACTGGTCATAGCAAACACCCTCTTGCAACAACACAAGTGAAGACTCTACACATGGACATTACCAGATGGTCAGTACTGAAATCAGATTGATTATATTCTTTGCAGCCAAATATGGAGAACCTCTATACAGTCAGTGAAAACAAGACCAGGAGCTGACTGTGGCTCGGATCATGAACTCCTTATTGCCAAATTCAGACTGAAATTGAAGAAAGTGGGGAAAACCACTAGACCATTCAGGTATGACCTAAATCAAATCCCTTATGATTATACAGTAGAAATGAGAAATAGATTTAAGGGATTAGATCTGATAGACAGGACGGAGGTTCATGACATTGTACAGGAGACAGGGATCAAGACCATCCCCAAGAAAAAGAAATGCAAAAAAAGCAAAATGGCTGTCTGAGGAGGCCTTACAAATAGTTGTGAAAAGAAGAGAAGCCAAAAGTAAAGGAGAAAAGGAAAGATATACCCATTTGAATGCAGAGTTCCAAAGAATAGCAAGGAGAGATAAGAAAGCTTTCCTCAGTGATCAATGCAAAGAAATAGAGGAAAACAATAGAATGAGAAAGACTAGAGATCTCTTCAAGAAAATGAGAGATACCAAGGGAACATTTCATGCAAAGATGGGCTCGATAAAGGACAGAAATGATATGGACCTAACAGAAGCAGAAGATATTTAGAAGAGGTGGCAAGAATACACAGAACTGTACAAAAGGGATCTTCATGACCCAGATAATCATGATGGTATGATCACTCACCTAGAGTCAGACATCCTGGAATGTGAAGTCAAATGGGTCTTAGGAAGCATCACTACGAACAAAGCTAGTGGAGGTGATGAAATTCCAGCTGAGCTATCTCAAATCCTAAAAGATTATGCTGTGAACGTGCTGCACTCAATATGCTAGCAATTCTTGGCACAGGATATAGCAATTTCTTTTTTAATAAGTCTTTCAAGTGATATTGATGCACAGTAAGGTTTGAGAACCACATTATATGGATCTACCTGTTCATATTGACTTAGATCCATTATTCAGAATCTTGTGGGTGTCTTTAGATTTCTTTAGCCAGTTGCTAATTCCCTAGTTGAATTTAACTCATAGTTTTGAATCTAAGTCGTAAGTCAAAGTTATGAGTGCCTTTGCTGGATGCCTTGCTGGTCTATAGGAATAATAATGGCCATTGAGTTTTCCTCATCTTTGAGTTTTAATTACTTTTTCAAAGAAGAAAATGTTATTGCTCTGATTCCTTGTAGGTCCATATTAATTCATAGTTATTTCTTTCCCTTCAAAAGGTTCAGAAATTATTACTTAAAAGTCTGTGACTGGTTTGTGGGATTAACACAAAATCCTACTAGTCTGTTTTATGCTAGTAAGAAATCCAGAGTCCAAGAAAGTCAGACAGCAGAGATCAGGACCTAGATATCATAAACCACCAAAGATCCTGGGCACCTCAAGAAACTCAGTCAAAAGATTTTGTTTTTTTTTTAAAGATTTTAAACAATAAGAGGTGACCATCAAATCTAAGCATCAGGAATGGCCTTTGTTTTGAATTAAATGTTCCTTTTATTTAGTTTGATTATTTTTCCATCCTTATTACTTTGTAGAAACATTATATATATATTTCCTAGGCCTTAAAATGTCGCTCTGCAGGTAGAAACAAATAGCACAACCAGCTGAAGCTGGGGAGGTAGAAAGTTAGAATAATTCAGTTTCTCATGTCATTCAGCCATTATGCTTTTAGTTGTTGTTTCGTGATTCATCCGTGTGCTCACTTATTTTTTCAAATATGTTTGTGCCCTTTTCCCTGGTATTTCTTGTGACACACAGACTTCTCAGGTTTTAAACTGGCTTGAGCTCAAATTTCAGTCTGTAACTGAATTTTTTCCTTGTAGAGTCAACTAGTTTTTTTGGAAAGATTCATTTAATCAGATGTTTCATGGGAACCTATTACCTGTTATTACTGGGAAATAAAGAAGATGAATCAGGTTTCAAAGATCTCACATACTGGATGGGGAGAAAACAGACACGTAAATAGCTATAGTAGAACATAAATTCTTTATAGAAGTAAATATTACTTGAAGAGAGGGAGCAATTAATTATACATGCCATGGGATTGAAAAGATTGACTATCATGGAAGTGAAATTTGAGAGTCTTAAAGGATGAGTATGATTTCATCAAAAGCAAGGAAGGGCATTCTGAACAGGGCAATGGCATAGGCAAAAGCACTGCTGGGATTTCCCTGGTGGGACAGTGAGTAAGAATCCAGCTGGTAATGCAGGGGACATGGATTTGATCCCTGGTCCAGGAAGATTCGACATTCCGTGGAGCAACTAAAGCCTGTGCACTCTAGAGCCCATGAGTTGCAGCTTCTGAGCCCAAGTGCTATAACCACTGAAACCCGTGCGCGTAGAGCCTGTGCTTTACAACAAGGAAAGCCACTGCAATGAGAAGCCTCTGCACAGCAACGAAGAGTGGCCCTTACTCACAGCAGCTAGAGAAAGCCCGTGTGCAGCAACAAAAACCCAACACAGCCATGAATAAATAAGTAAAAATTAAAACAGTTTTCTAAAAAGCACTGTGATGAGAGAATGCTTACGGAATCTTCATACAGGCTTTTGTAGCTAGACTATAAGATGCATGATTGAAAGTTTTGAAAGATATGGCTGAAGAAACTTAGACTTCTGAACGCTTGGATTTTAGTTAATAAGCAATAGTGATACATTGAAACTTTTTAATAAAGACTAGGACATGGTAAAATTTATATTATAGAAAGTTAACTCTATCGTGTGGAAATTAAACTGAAATGAGAGAGGTACTGCAAGTAGGAAGACCTTTTAAAAGACTATTGAACATTTTTGTATGAAGGATAGAAAGAACTTGACTTTGGGCAGTAGGAATGAAGACAAGAAAATGGATTCCAAACATTTTGAAGGTGGGAGTACATAAAGATAGTAAATAAATAAATTTGATATGAATTAGGTGGTTAGAATCAGAGACTCTCCTAGTGGAAGAGACCTGAGAATGCATCCCATGTTTGGGGTGGGTGGTATGAAGAGCGGAAGAAAAGAAGAAAAGATGAGGAAGGGTAAGAAAAGAGGGGAAAGAGAAGAGATACAATCATATAGGATAGAAGTTAAGTTCAATATAGAATTTATAATTGTCGGCACCCTGCAGAATGCTGTGCTCACAGAGTATCTGTTGCATAAATGAACAAATTAACAAATCAAGAAGTCTCTATAGCCTACATTTACTTTTCTAGAGTCTCCTAACTTTGTTATCAAAAAGGACAAGGACTTCCCTGGAGATCCAGTGGACTTCCACTGCAGATGGCATGGGCTTGATCCTTGGTCATGTGGAGCCAATATCCTGTGTGCCTCTCGTCACAGCCAAAAATAAATAAATGAATAAATAAAATGCTGCTTTTTTGGGGTAAAAAGTTAAGGCCAGTTGATGCTGCTGTACTTCTTTTCAAGACCATTCAACTTTTTGGTATATACATAGCTGATCATTTACGAAATTCTTCACATATTTGATGACTATGTTTAAATGACCGTTTAACTTCATCTGCTGTGAACTGAGCATTCATAATTTCTTTAGTATTTTCTTGTAGAATTATTTTCATTCCCCTTTCAGTCATTTATCTTCAGGTCTTTTTCTGTTGTTGTTCTTGAAAATACCATGGACAGGGGAGCCTGGCGGGCTACAGTCCATGGGGTCATGAAGAGTCAGATATAACTGAGTGTGCATGTACACACACACATACTCAGGTCAGGGACTTGATAAAATGTCTGAGTTAGGGATGAAATCATGTGAACTTATATAGAACTTTTCTTCCCCTTCAGTTCAGTTAAGTTCAGTTCAGTTGCTCAGTCGTGTCCGACTCTTTGCAGCATGAACTGCAGCACGCTAGGCCTCCCTGTCCATCACCAACTCCTGGAGTTTACCCAAACTCATGACCATTGAGTCAGTGATGCCATCCAACTATCTCATCCTCTGTAATTCCCTTCTCCTCCCGCCCTCAGTCTTTCCCAGCATCAGCGTCTTTTCAAATGAGTCAGCTCTTTGCATCAGGTGGCCAAAGTATTGCAGTTTCAGTTTCAACATCAGTCCTTCCAATGAACAACCAGGACTGATCTCCTCTAGGATGGACTGGTTGTATCTCCTTGCAGTCCAAGGGACTCTGAAGAGGCTTCTCCAACACCACAGTTCAAAAGCATCAGTTCTGTGCTTAGCTTTCTTTATAGTCCCAACTCTCACATCTGTACATGACTACTAGAAAAACCATAGCCTTGACTAGATGGGCCTTTGTTGGCAAAGTAATGTCTCTGCTTTTTAATATGCTGTCTAGGTTGGTCATAACTTTCCTTCCAAGGAGTAAGCGTCTTTTAATTTCATGGCTGCAGTCACCATCTGCAGTGATTTTGGAGCCCCAAAAAATAAAGTCAGCCACTGTTTCCCCATCTATTTGCCATGAAGTGATGGGACCAGATGCCATGATCTTCGTTTTCTGAATGTTGAGCTTTAAGCCAACTTTTTCACTCTCCTCTTTCACTCTCATCAAGAGGCCCTTTAGTTCTTCTTCACTTCCTGCCATAAGGGTGGTGTCATCTGCATATCTGAGGTTATTGATATTTCTCCCAGCAATCTTGATTCCAGCTTGTGCTTCCTCCAGCCCAGCATTTCTCGTGATGTACTCTGCCTATAAGTTAAATAAGCAGGGTGACAATATCCAGCCTTGACATACTCCTTTTCCTATCTGGAACCAGTCTTTTGTTCCATGTCTAGTTCTAACTGTTGCTTCCTGACCTGCATACAGGTTTCTCAAGAGGCAGGTCAGGTGATCTGTTATTCCCATCTCCTTCAGAATTTCCCACAGTTTATTGTGATCCACACAATCAAAGGCTTTGGCATAGTCAATAAAGCAGAAATAGATGTTTTTCTGGAACTCTCTTGCTCTTTTGATGATCCAGTGGATGTTGGCAATTTGATCTCTGGTTTCTCTGCCTTTTCTAAAACCAGCTTGAACATCTGGAAGTTCATGATTCATGTATTGCTGAAGCCTGGCTTGGAGAATTTTGAGCATTACTTTATTAGTGTGTGAGATGAGTGCAATTGTGCAGTAATTTGAGCATTCTTTGGCTTTGCCTTTCTTTGGGACTGGAATGAAAACTGACCTTTTCCACTCCTGTGGCCATTCCTGAGTTTTCCAAATGTGCTGGCATATTGAGTGCAACACTTTCACAGCATCATCTTTTAGGATTTGAGATAGCTCAGCTGGAATTTCATCACCTCCACTAGCTTTGTTCGTAGTGATGCTTCCTAAGACCACTTGACTTCGCATTCCAGAATGTCTGGCTCTAGATGAGTGATCACACCATCGTGATTATCTGGTTTGTGAAGATCTTCTTTGTACAGTTCTTCTGTGCATTCTTGCCACCTCTTCTAAATATCTTCTTCTTCTGTTAGGTCCATACCATTTTTGTCCTTTATTGAGCCCATCTTTGTATGAAATGTTCCCTTCATATCTCTCATTTTCTTGAAGAGATCTCTAGTCTTTCCAATTCTATTGTTTTTTCCTCTATTTCTTTGCACTGATCTAGTCTTAAGATGGTTTGAGCACATGTCAGGAAGTTAAGACCATCATTCTAGTCCTGACTCTGTCTGGATTTGAACAAGTAGCTTTGGTATTTAACAGTTGAGAAGCCCCAATTTTTCCTGTGAAATATTGGATTTGGAATTCATAATTTCCAAAATATATCCTAGGATTCAGAGGTAGTAAAATTTAAGACAAAGAAGAGTATGAATGTCAAAGCCACATATTAATTACTTTCTTCACATCTACAAAGTACTTGGCATTTAGCGGATACAGTGTAAACAAAACAGAAAAGGTCCTAACCCTCTTGGGTTTTAGGCCCAGTGGGAAGACATTCATTTTATGATTGCACAAATAAATATGATTACAAGTTGTTAAATTTTAGAGAAGTAGATGGCACTGTGAGAGTATAAGAAGCAGACCTAATTTAGTTAAAAGGTGGATGGATTGAGAGTATTAGGTAGTGTTTATGCATGAATAAAGTATGTATTTTTTGTTAACTTGACCATAATCAATATTATTAGTATAACTATATGGTTGGAGAAGTCAGGAAGGCATCCATTTGGAACTGCAAATGTAGCCCCCTTCTGAACTACACTGAACCTTTGATCCTGTTACAGATTTTATATGAGTTCCAGAGAAATCACTTCTTAGTTGGAGAAGCATTGCCAAGCTTGGCATGAAGCTGATGTTCTAAGTCTGTGTATGTGCTTTTGTTTTATTAAACACATCATATATTGGATTCCAATATAAGATATCTTACAAATGTAACTGTATAGAGAAAAAAATTAAAATACCCTCTTAAGTTCCTGTAATGGTATCTGAGAAATCCTTCACAACTCTAAAAAAATAACCAAACATTTCCAAAGGATTTGAAGTACCCAGAATAAGACTATACTTCTTCATATGTTTTTTGAGAATGTACTTTTTCATATAATATATTCTACACAAAAATCTAGTTGAGGTCATCAGCTCCTAAGAATTTAACATCTTAAATTCATAAGTACTAGAAAAGCTCCAAGTTAAAGAGCACTGGTATCTTTTTCAATGATGAGTTATTGAAAAATAGATGAATCTCTACATTTGAAGGCCTTGTTTTGTTTTTCATTTGGATAAAGACTTAGCCTACCTCAAAAAACAAACAAACAAAAACCTATAGACTTTTTTGTATGTATGTGGCTAGGATCTCAGGGCCTCTCTTCTAGCCTTGAAAAAGGTCTACACCCCAAAATAAAAGAATTCTGGGAAAATTATGTTGATGGTATGAGGGGATATTTCAGTATCTTTTTTTTTTTTTTTAAGTGAGCTGGATGCTGTTTTATTATTTGCTTACTTGAATTTGTTCCTAGTCTTAATGGCATTTTAAGGTATCAAATTTATCAAATTTGCTCCTTTTCCAAGAAAGGGAGAGGAATAGACACTACTTTATATGAGTGGGGTGACGAATGTACAGGGACATTGGTTCCAGAGGCTTGCCCTCCACCGCTGCCAGCCACATGTAACAGAATATAACAGTCCAGAAATCTCACAAGTCCTCGGACTCCAGGCATGAGTTCTTCACCATTAGGAAAACCACTAGGTGGTGCTCTTCGTCATCCCTTCTCATAACACGTCTGTTCCACAGAGAATACTGTGCCTAGCCAAAGTCTGGGTTCTAACTAGCTACCTTAAATCTTCAGCATAAGAAATGGAGTTATGAGCAATCTCAATAAGCAGACTGTTTGTATTTATATTCAGTCATTTATTTAGTTACAAAATTATTCTATTTCATATGCCCTTGCCTTGTTATCCACAAGCAAAGTTTTGAGATTTTATCTAGCTTAGCCTCCTCATCTTCTTTTTCAGTCTTTTGATCTGTTTACTCTTCTGATTCTGTGGAAATTCTTTCTTCTACTTCCACCCAACCCCTGACAACTTTTCTTACTCTATATAGATTGTTTGCAAATAATCTACATATTATGATAAAGATAACTGTCTGCCTAGGACAAGACTGTTTAAGGATTTATATTTTCATGCCAAAGATAGATACTTACAGCCTGACTTCTTAAGCCATCTTTCCTCCCTCCATACAAACCCTGTACATCTGTGCATAGATCCTAAGGGCAGGAAGGGCATATTTTCCTACTTAAAGTCTTGTTATATTTACAAATAATTAGTGCTTTTTTCCCCTATGTGTATGTGTGCTAAGTTGCTTCAGTCATGTTGGACTGTTTGCGACCTTATGGACTGTAGACTACCAGGCTCCGCTGTCCATGGGATGCTCCAGGCAAGAATGCTGGAATGGGTTGCCATTTCCTTCTCCAGGGGATCTTCCTGACCCAGGGATTGAACCCAGGTCTCCTGCCTTGCAGGCAGATTCTTTACCATGTGAGCTATCAGGGAAGCTCTTTTTTTCCCCCTATAGATACTGTTTATTCTCTTAAAACTTCATAGATTTACAATTTGGAAGGTTTTTTTTTTTTTGTCATTATTACCACAATTTCTCTAGCAGGTGTTATTTTTTGCTTTCAGTTTCATGTAAATTAATGCAGTCTTATCTTCTTCCCAGTTAGACTAATGTAGCAAAGTTTTACCTTACCAATAAGATGACACCTCCCTCTCTAATCTTAGAGAATTTTTAAACTCAGAATCAGTATTAAGTTCCATGTTATAGCAAAAAATAAGAGGAAATGAATATATCATGAAGTTGTTTTGTTTTTAAGAGGAAATAATCAAATTGGAGGCACTAAGAGAAAAAAAAAAAAACAAAGATTTTTACTTTCTTTAGAAAAAAGCAACAAAAAACTTTAGAAAGCTGGGAACCTATTTTTAAATATCTTATTGAAAGACCAAAATCAACATGTGTTTTTAAAAAATACTCTTAATGGTCTGACTAATGACAAAGACAAAGAAATCATATTAGGAAGTAGGTATTATTAAATAAAAATAATAAAAAGCTGGCCCAAGAGAGAAAACAAAGAAAATGACAAAGCATATACAAAATGAGAATCTGGATGAGCCAAGGAGGGATCTGAAAACAAACTAAAGGGATTCCCAAACAAAATTAGTCATCAGTTCTTTAAGAAGTTCATAGCTTGAAATCTATCTCTAGAATTATTGGGACAGCATTTGAATAAATGAATTGTTTGTATTATTCATTCATTCAACACATTTACTGAATATCTCTTGTACACTAGGCACAGAGTATGTGAAGGTTAAAACAAAACCCAAAATCTCTCTTTCTGTGAGCTTCTTGTTTGGTGGATGAACTCACGATTTAGTTTTGGCTGAAGGAAACATTTGGAGTATTCTTACCCACCCTTAATTATTTTGAAATAAATACATGAAATATGCACAGAATGTTCTAGATTTACACTTTCCAGTAGTCATATGGTCTGGTGGGAAAACACAGGTAAACAATGAATTATAAGATAGGAAAACAGGTACTGTAGTTAGGCTGTGTTAGGCGTTGCAGTGAGATCACAGAGGAGGGACCTAACCCAACCTTCAGGGTAATGGACGTCTTCCATTGAAGATGTATGGAACGGTAGGTAGGATAAGTAAGAGTTGCCCACTGAAGAAGAGTAAGGATGCTCCAGGCAGAAGGAGCAGAGGTACTGCGAAAAGAGGTTGTGGCGCATACAAGGAAGTGCATGTGGTTTGGAAGGCGCCCCTACAGAGTGGTAAGAGATCAGTTTAGAGAGATCGGTTATAAAGGACCTTACTTGTCTACTTTATTGGGAAGGTGATGGGGAACCAGTGAAAGGTTTTAAACTATGAAGTGTCACAAATCATATTTACATCTGATATAAATCATACTGGTGAAAGTGGATGGAAAGAGTGCACAAGAAGCAGAGAGACCAAATAGGGAGTATATTTTCGTAATCCAAGCAAGAAATGATGATAGCTTGAATTAAGGTAGATACAGATTCAGACTCAAGATACTGTAGAAGGTTAAAAACAACAGGATTGACTGCATCAGAGTTTTAGAGAAGTAAAGAAAAAGATACAAAGCCTCTTGGCCCTAAGAATAATTTGTGGGAAAGACCTGAGAGCTATAAAGTAATGAATTTCATTTCCATATTGGTTACATAATTAGGAGAGATGGTATATAAGATGAGGCTGAATACTTAATCAGATAATGGATCAATGAATTGAATATCAGGAAATCTGAATTAGCTGTGTGATCCTAGACAAATCAATTTAAACATCCCTGCCCTTTAAAATTAAGAACATGGTGTCTTTAAACTGAGCTTTCAGAGGACTCTTAGAGATATTCCAAAGAGAGTGTCTTTTCTAGCCACAAGACTTTGTGATCCATCATCTACATGCCCTGTTTACTAAGATAAGTTATTATAATGATCAAAGACGATGGTATGTGAGAAAGTGCTTTGTAAGCTATAAAGTACTATATAAATTTATGGTACTATTATAATTTTAAACACTAAGCTCTTTAGTTTAATGCCAAGCATTGGGGCTTATTAAACTATAGTATCTCAAATAGGAATTGAGAGAGCAGAAAACTGACAGATTATTTTCCGTGTAGAAAAATTCTGGAAGATTAAGTAGATAATAATTGAAGTAAAATTGGAATTGAGCTGATTTTTGTGTCTGATATATAAAGTAAGTCTCTTTGTGTGATAGGAGGTCTATGTGTGTGTGTGTCTGTATATATGGTGATGGTAGAAGCTGAGCTAACATTTATAGTCTTGGTTAGAGACAACTAGGGATTAATAGTTAATTGTTACTTGGAAAGAGTAGCCTGAGACTTGCCAAAAAAGCCAACAATATGCTGGATGGTCTTAAGAAAAGAACTTTTTAGATTAAAAAAAAATCTTTACTTTTAAGGTATTAGAATTTTGCATGTTATTTTTCAGTGAAGATCTCATGTTATAAAAGAGAGGTAACCAGTTATCTGGGCCATGGTAGGGGGTGATGGAGTTGTACCAGTATGAAACTATTCTACTTCTTTTCCTTTTTTTGCTGGGCCAGGTCTTAGTTATGGCACATGGGAAATTTGAGCTTTGTTCCAGCAAGCGATCTTTAGTTGCAGCATGCAAACTCTTAATAGTGGCATGTAGGATCTAGTTCCCTGACCAGTGATGGAACCCAGGCCCCCTGTATTGGGAGCTCAGAGTCTTAGCCAACTAAACCACCAGGGAAGTCCCAAAGTTTTCTACTTTCCATTGTGTGAAAAGACAGTGATGTGAGTAAATTATACTAAACAGTGAAAAGTATGGTTAGGTTTGCTGAATGAATCTTAGTTTTCCAGAAATAGGGGGCCTGAGAAAGGTGAATGTAGTCACCCATCTAATGGGCATAGCTGCTTAGTACCGACCTAGCAGAGAACCAGAAGTGGGGAGGAAAATGGTGTAACTCTGAGTAACTAAAAGGTACATATACTCAATGGCATATATAAACTCATTCACATTACTTGTGGGAGAGGATCCTGTTCAGGCTATATTTTCTCTTCCTTTAGGTACTATTCTAGTACAATTAGCTGACTTACCTGCTCAAGAAGATTATAGATGACATAATAAGAGATGAGTGAGAGAGCAGGGAGTAAGAATTTATGTAAAAACCATAAGAGAGAAGGCAGAAAAATTATAAAATATAGATACAAGAACACAGCATTCTGAGCTATTAAATGTAATAGAAAATAGTTAATACTATAGCAGCCCTGGGAATTTATTGTGTAGAATAAAAATTGTTCTTAATGGTTATCAATGAAGAGAATTAAGAAAAGTTTAAATATTATTTAGTATTATTTTTTAAAAAGACATGGAAAGAATTATGATGCAGTTTAAAATTTTAGGAAAAAATGCTTATGATTAAAAAAAAGTTTTTATGCTTAAAGTAAAAGTGATCATTAATTGTACAACATGCACAATAAAAACTTAATTTGAATTCTTCATTCTCCAAAAATGCCAAATAAATTAAGCTGTTCTAGACTTTCATATATTTATGGTTTTTAATTGTTGATTTTGAGCCTTTCTAAACTATATTTCACATAGAAAATAAAGTTAAGAATTATTTTTGTTATTCCAAAATATATAAAAAATTTTTTGTGGTTTCTAAAATACCGGCTCAGATAAATTAACAAATGGAAAATTTGCAATACTTTCTAAGAAAAGTCAGGTATTAGTGGGGAGGGCAAGTGGTGGCAGACATTCGTATTCTTATCAGAGAAGCATGTGTGTAAAATGATAGGGTCTTTTTGATGAGCCACAAGGCTTTTGTTTTCAGAATAACTAGTATTGAGATTGTCTTCAATTAACTAAACAAAGCTGTGTTACTAGTATTAAATTTTTGTAAGTACAAAAAATTTTTGAAAGAGATTCCCTCGTGGTCCAGTGGGTAGGACTTAGCACTTTCACTGCAGTGGCCTGGGTTTAATCACTTGTCTGGGAATTATGATCTCTAACTGTGTAGCTTGGCTCTTTCAAAATATTTTTTGTCTAAAGATATTAAGAAATCTGTCTTATTAAATCTAATTTTTAAGATATCCCTAGTTTTTAAAGAAGTGGGATTCCTTTATGGAAAAAAATTATTTGAAAGAAAGACATTCCTGCATCATCCTCATTTTGCTAATTCGAACATTTCACCTATGTGTTGCTTTCTTACATGGCTGCCTATTGTTGCTGTTAGCTAGAAGTAGGATTTTATGGAGCATATTCCATAACAAAGCAGATGTTTTCAAGTATTTTGATAACCATGCCATCAGTATATTTTCAAAATGCTTCTATTCACCTAAGGCTAAAAAGAGTCAAAAAACGTTTCTTGATTGAAGTATATTACTACCCTTGAACTTTTGTGGGATAACCATTTAAAATTTATTGTAATTAATGATTTAGAGTAATTAAATGGCAGATTAGAAGTTTAAAATGATTGAAATATTTGTGGTAATGGGTGTGGAGAACATTCTCAGTGGTGAAATTGAAGGTTATAAATAGTCTTTATTTGAAATGATTACTTGTAAATATTTTAATATATTTTTAATGAGTAGAAATTAATTTAGTGCTTAAACCCTTGTATATTTTGCAATTTTGTTTATATATATATATTGTTTTTTTATTTCATTTTTTTTTAAAATAGTGTTTGCCAGCTCTGAGCCGGTGCCAGGATTCCAAGGGGATACCCTGCAACTTGCATTTATTGACCTCAGACAAGTAAGATGTAATAATGTACTTTTCATTTATTGCTTTCTACCTCTTGCCTTTTTCTTTTCTTTTTTTTAATGCTACAGGAATGCTTGTTTTTGCCTTGAAACAACTTTTCTTCAGAGAAGTGCTTCTTTGATAACTAGGTGTTTGGTCCTTCTCTCTGAACCTGTATCCATTCCGTGTCTCAACCTCATAGGGCATTCTTGTTGGTGACTATTTAATTTAGTTGTTATTAGCAAAGCACATGACTAAATACTAACTTTATCCTTTGGTTTATTGATACTTTAAGTTCTTAATGATTTTATGGTCATATATGAAAATTTGGTAGTATAACATTAGTGTTAGGACCCAAGTTAAGTATAAATTACTACAACCATAAAAGGAATCCCTTGATTAAAATGTTGTCAGCGTAAAGAGTGCTATTTTTATGGTTTTTCTGTATGCCTCCAGAAAGAAGAATAAAACTAATTTTTAAAGGTAATTAATTATGGTGGTGGTAGTAACGTTTACATAATTCTTTTCCAGTCATATAACTCTAAATATAATGACAAATGTGATGATTTTTAAATCTCTTCTATTCTTTTTACTACTCTTTAACTTCTCTACTATATTGTCATTTTCTTTATTTTCTCCATATTACCTTGTCCCATCTCCCTCATAATTTTTCTTCTTATGCTCTTCTTCCTCTTTCCCCCTCCTTTTTCTTTCTTAATCCCAGGGTTAAGGTGTTTAATCAAGCAAGAGTGTGGAGGAGGGGTAAATCCAAGTAAGAGGGCTCAGGAGTGTTGGGATTGACAACAGGAGTGACTGCCGCCTTTGGCAAGAAGAACCAGATGAAGATAGAATTAAATATCAGTCTATTAATGCTCCCATCCCCTTTGGAGGGTGGAGATAGATGGGGCTCCACCATTATTGGTATGAGTAAACTCTTCCACTGTGACGTTAAAGAGCTCTGATTTCATTAAATGTTTGACCGTAGAGCTGCTTTTGCTCATTCCAAGCCAATGTTCAATAAGTATTTATGAACTACTAGGTACTAATTATTTGGAGAGGGGAGATGTGGTTAAAATCCGCACAGAAGTATTATTAAAGATAGTTCCATCCTTATGGAACTTAATAATCCTTTAGAAAATCACAGTATCCACAAACTGGCTAGGAGTACTTATATGACAGTGAGTCGTGTGGAAGTAACTCGTATTTCAAGTCAGGTTTAGAAGGAAATTAGAAAAGCCATTCCTGTTGCCCAATTATAATCTGTAAAGCACTGAACATATAAAATATAATCACATTTATTTCTGTTTACAGTCAGCATTCGTGTATTATGCCAAACAAGGAACACTGTTATGAGTGACCTAGATCTGTAGATGGTTAGCTACTTAGATCTATATATGATTAGCTTTACTAAGTTGGGGAAGATAGTAGAAAATGAAAAAAGTGCATTCTGAACTTCCATTTCAGTTTACCAGAAGATATTCTCACTATTGATGGTAGATCTGTTTTCTTCACAAGTAGTTATCTTTGTTGCTGTCCTCTTTCCCTAGTAAGATTATATAGAAAAACGAGTCCTTTAATATTTATTGTTTACTATTTTTTCAGTTTTCTATGAATTTTATGCTGTTCTAGTTTATAATGTCATGTAGGATTGTAGATGATCAGGTGGATGTTGGCAATTTGGTCTCTGGTTCCACTGACTTTTCTAAAACTAACTTGAACATCTGGAAGTTCACAGTTCACATATTGCTAAAGCCTGGCTTGGAGAATTTTAAGCATCACTTTACTAGTGTGTGAGATGAGTGCAGTTGTGCAGTAGTTTGAGCATTCTTTGG
Source organism: Oryx dammah (assembly GCF_014754425.2). Classification (NCBI taxonomy): domain Eukaryota; kingdom Metazoa; phylum Chordata; class Mammalia; order Artiodactyla; family Bovidae; genus Oryx; species Oryx dammah. Next base: position 13,851,150 of record NW_024070198.1, read on the forward strand.
CATTGCCTTTCTTTGGGATTGGAATGAAAACTCACCTTTTCCAGTCCTGTGGCCACTGCTAGTTTTCCAGATTTGCTGGCATATTGAGTGTAGCACTTACAGCATCTTCTTTCAGGATTTGCAATGGCTCAACTGGAATGCCATCACCTCCACTAGCTTTGTTCATAGTGATGCTTCCTAAGGCCAACTTGGCTTCACATTCCAGGATGTCTGGTTCTAGATGAGTAATCACACCATCGTGATTATCTGGGTTGTGAAGATCTTTTTTGTACAGTTCTTCTGTGTATTCTTGCCACCTCTTCTTAATCAAATTGCCAACATCCTCTGGATCATCAAAAAAGCAAGAGAGTTCCAGAAAAACATCTATTTCTGCTTTTTTGACTATGCCAAAGCCTTTGACTGTGTGGATCACAATAAACTGTGGAAAATTCTTCAAGAGATGGAAATACCAGACTACCTGAACTGCCTCTTGAGAAACCTGTATGCAGGTCAGGAAGCAACAGTTAGAACTGGACATGGAACAACAGACTGGTTCCAAATAGGAAAAGGAGTACATCAAGGCTGTAATATTGTCACCCTGCTTATTTAACTTCTATGCAGAGTACATCATGAGAAACGCTGGGCTGGAGGAAGCACAAGCTGGAATCAAGATTGCTGAGAGAAATCAATAACCTCAGCTATGCAGATGACACCACCCTTATGGCAGAAAGTGAAGAAGAACTAAAGAGCCTCTAATGAAAGTGAAAGAGGAGAGTAAAAAAGTTGGCTTAAAGCTCAACATTCAGAAAATGAAGATCATGCCATCCAGTCCCATCACTTCATGGCAAATAGATGGGGAAACAGTGGAAACAGTGGTTGACTTTATTTTTCTGGACTCCAAATTCACTGCAGATGGTGATTGCAACCATGAAATTAAAAGATGCTTACTCCTTGGAAGGAAAGTTATGACCAACCTAGACAGCATATTAAAAAGCAGAGACATTATTTTGTCACCAAAGTCCGTCTAGTCAAGGCTATAGTTTTTCCAGTAGTCATGTATGGATGTGAACGTTGGACTATAAAGAAAGCTCAGCACCGAAGGATTAATGCTTTTGAACTGTGGTGCTGGAGAAGACTCTTGAGAGTCCTTTGGACGGCAAGGAGATCCAACCAGTCCATCGTAAAGGAGATCAGTCCTGGTTGTTCATTGGAAGGACTGATGCTGAAGCTGAAACTCCAATACTTTGGCCACCTGATGCGAAGAGCAGACTCATTGGAAAAGACCCTGATGCTGGGAAAGACTGAGGGCAGGAGGAGAAGGGGATGACAGAGGATGAGATGGTTGGATGGCATCACTGACTCAATGGACGTGGATTTAGGTGTACTCTGAGAGTTGGTGATGGACAGGGAGGCCTGGTGTGCTACGGTTCATGGGGTCACAAAGAGTTGGACACGACTGAGCGGCTGAACTGAGGATTGTAGTTAGGATCACATAATTTTTAAAAAAATTTTATTGAAGTATAGTTGACTTACAATGTTGTGTGAGTTTCAGTTACAGCAAATTGTTTCAGTTATACACATGCATATATTCATTCTTTTTCAGATTCTTTTCTCATATAAGTGATCACAGAATATTGAGTAGAGTTCCCTGTGCTATACTAACTACCATGGGGCTTCCTGGGTGGCTCAGACGGTAAAGAAATCACTTGCAAAGCTAGAGACCTGGGTTTGATCCCTGGGTTGGGAAGATCCCCTGGAGGAGGGTATGGCAACCCATTCCAGTATTCTTACCTGGAGAATCTCCGACAGAGGAGGCTGGCGATGGGGTTGCAAAGAGTCAGGCACAACTGAGTGACTAAGCACAGCACTTCAGCATACTACTATACTACTATATAGTAGTGTGAATATGTTAATTCCAAACTCTTGATCTATCCATCTTCTTCATGCTTCCCCTTTGGTAACCATAATTTTGTTTTCAATCTCTGTAAATCTGTTTTTGTTTTGTAAGTAAGTTCATTTGTATTTTTAAAAAAATTACATTCTACATGTGAGTGATATCACATGGTATTTGTCTTTTTATGTCTGTGTACTTAGTATGGTAAGTCCATCCATCCCTAGGTCCATCCATGTCACTGTAGGATCACATAATTTATAATGCTTTTGGCAAAGATTCTGTTCCTTGATTTGCCCAGATAGGTGGTTGGTTCACAGTAAATTAAGATTGATCCTAGGTACTTTCTTCCTTCAAACAATCATCATTTGACAGCAAAAAAAATCTCTTTACAAGCATGTAGCCCACTAGGGAATTGTTATAAAAGCATAATTATAAATATTAATAAACATTTCAAGTCTTTTTGGTTGATTTACTTATCAGGTATGTGTACTTAAAGGCATTAAGTCCAGATTGACATTTCCTCATCAAGGTAATTTCTTGAAGAGATTTAAGTGAATAAAAAAGTCTGTTCTAAACATTTAGAATTATGACATTAGAATTCTAAAACATTTAGAATTATGACAAGTACATAGAACTGTTAAAAGATTAATGTAGAACTAACCAGTTAATATAAAACACAATTTTAAAGTATGGTAGTTAGTATGCAGTGAAAATGAGTAGTGGATAGAAAATTTTGATGAACTAGCTTTTTATGTATTAATTTTTCTAGTCTTAAAAGAGGCTTAAAATTATTTTTCCTGATTATTAATGTTAACATTTAATCATACTTTCTTCTTGTACTTATTTATTCTAAAACAGGATGCAGCTAATTCTTTAAGTACTGCACCATGGTGATATAACATGAATTTTATGATTTCAGAGGCATGAATTTAACAATAACTTGATAATGATTGTTATTTTTCACCTATATTTGTTTTTCAGATTAACTTACAAATAGTTTAGTAGTAAAATTCTAAGTATGGAAATTGGCCAAAAATATAATTTGTTTTGAAAACTTTAATCTCATATAAGGTGATATAATTTTTTTATCAGTGTCAGTGATTATTTCAATAAGGATGCCTTAAAGTGTCAGTAGTGTTATGCTCCTGCCTTCATAAAGATATTTCATAGCAGCATATTATTTTAACACTTTTATTTAAAGTAGTATATCACCAAACATAAAGAGGGTGCTAACACTTTTATTTACATTTCAGTTGAATTTCTGCACTTTTCCTTCTTTTTTTGCTGGTCTGTGATCCATTTCTGTCTTAATAGGGCAGCTGACAGTTCTTTTCAAGTGTACTTAGAAAGGCAAAAGAGCCCTTTTCATAGTACTTATAAGAGGTCATGCTTCTGTTTTTCAGTTTGAATTTGATACTGCTTCATGAATTGCTGGGTATGAAAGATTAGGAAGTAGGTCCAGTGGTCAAATTTTACCTGCCCACCCGGACTTTGCCCTGAGGTCAAACTCCTGGTACTTGCTGTTCTGAATAGAGGAGTTGATGACAAGTATGAGCTGATACAAGAGGAAAGTTAGAACCATATCAAAGCTGAAGGCAAGAGAATTGGGACTCAATGAGAGACTGTAGCTAAAAGATGGATCATCAGAATTGCCCTCTTCTAAAGAAAAGGAAATAGCTGACCTGTGAGTGAAAAGACTTTATCATCCTGCCAATCACATGCTTGCTAATGGAAGCCAGTTATCTCAACAACATTTTAAGACCTTCTGACCCAGTTGACAGTGTGGAGAATTAGCAGTACTGGTACTGTCTTATGTGAGTATCCTTCCTCACTCAATTTTAAATGTGCTGTTTGAACATGATTTGTCTGTGTATACTTTTTTAGTAAGTAAAGCCTACTATCCTTCTACCCCCAGTTCTGAAATGAAGTCACTAAATGATGATGGACTTTGATACACTTGTTTGTATCTGTTTTCTTTTACAAAGACCATCTCTTTTGTTAAATATAATCTTTCAAATGGATTTCAAAAGAATTTCAAAATACATAAAATGAAAACCTGAAAATTTTTAAATATTTTTATTATAAGATTCTTTATATAATATATAGTATTCAATAATACATTTTAAAATAACTCATTCTTAATACATAGCAAAACTTTACTAAATGTCACTGAAAAAAGAGGTGTCCCATATAACTGAATTTCCCAGGAAACTAAAGATTAGTGTTTAATCACTAAAACTTTTAAAATGTAGCCAAGTTAGTGGGAAACTTTAAGAATATGTCTCTCACCTTCATAGCTTCTTATTGAGCATAACTCTCACGGTGGACTGAGCATTCATGCCGCACTAATAATCCTGATAGCAAATCCTCTTTACCTGGTCCTGTTTCACTTTGTGATAAATTAGACTGGCAAGATATTATTGCTGCATCTGACAATATCTTGATAATCCTTCAGATAATAGGGAGAGCTTGAGGTAGGTTAGATGAAATGCAGTTAGATAGGGTTGAAGCTAATAAAGCAGTCTCTTCCCCAGAGAATATTGGCTGATGTATCATTATCACCCTCAAGCAGTATGTCCTGAAGTGTCTTGCCAGGAACATTGACTTCTCAGGATGAGAAAAGATTTCTTTAAAAAAGATTCTAAGTCAGCTAAGTTTAGGAAACACTTTATACTCTAATCCCCTCTTAGAGACTTACCATGTGCATTAGAATTGTAAGGACTGAGAAATGGTTTGGTAACCCAGCATTACCTAAACTTACAGAATACGTCCCTTGCTAATTTGGAGTTGTATTACATGAACATACTTTGGGAAATGCTGCTTTAAGTCAGGATTCTATCAACACCCTCTCGATGTCTGTCTTTGACAGTTTGGGATGAACATATTTTTTAAGTGATGACTTGGATAAATACATAGAGGAAATATGAACTATATATATAGATTACACAAAGCTAGAAGACTTACCTAAAATGATAGAAGACAGAATCAAAGTGCTTTCTGTAGACTACAGTGACAAGCCAAAGCCAACAAAGTTACATTTAGCAAGAAAAATATTGAGTGTTCTATTTAACTTTTTTAAAATTAAATTTTTAAAAATACAGAATGTGGTAAATCTGACTTTTATTATGAAAAAGATCTTGTTGTTTTAGTTAACTTCCAAATAAACCAGCAGTGTGCTGGGAATTCTTAGACTGCATTAATGAATGTGTGATATTTGGGATAGACTACTGTGATGTGAGGCTGTTAAGACTGTGCTTTAAGTATTGCATGGTTTGAGAACACAGAGAGAATTACAAGGGTAATGAGAGATCGGATACCGTGTCATATGAAGAGCCTTTAAAGATGTGATACTAGGGGACTTCCAGCAGTCCAGGGGCTAAGGCTCTGTGCTTCCACTGCAGGGGCCATAGGTTTGATCTCTAACTAGTGAACTAAGATCCCATATGCCATGTGGCTAAAAGAAAAAAAACCTGGGAATATATAGTCTAAACCTTTAGAGAGGTATCCTTTTATGAGTGAGTGAGTGACATTGCTCAGTTGTGTCCGACTCTTTGCAACCCCATGGACTGTAGACTACCATGCTCCTCTGTCCATGGGATTTTCCAGGCAAGAGTACTGGAGAGGGTTGCCATTTCCTTCTCCAGAGGATCTTCCAAACCCAGGGATTGAACCCAGGTCTTCCGCATTGTAGGCAGACACTTTACCGTCTGAGCTAACTCAAATACATGGTTCTTATTAGCCTATATTTGAGTCATTTTCTATACCATTTTCTGTTGCCTATTACAATTCAGCTCAGTTCAATTGCTCAGTTGTGTCTGCCTCGTTGGACCCCATGAACTGCAGTACTCCCAGCTTCCCTGTCCATCACCAACTCCTGGAGCTTGCTCAAACTCATGTCCATTGAGTCGGTGATTCCATCCAACCATCTCATCCTCTGTCATCCCCTTCTCCTCCTGCCCTCAGTCTTTCCCAGCATCAGGGTTTTTGCCAGTGAGTCAGCTCTTCGCATCAGGTAGCCAAAGTATTGGAGCTTCAGCTTCAGCATCAGTCCTTCCAATGAACATTCAGTCCTAATTTCTTTTGGGATTGACTGGTTGATCTTCTTACAGTCCAAGGGATTCTCAAGAGTCTTCTCCAACATCACAGTTCAAAAACATCAATTCTTTGGCATTCAGCTTTCTTTATGGTCCAACTCTCACATCCATACATGACCACTGGAAAAACTATAGCTTTGACTAGACAGACAAACGGCCGACAAACGGCAAAGTAATGTCTCTGCTTTTTAATATGCCATCTAGGTTGGTCATAGCTTTTCTTCCAAGGAGCAATAACCCTATGCCATAAAAATTACAGTTTTTCTTTTCCTATGTAGGATTAGATTCCATTTTCAAGTATTTTATTTCTGGCAAAACAGGGAAAAGAGGAGTGATCATTCCTCTGAACTGTGTGTAGAGAATTTGAGAGAGAATTCGCATTGTGTAAGATATATTTGGAACTCACAGCACTTTTCAGATAAACGTTTTATTGAAATATAACATACATTCAAACAGCTCATAGATGTACTATTGCTAATTTTTGACAAAGGGAATACATCTCTGTAACACCCAGATCAAAAAGAACAACTTGACTAGGAAGTACCCCGAAAGAGACCACCAGCCCTCACTGTACTTCTCCCTCTCAAAGGATAATAACTATAGTGCTTTCTAACACCACAGATAAATTTTGTCTAATTTTGAACTTTGTGTACATGGAATCAGGACTTCCCCAGTGGCTCAGTTGGTTAAGAATCTGACTGCAATGCAGGTTCAATCCCTGGGTGGGAAAGATCCCTTGGAGAAGGAAGTGGGAACCCACTCCAATATTGCCTGAAAAATCCCATGGACAGAGGAGCCTGATGGCCTACAGTCCATGGGGTCGCAAAGGGTCAGGTACAACTGAGTGTCTAAGCATACAGGCATATATATGTATGTGGAATCATGCACTACTAACTTTTTGGTTCTGTCTTCTTTTGCTCAGTATTATGTTTCTGAAATTTATCCATGCTGTTACATGTAGCTCTGGTTCATTCATTCTCTTTGCTGTGTAGTCTACCATTATATAAATATGCTGTAATTTATACATTGATGAGCATATGAATTGATAATAGTTTTACTGTTATCAGTTGTGCTAACATGACATGCTATGGCATGTCTTTTGATGAATGTGCACACATTTTTGTTGAGGTATTTTACCTAGGAGTGGAATTGCTGAGTCAGGGGAATAGGTTTATAATGATTTGTAATAGATACTGTGAAGCAGTTTTCCACAGCAGGAGTACTAGTTCATACTTCATACTCCAGCCAGCGATGTAGAAGAGTTCTTTCTGCTCTGCGTCCTTGCTATCACTTGATATTAGTTGTCTTTTCCTTTTCAGGCTTTCTAGTGGGTATTAAATACTTCTACATTGTTGCTTTAATCTGCATTTCCTTGATAACTTATAAAATTGAACTCCTTTTCATTTATCTGTTGTCTATTTGAATATCCTCTTTTGTGAATAACCTTTTCAAGTTTTTGCCAATTTATTTTTCAATTGGATTGTCTACTTCTTACTGATGTCTACAAGTTCTTTGTATATTCTGACTATGAGTCCTTTTTCAAATGTGTGTATTGCAGGTATCTTTTGCTCTGTGAGTTGTCTCTTACTGATGGCTTTTGATAAATAAAAGCTCATAATTTTAATGAAATCCAATTTATCATTTTTTTCTTCATGATTAATCAGTTCTTTTCATTGTTCAATTTAAGAAGTCTTTACCTACCCCTGAAATTGTAAATGTTTTCTTCTAAGCTTTATTGTTTAACCACTCATATTTAGGTTTACAGTGCATCTGGAATTGATTTTTGTGCATGGTATAGAGTGTAAGATTCAAGATTCATTATGTTCCATATGTTATCCAGTTGACCCAGCACCATTTATTGAAAAGAATTGGCTCTCATAGCATTTCAATGTAAAATAATTATAAAACACAAGACTTTGAAACATAAATGATATGTATTTCTAATATACAAGTAACATGCTTTCTGTTGTCCCTCAGTTAACTGTATGCTTTTAGTTCATGATTCATGCCATTCCTCATTAACAAATTAGTTATAGGGCTGAGGTTTTAAAATAGCAGCCTAACTATATCCCTACCACATCAAAGGTATTTTTAAAAATAAAGCAGTTCTGGAGCAAGTATTCGTAACAATACAGGTAACATAAAAGAAAAAAGCAAAGTGATAAGCCCATGAAGGCAAGAATCGTGCCTTTTTTGTTCACTACTATACATCTATTCCTGGCACATAGTAAACAATCAGTAAATGTTGAATAAGTGAATGCAAATTATTCAGCTATATTAAAAAATATTTTTGGTGTGTAGGTATTACCAAATATTCCTAATTTGGTATTAGGAATTGGGATACTCCATATAAGTTAATGTTCCCTATAAAAAAAACATACTTTAAAAGAAATAAAATTTTCTTTACTATTTAAGTTATTTTTTATGGGAATAGTTCTAAAAAATACATGACACATTTCTCTGCCTTCTCATGTAAAAGTGTAAGCATTACAAACATTTCTTGATTTCTCTTGGTCATTTAGGAATACTAAAAGAAATGTTGTCATTGCTCCAACACCAACTGTTCTTTTATGGATAAATAAATATTTTTAGTAGAGGAATTATAGGAATTTAGACAAAGGCAATATATGCCTTAATTGAGCGATCAATAATGACTAAATATAAAACTAGAACTTAAATAAAGCAACATTTATTTGGAACAGTGAGTCATGAAGAAAGTAGATTATAGTCAGTTAATTTTAGGAAATCCTGAATATTGTGTTCCTCTCTTGTAAATTCACAATTTTATTAGCACATTGAAGGCTTTGAGAGTCCTATAGTTAAGGTATATCCCTCCCTCCCACCACCACCACCAGGCTTGTTTGAGTACAAAATACTTAAAAAAAACAACCTCTTGGGACTTCCCTGGTGATCCCATGGCTAAGACTCCTGGCTCCCAATGCAGAGGACTCAGGTTCCATTGCTGTTCAATGAACTAGATCCCATGTGCCACAACGAAGAGTTTGCATACCAGAACGGAGAGATCCCGCATGCTGCAGCTGATACCTTGTGCAGCCAAATAAATAAATGAATGAATTTTTTTTTTAAGAGAAAGAACAGAGTCCAAGTATGAATCCATACAAATATAGTCTTAAAAAAAAAAAATCTCTTACTGTCCTGCAAATCAGTGCTCTATAGCACAGTTTAAAAACACTGAATTACCTGGACTGCTGCAATGCATTAATCTATGGATTTCTAGAACTATGTTCTGGTTAAAACAGAAGCCTGTGAAAGCAAATAGATAAGCCTTTTAGTAGATAGATGAAATTTAAATATTAAAACACAGGTAATACAAAAATGATGAAAAATAGTAGAAAGCTTTCAAAAATAATTTGTTGAACTTCCTTTTTTAAAAAAACATTCAGATGATTTTATGAAGCATAGTAATTACTAGAGGATTAATGCTGCTTAGCTTCAGTAAACCAGTCAGTCAATCATACAGAATAACTTGTTTTTTAAGAAGAATGAAACGGTAATACAGGATTGCTTGTGAAGAATGAAGCGATTTAAGAGGGAAATTAAAATACCAGCTCATATGGAGTTCGGATCCTAACAGTTGTCACATTCCTTAGTGAATCATCAAGGCTATTGTTATTGAGCCACTGTATGCATACTTGGAGAGAAATAAAGAATATATTTGCTACTTTTTTTTCTCCATTACTAATGCTCTGTAAATGAGATGAGAAAATTTTGAAAGAGAGGTATTTTGATAAAATAATCAAGTTCTATATTTTGTTTGTTGTGAAGAATATCTCCTGGGTTGCCATTTCCTTCTCCAGAGAATCTTCCCAACCCAGGGATTGAACCCACATCGCTTGCATCTCCTGCATTGGCAGGCAGATTCTTTACCCCGGTGCCACGTGGGAAGCAAATACATTTGAAGTGACTTTTTTCAAGATAATTGTACCTTTCCTTAAGACAGAAAACCCTAATACCTTCCAAAGTAAGAATCTTAAAGCCAAAATGTCACAAAGAAAATAGTATTACTACTTAGTGGTACTAATAATATGATGAAAACACTTCTGACTCACAGGAATTTTTTGCTCAGACAGTTTACATGTTGTGTGTGTGGGTACGTGTCCTCAGCTGTACTCTGCAACCCCATGGACTGCAGCCACATTAACTTAGCTGTAAGCACCTTAAGATACAAAAAAGAGAAGAGTTAGGGAAACAAAAGCTGCTTTATTCAGTTTGTCTCTTTTACCTATCACCAAGTCCTCCCTGGCAACAACACCTAAAAAAACTTGTACCTTCCATCACTTCTTCGATCTGAATTTAAAGAATATGTTTTTTAAAAGTCATTTTGTGACCCTGCATATGCATCTTTTATTAATGGTACCCAGGAAAGATTCTCTGCCTCCCAGAAGAGTCAATGGACACTCTAAATTCTGAATATAAGCCAGTTCCTTTTAGTTTTTTTTTTTTTTTTTAACATTATCAATTTCTGGAACTTGACTATCCATATCCTGAGCCAGTTTGACTTCATATACTTGGAACAGGAGTATAGTACATACCGTTTTTTAAAGAAGCAGCCCCTAAAATCCCTCTTCCCTTTGCAGATCTGTTTTCTTAATTACATATGTCATCAACACACATGCCATTTTCTTTCATGATAAATTCCAAATCTGGACCTCTCAACCTGCATGAGGTAACTCAACAGCCCATTAGCCATGACTATTACTGATTTGACTGATTTGACTGTTCTTATATTGTACCACTTTATAGACAGATCTGTTAGGAATGATTTTCAGCTTTTTATTATTATTGTTTCCTTAAGCATTCAACTCCATGAGCAGGAATTGGTTATAACATAGACTGCATTGCATAAAGGTCCTTACCTGCCTTTAGATCAGGGATTCTAACCTGGGGATCACAGGTTGGTTTAGATTTATGCAAAATCTTTTCTATATGTGCATATTTCTGAGAAGAGGGTCCAATATATTCAGTAGATTCACAAAGGCATCATATGTGACCTAACATCAGTTATCTCGCCACCACTGCTCCTGGGAAACTGAAAACTGAGCATGCACACACATCTTAAGACACCTTTGGAACAGGAAGTGTATAAGTAAATTAAACATTTGTTAGTGAAATCCTAGAAGTATTTGTAGTAAAAGGCATTATGTATGGATGGATTGTCATTTATTTATTTACTAATTCATTTATTCAACAAGTGTTTATTGAGTGCCTTCTATAGCCAGCTACTGGGTAAACAATGGAACAGCAGGCAATAAAAGAGTTCCATAATCTGAGAGATGAGTTAGCTAGTATCACAGAGGATAAAGTTGAAGATAAAGACTGTTCGATTCAGAAAGGTATTTTGGCTAGTAGGATGGAAATTAAGGAGTGTAGAAAGAAAGCCATTGAAGAGTCCAAATGGTGTGCTGAGGAGGACATTATCATAGAGGAAATCGTCTAATATGATGGATTCCTCCTTCTCTTAATAACTACCGTGTGCTGTTAGGAAACTGTTTCCTGAACTATTTCAATGATTTAGTGAAATCTGTGTGGGAAAATGATGTATAATTTACTTATGGGAGAGATCTTTTTCATGGCATGCTTAATCTTTGTTACTAAGATTAGTGGATTGTGTGAAACTTGCATTGTAGGGATCATAGTTCATTGAGTCAGCAGTTACCATCTCTTTGAGTATACTATACTTCATCAGGGTGATGGCAAGACTGGTGTGCCAGCTCTGTATCATGTTAAACTATGAGTGTAGTTCCTTCTAATAATATTGTTAAATAAGGAAAGTACCCTGGGAACCCACCTCTCTGTTCTCATTACCACTCTCACCTAATTTCTTCTATCCTTTTCTAAATAGTCTGACAGTCTCTCTAACGTGCCCTCAAATGGTTATAAAATTTAGGAAAGAACGTCAAGTGTACTTCACCAAAGAAAGATAGGAGAAACCTGATAAATGTATGCTTGTGTTTGACTCAAATTGAACAACTTTGGTTTCTACCTAAAGGGACATGAATGAGCCTTGAAAGTTATGAAGGAATTGTTAGGCCATAATTCTTGCCTTGGAGACTGGGTGTCTGCCAAGACTTTACTTTGAAATTTCTGTCTTCTGTTACTAATCTTGAGGCATCATAACATACAATTCTTTTGCCACCAGTCCAGTTTATTCTTTTATGATGAGGAAGAAGGCACTTTTAAATAACAATTATTTCCACTATAATTAAACAAATCTTCTTTTGTTTGCATTATATTTGTTACTATATTGTATACACATTCTGCTTGCTTAAACATGCCCCTCTGACTACTTCACAGGAACTTTCTTTAGAAGTTTTAAAGTCTTTGACTTCTTAAAGTATTAATGGGATTTGCCAAAGTTGTAGTATCCAAATGCTTGACTAGATATAGTAGCAGGACAACAAGCTTGTTCACACAGCTCCTCCAGCAAGCATTTTTCCCTTAGACAATCCTAAATTCATTTGAAGTGCCAGAGAATTAAAGGAAGACATTTGGGGGGTTTACTTCTGAATATAACAAGATCAGACATCTCACAAAGTTTACTTCTAAGGTCCAGATATTAGAAAAGTATGCTGCCCTTTGGGAGAGTTTAGATTAGGAAGGATTAGGCTGTACCCGAATGGCTTTTGCCTTTCAGTGTCGTAATTCTGGTGCCTTACAGTTTATGCACTTAACTAGGTATGAAGTTTTATGCTCATACCTTCTTCAGTTATTGATTCAAATTCTAAGCTAATAGGTTTTTGTGATATATTTAAGGGTAAAGGTTTGGAGCTGTTTTGTAGTTTTGGAAAGTTGCTCTTTAAATGATTTTTTGAAAGCAAGGGGAGAAAACAACATAATAACTACAAAAATAATACATGTTTATGGTTCTTTTTGGTTTTTTAAGTGATTACAAATTTACAAGAAGTTACAAATACAGTTGAGAGAGGTCCTATGTATACTTCACCCAGCTTCCCCAGTGGTAATTAATGTTTTGTATAGTTACCTGGAACGGAAAGTCAAGTGGGCCTTAGGAAGCATTGCTACAAACAAAGCTAGTGGAGGTGATGGAATCCTAGTTGAACTATTTCAGATCCTAAAAGATGATGTTGTGAAAGTGCTGCTCTCAATATGCCAGCAAATTTGGAAAACTCAGCAGTGGCCACAGGACTGGAACAGGTCAGTTTTCATTCCAGTCCCAAAGAAGGGCAATGCCAAAGAATGTCCAAACTACCACACAATTACACTCATCTTACACGCTAGCAAAAGTAATGCTCAAAATTCTCCAAGCCAGGCTTCAACAGTACATGAACTGTGAACTTAAGATGTTCACACTGGATTTAGAAAAGGCAGAGGAACCAGAGATCAAATTGCCAACACCCGTTGGATCATCGAAAAAGCAAGGGAATTCCAGAAAAGCATCTACTTCTGCTTTATTGATTATGCCAAAGGCTTTGACTGTGTAGATCACAACAAACTGTGGAAACTTCTTAAAGAGATGGGAATAGCAAACCACTTTACCTGCCTCCTGATAATTATGTATGCAGGTCAAGAAGCAACAGTTAGAACCGGACATGGAGCAACAGACTGGTTCCAAATTGGGAAAGGAGTACACCAAGACTGTATATTGTCACCCTGCTTATTTAACTTATGTGCAGAGTACATAATGTGAAATGCCAGGCTAGATCCAGATTGAACCCCAAGCTGGAATCAAGATTGCTGGGAGAAATATCAATAACCTCAGATACGCAGATGATACCACCCTTATGGCAGAAAGTGAAGAGGAATTAAAGAGCCTCTTGATAAAAGTGAAAGAGGAGAGTGGAAAAGCTGGCTTAAAACTCAACATTCAAAAAACTAAGATGATGGCATCCGGTCCTATCACTTCATGGCGAATAAATGGGGAAACAATGGAAACAGTGACAGACTTTATTTTCTTGGGCTCCAAAATCACTGCAGATGGCGACTGCAGCCATGAAATTAAAAGATGCTTGCTCCTTGGAAGAAAAATCTATGACCAACCTAGACAGCATATTAAAAAGCAGAGACACTACTTTGCCAACAAAGGTCCATCTAGTCAAAGCTGTGGTTTTTTCAGTAGTCATTAATGGATATGAGAGTTGGACCATAAAGAAAGCTGAATGCCAAAGAATTGATGCTTTTGAGCTGTGGTGTTGGAAAAGACTCTTAAGAGTCCCTTGGGCTGTAAGGAGATTAAACCAGTCCATCCTAAAGGAAATCAGTCCTGAATATTCATTGGAAGGACTGATGCTGAAGCTGAAACTCCAATACTTTGGCTACCTGATGTGAAGAACTGACTCATTGGAAAAGGCCCTGATGCTGGGAAAGATTGAGGGCAGGAGGAGAAGGGGATGACAAAGGATGAGATGATTGGTTGGCATCACCAACTCAACAGACATGAGTTTGAACAAGATCCAGGAGTTGGTGATGGACAGGGAAGCTTGGCGTGCTGCAGTCCATGGGGTTGCAAACATCTGAGTGACTGAACTGAACTAATAGTTATCTACTGTTATTAAAATCAGAAAATTAACATTACATGCTCCCTGTTTAAAACACAAAAAAATCAATCATGTAGAAATGTATAGAAAGAAGGGCCTCATTTTTTCCCTCCTCTTCAGTCTCAGAATCATTGCTCTGCTTCCCTGTAGGCCTTTTAAAATGCACATTTAAACACACACACGTGCATCCACTTTGTGCACACCTATAGAACTCTTTGCTTTGGGGGGGAATGGATCATATATGCTATAATTTGTATTTTTCATGCAATACTGTGTTATTTCATATGGGTAAATATGAATCTGCTTTACTCTTTTTCATTTCTTGTTTGTGTAAGTGTGCATTTGGGCAAATATGGAAGATTCCTTATCTGTAAGTATTATAGTATGATTAATTTTGATGTACATTTTCAGTGTGTTACTTAAGAAGTAAGGCTTTTTCCCCTTGGACTGGGAATTATAAGCCAGTGCATAATGTAAAGAGAGATAGTCATAAATTTAAAATTTTAAATCATTGATATTCTTGCTGTTTTTTTCACTGACAGGGATAGGTTAAAAATTTTAGAATAGTCTGCCATCAATAAAAAATAGTGATATCCTGGTTCTTAATAAATATTGTACATCCAGTAATATTAGATATAAAATCAGTATTTGATGCTTTCCAAAAAGGAACTTTATCCTTCCTCTCAAAATTAATTCACATTTTTGTCTAAATTCCAATTATTCATTTATAAGAAAAATTATTTTCTCTACTAATTTTTTCTTTTATTAAACAGACATGTTTCTCTTTTTAATTATCAATTTCTTTGAGTTGTGAGGATAATTATTTGAGAAGTTTAAATATTTAAATGCTTTGTCAGAAAGAATAATGTACTATTTGTTTCACATACTAATGAATACTGTAACCAGAAACACCATATCCACTGTTATGATCTTTTTGCAGCATAAAACAAAATTTATTTTTTTGGGCATCTAGGTTGCCCCTACTATATTTGCTATATCTAATGTGAAATCTTACAGAAGTGTTCTGAGAAACCTTACCAAGCATTTTTTATTGAAAGCAGATAGGTTATACATACAAATAAAAGGAAATCTTGTATAAATTAAACCATCCTAAATAAGTTATTTAAGCACTGAATTTGTAAATTTAGGAAATTAGATTCTAATCCTACTTTATATAAATTTGAACTAGACAATCTCCCTGAAACTCAGTTTTTCCTTTTATAAAGTATAGAAAAGTCTCCACTTAACTGGAATAAAATGGTCAAGTGAAAGTTATACACAAATATGATGAATGGTCTGAAATAGAGATAAAAATGAACAGGTGATTAGTGAACTTTGTGTAAAGACTATCAGAATCTTCTAGGTGATCTATGTGTGAAGGAATCCTGAGAGTCAGGCTGTGTTTGTGCAAATCTTTTTTAGTGGCCTAATTAGAAGCTTTTCAGTTCAGTTCAGTTCAGTCGCTCAGTCGTATCCGACTTTGTGACTCCATGAATTGCAGCACACCAGGCTTCCCTGTCCATCACCAGCTCCTGGAGTTCAGACTCACATCCATCGAGTCAGTGATACCATCCAGCCATCTCATCCTCTGTCGTCCCCTTCTCCTCCTGCCCCCAATCCCTCCCAGCATCTGTGTAAATTTCTCTGCTTTTCTTTTGTGGCTATGTTTTTTCAGAGAAAAAACACTGTCCTTAAACTTTTGCTTCTCAAAGTGTTCTAGGAAATGTAGTTTAGTTCAGTTCAACCAGCTTTTATAGAGTACCCTAAAAGAGAATTAAGAGCTTTGCTGCCCTTGAAGGTCTCGTAATTTGGTTGGAAAGTGAGAACAGACATAACCCCCAGATTAGGTAAATGTATATATTCCAAACTTTAGGAAGTTCCCAGTTGCCTATAGAGCCATCCATCCTCAAATTTAGATGGCTCAGGGAGCTCAACACTGGTGACATTTAGCTAGCACTTGGAAGGAATGCATTCTTCTCATATATTTATAAAGACATATTAAAATAAATTTAGGTTAGTGTCTTTTAAGTCAGTAGTGACTTAAGAGCCAAATATATAATACAGTCATGATGAAAATTTTTGCTAATATATATGGAAAAGATGTGATTTGCTGAAGGGATTAATTAATTGATTTGAGAATTAATCATTATAATATTTTTGCCTGAACTTCCTTCTTAGGTATACATTACAATGCTTAGTTCTTAATGTTAAGTGATAGTTTAGTCCCTAAAGTATTTTACAATTTATAGTTCTTTTTCTTTGACTCTTTTCTGTTTTCTTAAATGTCAGATCATCTTCCAATTACCTTCAGTCTGTGAGTCAGTGATTTTCATGGTCATGAAATCCTAAGATTTGAGAATTAAAAGAGATTTCAGAAAGTCTAACCAAACCTCCTAGAAGTTCTCTCTTTAACCAGGGCCCTTGCTGCTCTTCAGAGTCCTGAGACATCCACATTCAGAGGCCTCTCTGCCCTTTGAAAACCTCATGGCAGCCTTCACCGTTTCTTCCTGAGTCTTGGTCATTATAATTTCTGGCCCTTCCCAGGCATGCATCTTTCTTTCTAGAAGATTAAATATTTGATTGCTCAATAAAGTTAAGTATTTTCTCCCTGCTCTTTCTGCTTTCTTTATCCACTCCTTCCCACCTCCCCACCTGTTTCCTGTCTCATTCCCTGTTTTTTTGTTTACTCTGTACCATCTGGATTCTTCTAGCCCTTTCTTTATACCTTCATTCCAATGTAAACAGCCCTACGGCTTTTATTCTGGGGCAGAATGTTTTCTATGCTACCTAATTATGGAATTCTAAGGGGAATGCTAACCCTGTAGTAGTTCACTAGTGGTAGCCACGTATTCTTCCACAAGCTGCACAGTGTGAAAGAGAAAATGGATGTTCTCCTAGGTCCTCTTTTCTATTTATAGATTCGTTGTTCTTCCACTCTTGAGTGAAAACTCCAGCCTCTTATACCTCCTTCATTGCTCACCATCATTGTCCATCTCTCCCTGTTGCTTTTGCAGTCACAATTTATCTGTATTTGCACTCATCTTCCTTTCCTTCCTTTAGAATCAGATGATAGGTAGCCATTTTATTCACGGCTCTCTTGTCTTCCTTTTTTATGGGACTTTGTCTCATTACTCCTGTACCTTTCCTCTGCTTTATCCTTTTCCAAACTACCCTAGCCTAAAAACATGTTCAGATCTTTCGTATCTGAAAGGAGGAAAGAAAGAGAATCTTGTTTGGCTTCCCCAGGGGCATGCGGGATCTCCCCTGACTAGGGATGAAACCCATGCCCCCTGCTTTGGGAGCATGGAGTTGTAACCACTGCTCTGCTAGGGAAATGTGACAGTATCTTCTCTAGTCTCATTCTGGCTATTTCTGATCCTTTTTTCTCTCCTTTGCACCCAGATTCCTTAAGAGAATGAGTTAGAAGGTTTTATATCCTTATTTCCTCGTTTCTCATTGATTCTTCAATCCTACCTGCTCTGCTACACTGCTAACCAAAACAGTATTCACCAGGGAAGGCCAGTGGACACTTGTAGCCCTTATCTTACTGGTTCTTCCTACTGCATTTGGTAATGTTGATCATATCCTCTCCAATTTTCTCTTCTTCAGAGACTATACTCTCTTAACATTGTTTTTCTATCTCTTTTGTGACTTTCTTTTCAGCTACTCCCTGATTGTTGGTGTCTCTGAGGTTTTGTTCTTAGGACACCTCCCAGTATACACTTTACCTGGGTGAACTCGTCCATTCTCATCTTATCTCTGACAGAAATGCTATATCCAGTTGCTTGGTAGACATTTCCACTGAGATGTGTGTCTTACATCTTGTGTGGCTAAAGCTCTCAACACATCATCTTCCCTCATTCTGGATCACATCTTCTTTCCATTTTCTCTGTTTTGATTGATGGTACCACTCTGCTGTATCCCACATCTAGTCAGTCATCATGCCCTGGGGATTTTTCCTCCTAAATATTTCTCAAACCCATCCTCTTCTTTCCATCCTAACTACCTGCCTACTACCTATCCATCATCTTCTCCCCATCCCATGGGTAAAATCTTTCAATGGCTACCCAGAGTTCCTAAACAAGACATTCATGTCTTTTTATGACCTAGCCCTTGTCCCCTTCTCCAGTCTATCTTGTGCTACCTACTTCCTTACTTGTATTTCAGTTCAGCAACACTATAAAGTGCATTATATTCCCCATAAGCAAAACTATTTCTTATCTTTGTACCTTTTTTCATACTGTCCCATCTGTTTGAAAAAACCACCACTCTTCCTTTGATTAACTCCTTTATTAAACCCAGTTTGGGTACCATCTAAGATAATTTCTTGGGTTTGCATCTCACTCTCCTAAGCAAGAGAAGGCTCTAATAATAATAACCTACACATAACTCAGTGTAATTCACATGTTCATAATTATGTTTGTATTATCTCTTCCATTACACTTAGGAACTCCTTGAATCCAAATACTGGGTCATCATCTTTTAATTGCTAGTGTCAAATAGAGTATGTGTCATGTATAAACACAGTCCCTTCATTTTATGAAAGAGGAAGTTGAAATCCAGAGTTTATTACTACCTTAAATGATTAATTCAAAATGAAAGCTGATTTAAAAAAACTTAATTGGAAGAGAATTTAATAAGGTATAGATATAAATACTCTGTTGGTGTCAAAAGAAAAAGGATTAAAAAAAAATTTTTTTTGACCATGCTGTGAGACATGTACGATCTTAGTTTCCCAACTTGGGATTGAATTCCCATACTCCTTGCAGTGGAAGCTCAGAGTCTTAACCACTGGACTGCCAGGGAAATCCCCAAACAGCACTTCTTATCCAAGTGAAATATGATCAAATAAACCAAGTCATATCCATAGAGTATTGATTATGTGAGACATTGGAGGAGCTTGAGTTTTCCAAACCAAATAGTACCTGATTTCTAACATCCTACAGCACTAAAACCTAATGTCAGATATTTTTAAATTATTGTGGGGGGGAAATGCTGATTCTCTTTAAGTTGTAGTGTTTGTTGAATCATTCTTTAAAATAATTGACTATTCTCTTAATTAACCCAGATTCTGCTTAAGAATTAAATTCCTTTTTAAAAAGAATACTAACTTATTTTCAACATCTCTGTAAATACTTAAAGAATGCTTCCAACTTTCTTACCTATTTGTTAACCCTCTTTCCCCTTCTTTGTCTTCCTAATTATCAGCAAACTTTCACCTCCTCAACTATGTTGAGGGCACTGGGCCAGGCGCCGTTTTATGTATTACAAAGAAGAGATGCTGTGGCTCGAATTTTTTGCAGTGGCCTAGTGTAAAGATGTTTATGCAGAGTGTCAATGGAAACACAATTATCTTAACAGGATGACACAGCCTATTTTGCTTAGAAATGTCCTAATTTCCTGTTTGGGTTATCCAGAGGTCAGGTAGGGATTTCTTTTTGCACTCCCATAGTGCAGACTCACATCCTGCAAGCCTTGTAGGACTTAGATCACAAGCCCTTTAATTCCACTGGCTGCATTTATCTCCCCAAGAAAGTAAGTCCTTCCTCTGTTGTTTTTATTTAGTTTCTCCTTTTGTATTTTACTGCTAAAACCTGTAGTGAAAGTGATGCCAATAGCTGTTTACCCATAGCTGCTTCTTGACTAAGGGGCATCTTAAAGTTTGCATTGTTGCCCCTTTGAAGTTCACATCACAGTGCTGTGACTGTTACCCTGTCCAGAGAGTTATCAGTTACCTAGGTGGGCTGCCGTCTATGGGGTCGCACAGAGTCAGACACGACTGAAGTCACTTAGCAGCAGCAGCAGGAGAAAGTTACCAGAGAGCTGTAACTAACTAAGCATTCAGGCACCGTCAGTCCCAAAGTAAACTATGGAACCTTCCACATACCTACCACCTTCATGAATTAGCTTCTGCATGTAGTTTCGTAACAGCTCCTCACCTTTTTCATATTTAGTTATGCCTTGGGGCTATGGAAAAACCAAATTTATCTGTGAAAACAGACTAAGCAGCAAGTGTTCTGACACATTTATTGAGCAAATTATTCTATCTGACAAAAAGGTAATTACGTAGTTAGGTCTGAATAAATGTTTAGTCCCCAAGTCATGTCCCACTCTGCAACCCCATGGATGCAGCATGCCAGGCTTCCCTGTCCTTCACCATCTCCCGGAGTTTGCTGAAACTCATGTCCATCGAGTCAGTGATGCATCTCATCCTTTTGTCACCCCTTCTCCTGCCCTCAATCTTTCCCAGCATCAGGGTCTTTTCCAGTGAGTCGGCTCTTTGCGTCAGGGAGCCAGAGTATTGGAGCTTCAGCTTCAGCATCAGTGCTTCCAGTGAATATTGAGGGTTAATTTCCTTTAGGATTGACTGGTTTGATCTCCTCGCTATCCAAGGGACCCTCAAGAGGCTTCTCCAGCACCACAGTTCCAGAGCATCAATTCTTTGGTACTCAGCCTTCTTTATGGTTCAACTCTCACATTCGTACAAATCAAACCTGGGTCTCCTACATTGCAGGCAGCTTTTTTTTTTTTTTTTACTGTCTGAGCCTTCTGGGAAGCCCCTAGATAATTAGAGGTTAATAAATTATTTAACATAAGTAAGTGCCTTTTAGATTTAGAAAAATAAAAAATACATACATTTTTAAGTTGAATAAAAATTACAAAATCTATTATAAGATTTGAAAGAAAAAAATTAATGATGATGCAAGCCCCGTTAAATATATCATGCAAATATTCACTAAGATATTATAGTATTCTTTGTCTTTAATATAGACCACAAAGGTCCTTATTTTCCTTATTCCATCATGCTAAGTACAGTAGACTAGCTAACTCTATTCTTTGGGAATCTAAGGCAAATTGGCAAAGGGTCTGTATTTATTAATATATTCTAGGACATAAAACAGAGACCTTTGTCTCTAGAAAGCTGAATAAATGAAATTCACTTCCCCACTTCACCAAAAATTTCTTGCAAGGACTAGAACTGGGGTATTTGCTTTGTTAGTGCCTGCTAAGTCATTACCGTAGAAACTCTCCCCCTTTTCCTCCTGAGGCATTTAGGATATAATGGTCATGTTGTGTTTCATTTGTCTCAAATGGCCTGAGTTCCATTTCAAAGAATAGAATGATAATATGTACTGGGGTCTGAAGTATTTAGTTTTAATTTTAGTTTAGCTTTGTTTTTTCAAAAGCCAAAAGTCAGTGTTTATAACTAGTGACAAATTATAAATAATATATATTATTTGACTTGCTAAAATTTTATAGTAAAACATAAGTCACTAATTACATTTAAGACTAAATTAACCCAGCTGTTAGTGTCTCCAAGTTTTCATTTGCATTATTTTAAAACACAACCATGGGGAGGAGAGGAGTAGCCACTTAAACTCTTACAAATTTTAAAAATGGTTATCCTCTCCCCCTTGTTCTTCTTAATAAATGTATTCTACAGGAGTACTTAAAGAAATCCCAGCCCAGTCTAGCTTCTCTCATTTGAGCAACTACTATATCCTGGAGTAAAGACACATTGGCATACAGTTCTTCTTCATTGGCTGATCCATATTGTTTTCCTTTGTTGTTTGAGTTCTTCCAAAGTCAGTTCATATTAGCAGATCTTATTTTTTCAGAGCTGCAATGACAGAATGACTCATCATAGAGAACTAAAAGTTTAGTGAACACCTCACATCATGAGTTTCAAGGTTTGATTTCTTTAGTATTGGAAGTCTGAGCTTCATTGGTAAAGTCATTACATAACTCTCTGTTATATAAGTGTGGCAGATGATGTAATGAATCCGGATAGAAAATTAAAGGTATGACCCAGGAATGTTTATTTACCATGTTTGATTGTGACATCACTGATTACAAAGGTAATCTCAGGAGCAGAACTTTGGTTATGAAATATTTTACTATATTCTATATCACAGATTAAATCAAAGAGACTATCTGGCTTTCAGAATAATATAAAGCATTACTAAAAATTCAGATTGTAAATAGTAAAGTAAATGATAACATAGCTATCTTATTAGTAAATATGATGTGGGCTCTGCCTAGACATAAACTCTGTGTCAGAAGGTAACATTTGCTTGGTTCCTGCTATATGCCAGGTACTGGGCCAAATGTGAAGGTACAGATGTTAAGCAAAACAAGTCACCAGCTTTGAGGCACTTACAAAGTACATTAATAGAAAGGAGAAAAGGCTTCACTACTGGCGTATAAGAAAAAGTTGGGCTGCGTTAGCCATGCATCATCCAGACTACAGAAGGAATTATTGATATTTGATTCTTCAGTGGGTAGACAGACATAGTACCTGTGATATCAGCATAGCGTGAAAAACAGTGTGATAGAGATTTTGTGAAGGGGAATGTGAGGACACGCGAAAGAGAGCAGCCAACCCACCGTGGTCTGGGGAGGCTTCCTGAGAGAAGTGAATCCAGACCTAAATTGTATGGAATAAGTGAGAGTTCCCTGGGTCCAGAAGGAGGAGAAAGGGACTCAGAGAAGAAAATGACAGTTTCATGGGGGATCATCATGGTTTTTAAGAGAACTCTGAATACTTGTTTAGGAGCTTAAATTCCAAGGCAGGAGAGGAAGCCAAAAGATCACTTTGCATGTCATGTTAAGGAACTGGAACTTTTATCTTGTAGGAGCCGGGAAGTCATTGAAAGTTTTAGGTAAGTGAATGATATGATCAGATATGTATTTCAGCTGCTTCTCTCTGGCAGCAGTGTGGAGGTTGATGGATCCTGGGGAGCAGACAGAGGGAACAGGCAAGACCAAAGGCCCCAGGGGACAGAATGTGATATCTAAATCTAGGACAGTAGTAATAGCAGTGGTGGAAAGTAGATAGCAAGTGAATTCAAGAAATATTTAGGAAAAAAATATTTAAGACTTTAAGTTGACATAATTTGGCAATAAATAAGGTGCAGGAGTTGTGAGAGAGAAGATTCAAAGCAGAGTGAATGCAGATTTCTGGTTGGGGTAATTAGGTAAGTGCTAGCACTGAGTGTGTGACTCACCTCACAACATGAGGCAACCGAACAAGGTACTCATAAAGAAAAACAAGCCACATATGTATGTGAAAGTAGCATGCAAATCAAAATGACACTCTACTTGAGCAAAATATCTGAAATGTTCTTTTCTATTTGGCTAGTTACTAGGTTTTTTGTATTTTAGAAGTAGAAGATAAAAAAGTTATTTAGGGGGAGGGGGCTGTGCCTCATGTCATGCAAGATCTTAGTTCCCCAACCAGGGGTAGCACTCATGCTCCCTGCAGTGGAGGCACAAAGCCTTAACTCCTGGACTGCCAGGAAAGTCCAAAAAATTTCTTCATAATAATTTACTAATATCTGTCTGGATTCATAAAGAACTTTTTAGGAAACTTCAGTTAAATATCTTTTGTTATGTGAGTTTAAATATATAATATAAATATTT
Source organism: Oryx dammah (assembly GCF_014754425.2). Lineage (NCBI taxonomy): Eukaryota > Metazoa > Chordata > Mammalia > Artiodactyla > Bovidae > Oryx > Oryx dammah. The sequence goes on from NW_024070198.1 coordinate 13,875,056, forward strand.
TAAACCCCAGTTGCCCAAAGAATTATTTAAAACTCAACTATATAAGGTGGTAATATTCTTACATTACTAAACGGAAAGTCAAAAGATCCTCTTAAAAGTTTCTGTAACCAGTTCTACTCCAAGATACACCCAGGAGTAAAACGCATGTCCACCCAAAAACGTGTTCATAGCAGTATTACTTATAATAGCTCCTGAATGGGAATAACCCAAATGTTCAGTCACTGATAAATGGATAAGCAAATGTAGTATAGCCATATAACAGAATGTTATTTGGCAGTAAAGAGGAATGAATTACTGATACCTGCTACAACATGGATAAACCTTAAAATATTATGTTAAGTAAAAGAAACTGGATGCACAAAAAACATATGTTATGTGACTCCACTTTGGAGACTGACTGCTAATGGGTATGTATGGGGTGATAAAAATGTTCTCAAATTGATTGAGGTGGTTGGAGAATTCCATGAATGTACTCAGGATAAATTGGACCATGTATGAAATATATCTCAAAACTGTTAAAAAAAAATTTTAAGGTGATGCAAGAAGAAACAGGAGTTTAATTATACTAAAATTATAAAAGCAAAAATAGAGAAAAATTATTATAACTATCAAAAATAGGAAGGTAGTATAAGTAAGATAAATCCTCATACATGCTAACTATATGATGATAAATAAAAACAAGAAAAATAGGTATATTTAGAAATCTTGAGGTAATCACCAGTATTAGAAGGAGTTAACATGACTGCGTCTGAGAATGGAAAGTGTAGGATAGTGGACTTTTGGTTTTATGATGTGGCCCATTTGATTATTAACCATGTATTACTTGATAAAATTAATCTTAATAAAGAAATAGACCACATAAAATCAAACACATATATGTATCTGCATGGTCTTTTAGCCATGGTAGTAACCAAGAAATTCAAGATAAAGTAAATACAGATGTGTATAAATCTGATGATGTAAATTCCTTTTGCCTCTTTTTTCCCCAAATTCCAAACCAACCTAGTAGTTATCTAGGACTACTACTTGGCTTATCATCAGAAATACTTTAGGAACATTCTGCTTCTGCTGTGTGCAGTTCACTGGAGTTAAGTGACTTGAAGAGAAGAATGCCTTTAAGCCACAATGTGCTGAGACCTTGCTCCTGATCCTCACGTAGTTAGGAGTGGAAAGGCTGGCTGAGAGTGGGTTTGGCAGATGGACTATTTGAAGAGGGCAGGCATGGGTTAGGGGTCAGGTGTATCAGAGAGTCAAAAGGCAGCACGAGGGCAGTGAACACCTGGAGGCAAAAAAATGAAGTGGATAGAAGCTCAACACTGCTTCTTTAGTTTTTGCCCAAGCCCCCTCTATCTGCTACTGAAAATTCTTTTCTGCGCGGCATGTGGAATTTTCCAAATGTGTTTTCAGATAGCTGGAAAGGGGTAAAAGCCAAGTGCTTTAAAAACCATATGGAGCTCATCATTTGATTTCAACTTCTATTTAGAAAAAGCACTTGTATTCCCTCTCCCCAATTGTGGCCAATTTAATATGACCCATTTTTCTTGAATCCCCAGTGCCTAATTACTGATATTTCTTCCTTAAAGCTACATGCTGGTTTAGGATTTTTGTTATCGTTTAAGTCTCTGAAGCACTCTAGGAACCCTTGCTCTGGCTTTGTTTTTTTGGAAGCAGAGGGAAAATGATCTCCTGGTTTACTTTTGGAATCTGCAAAGCAACTTTGAGGTCCCAGGTGGGTTTAGTGTTTGGAAAGGGGAATTTGGGGGACTAAGGTTGACCCTGAGCCCCCAGATCACTGTTCACATTTACAAAAGCAAACCTGGTATCCCCAATTGCTTTTCTCTTGAGGTTGGCTTAACTTTATTTATCTTCTGCCTTGGGTCACTGCCCCTGAGGTGCTTCAAAAGCAAAACCCAAAGACCCAAAACAAAGAAAGCTAAACCAGATTCAAGGAAAAAATGACCTAGCACTCTGGGTTCACTTTTACAAAGGCAAAAAGTCCCTTCAAGAGCGCCATAGAATGGTTTTAAGTTGGCCTAGACTCATTGTGTCCTTTGCACAAAGTGATCTCAACAGGTCTGAGACCCCGAGTTTCTTGGGTGTAGATTTGGAGTGCAGTTTAGGATGGGAAGCTGTCAGCGGGCTAAATGCTTTGACACAGACTAACTCTCCAGTGATTCTGAAGCGATTCTCAACTATTTTGAGCATATAAATGGACCACCCATGCAACCATTTCTTTTCTTAAGCCGAATCTTTTTGTTTGCTGGACATAGGTAGGAATCACTGAGGAAATGAAACGTACAACTCATTTTAAAAAGTTGGCATAAATCCACCTTATGCTATCAGATTAGTTATGAAGGGTGTTTTTGAATCCTTGGTTAAAAAAAAAAAGGTTAGGTTACTAATTTTAGGTAATCTTATAAATCATGATGAAATAGAACTGAGACACGTTATTTTGCTATTCATTTTTGTATGATCCATACTTTGCTTACTTCCCCAAAGGATTTAAGATGGAATTACTTTACTTGACTATTGGAACAAACCCATTTTTAGAACCTAATACCAATTTTTGTTATAATGGGCCTGACTTTATCCTTTAATAAGTAATTGTAAAACTGCTTGTGGATAATCTAGGGGAGATTTTTGTTTTTGTTCCTGTTTGATCTACATCTTTGAATTTCAGTTACATGTGTTAACTAATAAATTCACCTGTTGAGCCCATGTCTCAGTTTATTTACAAGACTGAGGGAGATTTTTTGTGATTAATAACAGACGTATTATTTGCGTACTGCTATCTGAAGGAAGCAAAACTTGAGACAGAGAAGTGAAGTTTTCCTTAAGGACAGAGTACATCCTGTGAAACCACAACGAATATGAGAGGCGTTCCCAAAGCAGTGACTCGTGTGGAGTGAAGAAGTCAGTGGCACCACTCCAGTTTCCTCATCCCTTCCTGTCACACTCTGGCTCCAGAGCAGTCATGTTTTAAAACCATCCCAGAAACCTGGGATCCTGCTTCTTGGTCAAAATAGGCACAGGTAGCAGCTTGTAGAAATGGACTCAGTCCATGAACCTGGCCTGGCATAGTGTTAGGCAGGACCCAAGAATAATGCCCTAGTTTTGTATTACATCTTTCATCTCAAAGGAACTGTACTTTAAAAAGTGAAAAAGGACTTTATAATTGTTATGGATGGAGGGACACCCATAGTCCATTCAGAAAAAGCAGTGCTTTTTTCTCAAAGTTCATTTACCTGAATTAACATTAGACCCAATGCCTTCTAATGAGGAAATCTATCCTCTGTATCAAGCCCCTGATGTCAAGAGCCGACTCATTGGAAAAGACCCTGATGCTGGCAAAGGTTGTAGGCAGGAGGAGAAGGGGACGACAGAGGATGAGTTGGTTGGATGGCATCACTGACTCAGTGGACTTGAGTTTGAGCAGGCTCTGGTGGACAGGGAAACCTGCTCACTGCAGCCCATGGGGTAGCAGAATCAGACACAACTTAGTGACTGAACAACAACAGACGAGCAGTTAGGTTAAATTTTGTGGTTCCTGTAATTTCTAAAGAAATTTCTAGTGATAAGAACTTTGCATATGAGTGTCCGACCTTGTGAGAAAAGGGCATAGTATTTCTTTATCTAGGAAAGTCTGTTTTTGTGCTGTAAAAGAACTACTTCTGTACTCACAGTTGGAGTTGGTGTAGGTTTTAAATTCATTAAATGGGCTCCTCCTTTCTCACCTGGGGGTAGATCAGCCCTTATTTTAAGGCCTTTTCCTCTTCCAAATCCCAAAGGTCATGTTGCTGTTGCTTTTCGGAAAGAAAGGGAATTTGCAGCCAGTACATTAAGTGGTCACTTTCTGCTGACTGTGCGCATGCCCACACACACTTGAGCAAACACAAATGCATACCTGAAAGAGGACTCCTTCAAAATGAGGCTTTTAACAACTGTGTGAGGGGATTCATTATTGGTATTTATTGGGGGAAAATAAAGTATGTATGTAAACCTTATGAAAATAAAGACAATCACTGTTACCCATAATCCCACCATACAAATTACAGCTATTCTTAACATTTTCTCAAATTTTATTCCAGTCTCTTTTGATGGGTTTTTACGTGATTTTTATTAGTAATGTTTATCATAAGCTTCTTCCCAAGTTATTTAAAATTCTGTGTAAGCATTGATTTGAATAACCACTCTATACATAGATAGATATATCTCACTATTTAAGCCTTCTGTTAACATTGAGATTTAACCTGTTTTCAGTGTTTTTTTTCCTCTTCAATTTTTGATAACACAAATAACATTTTTGAGATTAATATATTTGTTGATAAAATTATATCTACCTTTATTATTCACTGAAGTTAGATTCCTAGAAGTAGGATTACAGAGTCAAAGGGAATGGCCATTTTTTAATAAGGTTCTTAAATACATAATGCAAACTCACATTCTAGAGAAGTTATATTAATTTATATTTTCCTTGCAGAGTGTAGAAAGTAACTATTCCTCCTTGTGATAGAAGGGGGAAGTCTTGCTTTAGCAAGAGTAAAAAATTACACAGAACTTGGAGTACTTCCCTTTTCTTTTTCAGTGTATTCTTTTAACATTGTCTCAGTGCAGTTTCTGTACCAGTGTCTTAACGTTTGGTATGGCCTAGAATGTTGTCTGAAAGAAAAAATAGCCTGGCTTTTCATATTAATAGCAAACATTTTCATTATAGAATTTTCTTCTTTGTACAAGAAAGTCTCTAATTAGTAGAGAGGGGAAGAGTCAAACAAATCCATTGTCTTCCTAAGGAAGAGCTAGTAACTTTTCTCTAGTTTTTAACCACCCCAGAAGTTTTCTCTTAGAGTCAGTGGATTGGCTCATGTATTCTGTGAGTAAATACAAATACTTCATTTGAAAGCAAAACCAGTACACCCCTTACTTGTAAAGTGAGCTAAAACAAAAAGAAAGAATAATGTAAAAACTGAAGGAAGGTAGTAAGTAAAGCATTTAGCTTTCTGAAACAGTTCAGATGGGGATAGGAAGTTGGTCTTAAATGGCTTAAAGGGGATTAGGGTTTTAAAGTTGGATAAGGAGTTTGGTGCTTTGGTTTAGGCATGGCATTGCTTTTAAAAGATTACTTCTATATTTGACAACAATTCTAACTGGAGATTATAAAGCAAATAGTCAATTTTAAAACACTATGGAAAACAAGAGGGTTTCCTTTTTGTTGTTGTTTGTTTTTACAAAATGATTGCCTAGAGTTAACAAGCTGAGTCCTGAAGACCTCATTTCATAACACTACTGAGGATCTATCACCAGGGAGAATCCAGCAGAGGTTGTTTAATGCACTTCATTGAGATTATCTGAGCTTTTTGGTTTAAATTACTTTGGGAAAGTCTAGGTGTAAACGACTTCTTTGAAAGGTAAACATACTTAACCTCTTAAAAAAAAAAGGTTCAATTTAAATTCTTCAGTTAGCAGCAACCTTTACAAATTAAATCTGAGTATGAACCAAATAATGTGTAAAGATTAAATCTCTATACCTCAGAACAAGTGTTAATGTATTTATATAAAAGTGTTTTCATTATTTTACAATTATTTGAAAATGCAATGAAGTACTTTATTAGAAAGGCAACCCCTGACAATTGTAGTTATTTCAAAAGTGAAAAGATACTATACACTACATTGGTTATAAAATGTAGTTAATGAAGTTTTAAAAATAAGATTGGTTATTCTGTTCCATCTGAGAAGCAGGTTATATTCAAATGGATCAAGATTAGCATATGCTTTATGTATTAGCTGTGGATAAATAGTCAAAAATTGCTTTAACATTTTTCCCATCTTCCTCAGCTCCTCGACCTGTTTATGGTTTGGGACTGGTCTACTTATCTAGCTGATTATGGCCAGCCAGCGTCTAAGTACCTTCGGGTGAATCCAAACACAGCCCTTACTCTTTTGGAGAAGTGAGTATACTCTGAAAGCTTCGCATATCATTTTAACAGCTGGTAATTCAGTGATAATTGAAGAACTGGAGATTTTTAATCAAAAGAGAAATGTCTACATGGAGCTTAAAAGTTCAGTTCATTTTAATGACCAAAATATAAGCCTCCTTCTTTCTTGCCTTCAGTATTGGTATAGATTTTTATGAGATTTGTTTGTGTTGATATGAACTAAAAATTTTTCCTATTGTGTCCTCAGTATCTGGCTTAATTAGCTTTAGAAAGGGACTAGAATGAGTTTGCCATCAGTGCTATCTAAAGCCTACCATGATGGGCTTGGATTCCTTACAAGTAGAGAAGTATGCCTTTTGAAAAAATATTATAAAATCTGAAGTAACAGAACACTTACTGGCACATCTTGTCCAAAAAACAAGTGTTGGTGTTTCTTTTCCTTCTCATTATGCAGCATGTTTTATTTTCTCTGTATCATATTTCAGATATCACTATTAAAAATTTCAATTTTTGCATTGAAAGTGTGTCTTATTTTCCCACATTTCAAACTATCTGTGGTGTATTTGATTTGAGAAGGATTCAAGGAACTGTTTTAAATAAATTGTTTTACAGTGCCATGAAACACCACTGAGGCAAAAAAAATTACTGCTTTAAATTTTCTATTGTTTTTCCTTTCACCTTGTCTTGCTATGAGGGTGATTTTCAGAGTCCGTAGAGGGTGTGTATTTTAGTATACTTTATAGAATGATATTAGAAAATAGTATCATGTAAGAAAACATGCTTTTAGATTTATATACTAATGCAAAAACACCATTTCATACAGAATGCAAAATAAAGCTGCCAATATTTTCTGTGGTTGCTATCTCTGTAACTCTATTAGTAATACCTATTTTCTTTGAAGTATATTTTTCAAGCATAGATTTAGTGTGAGATAACACAGAGCATGCCAGGATATTTTAGTTGTTACAGTATAACTTTTAAATTCCTTTTATTAAGCTTCTTCATTCACATATATTCCTAGGATGAAGGATACTAGCAAAAAGAACAATATATTTGCTCAATTCAGGAAGAATGATCGAGACAAACAGAAGTTGATAGAGACAGTTGTGAAACAGCTGAAAAGTTTGGTGAATGGTATGTCCCAACACGCATAGCCTTCACATCATTTGCACTCAGTGACACCAAATCCATGACTCAACATTGATCTCTAACGGGCACTGGTCATGATACAGAAAATTGTTTGCAGAATTAAAAAATACATTAGAGAAAAGACACTGATGAGAGCTTAGAAACAAGAATTATAAATATCATTTGTATGGATTTTTAAATAATTGAATACTATTTTATATATGGAAAATGTGACATTAATTTTTTTCACTTCTAGGGAAAAAAGGCAAAACTGTAATATATAAATCGGGTCAAAAATTGTACATGTAACTGATTGTGTAAATACATTAGAAGAACTTACGCCTCTATAGGTGTTTTTTCTATTTAGACTTCATCGATCGTTCTGGTTGTTTTCTTTTCTTCCCAGTATCTGGTTTTGGAATGCAATCATGTATGACATTTCCCTGACATTTTCTGACTTGTAGCTTTAATTTGCACCTCACTAGTATTTAAGTAGACTAAATTGTCTAATTCTGCTGATTCTGAGGGAGGAAATTAAATATTTAAAGGAACCTGAAATTGAACTTAATTTAACCCAATAAGAATGTGAATTACTTGTTCTCCTGGGGTGGTTTAATTTAATCTGAATATGAAGAAAAGGTATTTGAATTTTCTGAAGATGCAGTGTTTTTCTGTTCAGCAGGGTTAATATTTCTAACTATACTGTTTGTAGCTGACCCCATTTATTTGGTTTGGTTTGGTTCAAGTTAGGAGGACAGAAACTAAGTGGGGCTGACCACTTCAGGTGCCACTTGTGCTAGGAGAGACATACTCCTGCACAGAGAAGTTACCACAGGGGTCAGGTTACTTTCTTCAAGGCGAAGACCTCAGTGCTGGATCCTTACTGCAGAAACAAGCCAAACCAAAATGAACTCTGGAAAACCTAAAACGAATGTACATTTTACTCTGTGTAAATTACTGTGGTCCAAATGGTAATATCAATCTGATTCTTACTTTGTCTTCATTGTATTTATGCTGAATAATCCTTTTGCATTTTCAGAATTTATGCCTGTAAGAAGATTATATTTGACTCTGTAAAATAAGTGTAAAGAATTATATGTGCATTTCTTGATTTTGTGATTAAATATTAAAAAGGTTGAGCAAGTTGCTGAAAATTCATTGCTGTTGCATCTGTTTAGAGTTTCCTGATTTAAAACAATTGCTTTCTTCAGAAAGGCTGTTATTTAGTTACTGGAATGGGAGTATCGCCAAAACGAAGAAAACAAGCATTTATTCTCTTGACCGTCTCTAATCCTAAAGTATTTGACGTTTTTAAAAATATTATATGGAAAACATGGTTACTTCTAGGTACAATACAATACATTCTGGAAGTTACTAGTAGACGGCGAGCTGCTAGTTGTCTTTTAGGACTGGAAAGCGGTGGCCCTCGAGTGCCTTACCCAGCCCTCCAGGGCACTTGGGACGTTTCCCCGGCTTGGGCTGAGGCGTCCCGGATTCAGAGACACCGCCTTTTCACTGTTTGGAGCAGACACTGTGGGTTCTCAGCGGCGATGGTCTTGAGGAGTTTACTTTTCTCAGGCAAACAAGCACCCGGCAATCCCCACCACCACCCCGCCCCGCAACACGCACACCCCTCGGGTTGAGCCGTAGTGACTAGGACGCCCGAGTCCTGGGCATTTAGGGCCCCACAAAAGCCCGAAAATCAACTACGTAGCCTGATGGGACGGAAGGATACGAAGGGGGAGGGATCGGTGAATTTGGTCCTCGAGACCCGAAAAGCGCCCGGGGATGTCTGCTCCTCGTGGGGTTGGGGGTGGGGTCTCCGTGAAGCTTTGGGCAGCAGTGACACTATCCCCTTTTGAAGGGTTCTGGAGGTGGTGGCCCGGAGACCTCGAAGGGGAGGGGATGTCGAAGAATCGCAAACCGGGCCATCCTTTGTAGGATCGAAGACCGCAATTTCCCTGAAATAAAAGCAGAGCAAAGGGGAGAACCCCTATCCCTTTTAACCTTGAAGTGCCGTGGGAACCTTGGGAACAGGCACTGAAGTTAGAGAGAGCCCCCGTTAGCTCCCTGCGCTAGGTCAGTCCACTCGCCGAGCTCCTGCTTGGAGTCGGGAAGTTCTTGGCGCGAAACCGCAGGCCCCGCCCGAGGATCCGCGTCCGGCACTGCACGGCTGAGCGGTAGCGCAGCAGCTGCTGCCACTCCCCACACCAGCCCCCTGGAGAGCGCGCCGCTGCCCACCGCCTCCAATCATTACCCTGCGTGGAGCGCCTTAAATATGCAGAGGCGCGTCACGTCGTGTGGATCGGGAGCAATCCAGTATCTATATAAATGTTGCCTGGGTAGGCCGAGAAGGGTTAAAAGGCTGGAGAAGAGAGAGGTGGGCGGGGGTCTACACAACCCTGGTGAGCGCAGCCCTGGTTGGCAAACTGGTGAGTTGCTCCTCTCTTTGCCCTCCCTCGCTTCTTCTATCGAAGGAGTGCTGACCCAGGGAGGTGGGAGGTGCTCGGCGCGAGTGGTCCTGAGGCAGCCCGCACCCTCGCAAGGAGGTGGCATTTTGGCCCGGGAGCCATCGGACTCAGGAAAAAATCCTGAGCTCGCCGGTCTCTATGAAGGCACGTTCCCTAAGGGCGCGTGGTCACTGCGATCCTCCGCTGCCCCTCTGCTTGTAGAGCGAAGCCTCTGGTAAATCTTAGTTCTGGTCCCCAAGCCCCCGGGCCCTTTCCGGACAGAACAGGTGAGCACTGCGCGCCGCAGCTCCGGCGCTTCCTCCGCTTGGAGTGGCCCGGCCCCCGCAGGCTCGCCATGTTACCCTGGGGGCTGAGCTGCCTGTCCGTGCTGGGGGCGGTGGGCACCGCGCTCCTGGGCGCGGGCCTGCTACTCAGCCTGGCGCAGCACCTCTGGACGCTCCGCTGGACGCTGAGTCGGGACCGAGCCTCTGCCCTGCCCCTGCCCAAAGGCTCCATGGGCTGGCCCTTCTTCGGGGAAACGCTGCACTGGTTAGTTCAGGTGAGCAGTCCGTCGTTTCCGCACCTTCTTCTTCTCTGTCCCCCCACTGCTTCTCAAAGTTCCCAGGGCTCGTATCCATTCTCTTCCTGTCGCCCAGGACTCCAGGGAGCATATACAGCCCTCCCCTCTACCCAGCTTCTCCCTCGAAGGGACCGTGTGTCACTGGCGTTCTCTCCAGCACAACCTAAGACCCGAAGCCACGCAGGGATGAACAGAGGGGTTCTAGAGCCCTATGTCCTGCCACCATTGAATCGGGAGTCAGGGGCGCGTCTCAGCCCCGAGCTCTGGCACTCAGGTCCCCATTCTAAGCCTTTGTTTCCTCATCTCACCAGTGGGAACGGGAGCATGTACATCCCCGTAGGGTAGTCAGTCGCGAGGCCCCTTGGAGACCGTTTTGTAAAGAATAAGATGCCAGCCTGGAGCAGGAGATTTTTATCAAGAGGCAGTTGGGATGTCTGGGCTTGTTTCGCAGCCGAGGCCCAGCGGCCCCATCCCTCCTCGCTCCTGGCTCGCAGGGCTCGCGCTTCCACAGCTCCCGCAGGGAGCGCTACGGGACGGTGTTCAAGACGCACCTGCTGGGCAGGCCAGTGATCCGCGTGAGCGGCGCGGAGAACGTGCGCACAGTCCTGCTGGGCGAGCACCGCCTTGTGCGTAGCCAGTGGCCGCAGAGTGCGCACATCCTTCTGGGCTCGCACACACTGCTCGGCGCGGTTGGAGAGTCGCACCGGCAGCGGCGCAAGGTGAGCCCAAAACAGAAGCGGCCGTCGGGAGGTCGGACCCGCGGCTTTCTGAGCGGCTGCCGTGGGCCAGGCCGGGGCGAGGTGTTAGGGATACACTGTGAACCTGACCAGGACTCCTGACAAGTGGGTGGCATTGGGTTGGTAGTCCCTTACCTTCTCCGGGTTCGACTTATAAGGCCAGGACTGGGACTTAAAGATCCTTTCATCCTCGATCTTCTGCGACTCTGATGCCAGAGCCGATGGAAATTCAAACAGTGTTAGGGACGACTTCCTGGAGTAGGTGGCCCCTGGAGCCTGGATGGAGAGGAGGCGCTGTGTACATCAGACAAGAACTAGAGGGAATGGCGAGAGCAAAACCCAACACATTTGTGTCTGGGTCGCTTAGAAGAGGAAAAAGGGGCCGAAATTGGCCTCTTGGCTCCGCTGGAGTCGTGGAGCGGAGGAAACCGGACGGCTGCCAGGTCTGACCCTGTGTGTTCCCCTCAGATCCTGGCTCGAGCGTTCAGCCGTGCGGCACTGGAGCGCTACGTGCCTCGCCTGCAGGGGGCGCTGCGGCGGGAGGTGCGCTCCTGGTGCGCGGCTCGCGGGCCGGTCGCTGTCTATGAGGCCGCTAAAGCGCTCACCTTCCGCATGGCCGCGCGCATCCTGCTGGGGCTACGGCTAGACGAGGCGCAGTGCTCTGAGCTGGCCCGGACCTTCGAGCAGTTCGTGGAGAACCTCTTCTCCCTGCCCCTCGATGTGCCTTTCAGCGGCCTGCGCAAGGTACTGCCGCCCCGCCCACCCCAGACCTTCCCTTTGAGGCTCCCTTGGTGCGCCATAGGCATCACCTCTGCTGGGACACGGAGGTTTTGCCCAGTGTGGGGAGGCGGCATGGTGGCGGTGGGCGGTGGGGCTGGTCTCTGTCCTGACTCGCTGTGTGAGCTGGGGCGGGCCACACACCCTCTCTGGACCACGCCTGGCGGGACGAGCTCCAGCCCCAGCAGCCGCGGGTTTCCCGACGTTGGGTCTCTGTGGCAGGAGCCCAGCCAGTCGCCCCGGCCCCTCCCCAGAGCGGCGCCTCCAGGCTCGGCCTGCAGCGCCTCTTTGGAAGCCCCGTGGCTGGGCAACGGATGGGAGCACAAGGGCCGCAGACACGCCCCCGGCCCAGGCCGGCGCCAGCCGGGGTTGGAGAGGGGTGGGTGTCGGCTCACCGCCCGCGGCCCCAGGCCCGCTAGTTTCCGGATTAGAGAACCATGGCCTCTTCAAACTTCAGAGCAATGGGCCGGACTTAGAGAGCAACTGATCTGGGGCTTCTTACTGTGCCAATGTCCTGGTTTTCATTCACCCAATTAAAAATAATAGTTATGTGTAAAGGGACCTGATATATGGACCGATTGCCTAGGGTACATTTTTCTGATTTAATCCTCTCGGTTGTAAAATATTATTCTCATTTAATTGATGAAGAAACTGAAGCTCCAAGAGGTTAAATGACTTGCCCAAGATCACACAGCTAGTAGGGGCAGAGGCAAGATTTGACACCTCCCCACCCCGTCCCGGTCTCCCCCGACAAGAAGCCGATGTGCTCAAAATGCTTCCCCTGGCAGATGCTTTCTCACTGTGTTTGCTCCCTGAACTCTGGGGGACCACCCCAGCCCTCTTGCCTACCCCTTTACAAAGGCTAATTAATGTTTAGAACTTCCAGTAGTGTCCCTTAAGCCAGAGCTTTCCTGAGTACATCAAGGTGTCCCTTCCTCTCTGCACTGGTGCCCACTGCCCCTGCATGCAGGGCAAGGGCAGTGGGCTAACTCCCAGGCTGAGTTCTCTGCCAAGCACAGACACTTGAAGCTGCGTGACCCTGGACCATTGCTTGACCTCTCTGAGCCTCAGCATCCTCCCCTTAGGAGGACAGTAAACTGTTTACCTTGCTCCAAAGAGGGGCTTGTGATCATCAAGAGAGAATGGTGTATGAGGGTAAAGGACAAATTCCTGAGCCTTTATTGAGTCCCTTCTACAGTGTGGAGCTAAGTTAGGAATCTGTTAATGCTGGCTTTCAGCAGAGCCGCACCAGCACTGGGAAGATGTGGGGGGTGCAGGGGGAGGTTAGGTGTCCAGGGCTAGCCCCCTCTGCCTTCCTACGCCAACTCCCTTCTCTCCTCACACATCAGGGCATCCGGGCCCGGGACCAGCTGCATCGGCACCTGGAGGAGGCCATTGCACAGAAGCTTCTTGAGAACAAGGCTGCTGTGGAACCAGGCGATGCCCTCGATGGGATCATCCACAGCACTAGGGAACTGGGCCGGGAGCTCTCAGTGCAGGAACTGAAGGTATGTGGCGGGATTCCTCCTCCCCTCTTTTGCATGTATAGCAGGTCTCTACACACAGGCTGAATCCCTGGAACAATGGAGCAACATCCTGTTTGGCCCCACTTGGAGCCACAGACACTCCTCAGGGTGAGGGAAAGAGGAGACCTGGGTCCAGACCTGGCTCAGCTGCACCCCCTACCTCTGTGGCTTTGGGCCAAGTGAAGGCATGAATCCTAGGTCCTCCCTTACAGCTTCCAGCCCCAAACAGCTCTCCTCTTCCCCACGTCCCTGTCACTTCATGCTTTCACCTCTGCTGTCTGCCTGCCTATGACACTGTCTTCACCCCTTTTCTCTACAAACCCTAAGGGTTCAGCGTCAAATTCCACAATTCCTTGAAGTGTCCCCTTTCCTCCCCAAATCTACGCATCCATGAGCCAGCTTGGCACCTGGTACCTCGGGTACTGGTCTGTTTTGCCACTGAGAATCTACTGGAGAATTAGAAACTGCCACCCCTCTCCCCCATGTATGCATAGAACACATGCAGTGGAAGTAAGGAGGGAAGCTTTGGAATGACCCCTGGGCCCACCTGCTTGAGAACCCAAAAAGAAATGTAGAGGTTGGGGGTGGCAGGCAGGGGAGTTAGAAATGGAAACACTTCATCCCTTCCATAAGCAACCGCCATCCTTTCTCTGGCACTCAGTTTGCCACTATCGAGCCACTGAGCCTGAGTGTCTTCTCTGAAAATGGGACTAACAATCTCTTTCCTGACTTCTGGGTGGTTGTGAAGTCTGGAAGAGTCAAGGGGTTAGAAGTAGATGAGCAGGGCGCTGGTGAGTCGTGGGGGAGCCGGCAGATAGGAATAGTTCTAGGCTGGGAGTGGTACAGAAAGAAGTGGACATTCCCTCTGCCTTGGCAGAGCTGGGGAGGGCATGACAACACAGTCCAGGTTCTCAGGAAGGGACCCACTAGCCAGAAATCTTCAGTTCTGGCTGGTCAGGAAGGACCCTGGAGCCCCAGGGTCTCTGTCCCTGCTCCCCATCTTCTCCAGAACAGGTAGTTAGCCTTAGATCAGCTCATTCATTCCACAAGCAGATTCTACCTATTCAGTGCCAGACTCTATACAATGAGCAAACATAGCCTCTGCTGGAGAGGAGGGGTCCACATCAGTGTGTAAACACACACCTGCTGCTGCCAGGAAGGAAGACACCATACCAGGAGTTGGGAGGGCACAGGCAGGCAGTGAAGGCTGGGGCCTGGATGATGAAGCCTCCATACAGTGCAGATGGGGAAGTGGTGTAGTCACTCACTGGGACCACCACTAAGCCGGAGGAGGACCACGGTGCTCACTTTGGTGCCAGGCTGCTGCTTCTGCTGCTGCAGGTGCCTTGGTCAATTCCACAGCAGTCACGGTCAGGATGGCCAGCTGCATTGTCGGCAACACTGCGTAGTTAAGAGTGCTGGACTCCTGGCCCGACTACTGCGCTTGGTGACCGTAGGGACCTTGGGCACCTCTCAGAGCCTCAGTAAAACGGGCAGAAACTGCCACACACAATGCGGGTGAGAATCCAATGAATTAATTCACTTAAAGCACTAAGAACACTACATCAAAAAAGTTCTGGCATTATTTATGGAAACCTCCCAAGGCTATCTGTGGTTTCCTCAAGTGGACTTGGGATTCAATCCACTCGTGGACCCGCGCAGGTAGCCGTGTCTCCGAGCACTCTGCACTCTGGTCTGTGCGCAATGGCAAATGTGGGGCCCCCTGCACCACAGCTCGGGAACCGGCTAATGGAGACAGCACCCCTGGGCTGTCTTGCAGGAATCAGCTGTGGAGCTCCTCTTCGCCGCCTTCTTCACCACGGCCAGTGCCAGCACGTCCCTCGTCTTGCTACTCTTGCAGCACCCCGCAGCCATCGCCAAGATCCAGCAGGAGCTGGCGGCACAGGGGTTGGGGCGCGCCTGCGGCTGCGCGCCGGCAGCCTCGGGCGGCGGCGCTGGGCCCCCGCCCGACTGCGGTTGCGAGCCCGACCTCAGCCTGGCAGCGCTGGGCCACCTGCGCTACGTAGGCTGCGTGGTCAAGGAGGTGCTGCGCCTCCTGCCGCCGGTGTCCGGGGGCTATCGGACAGCCCTGCGCACCTTCGAGCTCGACGTAAGTGCGCCGCCCGCCCTCCCCGCCTTGCGGCCGGCCGGTGGGAGGTGGGGTAGGGGTTAGGACCGCGCTGTCTCCTTTTCCTTTCTCCGGGCCTCCTGGAAAATGGGCTGAATCCTATCACGTTTCCCGGAAACCACGGTTGAGGACGCAAAGCAAGGTTAGGAACCCCGGGCTATGTGCTAAACTGCTTCAATCGTGTCCGACTCTGTGATCCCATGGACTGTAGCCCTCCAGGCTCCTCTGTTCATAGAATTCTCCAGGCAAGAATAGTAGAATGGGTTGCATTTCCTCCTCCAGGGGATCTTCCCAACCCAGGGATGGAACCCACGTCTCGCGTCTCCTGCATTGGCAGATGGGTTCTTTACCACTAGCGCCACCTGCGGAGATTTTGACTGCGGTCTGGGTAGTCAACTCAATTAGAGGCCAGTTTTAGAATAAAATCATCCTTTTCTCTGGCCAGCACACCCCTTTCAGCCAGTGAGGCTGGGTAGGGCACAAAGAGCTGCCCACTCTGTTCTGTACCCCATTTCTCTGGCTCTCTCACAAGATAAAGGGACCAATCATTGCTACCTGTCCAGGGTTCTGGCTGAGGCCAGGTTCCAGGAAAGCGGGATTATTAAAATATGGGTAGTGATCAGGTTGGCGTGAGCTGGGCAAGAAAGTTAAGGTTTAGGCCCGGCTTTCTCTCTGTATGACCTTGGGTAATTCCCTTCTCACTCTGGGCCTCAGTTTGCTCTCTGGAGGGAAGCTGCCTTGGTCCCTTCGAGCTTTAACTGGAAGGGGAGGGGAGGGGAATGCTAACACTGCCAAACTGAGGGTGTTTGCCACTGCACCACCCCCCACCACCACCACCCCCAGCCCCATCCTTGGGCAGCTCCAGGCAGAGTGGGCACCTTCTCCGCTCTGCCTTAAACAGCCAGTGTCCCCATTGAATGCCAGAGTTTGAGAGGAGGAGATGACTGGATGGCATTACGGACTCAAAGGACATGAATTTGAGCAAACTCCTGGAGATAGTGAAGGACAGGGAAGTCTAGCATGCTGCAGTCCACAGGGTGGCAAAGAGTCGGACACGACTTAGCAACTGAACAAGAGAAAGAGATTCTGCCCTTGAGGCACTGTTGTGGAGAGAAAGGTGGCCAGAGCCAGCAACTTCATCACCAACTGGTGTGAAAGAGAGTGACCTCTGGCTGAATGATACCAAAACATTTTGGGAACTGGCATTTGAACTGGAGCAGTGAAAGGTTAAGATGGGGACCACACATCACCAAGACGGCATGGTCCAGACAAAGGGTGGGTGGATTAGTGAGGTGTTTAGCAGTGTCTGGGATGCTGAATTTTGGAGTTCAGACATCATTGAGCAGGCCTGGGTGCCAGACTTAGGGAAATCAAGGTAGGAGAGCACTGGACCACCAGAGTGAATAGGGGCAGGGGTCTTAGCCATTCTTCAGGTTCCAGATGGGAAAACGGAGTCCTAGAGAGGAGAGGGCACACCTTGATGATGCCAAGATTTTCTATTTGCCTGTTGAAAGCAAGGCTCTCCTGAAGCCTGTTCAAGCGAGGAAGCCGGATAGTCGGGGCTGGAAGACCTCTCAAAAGTGGAATAGTTGAAATAGTTGAAAAAGAGGTGAGCTGAGGGAACATGAAAGCTGCCTTCATCATTTTAAGCTTCCTTCCAACAATTTATTCCTCACATGCACCTTCTCAGAGTGTGGCTACTAGATCTGAAGGTTATGTACAGCTCATGGCTAGTGAGTACAGAGAGGCAGTTTTCAGTTGAGTGTAAAGAGCTGAAAATTTGAGATGACCGTAAAGGAGCTGTCGTTTGCATTGCTCTGACACAGGCAGCTGCATGCAGGACTCGAATTTAGGTCTCCTAATGTGAGAAGAAAACCGACAAAACAGTGAACAATAACAGAGCACACTCACTGACCACTAGTACATATGTCAGACCCGTTATTTGAATCCTCACAACAAAGTGGGCATTTTTGTTCTCACTTAATCACTTAAGAAACTGAGACTCAGAGATGATGTAGCCAACGTCACACAGCTCACCAGAGAAGGAGCTGAAACAGACGGGAATGCAAAGCGGTCTCCTAGCTTCCGGTTAAGACGCTCGTCCCTGCGGGTTTGGAAGCCTGTTTGATGAACCGCGGGTGAAGGATCGGTTAGGGCTGGGTTTCCGGGTGTCTGGTGGTCAGGCGGGTCTCCTCTCCGCAGGGCTACCAGATCCCCAAGGGGTGGAACGTGATGTACAGCATCCGAGACACGCACGAGACGGCCGCAGTGTACCGCAGCCCGCCGGAGGGCTTCGACCCAGAGCGCTTCGGCACTGCGGGCGACGATGCGCGGGGCGCCGCCGGCCGCTTTCATTACATCCCGTTCGGCGGCGGTGCGCGCAGCTGTCTTGGCCAGGAGCTGGCGCAGACCGTGCTCCAGCTGCTCGCGGTGGAGCTGGTGCGCACGGCGCGCTGGGAACTGGCCACGCCCGCCTTCCCCGCCATGCAGACCGTGCCCATCGTGCACCCGGTGGACGGGCTGCGGCTCTTTTTCCACCCTCTTGCGTCTCCGGCGGCGCAGGATGGGCAACGCCTCTGACCCGCTGCGCTGTGGAACCTGGCTTAGCCAGCGGCTGCGGCGATCTTGCGGCGCCGCCCATCTGCCGTTCTCCAGTGCCGAGTTCGGCGCGCTCCCATTCATCAGCTCAGTGTCCGACTCTGAGGGAGGAGACTCATGAACCACCGCCACCGCACTTGGAGAAGCGTCCTGGCTGGTGGGACGGTGCCTCCAGTACTTCGCCCTCTTAGGGAGGTTAGGTGGTGGCCCAAGTCTCTTATGCCCTTCCCAGGATTTCAAAGCAGGGATGGTGGGAACATTTCCCCTAGGATTCAAGCTGGGGAGGAGGGAGGAGGCATGGGTCGTGGGGAGGTGGGGTCGGTTGGGCCGTCGAATGGGGGAGGACCTGCAACTGTCGCGAGGAAGCGGAGACGCCAGGAGCGCATCTCTGGCCCGGCTTTGGGCCATAGGAAGACACCGAGAAGGCGCCCAACGGAAGGCCCTCAGGCAGCTGGCCTCCGCTAGGTGCGCCCTGGCCACTCTGCCTGTCTCGGCAGAAACCCAGAATTGCGGGCGCTTTCAGGGCTCCAAACAGGATCAACAGAGCCGGATTCTACTGGCGATTTCTTAAAAGAAAAATTCCTAGTTCAAGAACGCATATAATCTCTCCATTTATAGAGGGGAGAATAGGTACACCGAGAGGATTCTAAGGCTGGATTATTTTCATGGGAGGTTGAGACATAATCAGAGAAGTTTGGGGTATTTGTACCCAAAACAGGAAGGCCGAGAAATCGTTTCCTGGCAGTAGTTGAGTGAGAAGGCTGCAGCTTAGCTGGGCAGCTGCTCCTTGGTGGGAAAGTGGGATGGAGGTGGCAGAGACTCAAGAAAGTACCCCCTCCCCGGAAGGGCCTGCCCTTCATATACCCGGAGAGGGGCTAGGAACTGGACAGCCTGGGGCCCAGGCTGCTGGAACCTCTCTTGAGCATAGCCCCAGGGAACTGAGCTACAGATTATCTCCAAGATGACAGCTGACTGCAGGGACGCCCTGGTTTACTGCTTCAACCTCCTTCATTACAAGGAGACTGAGGCCGGAGACTAGACCACTCAGCCAGTGCTCTCCTCCACCCCATCCCTTACCCCCTGCTCCAGTCTCTGGCCTGTGGCCACCATGTAGCTCTTGGCCTTTTATCCTTTCATAGTGATCCCTAGGTTGGCCTAAGGACGCTCTGGATCTTTGCAACACAAAAGTTCCCAAGAGTGCTTAAATCTAAACCAAGAGCCTCCTTTTTCCCTAACAACACACTGTAACCTGCTGCCCACCTTTGGACAGGCTGGGGGCAGTTAAACATGATAGGTGAGCCAGAGAAGTTGCCGCCAAGTCCTCAGCTGACCCCTTAGTGAACCAGAAGGAACCAGAAAGTGCCCTCCTGACCTTAGGCTTAAGGTGGATCCTGGGGCCAGAAGGGAAGGGGAGGAAGCAGGCTTAGGCAGGGCCCAGTAGTTCAGGAGCAGGAGCGCAGCGGGCCCTTCTGAGCTCAACTGACACAGTCATAACCCCCATCTGCAACAATTCATCACCCACCGCAGGCCCTGGCGCCATGGGATCTGCAGGCAGGCGCCAGAGCCTCAGAGCCGGTGAAAGTGGTAGATCTGAGGCCTGCCCTCAGGGCGCTCCTGACACTGCAGAGAACCTCTCAGCCCAGAAACTCCACTAGGGTGAGGTGGTGGGAAGACCAGGGCTTGGGGTTGATTCTGATTTGAGGAGAGATAGATGGGGCGGGGCTCTCAGAAGCCTGGACTTCCCAGGTTGCAAGATACCTGATTTAGGCGCTGTGTGGTCTGTACTAAACTATAAGCCTCTGAAAGGGCAGCTTCAGTTTTACTGTGACTTGCCAGTGACACATCGACTCATCATTTCAAGGAAAATCAGAGCTCTTGCTTCCCCTGATTCTCTGAGGAAGGGGCAGATGCGATTCTTACCCTCTTGGACTTGGTGTGCTCTCAAAGGAAAGAGACTAAATAAACTAACAAACGAGCAAGACATTCTGATGATGGTAGAGCTATTTCAAGAGAATAAAACAGGCCTGTCATACAGAGTGCCTGGCGGCTCTGCTGGGCCTGCTGGGGGCTGGAAAGAGTGGCATTCGACTTTGGAAGGAACCAGCCAGGGGTGTCCGGGGATAGAAGAGCCCCAACCAGAGAGTACAGCAGGTTTAGAACCGAAGGGGTGGGAACCTGCTCAAGACGAGGGAAGAAAGTGTTGAAGCGAGAAAGGTGGGGGAGGGGTGCTTCAGCTGACTGCAGTCAGGAGCTCACCTCCCTGCCCAGCGAAGAACTACTCCCCACCCCTGCCAACCCTTACCACCAGTCTGTTTTGTAAACATCTTAGAAACATTATTTTGTTTTCCAGCTAACGAAGCCCTCTCCCTACCCACCAGCACCCAAGAAAGCCTGGCAAGGTTTCTAGATCAAAGTTCTTATTGGGTTGGTCAAGAGGACCCTTCCCCTCTTCAACATGCTCTTTAGTGCTCTTCACTGTCCCATTTAATCCTTTCCCCCGGTCGCCCACGCAGGTCTGGATCGTAGATAGAGTAAAACATTTTCCCCCTTTGTGGCGATTTCCAGCGGGCAGGCCCCGCTCATCTTGTGACCCGGCGCGCGCTGAACTTGGCGAGATGGCCCTGCAGAGTTCACTCAGATGTCACGGTCCGGCCCGCAGGGGTCACAGGCGGGTCAGGCCGGAGGACTGGGACTGGGCCCCAGGTCACGCCCCCGCTGGCCTGCTTTGCTCACCGGCCGGAGGCACCGTCCAGAAAGGGGCGGGCCTGGGGTTTCTGAGAATTACCTCCAGCGCGTCTCGCCCGGTTCCAGCCGGTGCCCCGAAGTGGTCTGTCACTGTTTACAGTTGTCAGTTCATTTGAAGAAACGATTGTGGGCGAGACCCTTCCCCGGAACACTTCTGAAACACCAATGCAGGGTTACGGTGAACCGCCGATTCGCCGAAAGACATCCTGGGGCTAGCCAGGCGTGGAACGTTTCTGCGAGCTTGAGGTCCAGGCGACTCCGCAGACGTTGCGGGACCCGCCGGGTTGGGGGACCGCGCGGGAAGGTCGCGTATTTAACTTAACAGCTCTCAGGATCGACGTGTTTTCCATCTCCAAGGGACGCTTTCCAAGGCGAGGCTCGCTCCTGTGAGAGCCGCTCTTCGGCTTTAAACAAACTTATACATTGTTGTTTCGTTTTCGGCGCGGCTGGTGGGTTCAGCGCTGAAACCGAGGGAGCGAGTGGCCCTGACTGGTCCGGGGCAGTTCGGACCCTGTCCCACTGGCTCGACAGGGTTGGAAACGGGGAGCGCACGTGCGCTTCTCGCAGTGTCCGGAGCTCCAGGCTGTGGCTGCAGGAGCGGCCAATCGTATAGGTGGGCAATGGCCAGAAGACCCACTTCCCAGTCAGGATTCTCTCAACACTCTTAATAGAGGCCGGTAGAGGCCTGGGTTTAGGACCCAGCACCCACTCTCCTCTGGGTGAGTTTCTGCCCGATGGGAGCTGGAGAGCCCAGGTCACCCTGGCAAGGTAGCCTAGCCTGGGGCTGGGAAGAGTATGTGCAACCATAAACCCCTTTTGGAAACACAACTACCTGGAGGTGTAGACTGGTCAGGAAAGGTCACCTCCACATCAAGGAGGAGGAAACGGGCTCAAGGATGTGCGGTGACTTGCCCAAGATCCAAGTAGAGATGGATCCGGGACTCAGAGCCCAAACTCTGGGCTTTCCATCCATCCTCCTGCATCTCAGTGTCTTTATCCTGCGAGGATTAAGGACCCTCTTCCCTTCTGCCTAGCTGGAGTTGCTAACCCCAGGGCCCTCGGAATCCGGCTTCGGCCGGATTGCAGAGCGCTGTTTGCCGCCGAGCCGCAGATGAATTGCCCCTGCGGTCCCGGGCTAGGGAGTCAGAGTCAGAGTCAGAGCTCAGACTTGAGCAGGGTTGCACCTGGAGTCCTGAGGATCTGGAGGCTCTCTTGAACCTTTAAGTAGGACCTTCCAAGACTTCACGGTGTGAGCCTCGAGGGGTTTGGGGAGCTGGGAATTAGTGGTCAGCCGGTCGTGAATCCCCGCAACTATCACTTGGTTCCTGGCTCTGGGCTCTTCTGTGGGGTCTCTGGAAGAGTCAGGAGGCCTGAGTTTTGCTCCGCGTTCTGGACCTCAATTTCCTCACCTGCAGGACAAGGCAGCTGAAGATCCCTGAACGCACTCCCCTTTACTTCCTCTGCAGGTGGAAGGGGGCCCCGTAAAACAGAGGGTGCAGGCAGCTCTGGGCTGGGACCTCCCGTCGGATCCGACGGGAGGGATTCCGAAGAGACCGCCAGGGAGCCCGGGGCGTGGGATTTCCGCTCGCCGGAGCCCCTGCCGCCGTCCGGGAGCCCCGCACACTTTGTATGGGGGCAGCAGGCTGCTCCTAGCCCCGCGCCCCAGGAGGCGCGCTCCGAGAGAAGCCGCCGCGGCGCCGCCTCTGCCTCGGCGCGGAACAAACGGTTAAAGATTTGGGCAGCGCCTCGCGGGGGGAGGAGCCAGGGGCCCAATCCGCAATTAAAGATGAACTTTGGGTGAACTAATTTGTCTAAGGTAACGTGGGCAGCAACCTGGGCCGCCTATAAAGCGGGCGCGCGGCGGGATTCAGAGCGCTGAGGGTGGCGGCAGGTGGCGCGAAAGGTCGCGGCGCGCCATGGGGCTCCCGGCACTGCTGGCCAGTGCGCTCTGCACCTTCGTGCTGCCACTGCTGCTCTTCCTGGCCGCGATCAAGCTCTGGGACTTGTACTGCGTGAGCAGCCGGGACCGCAGTTGTGCCCTCCCTTTGCCTCCCGGAACGATGGGCTTCCCCTTCTTTGGGGAAACACTGCAGATGGTGCTACAGGTAAAGGAGCTTGGGGCGGGGTTGGACGATTCTCCCGAGCCCGACTCGGCTCCAGACTTCCGCTGAAGCGCCCCCCGGGAGGGAGGTGACTGGGGCTAGGATCAGGACTGGCGGGAGGCTCGGCGCTCCCCGGCGCCCCCTCACGCCCGCTTCTCTCCTCCGCTTTCCTCTCGCAGCGAAGGAAGTTCCTGCAGATGAAGCGCAGGAAATACGGCTTCATCTACAAGACGCATCTGTTCGGGCGGCCCACGGTGCGTGTGATGGGAGCGGACAACGTGCGGCGCATTTTGCTCGGGGAGCACCGGCTGGTGTCGGTCCACTGGCCCGCGTCAGTGCGCACTATCCTGGGTTCTGGGTGCCTCTCTAACCTGCACGATTCCTCGCACAAGCAGCGCAAGAAGGTGAGGGAGGGGTGGCAGCGCCTGGACAGGAAGTGGGACCCGATTCGAGTAAGGGGTTCGGGCAGACAGGTGCTGGGCGAGCGCCAGCTGCATAAGGCATCGGCTGGGACCCTCTCAAACCCAGTGTAGCTTTCCCAGCCAGGAAGTGCCTTGGGTCTGGTGGGGTTGTAGATGTCTAGAAGGAGACCCTGGGAGGCAAGAGGGGCGTGTGGGGCCGGGCTTTAATACTCTTCCCTCCTCGGAGCTCAGGTGATTATGCAGGCCTTCAGCCGCGAGGCGCTTCAGTGCTACGTGCCAGTGATCGCCGAAGAGGTGGGCAACTACTTGGAGCAGTGGCTGAGCTGTGGCGAGCGCGGCCTCCTGGTCTACCCCCAGGTGAAGCGCCTTATGTTCCGCATTGCCATGCGCATCCTGCTGGGCTGCGAGTCCCGGGTGGCGAGCGGCGGGGAAGACGAGCAGCAGCTGGTAGAGGCCTTCGAGGAAATGACCCGCAATCTCTTCTCGTTGCCCATAGACGTGCCCTTCAGCGGACTGTACCGGGTAAGGGCGCCTTGTGGGGTTCGGAGCTAGGGCTCCGGGGGCGCGGGATCCGGACGTCTGCTCACCGCGGTGCGCTCTCTGCGCTCAGGGCCTGAAGGCGCGCGACCTCATCCACGCGCGCATCGAGGAGAACATTCGCGCCAAGATCCGCAGGCTGCGGGCGGCGGAGGCGGGCGGGGGCTGCAAAGATGCCCTGCAGTTGTTGATCGAGCACTCGTGGGAGAGAGGAGAGAGGCTGGACATGCAGGTAAGCCGCAGCTTCAGGAGCGGCACAGCGGAGTTTGATCCCCTGGCTTCCCAAAAGCAGTTCCTAGGGTCTCCAAAGTGCACGCAGAGGGGCCCAGGTTCCCAGAATGAGAAGCCCTCCCAGACCCCAGGGACTGGACCCAGAGGTTGAGATACCGGGTCTACAGAGCTCGGAGGAGAGGCTTCGTCGCCCATCCCTTTCAGGTTTTAAAGGGAAAGTTGGAATTCGCAAGATGTGAGTAATGTTGGGTGACTTTAATACAACTAACGCTTTAAGAGTTCCAAAGAGAGCGAGAACTTACTGGCCTTCCCGGCTCCAGCTGAACTAAAGGGTCTTAGCATTTTGTTTAAATGGATTTTCTGTCAGTCGACTTTCAGCCCTTCTCATCTTCCCTCCTGAATCCTCAGTTCTATTCTGAGTAGTTGCTCTGTAAAATTGCATGCAGACTTGTCAAAACGTTGGTCTTCATCCACTTGTAGGCATTAAAGCAATCTTCAACAGAGCTTCTCTTTGGAGGGCATGAAACCACGGCCAGCGCAGCTACATCTCTGATCACTTACTTGGGGCTCTACCCACATGTTCTCCAGAAAGTTCGAGAGGAGCTGAAGAATAAGGTAGGGGCACTGGCAGTGGGGGTGGGGTGTTGGCATGAGCTGAGGCTGGGTGTGTGGGGGAGGGTTGGGGGGTTGGGGGCGGTGGCTATTAGCTTAAAAACCTCAGCAGCTCTCTAGCCAAGTTCCCAATAGTTAAGTGTGCTGCCTTTCTTGAGTATCTGGGAAGTACAGGGCCAAGGGTGGGTGGGTTGGATGGTGGAAAAGATAATTAACTGTGTGAATAAGAAGGAAGGAATCTTGAGCTGTGATCCCACCCTGGCAGGGTTCACCCTTGTGTTTCTTCTCCACTTTTGGTGGATCCTTGGAGATTTTCAGACTTTCTTGGGTCTGTGTGTTCAAGGGCATGAATGGGGAACCCCTAGGGGGTTGCGGTGGCAGCCAGCAGCCTTGGTGGGGACTGGGGGAGGGGGAGAAACTCGGTGGTTCTAACTGGTGAGCTGCATTATCTTGGAACTGTAAATAATGGTTTGGGCCCAGGGGTGGAGGCAAATGGTCACTAGCTGCTCCTTGTTTCCCCCCACACTCTGGGATCATGAGGCTCCTTGGGTCCAGCCGCCACTTAAGCCCTGTTTACGTCTGCTGGGCTGATTTTATTGGAGCGCAGAATAACCGTTCACTCTGTGTGACTGTTTTGATAGGGTTTACTTTGCAAAGGCAATCAAGACAACAAGTTGGATGTGGAAATTTTGGAACAGCTTAAGTACATTGGGTGTGTTATTAAAGAGACCCTTCGACTGAACCCCCCAGTTCCAGGAGGGTTTCGGGTTGCCCTTAAGACTTTTGAATTAAATGTAAGTTAAAAGTTCTCTCTCACCCGCCCCTACCTTTTGTGTAGTAGTTTTAAATCTCCGTTTGTTTCCTGTGCTTTGACTCACATTTCTTTTGATAACATTGCTCTGCCCCTGAATGTCTTTTTTTCTCTCTCCACCTCTCTTTCCTCCTTTTCTTTCAACTCATAACTCTGCCAAGGATATAAGTGTTAGATTTTTTTTTTTCCTGTTGACAGTTGAATTTCAGTTTGTTAGCTCTTTGGACATCATAATCTTTTGCAGGGATACCAGATTCCCAAAGGCTGGAATGTAATCTACAGTATCTGCGATACTCATGATGTTGCTGATATCTTCACCAACAAGGAGGAATTTAATCCTGACCGCTTTCTGCTGCCTCACCCAGAGGATGCATCCAGGTTCAGCTTCATTCCATTTGGAGGAGGCCTTAGGAGCTGTGTAGGGAAAGAGTTTGCAAAAATTCTTCTCAAAATATTTACAGTGGAGCTGGCCAGGCATTGTGACTGGCAGCTTCTAAATGGACCTCCTACAATGAAAACGAGCCCCACTGTGTATCCTGTGGACGATCTCCCGGCCAGGTTCACCCGTTTCCAGGGGGAAATCTGATGGGCCGGAAAGCCCAGACCTCAGACTTATTTGAAGTGTACATAGGCATTTTTACCTAGTGTCGTGTTGATTTGATTATATTTAATTTCTAAATGTATATTATAATATTTATGTGTCTCTTCTACAGTACCACAGTCTTTAAATATTAAAATAATGAATTTGGATAGTTTCCAAATAAAATAAAATCTGAAGGTGCTTGTCTTGCATTTAATATTCCTGTGGGAAAAAAACTCACCGGTTTTATATTCATATATTTAACTAGATTTCTAATGTCTACAGGCATGACTTTGTCATTTGTGCCTATCTATTTTCTGGGAAGAAGAAATCTTACCTGTTTTTTTCCTCTTAGTAGTTATTAGAAAATATATATGTGTGTGTGAGTTAGTCCAAAGGTAATTTAGTAAATTTTTCCATGATAGTTTATATTCTCTATTTGGAAAAGCTATCAGAGTTAATTTAAAAAATGAGAAGGGGTTTGCTTTACTTTAGAGAAAGTTGAATTTGAAAAGAGAACACTTTGAATTGATCCTCTTCTAATATAACACTTTCATAATTAGTACATTCAATACACATAAATCTATGGTATTGCATAGTGCTAGAACTGTTTTCTGAAATTAAATTTGTCTTTCAGGTAAGACAAAGTTATTGACTAAGACCCCAAATCACTGGCCTGCTTCCTTTACTCTGAAGTTGCATATGAAAACAGTATTGGAAAAGGCCAATCTTTGGTTTAGATAAGCAAATCCAGGTTTTCTTTATTGAAAATAAGGCAGGAAGAGTAGATTTGCAGACTGACAGATAAAGTTTTTATCTATGCCAGGCAATAGGGTGTGAGCCTGACATGACTGATAAAATGGCCCAGTCATGACCCTGTGAACCTTGGCTAACCTCCGCGAAAGCGCAATTTTGTCACATTTCTGACCCTGGCATAGCCATGTTCTGAACTGAAGGCCAGACTCTCAATCCAGAAAGGTTAGCCCGGTGACTTGCTTATGCAAGCACATTTTCAGTTTTGAAATGGCACAATCTGCTTACTGAACCTCTGATGGCTTGTAGGTTTTGGACTTTAAAATTTTCATTACAATTTTAGAATCTGGCAACACTGCAGAAAAACTGGGTGGTCTAAATAGGTGTTTGAAAAGAATTCTGACTACAATGAGAGTTACATGTTCTACCTGACTTTAGTTTTTTAGGTGAAACTTGGATTGTAACTTCAGTTGGAATCCTCTGATATTTTAAGGGGTATTTACAGAATAATTTATAATACCTTATAATAACCTTATAATGCCTTTTTTTTTTTTAATGAGAAAATACAGTTTTGTTGTGTTTTTTTTTTTCCAGTCAAAGCTTTAGTGTCCCTCGGTGTGCAAAGCTGACCCTTCCCCCCATAACATTCACCCTGGATCATTTCAGTTAGGAACACAGTAGCCTGAGGACATTAAGAGTTTCAATACTTCTCTTTTTGCCAGAGGATGGTCAGTGTTTCAAAGCACTGTCTTAGGTGACTCCGTGACCGTGTGTCTCTATGAGCATAGTGCAGAAGGAAATTTGAGCCATTTTATCATGTAATTTAATTTTTAAAATCTGCCTTTATTTTTTATCCTGAGAGCTCTGGAGGAAAGTGCTTCTGGCTTGCATTTCCCAGAGCAATTAGCCTAATTATACTCATCGATTACAGAATAGTACAGAAATTTATCTCAAAAATACGTTAAAAACACAATCTTTGATAATGCGCTTAGTACTGAGTAAAGGCGGTTTGCATGTGTGTGAGGTGAGGCAGGATCAACGTTTGTGGGCTGCCGTGTGGCTTTAGAAGGGCCAGGTCACGTGGTCTGGGCAGGTGCGTTCTACAGCCCAGGCTCCTACAGATCAGTGTCCATATGTCACCTGGTGGAGAAGCATTTCCGGAGGAGGAGGTCAGTGTGTTGTAGACTTGGCCGAAGTTGGGGGAGATGGGGAGACCACTGTAAGAAAAGACTCTTTGGGCTCCCAGGGGCCTGGCACAGTGCTGGGCCCTCCTGGGCCTTGGCTGAACCTGCCAGCTGGCCCTCTGTTTCCCTTTCTTCATGTACCTCCTGCCCTGGCAGCCTCCCATTCTCTCTTCAGTCAGGGGTATGGTATCACCAAGGACAGATTACTGTCAGGACAGACATGTGAAGACTTCCAGCTTAGTCAGCAGCACATGTGTTGGGATTGTGGCCTTCACCAGTGTAGCCCCAGGAGGCCCAGAGGGGGACTGT
Organism: Oryx dammah; assembly: GCF_014754425.2. Classification (NCBI taxonomy): domain Eukaryota; kingdom Metazoa; phylum Chordata; class Mammalia; order Artiodactyla; family Bovidae; genus Oryx; species Oryx dammah. Next base: position 13,903,199 of record NW_024070198.1, read on the forward strand.
AACTTGCCCAGGGCCACCCAGGAAGTGGCAGAACCAGGAAGGACCTCCTGCTGCCTTTTCCTTCTTTCTTTTTCTCCCAACATCTAATAACACCTGCCTGATTTCTCTCTTTCTCTTACAGATGGCTAGGTCCAGGAGTGTCCACCTCCTAACTTCCCTTTATGTACCCCCCCCGCCTCCACCACCCTCTGTCCTGTGACAGTCCAGATCAGGAGACTGCAGGCAACTGGGGAAATGGGAGCAGAGACAGGAAGTGGCTGCTCCTCCCAGAACCCACATCTTCTTGGAGGTTTCAGGGTGCTTTTTGCATCCTGCCACCCCCCGGAGATCCACAAGGGGGCGGGCTTCTCCCTGCTATGCCAAGCTCAGCACCCAATGGCTCCCCCACCAGTGTCCATGAAATCCAGTGTCCACAGACTCTGGCCCAGGGCCTCCTTTTACCCCAGACAGCAAGAGGCCACAATCACCCGTGGTTTAGCCTCAGTCTCAGGCCTGGTCATGGCTGTTAGGCCCCTCCGGGAGGGTCACCCTGGCTGGGTTGATCTTTGATCTGTACCATCTTTTGGTTTCAGAAGCAGCCACCATCCGCTGTGAATCTAAGGTCAGCTGGCTCTGGTTTCAAGCCTTGTCCATGTACTGCCTATGTTGCTTTCGCCATCCCTGAAAAATGGCTCTCGGTTTTCTGGGAGTGGGGCCTATGCTTTTCAACGTATGTGGGCATACTAGTCAGTGTTCAGATGACCCTCTCCAAGCCTAGAAGCCAGCCCACAAAAGCACTGTGTGAGGAACCAGGAATGTTTATAGAGAGGTTGTGGGGGCCCCACCTTCCTTCCAACAGTGAGAGGACTGCTATAGTAAATGCAGGTTCAGACCTGCTCTGAAGGCCAGAGGAGGGTAAGTGAGAAGAAAGGAAATGTTAGTACCATGTAAGGAAAACGCGAGACATCTAGAGCCCAGGACGTGGTTCTGTATCAATTCAATTGCTCAGATTCTAATTTTACTTTGAAATGCAGATGAACTCTAATCTAGGGAGATGGGACATCCTGACAGCGTCTTTCAGAGGCATTCAGCCATCCTTGGTGATCATTCCGCTGAAGCTCCGAGTCAAATGAGGTGGGACCTGGGGAGTCTGACGTGTGTCCTCAGAGAGACGCTGAACCCCTATGCTGATGCTGGAAGACCTCTCTCCTGCCCTGTGACCTGGTGCTCGCGGCTCCCGAGTCCTGCGTCTGCTCTCGCACCCCCAGACCTCTCACGGCTGTGCTATGCTGACCGTCCACTTGACCTGGCTTCTGGGGTAATGCTCTGAGATGTTCCCCAGCGGTCCCTGGTCTCCATGATGCTGCACGCTGATGCTGGACTCTGCCCAACTGTCCTCTCTTTCCATCTCCTGAAAAGTTACTCACAGGTAGGCACTGTGTGTCATCACTGGAATCTTATAAATTCAGCCCATTCTTGTGTATCTCCCTGCCCTCCTCTGGAACACACTCACGCATAAGAGGTGTTCTTTGGGAGAGAATGTTTCCTGGGGCCAATCGACGCCACTCACCTTATGTCTCTCCAGCTTCACGGTGCCATGTTTTCCTTTGAAAAGTGAAACTTTCATCTTTGGAAAATCTCAGCAGCCGCAAGCTTACACGGCTGTGGTTTAACAGCATGTCACATTCCTGAAACTGATGCTTCATGGGTTTTTGGCCAAACAAGCTTTCCTTCTTTTGAAGTAGAGTCAACTTGAGTTAGAACCCTGGGACAGGGTGGAAATTTAGCCCTGGATTACGTGGTGGGTTTTCTGGGTGAGAGTTATCATGTTGCAATATTCATAACCGTGCACCACAGCCCAGAAGCCAATCCATTCCTTATAGCTTCTCACCACTGCCAACCCCCTCCCTAGACTATCCAGGGGTCAGAAATCTACTCACTCATTTCTGACCATAGAAATCTACTCACTCATTTCTGACCATAGAAATCTACTCACTCATTTCTGACCATCGATACTTCAAGAATTTTATCTGAGCAACTCACAGACTCATTTAACTCAAATGCTTTGTGAAAAGAGGACAAGATGTTTTGCTTACAACAGATATTGGACAAAACCATGTTGATTCATTACGTACAGTCATACTGTCCAACATAACAGTGATTTATTTAATGACAGAGTAGGGGATCTTATATTTTGAAATGGAAAGTTCATTTGTCAATTAGTCACAGATTTTTAGGGCTGGAAGGGAGATTATGGATAGATCATCCAGGTCCCTCAGTTTGCAGCTGAGAAATCTGAGGCTCACAGAAACGTAAGGTCACAACAGAGAATTAGGATTGGCTGTTCACTGTCTGTTAGTCTATCCGGTGTCTGGTATATTGTAGCATAGTCCTCAATTGAAAAACACTATTGTATTTATATAAGTGTATATGTGTATACACACACACTCACACAGGTGTCAGGAATCAAGGGCAGGTGCGCACATTATTTGAGACTAAATTGCTTACAGCTTCCTTCTTCTGTGACTCTCAGATCATGCTGGGTACAGACTGCTGGCATTTCTGGTGGGGCTGGGGGCTGGCGCTGCATATTAGTAGAGCTGGACCCTCAGCATTTTAAGTGCGCTCTGAACAGCTGAAAACGGATTCTGTTATGGGTTAAATTGCATCTCTATTCCCCGAAGGGGGAAAAAAAAATGTTACATGTCTAACCCTCAGTACATAGGAATGTGACTTTATTTGGAAATAGGGTCCTTACAGAAGTAATCAAGTTAAAATGAGATCTTTGGTGTGGCCCTCATCCAATCTGACTGGAGTCCTTATAAGAAGGGGAAATTGGAACACAGGGAGACACACACAGAAGGAAGATGAGGTGAAGACATGCGTGGAGAATGCCGTGTAGGGATGGAGGACTGAAGTGATGAATCTGCAACCTAAGGAATGCCAAAGATTCCCGACAAACCTCCAGAAGCTACGGGAAGTCTAGGTAAGATTCGCCTGCAGCTTTCAGCGGCAGCCCACTTCAGACTTCTAGACGAGAAGTGCCTCAATTTAAAAAAAATATTTGTCTGCGCCGGGTCTTAGTTGCCACACACGGGCTCTTCAATCTTTGCTGTGGCATGCAAACTCTTAGTTACGGCATGTGGGGTCTAGTTCTCTGACCAGGGGGTCAAATCCAGGCCCCCTGCATTGGGAGAGCAGAGTCTTAGCCACTGGACCAGCACGGGAGCCCCAAGACAATCCATTTTTGTTGTTCTAAGTCACCAAGTTGTAGTACTTTTTAAAATGGCAGCCCTGGGAGACCAACAGTTTCCAAATGCAAGAAACCTTATTTGTCAAGACTAGAAACCTTGTCTCTTATTTGGGAAAAACACTAGTTCTCAAAGTTAGCGTGCTTTGGAATTTCCTGGAGGGCTTGTTGAAATACAAATTATTGGGCTTCACTCTGGAGTTTCTAGATTGATGCAAGAATCTGCATGACTAGGTGATGCTCATCCTGCTGGTCCCAGGACCACACTTAGAGAACAACTGACAAGAAGTTTTCTGATCTCTAAGTCAAGGACCATAAAATCAGGAGGGCCAGGAGGTAATTTAACAAGTGATACGAATGAGGGAAAGACAGCTGGGGTTGGTGTGTGTGCTGATACAAGACATACCAATCCCCTTTAAAGTGGCAGGAGCTGCTCAGTCTGGCCTGTCCTTGACCTGTAGGAATGAACACTTCCAATTTTTCAGGAGGTGATGGAAATCCAGATTTGCATGGGAATACTCTGATGACTGAAGCGACTTAGCGCGCATGCACGCACTCTGTTTTGATGTTGGTAACTAATTAGCATTGAGACGTCGTGCAGGCAAAATAAAGCCTGTCTGTGGCCCTGATGGCTGCCAGTTTGTGACATCATAGGTCTTTTTTTTCATCTTGGGTCTTTGATCCTTGACGTTTTCAGAATGCTTGTTTGAGAACGGCTCAGCTGTGTGGCTGTGTCAGTCTCTCGTAAGCTTGGGGTTAAGATGTCGGCTGTGGCTGCATCACCTGGAGGCTTGGCTGAAGCGGGAAGATTCACTTCCAAGATGGCTCCCTCATAAGGCAGGAGGTCTCCGTATCTTGCATTGAGTCTCTCTTAGGACTGCTTGGGTATCCAAGCAGCAGACCTCCTTTAGAGCAAGTGGTCAAAAAAGCAGTGAGACAATGCTGAAGCCTCTGTTTTTTCATGACTTGGCCTTGACAGTCACACTCCACTTCCACAATATCTTATTGGTGACAGCGTTTAACCCTATCCATTGTAGAAGAGAGCCACATAAGGGTGTGAATACAGGAGGTGAGGACCTTCGGGGGCCATCTTGACTACCCTACTCAATTGAGTGGGTGGGTAGAGTCTTTTCCTGATCTCTCTTAGAAGCATTTTCATCTCTTTTTCTGGGCAGTCCTCAATTTCTAACATTTTGTAGTGACCTATCGCCTATGGAAACTTAAAACTGCTACCAGAAAAAAAAACTCTATTACAGAATTTCTCAGCTGGATGGAGATTGAGGGGTCATGCATGCCAAGGCTACACACTGGAGACTCTTGGGTAGAGCCTCCCGGTGGACTGTTGCGGTAGACTCTTGTGTTTGCCAGTGCCTCCAACCATATCGCTGCATTCACTTATATTACTTTCCAGGCCTCTGACTCTGCCTAATCTAACTGTCCCGTTTCCCGGACTCAGGATTTTCCATGCAAAAACTCAATAGTCCTGGGAAAAGTCAGATGGTCGATCACCCTAATCAACCACATTATTTGCAAAATGAGCAAAAATCATCTCAGACAGCAGATATGAATTGATTAGGTCCTTACAACACAAAGTATAGTCCATGGACCAGAGTATGTGCATCACCTTGTTGCTTGTTAGAGATAACAACATCTCAGACCCCACCCTAGACCTGCTGAGTCAACCTGAAGTTAAACAAGAGTCCCAGGTGATTCTCAGGAACTTCCCTGGTAGCTCAGCGGGTAAAGAATCCGCCTGCAATGCAGGAGACCCCAGGTCGATTCCTGGGTCAGGAAGATCTGCTGGAGAAGGGCTAGGCTCCCCACTCTAGCACTCTTGGGATTCCCTGGTGGCTCAGCTGGTAAAGAATCTGCCTACAGTGAGGGAGATCTGGGTTTGATCCCTGGATTGGAGAGATCCCCTGGAGAAGGGAAAGGCTACCCACTCCAGTATTCTGGCCTGGAGAATTCCATGGACTGTATAGTCCACGCGGTCACAGAGTCAGACATGACTGAATGACTTTCTCAGGCGATTGTTATAGACATGGTGGTCTAGGACTTCCTGAATAGGAGCAAAGCCTGAGCTTGGGCTCTCTGAGGATTCAGATTTGCAGTCCATGTGGGCGAACTAGATCCAACAATGAGCTACTTGTGCTATGATAATCTGACCTTGACATAAGCACCTTACTTTTACTTCCTGCCTCCCAGATTCCCCCAAATAAAAGGCAGCTAAAGTTTCATTGTTGGAAAGAACTGAAAGTTCCCAATTCTTACCTGGGTTTGTGTAGTGGTTTTCATAAATCACTTTTCACATTTGACATTCTCCCCCCTCCCCAAACAAAATGCCATTAAAACAGAGTTTAGGGGAGATGTCAGGAAATTTAGGTTATTTCCAGTTTCTGATACTCCAAGCAAGTGGCAATCAATAAGTAACCTTGTATGTGTGGGTTTATGTACAATCTATTGCTTTATTTCTGTAGGATTGAGTCCTAGAAGTCCTGCTGGGTCAATGAGAATATGCTTTTAAAGTTGTAATGAATAGACAAAACGGTGTGTGTCCAAAGAGGAATGTCTGAAAAAATAGTGGTGAGTTTATGTCATGGAAAGTTATAGAGCCATAATAAGGTTCATACATGATAGATGTCCACAGACCTTGAGGGATAACTACCAAGTACTGTTAAATAGGGAGGAAAAGTTGCAGAGGGACTCAGGCAATTGGCAGGAAAAATTGAGGGGGATATTATACAAAGGGGTTAATTACACTTTCTGAGTACATTTATGGATGCTTCTTATGGTTGTAAAGAATATGTGTTGCTTTTGTAATTAAGAATTTTAGGAGAGAGGAAAAGTGAAGGTGCTCTGGTTGAAGCGAACAAATATTCTACAGATCTGCCCTCAGTCTCCGCTGCCCATTTCCAACCTGCCCCAGCTCTTTGCTTTCAGAAACAGCATCCCAGGTGGAAGCATCTGATTGGCTGAGCCCAAGTCACGTGCCCAAGATCTAGCTGCTAATTGTGGAGGGAAGGGTTGTTTGACCTCGTTTGATCCAGCCTGGCGTGCTGCAGTTCATAGGGTTGCAAAGAGTCGGACACTACTGAGCCACTGAACTGAACTGATCCAGCTATCTTCCCTGACCAGCTATCTAAGTATTACCCGCAAACAGGAGGTGTGTAGTGATACAGCCTGACCCCTAAGCAGAAACTGAAGTGGAAAGCCTTAGAGCATTAGCCTTTTGCAAATCTCGCTGTGATTGGGGGAGCAGTTTTGAGTTAATTAACCATATTTCCAGAGAGTGCAAGGAAAAATAACAGACAGGCTTCACTGAGCATGTGCTATATGTGCTAAGTATTCCACATTATCTCACATTCTCCCATTTCCATGAGGCAGGTGTAATGTTTAGCACCACTTTTACAAATGGAGCCACTGAGGCACAGAATGGTTATGTAACTTGCCTGGAGTCGCACAGCTAGTAAGTAGTAGTAGAGACAGGATTTGAACCCAGGCTGTCGGAGGAAAAGGTTCTGATCATTACTTATACTGCCTCCAGGTTTACAGTTGGAATGGGCACTGATTTTTAGTTGGAATAATAGTGATTCCTATTGTCACTGAATGCTTAGTGTATGCTGGCCACTGTCCTGTTATACATGAATTAATTCAATCCTCACAACAACCCAAATGAGAAAACTGAAACTCTGGGATGTTAGCAGCTCCAATGGGGCCCCTTAGCTTTTAAGTGGCACCGTCAGGGCTCCAACCCAGAGGTCTGTCCCCAGAGCTCAAGCGCTGAGCTCCACCCTCCAGAGCCATCTGTCCTTCACTTCTCAACACATCAACCCACCTTTTCTTCTCTATTGATCTGAAAGCAGTTCTCTTGAGAGATATTGAAGTTTGGGCAACTGTGAAGATAATTCAATGGGAGCTTTGGATTTTATTTCACTTTTCCATTTCGTTTTGATACTGAGAATCTGACCCTAAGCTGATGTCAGTGAAAATAATTTAAATTAAATCTGATCACTTTCATTTGTGAGGATTTGTTGGGAAGAAATATAAAAAGACAAAGGTGTGTGTGAATGTATATGATTGTGCAGTTCTAAAATTTCATCATTAAAGAGACAATGGGAAAAAATAAGAAAGAGAAAAGAGATCAATAGCATTTTCTTGTTAAACTGTTACACATATAAAGATATGGCTTTTTGTGGGGAATTTATTCAAAAGAGAATTTTATTGCTAGAGGGAATGTGCTTTTCTAAGTGAAAATATAGTTTATCCTCAATTGCAAATCCTTTCAAAAGCAGAATGGAAAGGAAGAATAGTGCCTAAAGGGAATGAGTTCTTTCTACTTTGTTTTATAAAAACTTCCTGAGACAAGCTTTAAAAAATCATAATTATTTAAAAAAATTCAGATATTTTAAAAATACCTGATCTGAAAAATTTAGGTAAATAATAAAAATAACCAGATTATTTTATACAATATTAACCTGGTTTAATATGGGAAAGAAATGACACTCAATACCCTTGCAGCTGGTGACTGGAAGCAGAAAATTGCAGGATGTCTTTGGCAAACTGTGGCTCTCGAAATCGTATTTGCCCCTAGAGGATAAACCACATCATAGAGAAGTGGGGGGAAGGAGAGATACATTAACATTTGTTTGGCACTTACTGAGCATGGTGCTAGGTACCAAAGTTTACATATGGTACCAGAGTTCATCCTCACCACAGCCCTTTGCAGTGAGGTCATTATATCCATTTTGCAGAGAGGATAATTGAAGCGCAAGGAAGTAAACTGGCTTTTCCCAAGTTCCCCAGCTGGTAATCAGTTGTGAGTTTATCGGAGAAGTTCAGAGGAGAGCAAGCAAGGGCACATTTGGGTGTGTTAAGGAGGAGATGGAAGCCAGAGACCAGCAGGCAGGGGGGCTCTGTGCTGCTCTAGATCAGGGAATGAGGAGCCAGAGAGCCCGAGCTTGAGAGCTAAGGTGGCTTTGCACAGGTGAGGTCCCTGAGAGGGCTGGAGACCCTGAGAGGGCTGAGAGGAGCAGAGGCTGGTTTGGGGAAGAGATAGGTGAGTCTGTGGACTGGAGACCCACAGAACGCCAAGTGGACGGACCCAAGCAGGTCTGCTTCTCAGGAGAGCTTGGCTTGTGGACACAGGTTTGGAGGGAGAGAATGACGTCAACGGGCATGGTGTGTAGAAAGGGGGATGGGAGGGAAGCCAAGGGAGGGCGGAGAGAGGCTTTTGTGGTCCTGTTTTTTTCAGGTCTCTTCAGGAGGTAATAGCAAAGGGCACAGAGCAAGATGTAAGCCTAAGAGAGAGAGAGAAAACTATAAAGAGAGGATGAAACATTTTTTAAAAAGACACAAAAATTGGATTTTGAGGAACCAAGCTTTTGCTATTAAATAAGACAAAGATCTGCTTTGTCATCCCTCTCTTCCACCTTTGGATCTTTTCTGTCCATGGAATTTTCCAGACAAGAATACTGGAACAGGTTGCCTTTTCCTACTCCAGGTAATCTTCCTGATCCAAGGATCAAACCCATGTCTCTCGAGTCTCCAGCACTGGTGGATGGAGACCGCCACTAGAGCTACCTGGGAAGCCTCCCTGTCTTCCATCTTAATGAGTGTTCATTCTTCGTACATGAATGAAAACACAATGAAATGAAAATGGCATTTTGTGAGCTTTAGGGGAGGTCGTGGGTCCACTGAGATGATGGAAGCGGAGGGTGGGGGAGTTTCTATATACATCTGGGGTGACTGCAGCCTCGTTGGGGGAAGGGCTCAGGGCCATCCAGTCCTCAGTGCTCCATGGCTTCCCCTGCAACCCCACCCCTGCCCGTCTGGCGCTTTCCACATGTCCCAGCAGGAAAGCCTGGGAAATGTGTCAGGAGGGGCCATTTCCCCTTGGCCAGCCAGTCCTGGGCTGTGCCTCCCTTATTCAAGGCTGCTCATTTACCCAGTGGGGCTGTCTCTGCCCATGAGGAGTCGGCAGGAATGGACCAGAGGAGGAATCAGCAGGAGTGGACCAGGCAATGGACCAGAGGATGGACACCCAGGGGGGCTAGCAGAATTGTGTCTGCTCCTGGATCTTGGTAGTGGGGTGGCCAGGGGCCAAGGCCAGGGCAGATTTGGGGGCTTGCCAAAGAACCTTCCTGCTCAAGCCTCGGAAGCTGGTGCCTGCTGTCTGCAGCAGGCTGTGTGTGTTCAAGAGGTCTTTCAGGCAGTGCTGCTGGGCAACTATCACCACAGGAGAGCTTCCTATCCCCAGTTTTGAGGAAGAGGTGACTTCTTAGTCAACCCAGACTGCCATAACAAAATAGCACAGACTACATGGCATAAACAAAATAAATTTATTTTTTCACAGTTCTGGAGGTTGGGAAGTCCAAGACCAAGGTGCCAGCTGATTCAATTCCTTGTAAGAGCTCTCTTCCTGACTTGCAGGTGGCTGCCTTCTTGTGTCCTTGCAGGACAGAGTCGGGGTGGTGGGGGAGAGGGAGAGGGAAAGAGAGAGAAGAGAAAGAGAGCGAGCTGGTGTCTCTTCCCTCTTCCTCTTCTCATAAGGATGCCAGTCCCATAGGGTTAAGGCCTCACCTGTAGTATCTCCTTTAACCTATCACCTCCTCACAGGCCTTATCTCCAAATACAGTCACTTTGGAGGTTAGGATGTCAACATATGAATTTGGGGGTGAGGGACACACTGATAGTCAGGCTATGACAGGTAGGAACTTTAAATCTGCCTCCCGACTCCCACCCAAAACTGCTTTTGTCTTCAGGAGCCACAGTCTGTAGTGGCAAGAGGCACTCAATGGTCTAGATGGAGAAAGGGAGGCCCGAGGAGAAAGTGCTTTCTTTGCACCTGGATGGGAATCCTGGATGCCCCAGCCCTTGTGTATTCAGCTTATCCTGGGTTCCCCAGATCCAGCCACAGAAAGAGCTTTTACCTGTGGGTGGACTGGATGGTTTCTCACTTCCCAGAAGATGGGGCAGGTGAGGGGCAGGGAACTACAGAGTCAGTCTCCCATCCATTCTGTCCGTCTGTCAAGACTGATTAGCCATTTCTCTGTTGCCATCCAGGCTCCTGGGCAAGACTTCCATTGGTCCAGCTGGGGTCAGGTGTCCCCACTCAAGCCTGGGAGAAGTGGGGCTTCCAGGGTTTCTAGAGGGGAAATGATGGTATTGTGAGTTGGGAGGATGCTGCTGCTGTTACTTCAGACGTACTTGAGAGAGGATTTGATTTTTCTTGTTGGCAAATGCTGTTTATCTGTTTGTATCATCTAGAAGGATTCTATCCACTTGTTAATTTGTTTGTTTAAAAAATTTTTTGACTGCACCATGCAGCATGTGGGATCTTAGTTCTCTGACCAGGGATCAAACCTGTGCCCCCTGAGTGGAAGTGTGGAGTCTTAATCACTGGACCACTAGGGAAATACTGTCTATCCTTTTCCCCTATTATTCTGAGGAATAGGATCTCTCCTTTAGTGGGATATCATAAATTTAATATACATTTTCATATTAGTTGGAATAGAACTGGCATATTTTGTGATTTTTAAAAATGTATGGTGAAGACAAATTTTAATTAGCATTCCCATGGATTTTGTTTTTCCTTCTTCCATTTTAACCAAAAAATTGAGCTTAAAATTAGTATAGAGTTAGTATAGAGTTCCTTTGTTTTGGGGTGCCACCCAGAAGGAGTACAGTACAGTCAGGACCTTCCTGTCCATGGGTTTTGCATCTGCAGGTTTAACTGTGAATGTGAAACTTGTGGATACGGATGGCCGACTGTACCATGGCAATTTCACATCAGGGACTTGAGCATCCATGGATTTTGATATACACAAATACCAGATACCTGGAGCAACCTCCTGCAGTCACCAAGGGATGACTGTTTTTATGTTTTCTTCTCTCTGTTTTTAAGCAGAAATATGACTGTCATGGAATAGGTGTAAACCTAAAAATGCTTGGATCACTTATTAATAACAACAGTTATTTGTGCCCTTTGAAGTTCTGAGTGAGTCCTGGACCTGCTGGTGCTGACGGCTTTTTCCTGGGGTCTCTTGAGGGAGTGAGCATCCCTGGAGCCCAGGACTTCCCTGCAGCAGGTATTCCTAGCATCTGTTCTCCCAGTCTTATTCCTCCTACAGAGCCCTTCACAGTCCTGGACCACCAAAGTGGGGAGTATCAAGGCCCCTGCTTAACTTTCTAACCCATGGAGTTTTCCTTTTATTTCCTAGAGTGACTGTGGACTTTCCCTCCCCAGGCCCTTTGCACATGCTGTATTCTCTGTCTGGAATACTCTTTCCCCTTCACTGGTTGGTTAGTTAGATCTTTGCTTAGATCCCAGTTATTTTATATCAATGCTGTATCTTTCACAGCACTTGCTGCAACCTGTAATTATTTTATTTCTTATTTATATGATTGCTTAGCCATCTTCCCCATGAAATCAGCAGGTTCTTGATTGTCTTGTTTAGAGCTCTCTGTTTAAGGCACCGCTACACAGTAGGAGTTTAGGAAGTATTAGATGAGTAGAAGAAACCAAATGCTTAGGAGTGGACAAACTCCATCTGCCTGCAGGACCGGCTGCTACCATGGGCTTTGCCACTTGCTGGCCAGCTAGTTACCAGTCTCACTAGCTTCTTCCTTCCACCTGGAAGGTCTATAAGCCACAGCCCCAGCTTCCCGATGCCCTGGTAACCATGTCCCCTGGTCCCCCTTCTGTCTTACTTCTGTCTTACTCTTTTCATGGACTCTCAGCTGGCCTTACACCCAGGCATTCAACTCACATCTCTCAAGAAATGCTTACTGAGGGTCAATATTTCAGATCCTGACCTGGTGTTTCTGGCCCAGTGTGGCAGCCCTACCCCTATATATCTCTAGACATGGGCCAGAATGACCCCTTAGAAATGCAAGCAGGGTCACGATACCCCTCTCCTCAAAACCCTGCAAGGGGTCCCTGTGTCGTTCTGAGTAAAAGTCAAAGACAGTTGTGATGGTGCCAAGGAGGTACTGTGTGCTCTGGAGCCCCTGTCCTCCTCGTCTGTCTGTCTTATCTCCTGTTTCTTTCCCTCCTGCTTCATCTGTGTCTGGCCTCCTTGCTGTTTCACACACATATGCAAACCACACTATTGTCTCGGGGCTTTGGCACTTGCAACTACTTACATACCCAGCTGACCGGCCCCTTAATCACCTTTAAGTCCTAACTAGGTTTACACATCACCTTCTCAGACATCCTTCCCTCCCCGCTATTTAACATTGCTTCCTTCCTCCCTACACCTTCTCTCTCCCCTTTCCTGGCTTTGTGTTTCTCCAGAACATACAAGTCACCATCTCACAAGTGAAGTGAAAGTCACTCAGTTGTGTCTGACTCTTTGTGACCCCATGGACTACATAGTCTGTGGAATTCTCCAGGCCAGAATACTGGTGTGGTTAGCCTTTCCCTTCTTCAGGGGATCTTCCCAACCCAGGAATCGAACCCAGGTCTCCATATTGCCGGCAGATTCTTTACCAGCTGAGCCACAAAGGAAGCTGAACAATATTGGAGTGGGTAGCCTGTCCCTTCTCCAGTGGGTCTTCCTGACCCAGGAATTGAACCAGGGTCTCCTGAATTGCTGGAAAATTCTTTTAGCAACTGAGCTATCAGGGAAGCCCCATCTCACATGTCATATAATTTCCTTATCTTGTTTGCAGTCTGTGTTCCTTACTACATCAAAAGTCCTTGAAGACAAGAGTTTTTATTTTGACATCGTTGTACCCCCAGCACCTAGAACAAAGTGCCTGACCCATCACAGGTCTTCCAAAATCACTATTGAAGGGATGAAGACACATTTCAGTCAGGATATCCCATAGAGCATGGGGGTGGGGGGAACCCATATGTCTGAAGGTGATCAGTCGCTCAAGGTTGAGTGAGGGCCCATCTTCCTCAGATGCAGGCCTGGGTGATCATTCCCCTTCTCCTTCAGACAGGAAAGTCTCCTAAGTTACACACAAGAGTCTAGATGGTCACCACCACGCTCATGGAGGACTAAGGGGTCATCATGTCAGGCTGAAAGGCAACTGATTATGGGAGGCTGTCTTAGTTTCTCCCTCTGGGGAGTATTCTTGATGGTGGCTTAGCTCCTGTCCAACTCTATGGGCCTGTTCTGATACTCAGGAGGAATGCAGTCATGGATTAGGGTTATTTTATGGACTAGAAAGAGGAGACGGGGTAACTGGGGCTGAGGTCCGTACCGTTCTTCGGACGTGCTTCTTCCCTCAGGGAGCTTGTTTTGGAATCATAGGGGTGTAGCCATGGCCCAGTATTGACAAACGCTGTTCCTCCAGAAGTGAGTCAGGTCGTCCAGGGTTCGATGTCTGGCTCTGCGATTTGCCCCCAGTCAAACCTCAAGCAGATTTCTCAAACTTCCTGTGCCTTGGGTTTCTCATCTGTCAAACAAGACCAAAGTAGTACCGCAAAGCAGACAACCTAGATTTGGGGAGATTCAATGTGGTGACATAAGCCAAGGGCTTGGTGTGTGTGCCTGATATCTCGTAGGAGCTCAATAATTGTTAGTATTTGTTAGTGTCTCCTTCTGGGACACAGATGATTGGAGCAGGCAGGAACCACAGGCCCTCAGCATTGGCCCATGCAGGAATCAAGGCTCGTTACTCGGGCTTGTAAGCAGTGCCAGGGCTGGGATGAGAACCCACGAGTTCCGGCCCCCAGGTCTCTGTCTTAACCCTGCTCCAGCTGGACTCGGCAGCCAAGGGACTCATGACATTTGACACACTGTTCTCCCTTGTGATCACTGACAGTGACTGTTCTGTGCCAATGGTTGAAACAAGGCATTTCTGAGAAATCTACAATTACTGAGCTGATTCAATCAAGCAGAAATTGGATCTTGCTCTCTGCTCCAGGCTCCTTGCTGTCCTGTGTCTGGCTCTAGTTCTCCTGCTCTAGGGGGATGGAATTCCCCCTGGAAAAGGTTGGGCTACCCTGAGCCCCTAATTAATCTAAATTTTATTATTCATGCAGCAGAATTTGAGCTGCCTCTAATCACTTGAATGAAGAATGCTTTGTAGTCTGGTGTGGATGAGGATGTAGGAAGCATAATTTTGTCCATTATTTTTGGAGGACAGTCTTGGCAATGTGTATCAAAACCCTTCAAATTATACATGTTCTTTGACCCAAGGAGTCTAATTTTAGTTTTTGAGCAAATACTTAACTATAAGGATGCTTGTTGGAGAATGTGTTATTCAAGACAACGTGATGTCCTCTGATAGGGGTTTGGGGAAATTATGGTACCTCTAACAATAGACTATTGTGTAGTCATTAAAAATTACCCTGGAGGCTAAGGACTCAGAGACATTTAAGGATATTTAGTTGGTTTTGAAACACTTAAGAGTGAGAGGGCCAGTTCTGGAATCAGATCTCCTGGGTTGAAATCTGAGCCCTACTATTTCATCGCTGGATGACATTAGACAAGCTACTTAATTTCTTTAAGCTTCAGTTACTCTATAAGTAGAATAATAATTATATCATCACTCAGAGTTATTGCAAAAATTGAGACAATCCAGGTGAAGTGCTTAGCATAAACTACCTAGGCCAGGTAAGCACTTGCTCAATAATCATCACTATGATTTTCATGAACCCACTTTTGCTTTCAAAATCATATACATTAAAAACAGAAGGAAAATAAGGAAGAAATGAAAACAGAATGAAGATGGTTATCTCGAGGTGATGTGATCACATGTAGTTTAATTTTCTTCTGTGTTTTCTATATTTTCAGAATGCTGTGCAATACATAAGAGCCACTCATGTACGAAGGAAAAGGGTCATTAAGAGCTAAGTGGGGAGATGAGTGCTGTCTTGACCTGTTGAAACCCTCAGATAAGCTGCTCAGAGACTCCTGTCTTTGCTTAGAAGCCACTGAGGTTGGGCACAGTGGGGAGAACAGACAGGAGTTGGGCCCTCCAGCCCTCCACACCTGCCCCCTGACCACCCTTGCTCTGTCCACGCATCCTTCCTGCCTCGCTCAGCCCAGAAGGACCCCAGAAGCACAGCCGGAGAGCTTAGCTGCTCAGGGAGGTGAAGCGACCTCCCTGAGGAGGTCCAGGATACAGGAGAGGCCCCAGTCATCTCCCTGAATCTTATCAAGCCCAGCAGCCAGGAAGAATTCATGAGAATCCACTCCCACCCGTTCTGCCCCTGTGTCTGTTGTCAGCCTGGCTGTTCGTTAGCATGTGTGACAAACTCCTCCAACAGAAGCTTTCAGCAGAACCAAACTGTTTCAGTCTCCTTGGAGTGACAGCAGAGGACTTCCCCGGAAGTGCCTGACAGTGGGGGCTGGGTTGGGCCTTTGAGGGGTCAGGGAGAGTCCTGGAATTGCTGTCCTCGGTGTAGGAAGGGGAGAGAAGAGCCCAGAGCAGGAAACGTGCAGCTGTTGGCTGGGGACAACTGATGAGCTGGGGAGGGTGGCTGGAGCCGCCCAGGGGGAAGGGTAGGGTGTGTGCCTGTGTGTGTTCCATCATGTCTGACCCTTTGCGACCCTTTGGAACCCCACCAGGTTCCTCTGTCCATGGAAAGCAAAAGGGCAGGGCACAAGTAGGAATTGGGGCTGATCTTCCTTTCCAGTGAAGCTTTGGCAGGCTGTGAGGGAGCTGAAAAAGCCCTGGAGCTGGTATTGGGCAGGGGGGATCGGGAAAGACATAGAGGGTGGGGGGACATCGGGAGGGGGGAGACAGGCGGATGGAGCAGAGCCTGGTGTCCAGCTGACCACAGTCACTCCAGCCTCTGTCCCAGTCTCTGTGCAGTGGGGAGGGGAAGTGTCTGGGAAAGCAATGGCTGCAGGATTCTGCAGGATTTAAGCGTCCTGAAAATCATTGTTTCATGTATTTTGTCCATTCTTTTTGGGCATGGAGGCAAATTTGGTTTCTGTTTCTCTTTTAATTGGAAATGGAAGAAACTCCTCTTTTCTATGGACGTAAAATTCAAAGAACACAAAATTAACCACTTTTAAGTGAACAATTCAGAGACATTTAGCATATTCACAGTGTTGTACAGGCACCACCTCTGCTTCATTCCAAAGCATTTCCATCACCAATAGGAAAACTATTGAGCAGTTTTCCCCCGTCTCTCCACTCCCTTCAGTCCCTGGCAACCACTGTCTGCGTTCTATCTCTACGGATTTACCTATTCTGAATATTTCATATGAATGAGATGCTACAGTATGTGACATTTTGTGTCTCACTTCTTCCACTTAGCATAATGTTTTTGAGGTTCATCACCTTGTAGTACGTATAAGTACTTCATTTCTTTTAATGGCCAATAATATCCCATTGTGTGTGTGTGTGTATGCCATATTTTGTCTATCTATTCATCCACTGATGGACATTTGGGCTGGTTCCACCTTTCAGCTCTGTGAAAAGTACAGCTATGAACATGCCTGTACAGGTGTTTGTTTCAGTATCTCTTTCTAACTCTTTTGGGTATATACCTAGGCATGGAATTGCTAGGTCATAATGTAACTTTATGCTTAACTTTCTGAGGAACTGTCAAACTGTTTTCCACAGTAGCTGGGCCATTTTACATTCTCAGACTCTTTTTTTAAATAGTCAGTCTTTTGGTGGCATAATTTACATATCTTAAATTGCACACATTTTAAAGTGTACAGCTCCACTAGTTTGTCAAATGGATACATTTGCATAATTACCATCACATACGAGAAATCAAGCATATCCATCACCTTCTAAAGCTTTCTCATGTCTATGGCGTCAACATGTCCTCCAGTCAACCACTAATATATTTTCTGTCCCTGTAAATGAGTTTTGCTTATTTTAGAACTTCATACAAATGGAATCATGCAGTATGTACTCTTCTGGATCTGACTTCTTTTGCTCAGTATAAAGTTTTTCAAGATTCATCCATGTGGATATGTTTGTCATAGTGTGTCCCTCTGTGTTGTTGTTTTAGCTGCTCAGTTGGGTCCAACTCTTTGCAACCCCATGGACTGTAGCCCGCCAGGCTCCTCTGTCCTTGGGGTTTCCCAGGCAAGAATACTGGAGTGGGTTGGCATTTCCTTCTCCAAGGGATCTTCCTGACCCTGGGATTGGACACCTGTCTCTTGCACTGCAGGTGGATTCTTTACCATGGGGCCACCAGGAAAGCCCTTGTCCTTCTTTATTGCTGAGTAAAAATCTAGTTTATCAATATCCCACAATTCATTTATCCATTCATCTGTTGATGCACTTTTGGGTTGTTTCCAATGCGGGGCTGAAAAAAGTGTTAATCACTATAAGCGTTTGTAAACAAGTCTTTTTGTGATCATATGTTTTTGTTTACCTTGAGTAAATACCTCAGAGTGGACTTGCTGGATCAAAGAGTAAAGGTAGCTTTAATTTTTTAAGAAATTGTCAAAATGGTTTCAAAGTGACTATCAAGTTGGTTGATGTTGCTCCTTAATGACTTTTTTTGCTTACTTGTGTCAAATTTTGCGAGAGGAGTATTAACATATCTAACCACAATTAGAGATTTGTCTATTTCCTCCTTGATTTCTTTGATTTTTTTCTTCATGAGTTTTGAAACTCTATTCTTAGATGCCTACAAATTTAGATTTGTTTTGCCTTCCTGAAGAATTGCCCCTGGTACCGTGATGTCTTTAATGATCCTTTTATTTTCAGTGTATTTGTGTCTTCATGATTGACATGTATCTCACGTAGACAGCATGTATTTGAGTCTTATTTTTCATCCAGTTGAATCACCTCTGAGTTTTGATTGGGGTTTTTACCCTTAAAGTAATGACAGATATGGCTGTGTTTAAATCCGTTATTTTGCTACTTGTTTTCCATTCAGATTTTGTTTCTCCATTGCACTTGTCTACCTTCTTTGGGACTAATAAAATATTTTTTGATATTTCATTTTACTTTCTCTGTTTCTTAGTTATACATTTAAAGAATATTTTAAAGCAGTTTCTCTATGACTAAGAATATGCATTATTAACTTATTAAAGTCTGTTTAGAGTCGATTTTACCACTTCAGACTTTATATATCACACTTCATACTTAGACTTCCTACGTCACAAACGCAAAACCTTATAACAGCATGATTCTGTTAGCCCACTCCCATTTACAAGAGAGCTCTCATTTCATAGAACAGGTTAAATGATTAAGCCAAGTTGCCTTCCCTCAATGAGCCCAATACAGGGGAGAAGATGGATGTGTAAAGGAAAAATTGTATTGTGGGGAGGTAAAAAGAGAAGGAAGCCTTAAAAAGAGGCATATGTGGCCTCAAAGAGAAACTTATCCAATTTGACCAAAGAGATTGGGAATCCAGGAAGATCTCACAGAGGAGGTGCTAAAAATGGAGTTGTAAAAATAGGTATGACTCACCAGGAGCAAAATTCTGAAAGAGATGGGAATACCAGAGCACCTGACCTGCCTCTTGAGAAACCTGTATGCAGGTCAGGAAGCAACAGTTAGAACTGGACATGGAACAACAGACTGGTTCCAAACAGGAAAAGGAGTATGTCAAGGCTGTATATTGTCACCCTGCTTATTTAATTTCTATGCAGAGTACATCATGAGAAACGCTGGACTGGAGGAAACACAAGCTGGAATCAAGATCGCCGGGAGAAATATCAATAACCTCAGATATGCAGATGACACCACCCTTATGGCAGAAAGTGAAGAGGAGCTAAAAAGCCTCTTGATGAAAGTGAAAGAGGAGAGTGAAAAAGTTGGCTTAAAGCTCAACATTTAGAAAACGAAGATCATGGCACCTGGTCCCATCACTTCATGGGTAATAGATGGGCAAACAGTGGAAATGGTGTCAGACTTTATTTTTTTGGCTCCAAAATCACTGCAGATGGTGACTGCAGCCATGAAATTAAAAGACACTTACTCCTTGGAAGAAAAGTTATGACCAACCTAGATAGCATATTGAAAAGCAGAGACGTTACTTTGCCAACAAAGTTCCATCTAGTCAAGGCTATGGTTTTTCCAGTGTTCGTGTATGGATGTGAGAGTTGGACTGTGAAGAAAGCTGAGTGACGAAGAATTGATGCTTTTGAACTGTGGTGTTGGAGAAGACTCCTGAGAGTCCCTTGGACTGCAAGGAGATCCAACCAGTCCATTCTGAAGGAGATCAGCCCTGGGATTTCTTTGGAAGGAATGATGCTAAAGCTGAAGCTCCAGTACTTTGGCCACCTGATGCGAAGAGCTGACTCATTGGAAAAGACTCTGATGCTGGGAGGGATTGGGGGCAGGAGGAGAAGGGGACGACAGAGGATGAGATGGCTGGATGGCATCACTGACTTGATGGACGTGAGTCTGAGTGAACTCCGGGAGGTGGTGATGGACAGGGAGGCCTGGCGTGCTGCGATTCACGGGGTCGCAAAGAGTCGGACACGACTGAGCGACTGAACTGAACTGAAGGGGTGAAAGTAGCAAGCCCTGCACCCATATGAACTGCAGCACTGACACAGTGTGAAACATGGGGCGGGGGAGGGCTCTTGGATGGAGGAAGAGTGCTCGCCTCTCGCCGGGCCTTGGTTTCTCTTTCTATCTGGCAGTGCTGGCTCTTCACTGCAGCACGGGCTTTTCTCCAGTTGTGGAGCGTGGGGACTGCTCTCTGTCTGCGGTGCGTGGGCTCCTCGTCGGGGTGGCTTCTCTGGTTGCAGACCATGGGCTCTAGGGCATGTGGGTTCAGCAGTTGTGGCTCCCAGGCTCTGGAGCACTGGCTCTGGAGTGCATGGGCTTAGCTGCTCTGCAGCATGTGGGATCTTCCTGGATCAGGGATGGAACCTGTGTCTCCTGCATGGGCAGGTGAATTCCTTACCACTGAGCCACCAGAGAAGCCCAGAACTTGATTTCTCACTTTGGTCTTTTGTAGAAGGAATCTGAAAGAAAACCAGTAAAATGCCCTTAAGCCGTCACAAACAGACACACACAAAGGCAGGAGAGCAGAGGAAGGAGTTTGCAGGAGAGTTTGGTTATCCCTGTGAGAAACAAGGGCCACTTCAAGGCAGCTGGAGAGAAAGGCTACAGAGGTAAGCAGTACAGGGCGTTGAACCAGAGGGCCCTATAATCAACTGGATGTGAGGACTGCCAGTGAAGGAGGTATCTGGGACGACTAGAGGTGGAAGTAACATTCACTAGGGTAGAGAGGGTAGACCATGGCCAATGACAGGAGACAGGGGAAGAGGAAGAGTTCAGGGTGGGACGTGTTAAATGTGGGGGTGTTTGGAGATGGCCAAGAGACAGCCGCAAATGTGGTCTGGTGTTCAGGGAAGAGAAGAATGGAATTGGGATTCGTCAATGGATGGCAATGGAGGGGGGAGCGTGGCAGCTGTGGTTACGGATGAAACTGACCAGATGAAACATGTAGAGTCAGTATAACAGGCAAGAAAGGAGGCTTGAAAAAGGAATGAAGGGAAACCATCCAAGAAGAGAGCAGCTGGCCAAGATTCTGTGCTCTGGAGGAGCATTACTGGCTTTATTCACTTGTTAAATAATCCATTTGCCTTTTTGCCTAACCTAAGAGAACACTGCACATTGACTGAGCATGCATGGTTTTATTCCGTGTTAATGTAGCAGTACCTGCTTCTCAAAGCCCAGGAAAGTGGTTCGTGTGACGTTTTCAATGGATCCCAACCTCCACTGCCGGGCAAGGTAGGGAAGGATGAAGTGCCCATGCTAGCTCTTTCTCCCCACTGTCTTGTTGGGGACAGCCTTGCTGGAGATAAAACAAGGCACCCTTTCATGAGGACCTTATATGCTAAGCACTGTAGAGGCCATTTACTATTTGTCCTTCCAACCCCAGCGGAGGAGTGTGAGAAAGTGATTAGCTCATTCTATTGGTAGAAAAAACCCCACAGTCTCAGAATTCTAGAATGCACTAGTGGCTTGAATTCTTTGCCATGTTAACCTTTCTCCCCTTTCTAGTATCTCCGTCTTCCTCTTTCTCTTCATTCAAACAGAAAGTCCACATATGCTCCTGAGCTCAAAGTAGATTTGAGACAGAGCTTCCTGGTTTTTTGTTTCTTAAAGCTTAAAATTTTTAAGAATAGTATTTGAGAAGGGGAGGATTTTATTCACACATAAACATACACAAAGCTTCCTGGGGTTGGAAGCAGAAGGTAAGGAGGGTAAAGGACCCTCTTCTCCACCAGGACTGCAGGGAAGGTAAGTCTTAAGGGAGGGAATAAGGGACAGCCTCCAGAAGGTCCCCTCCGAAGAGGTGGCACAGAATGAGGAAGAGGGCGGCATTCTGAAGATACCTTGCCGACCAGAACGGGGATCTCCTGGGGGTGACCTCAGCGGAGACTTGACTGATCAGCCCACTCCATTATCAGATCTGCCCTTGGCCCTCTTCCCCTCCTCTCAATGCAGGTGCTGGGAAAGGAAGGAGACCAGTGGAACCTGGTGAGCTGGCTCTCAAAGAAAAGAAAGAAGCCCCAATTTGCAGCACTTGCGGATTGTGGGGTGGAACTGCTCCACCGAGGCTGGCTTCAAGCTTCCAACATGAGGCACTGTACGCGGAGCTGGAGAAAACCATGCGCAGTCTACTCTCCTGAGCTGGTGCAAGCGGCCTCCCCCAGCCTAGAATCGTCATTTCTTATCAGCAAAATAGAAAAGAAGCTGTGCTTTCAAAACATACGAATTGATCTTTCCTGTCTACCTGGTTTCTGAACAGAGACTGTATCTGTTGCTTAACCTAAACACTGAGGAAGTGGCCAACCTGGGGTATGAACCAGGGCTACCTGACTCCAGGGACTGCCAACCTTGTGATGGATGCTGATCTTTAGGCTGAGGCCCTGTGGGGGTGTTTGACCCGTGGTACTGTCTTAGATTCTGCCATCATCCTCCACTCTTGCCCTTCCATGGTCCTATGAGAAGAGCATCCTTGGCTGGGACTGAAGCGGTGGTCAGGGGTATCCTTTAAACCATCCCTCTCCTGCTGTAACCAACAGTTCCCTGGAAATCACTAAGCAGCAGGTCTATACTCTCAGATCCTGGACACAACAACCTACCTAATCATGCCAAGCGTCTGCTGGCTATGGCGGGGACAGGAAGGGGACCTGTGGGTCACCATGTGGCTCTGTGGCTCACTTTGCCTGCCCAGCTGTCTATGCTCTTGGAAGTGGGGAGGTTGCACTCACTTCTCATGCTCACTGTGGTAGGCCATTTGGTCACCAGAGGAAGGTCAAATATGTACCTTTCAAGCCACCATTTCTCTTTTCTAGGCTTATGGGCCACATCACCAATTTATCACAAAGTTTTTTTTTTTTTTTTCTTCTGAGCCTAGACTAGACTTCATAAGCCTCAATACTGCACTCCAGGAGACAATTCCCAGGGAGCTGAGCCAGGCTGTTGTTCAGCCACTCAGTCGTGTCTGACTCTCTGTGACCTCGTGGACTGCAGCACGCTAGGCTTCCTCGTCCTTCACTGTCCCCGGAGTTTGCTCAAACTTACGTCCACTGAACTGGTGATGCCATCCAACCACCTCATTCTCTGTTGCCTCCTCCCCCTCCTGCCTTCAGTCTTTCCCAGCATCAGGGTCTTTTCCAGTGAGTCGGCTCTTCCCATCAGGTCGCCAAAGTATTGGAGCTTCAGCTTCAGCATCAGATTTTCTAATGAATATTCAAGTTTGATTTCCTTTAGGATTGACTGATTTGATCTCCTTGCTGTCCAAGGGACTCTCAAGAGTCTTTCCAGCACCACAGTTCAAAAGCATCAGTTCTTTGGCACTTAGCTGTCTTTATGGTCCAGCTCTCACATGCATACATGACTACTGGAGAAACCATAGCTTTGACTATTCAGACATTTGTTGGTAAAGTAATGTCTCGGCTTTTTGATATGCTGTCTAGCTTTTCTTCCATGGAGCAAGCGTCTTTTAATTTCGTGACTGCAGTCACCATCCATGGTGATTTTAGCAGACCCAAATGCCTGTCTCAACTCCAACCTCACCCTTCCATACCTGCTTTCGGATGCTGGGGCTGGGACTCTGCCCACCAGGGGGAGCCAGAGGGAAGCTGCCTGGCTGGGGGACTGGAAGGGACTGACTCCTTGGGGTCTTCCTGTGTTCCCCTACATATCTCCTGGGCAACATGCCTTCTCTCCAGCAGTGGCAGTTTCTCTTTGTAGTAATTCTGAATGCATTTTGTAGTTTTTCCAACACACCTGTTAGATCAGCCTCCTTGTGCTCCTTTAGAGACATGGGCACCAGCATGTCCACGGCTTCATCGGTGGTCTGAGCCTTGTCTCCGAGGCCCTCTCCTGCAATCTCCAATGTTTTAATAATTACCTATGGTTCCTGATTATAGGAGTGTAGCTGCTTCTGCAGTTGCTACCTCTGTGATACCCTGAAGTTCTCTTTTAACCTTTTGCGTACATAGTTAGCAATTCTTTATATTCAGTCAGTTCAGTTCAGTCGCTCAGTCCTGTCCGACTCTTTGCGACCCCATGAATTGCAGCACGCCAGGCCTCCCTGTCCATCACCACCTCCCGGAGTTCACTCAGACTCACGTCCATTGAGTCGGTGATGCCATCCAGCCGTCTCATCCTCTGTCATCCCCTTCTCCTCCTGCCCCCAATTCCTCCCAGCATCAGAGTCTTTTCCAATGAGTCAGCTCTTCGCATGAGGTGGCCAGAGTACTGGAGCTTCAGCTTTAGCATCATTCCTTCCAAAGAAATCCTAGGGCTGGTCTCCTTCAGAATGGACTGGTTGGATCTCCTTGCAGTCCAAGGGACTCTCAAGAGTCTTCTCCAACACCACAGTTCAAACGCATCAATTCTTCGTCACTCAGCTTTCTTCACAGTCCAACTCTCACATCCATACATGACCACTGGAAAAACCATAGCCTTGACTAGACAGACCTTTGTTGGCAAAGTAACGTCTCTGCTTTTCAATATGCTATCTAGGTTGGTCATAACTTTTCTTCCAAGGAGTAAGCGTCTTTTAATTTCATGGCTGCAGTCACCATCTGCAGTGATTTTGGAACCCCACAAAATAAAGTCTGACACGGTTTCCTCATCTATTTCCCATGAAGTGATGGGACCAGATGCCATGATCTTAGTTTTCTGAATGTTGAGCTTTAACATTCAACTTGTTCACTCTCCTTTTTCACTTTCATCAAGAGGCTTTTTAGCTCCTCTTCACTTTCTGCCATAAGGGTGGTGTCATCTGCATATCTGAGGTTATTGATATTTCTCCCGGCAATCTTGATTCCAGCTTGTGCTTCTTCCAGCCCAGCGTTTCTCATGATGTACTCTGCATATAAGTTAAATCAGCAGGGTGACAATATATAGCGAACTCCTTTTCCTATTTGGAACAAGTCTGTTGTTCCATGTCCAGTTCTAACTGCTGCTTCCTGACCTGCATACAGGTTTCTCAAGAGGCAAGTCAGATGATCTGGTATTCCCATCTCTCTCAGAATTTTCCACAGTTTCTTGTGATCCACACAGTCAAAGGCTTTGGCATAGTCAATAAAGCAGAAGTAGATGTTTTTCTGGAACTCTCTTGCTTTTTCGATGATCAAGCGGATATTGGCAATTTGATCTCTGGTTTCTCTGCCTTTTCTAAAACCAGCCTGAACATCTGTAAGTTCACGGTTCACGTATTGCTGAAGCCTGGCTTGGAGAATTTTGAGCATTACTTTACTAGCGTGTGACATGAGTGCAATAGTGTGGTAGTTTGAGCATTCTTTGGCATTGCCTTTCTTTATATTAAATTCTGCCTATTAAAATACCTGGTGTGATTTCTGTCCCCTGACTGGACCCTGATCAATACAATGTAAACAGAAATAAAACCGATTTGCTCTCCCTGAACTAGGCCTCTTAGTTCAGTTCAGTCGCTCAGTTGTGTCTGACGCTTTGCGACCCCATGAACTGCAGCCCGCCAGGCCTCCCTGTCCATCACCAACTCCCTGAGTTTGCCCAAACTCATGTTCATCAAGTTGGTGATGCCATCCAATCATCTCATCCTCTGTTGTCCCCTTCCCCTCCTGCCCTAAATCTTTCCCAGTGTCAGGGTCTTTTCAAATGAGTCAGCTCTTTGCATCAGGTGGCCAAAGTACTGGAGTTTCAGCTTCAGTTTCAGTTCTTCCAATGAACACCCAGGACTGATCTCCTTTAGGATGGCCCGGTTGGATCTCCTCGCAGTCCAAGGGACTCTCAAGGGTCTTGTCCAACACCACAGTTCAAAAGCATCAATTCTTTGGCACTCAGTGCTCTTTATAGTCCAACTTTCACATCCATACATGACCACTGGAAAAACCATAGCCTTGACTAGACGGACCTTTGTTAGCAAAGTAACATCTGTGCTTTTTAATATGCTGTCTAGGTTGCTTGTAACTTTCCTCCCAAGAGTAAGCGTCTTTTAATTTCATGGCTGCAGTCACCATCTGCATTGATTTTGGAGCTCAAAAAATAAAGTCAGCCACTGTTTCCACATCTATTTCCCATGAAGTGATGGGACCAGATGCCATGATCTTAGTTTTCTGAAAGTTGAGCTTTAAGCCAACTTTTTCACTCTCCTCTCTCACTTTCATCAAGAGGCTCTTTAGTTCTTCTTCACTTTCTGCCATAAGGATGGTGTCATTTACATATCTAAGGTTATTGATATTTCTCCCGGCAATCTTGATTCCAGCTTGTGCTTCCTCCAGCCCAGCGTTTCTCATGATGTACTCTGCATGTAAGTTAAGTAAGCAGGGTGACAATATACTAGCTCACTATGGTGGTATTAATGGCAAAAGCTTCTGCTTCATAAAACTTGGGGCTTTTCTATGGTTCCAGTATAGTGCAAACCTAACTCAACAAGCACAATGAGGCATGATAAAGTAGAAAGGGCCCTCAATGACTTTATTCTATTGGGCTAGATGTCCAGGTGGCAGGCTCCCCTCCCAGTGCATATACTAAAATTCCAACTTTAGAGCTGAGTCGGTGTGAGGGAACCTGGGAAATACACCTCCTTGTTTTAGAAGCAAGGAGATCCAACCAGTCAATCGTAAAGGAAATCAACTCTGAATATTCATTAGAAGGACTGATGCTGAAGCTCAATCTCCAATACTTTGGCCACCTGATGCAAAGAGCTGACTCGTTGGTAAAGATCCTGATGCTGGGAAAGACTGAGGGCAAGAGGAGAAGGGTGTGAAGGAGGATGAGATGGTTGTATGGCATCACTGACCCGATGGACATGAATCTGAGGAAACTCCAGGAGGTAGTGAAGGACAGGGAAGCCTGGCATGCTGCAGTTGATGGTGTCACAAAGAGTCAGACACAACTTAGTGACTGAACAACAATATCTTAGAAGTTAAACAGGAGACAATAAAATGGGAAGGGAGTTGACTAAAGTCACACAGAAAGTGAATGATAAGGTGGGATTAGATCCCAGGTCTCCTGAAGCGCTGAACTTCCTTGGATCACCAACTGGGTCATAACTCTTCCCACTCCGTAAATATCTAGGCTTAAGGTAGAGGTTGTGCCAACTTGTTTCTCTACTATGTTGAATAAAATAAACAGTTTTTCCCTAAAATGGAATACAAATGATTAAAATATTTTTTCTTTTTTTTCAAAATTTATTTTTTATTGATGTGTAATTGTGTTACAGTGTTGTGTTAATTACTGCTGTACAGCAAAGTGACTCAGTTATACATATCTGTACATTCTTTTTCATATCCTACGTTCTCCCACCCCCTTTTCTTTGGCAACTACCAGTCTGTTCTCTATGTCCCTGATTTTGTTTCTGTTTCATAGATAGGTTTATTTGTATCATATTTTAGATTCCACATATAAGTGATATCATACGGTGTTTGTCTTTCCGACTCGATTCCCTTAGTGTGCTAACCTCTAGTTGCATCCATATTGCTGCAAATGGCATTATAAAATACTTGTTCTTTATGCATTTTTAAAAATAACCTGATCACTAAGCATAAAGGCACCACCCTAATGCTGTACTTTTAAATGTGGTAAAGTAATGTGAAAGCTTGCCCCCACCTACATCATGCAGCTAGTGGTGAGATTATGGGAGAATTCCTTGACTGCTGTTTCCTGTAAAATGGCAGTTCTAATCATATTTACCTCTCAAGGTCAATACTGGGGCAAAGCATTCCTTTAATAGGTGGGACCTGTTGTTGATGAATGACTCTGATACTTGCTTCTCATGCAATTTATCCACTTCTTTTTCCTATTGGTTTTTTTGGTTCTGAAACAATCTTTTTTTTTCTTCCAGTAGCACTATTCTTGGCATCAGCCTAATCTCAGTAAATGCTGGAGATGATTAAGTTGTCAGTATCAGCATATGGTGTTTTCCTAAGAGCTCTGTGGAGCAAAATTCCTACCCAGAGAGACAGCCAAGGCCATGTCTTTGGGGGAATTGAGGACGCTTCTTCCACCACTTCTTCCTAATCCCTTAAAAGGTCCTTTCTGGGGACTGAGCAGGCTGACTGGTCTCACACTCCTGGTGACCCATCTGTGAGGTCACAGAATACAGGGCCTGCTGGGCTTAGCCTCCAGGATAAGGGGCCCCTGAAGGCCATCACCCAGCCCGACTGGGTTCACACCCAGTGATTTACCGAGCATGGGGGCCACTGACACCTTTTATGCTCCCTCCTTGAAGCCAAAGGAACTTGGCGAGGGGAGAGGTGGCCGGGAACCCACGCCTGGGTCACTCCACAGAACTCTCCCATCATTGATGGTGTCCCTTTGCCCCGGAAAACAAAACCTGGGCCCCTCGACTTTGGGTTACCACACTTTGGCACCACCTTTGAAGCCATGATCTGAATTTACGACGTGAGCGTGAAAGACCATTTCAGGCTCTGCCCTCTTTCCCGGCCGCTGAACTTGATGTGGTCCAGAGTAAATCACCCTAATAGCCACGGGGCCGGCATTGTTGCGCGAGGTCTTACACCCGTACTGGCGGTTATTTAGGCAGCCAGACTGCTTTGCCAAGTGTCGAGTTACGGTTACAAAAAAACGGTCGCCTTGTGCATAATTATGAAGAGATAGAAGTATCCAAGGTGGGTTAAATGCAGGACTTTCCAAAGCTAGGTTCATGAAGGAGAGGGAGAAAATAAGGCAGCTGTTTTCTAGCCCATGAAGGGGTCTCTTTTTCTAACACTGTGGACAAAAAAGTCACTTTTTCCTGGGAGAAGAGGTGGTGCAGGTCACCAAGTGGTCACTAGACTCGATGCTGATGATAAGAGTGTGTGTTCCAGGCCCCTCAGGTGGCCGGGAGCTGGGCCTGCCTGGCTCTGGGTTCTTAGTGGGCAGAGGGGGTGAGGGGGAGGAGGTGACAGGTCCCAGAGACACTTGCCAATGGAAGCTGTTGTCGGAATAAAGATCCTTAACCTCTTCTCCACTCACATTTGTACTGAATGCTCATATTTATGATGAGTTGTTGCATTGCATGGGGGCAGATGTTTACACATCTGCAGCCCCGGAGGGCCTTGGAAAGCATGCTGCCCTCTTAAGGGACAGAGCCCAGGGACCCAGCCTCCGGAACAACCAGGCCTCGAGATGCACAAGTTGCGAGTGTGGGAGATTTCTCTCCTGCTGCTTAGGATGCTACCTGTCCCCCTTGGGGCAGATAGAATCAGTGATGGTCCAATTCCCCTTTCTTTTTTAAAAAAATATTCTTAGGAGGGAGGTTCAAGAGGGAGGGGACCTAGGTATACCTACGGCTGATTCACCTTGGTGTATGGCAGAAACCAATGCAATATTATAAAGCAATTACCCGTCAATGAAAAAAAATACATTAAAAGAAAAGCATGTGAAAAAAATTCTTAGTAACTTTATTCATAAGAGCCCCCAATAGGAAATAACCCAAATGTTCAGAATGGGCCAAAACAACTTTTCTTACAACAGAATCATGCTCAGTGATAAAAAAAAAGGAATAAACTCTCAAAGCACCCAACAACATGGATATACCCCCAAAGAGTATGCTAACAGAAAGAAGTCATATGCTGTATATGTTCATCCCTATTAAGTCCTAGAATAGGCAAAGTGAATCTATAGCGATAAAAATCAGAACGCTGTTTGTCTGTTTGCTTACTGGGTGAGAGTTAGCCTGAGAGGAGGAAGTGTGAGGAGCTTTCAGAGACGATGGAGATCTACCTCTTGATAGCGGGGCTGGTTAACAGGTATACGCTATGGTCAAAGCTTTTCCTTTCCTTGCTGGCGTCAGGCGCGGTGATGTCTCTGCTTGTCCATCCAGTAATGAAGCATGCAGAAGGGAGAGAGGATGGTGAAGCAGGTACTAGAAAGGGCCCCGGCACCTCCTACCGTCCAGGCGGCCGCGTCCCCTCACACATTCTTGGACGGTCTGACCTGTGGTGACTTTTCCTTCTTAAGGCTTCCTGCTCTTGATGCAAGTGCTGTTTAGGAAGTCCTTTATTATTACATTGTAACTGAAAAACACATACATTCCCACAGTAAAGAGCTCACGGAAGAGCATTTCGTGGAAAGAAGCCTCCTTCGCTCCTAGACCCCGGGTTCCCTCTGCTCACCCCCAGAGGAAGCCGTCACTACCGGTGCCTGCTTTGGAATGCCCATTTTTGTACTTACTTCTACTTATATATGAAAATGTCGAGGAGGAAGGGGAGGGAGGAACTGTGATTTGCTGCTGGCCCTGGGCTGCTGAAGGGCAAGGGCAAGGCTGACCAAGTCCACAGTCAGTGCCAAGTCTAAAAGCAGAAGAGCTACTTTTGTGCCAAGGCCTTGGGAGACTGAGCAGGTCTTTCAGGAGGGAAAAGAGAGAAGAGGGAAAGAGTGTACCAATGCATTGTTCTTTCAGAAAACCTGAGAGGTCTGGGGTTCCAGAGTTGAAAGGTAGCACATATCCTCAATCAAGTCTAGCAGGGGAGATGTGCAGAGAATTCAAATGCAGTGCAATGGTGACATGCAGGTGCAATAAAGACAGTGCAGAAGGAGCAGAGAGGAAAGGGGAGAGTAACCTGGTTGGGATGAAATGGTGAAGAAAGGCTTCCTGAAAGCAGTAATGTCTGAGCTGGGCTTTGAAGGGTCAGTAGGAGTTGACTGGGCAGACAGAGGGCTACAGGGGAAACCGTGTGTCAAAAGTTTGGTGCTTGGGGAATTGCAACCAGGTTGGCATCGTTGAGCCCAAAATGTGTATGTGTGCACACAGAGAAGTGCATGGCAGTGTGTGTGTGTGTGTGTGGGCAGGGGTGAGGTTGGAGATGGAGCTTGAGAGGCATGCAAGGTCTGGGTCAGGAAGGGAATTGCCTTGACTGATGGTTAGGAGCAAAGTGTGTTTCCTTCACTTGTTACTCATTCCACAAATATGGGGCACCAGCTTGTGCCAGACAGAGGGCCAGATGTCTGGGCAGTGATGAAAGACAGGTGTCAGGGTCCTCTTCCTCATGGATTGACATTCGAGGTGTGTGTGTGAGGGGAGAGTGGATGGACGACAAACAGCAAATGCATGCTGATCACCAGTGTTGTGAGGGGAATAACGGGGTGCTTGGGGAGCCCTCTCTGACGAGGTGGTGTTGAAGCTGAGACCTGAAGGACAGGAAAAATCTGGAAGCCATGTCCAAGGAGTGGGACAGTGGGCAGGTCAGCCGTGTGAATGAGGAGTGGAGATGGGAGCCACAATGTTCCCAGGTGAGCAGAGATGACCAATCCAACAATTTGGAATCCCAGTAATTTTGTGGGGACTGGAGGGGACCAGCTTAAGATGGGACTTGGAGAAGCAGAATTTGGCTGCCAAGTGAGAGTGTGCATTAGGAGTGGAGGTGCTCGAAGACGCCGGTGCGAGTGGTCAGGGCCTGGGGGAGGGGAGGCTGACTACCACCGCCTCCTCTCCCCGGCTCCACCGCTAGCCAGTCCATCACCACACCCGGCCCACTGCTCCTCCTCAGTGTCTCACAAGTCCATCCGTCCCTTTCTATCCCCAGGTCCCGCTGACATCCTGGATCAGGCACCATCCCTCCTGGATCTGGTATACTGCATCGGTCTCCAGAGCTCCATTTTAACTTCATACAACCCAGTCTGCACTCAGCAGCCAGGGTGATGTTTTCAAATGGAAATATGATCACATCACCACCCTGCTCAAAACCCTTCAGATGTTCCCTGTTGCCTTCAAGCTCCTTAAGACGACCTGGCCTTTGTTGTTGCTGTTCAGTCGCTCAGTTGTATTTGATTCTTTGTGACCCCACGGACTGCAGCACACCAGGCTTTCCTGTCCTTCACTATCTCCCGGAGCTTGCTCAAACTCATGTCCATTGAATCAGTGATGCCATCCAACCATCTCATCCTCTGTCATTCCCTTCTCCTCCTACCTTCAGTCTTTTCCAGCATCAGGGTCTTTTCCAATGAGTTGCCTCTTTGCGTCAGGTGGACAAAGTATTGGAGCTTCAGCTTCATCATCAGTCCTTTTAATGAATATTCAGGGTTGGTTTTTTCAGGATTCACTGGTTGGATCTCCTTGCTGTCCAAGGCCTCTCAAGAGTCTTCTCTAGCACAACAGTTCAAAAGCATCAGTTCTTCAGCAATCAGCCTTCTTTATGGTCCAACTCTCACATCCATAGATAACTACTGGAAAAACCATAGCTTGGACTACATGTACCTTTGTTGGCAAAGTGATGTCTTTGTTTTTTAATACTGTCTAGGTTTGTCATAGTTTTTCTTCTAAGGAGCAAGTATCTTTTAGTTTATGGCTGCAGTCACCATCTGCAGTGATTTTGGAGCCCAAGAAAATAAAGTCTGTCACTGTTTCCATTTTTTTCCCCATCTATTTGCCATGAAGTGATGGGACAGGATGCCATGGTCTTAGTTTTTTGAATGTTGAGTTTTAAGCCAGCTCTTTCACTCTCTTCTTTCACTTTCATCAAGAGGCTCTTCACTTCCTCTTTACTTTCTGCCATTAGGATTGTGTCATCTGCATATCTGAGGTTATTGATATTTCTCCCACAATCTTGATTCCAGCTTGAGCTTCATCCAGCCCAGCATTTTGCATAATGTACTCTGCATATAAGTTAAATAAGCAGGGTGACAATATACAACCTTGATGTACTTTTTTCCTAATTTTGAACCAGTCCGTTGTTCTGTATCTGGTTCTAACTGTTGCTTCTTGACCTGCATACAGGTTTCTCAGGAGACAAGTAAGGTGATTTGATATTCCCATCTCTTTAAGAATTTTCCACAGTTT
The DNA here is from genome assembly GCF_014754425.2 of Oryx dammah. Classification (NCBI taxonomy): domain Eukaryota; kingdom Metazoa; phylum Chordata; class Mammalia; order Artiodactyla; family Bovidae; genus Oryx; species Oryx dammah. The sequence goes on from NW_024070198.1 coordinate 13,935,553, forward strand.
ATTGTGATCCACACAGTCAAAGGCTTTAACATAGCTGCTGGGTTCAATATCATCACCTCTCGGCACTTCTTGGTCCCCTCCTACCTCCCCCATTTTTCCTGTCATACAGGCTTTTTTCGCTGCCCTGAAACTGCTCTCTTCTCGCTTGTCTCCAGGCCTTTGTATGGGCTCTTCCCTCTTCCTGTAATTCTCCGCTTCACCTTGTGTCTCCCATGAGCCCTAAATGGTCTCTTTTCTGTTCATCTTCTGGGTCTTTTCAGGACAGACTTTCTGTTTCGCCAAGACTGGATCGGGTGGCCCTGCGACAGTGCACTGACCCCCATCCTGGCTCTTACTGTGCTGAGTCGTGACTGCCTTGCTTGTTGTCTGCGTGCTGGACTCAGTTCCAAGAGGAGGGTGAACTTGTGTCCTTAGCCCTTAGCACAGTGCCTGGCAGGTAGCTGGTACTTGATAGATTTGGAGTTGAAGGACGGAAATCTGAGAGGAGAGAAGGAAGAACTGGTAGGGGCTGAGTTTGAACAGGGGAAGGAAGAGTTGGAGGTGATGTCATCAGGAACGGCTGATGGCCATGGGACAGCAGTAGTGATGCTAAATATCCCCTGGTCCGTACTGGGTGCTTTATGCCAGTTAATCCTCCTGAAAACAACACGAGGAGGATGCCATTAGTATTCCTCTTTTACAGATGAGGAAACTGAGGCTCAGAAAGTTTACGTAACTTATCCACAGTCATACAACTAGTAAGTGAGAGGGCTGGGATTCAAACAAAGGAGTTCAGTTCCTACACTCTCTGTACACTACAAAGACACATTTAATTTGGGCATTTCAGACTTTGAGTGACAGTACATTCTCTCAATAGTTTGCACCAGCTTCATAGAGTTGGGAAGAGCTTAGCCAGTCCAAATTGGAAAGGCTGAAGTACCTATGTAGATCTCTAGGTGCCCCCTAGGATGATAGGAGAGTTCTAAACTAGCACCGGACTCCAACCCACTGATAGGGTCTAGTGGAGCAGCAGTCAAGCTCTTGCCTGGTGCTGGTGGTACTACTTTAAGGGACTTTCCTTTTTTTTTTTTCCTTCAACTTTTTATTTTGTATTGGGGTATAGCTGATTAACAAAGTTGTGATAGTTTCAGGTGAACAGCAATGGGACTCAGCCATGCATATACCTGTATCCATTCTCCCCCAAGCCCTTTCCCATCCAGGCTGCCACATAACGTTGAGCAGAGTTTCCTGTGCTACACAGTAGGTCCTTATTGGTTATCCATTTTGAATACAACAGTGTGTACATGACTATCCCAAACTCCCTAACTATCCCTCCCCCCGGCAACCATAAGTTTGTTTTCTAAGTCTGTGAGTCTCTTTCTGTGTAGTACATATATACAGTGGAATATTACTCAGTCATTAAAAAGAATGAAATAATGCTATTGGCAGCACATGGACGAACCTATAGAGTGTTATACTGAGTGCAGTATGTCAGACAGAGGAGAAATATTGTATGGCAGCCCTTATATGTGGAATCTAAAAGGAAAGGATACAAATGAACTTACTTGAAGTGACTTTCTAAACTGAGCAGCTTGTGGACGACGGCGGATTTTGTTGACAAAATAGACTGCCAGTCAAGAAACTCCATGCTTCTTGGTGATATAAAAACTGGCTATATTTGTATATCCATATTAAAAATTCACATCCATTTTATGGACCTCAAACCATCTATTGTAAGCTTGAGAGGTATGGCATGGCAAGGGCAAAGACGAATCATTCATTCAATAATATTAACTGAGCACTTGCTCTGTGCTGGACAAAGGCAGGGGCTGGGCTTACAGGGATGGAGAAGCCAGATGGCCCCTCATGGAGCTTACATATAATGAGAGAGACACATAGGAAACAAGTGAACAAAACGTTACTACTTGCAATTACTGTTATGAAGTCACACCTGAACGTGGTTGTGGAGGGTTGCATGTGAGGCATGCAAGCCAGTTTTAGTTCAGACACCTTTGGGGTCTCGCTAGAAGGATGGGGGAGAAATTAAGGGTGATTTCAGCCCACAGGAGTTGTTTGAAGCATGATGCCTCTTTAATACACTTGAGGTTCTCTTGAAGAAGGTAAGCAGTGGGAAGCAAGATGGTGCCCTCTTGAATGCTCGTTAAATAGTCCTTCAACTCTTACTCAGATATCAAAGGGGCTATTTCATCAGGACCCCAAGGCTAAAAGTGGACCTTTTAGGTCCTTCTGAGTTTGCTGGTGGAATTGTAAAGCAGTTCAACCTTTCTGCAGAGATTTTGCAATATCTACCAAGAGTCTTAAGAAGGGCATTGCATTTCCATCCAGAAATTAATCCCACAGATATATTCAGAAGAGGACAAAAGATTGATAGCTATGTATTTTTCAGGGTAGTCTAAATTATGTAAAATTGGAAACTATGAAAAATATGTAAACAATTGTATATTTTCATGACATTATGGTAGTCATTTTCAATGAGTATCTAATCCTGAGAGATGTTCACTGTATAAGTGATGAAAACAAAACATAAAAATATGACAAAAACATTCAACAATGGTAGGATTCTATGTTTAACAAACATCGAGATGTATACACAAGGAAGAGATGGCAGACGTTATTAGTGATTATCTCTGGCTGGAGGGGATTTGGGGGGGGGGATTTGATTTTCTTTGAAATTTTCTGTGTTTTTCCAAGTAATCCTCAATAACCATGTCTCACTGATAATCAGGAGAACATTTTAAAATGTACCTTTACGTTCAATTCAGTTCAGTCACAGTCGTGTCCAACTCTTTGTGACCCCATGGACTGCAGCACACCAGGCCTCCCTGTCCATCACCAACTCCCAGAGCTTACTCAAACTCATGTCCATTGAGTCAGTGATGCCATCCAACCATCTCATCCTCTGTCGTCCCCTTCTCCTCCTGCCTTCAATCTCCCAGCCTCAGGTCTTTTCAAGTGAGTCAGTTCTTTGCATCAGGTAGCCAGAGTGCTGGAGCTTCAGCTTCAGCATCAGTCCTTCCAATGAATATTCAGGACTGATTTCCTTTAGGATGGACTGGTTGGATCTCCTTGCAATCCAAGGGACTCTCAAGAGTCTTCTCTAACACCACAGTTCAAAGCATCAATTCTTCAGATCTCAGCTTTCTTTACAGTCTAACTCTCACATCCATACATGACTACTGGAGAAACCAAAGCTTTGACTAGATGGACATTTGTCGGCAAAGTAATGTCTCTGCTTTTTAATACGCTGTCTAGGTTGGTCAATATTTCTTCCAATGAGCAAGCATCTTTTAATTTCATGGTTGCAGTTACCATCTGCAGTGATTTTGGAGCCCAAAAAAGTCTCTCACTGTTTCCATTGTTTCCCCATCTATTTGCCACGAAGTGATGGGACCAGATGCCATGATGATCTTAGTTTTCTGAATGTTGAATTTTAAGCCAACTTTTTCACTCTCCTCTTTCACTTTCTTCAAAAGGCTCTATAGTTCTTCTTCGCTTTCTGCCATAAGGGTGGTGTCATCTGCATATCTGAGGTTATTGATATTTCTCCCACAATCTTGATTCCAGCTTGAGCTTCATCCAGCCCAGCATTTTGCATAATGTACTCTGCATATAAGTTAAATAAGCAGGGTGATAACATATAGCCTTGACATACTCCTTTCCCAATTTGGAACCAGTCTGTTATTCCTTTACATTAGGTGAAAAATAAACATGTATTCAAAGGTTAAAATGCTTCTGCTAGTTTCTTACGTGAAGGAGCTATTGAGGCTTGGAAAATAAGCAAGAGAAAGAGTGAATCTCCCTCAGGAAAAGTCCTGCAGGCTCCTTATCCGCACAAAGCCTTTTCCATCCCTTCTCTGCTGCTACTGTAGTGCATTCTCTGGTGCTAGTGAGAGTGAGTCTGGTACATGAGGCGCCAAGGAGTATCCCCCCTGGTTTGCAGGCAAGCCTGTGCTAGCACAGGTGAAAGAGGAGCTGAAGGCAAGAACTAACAGTGTCTAGTGCTTGCTCTGCATCAGCCCCGCTGTTTAGTGTGACACACACACTACTCTCTTCTGAACTTATGAATGCATTGCCCTCAGAGTGACCTTGTAACTTTGGTATTGCCACTACTCCCGTGTTGCAGATAGGAACATTGAGGCCCAGAAGGACAGTGTCCTCCGTGCCACACGTCTAGTAAGTGGCACTGCCAGAATTTGAATCCAGATCTGATGGTGCTAAGTTGGGGGAAAAATGGAAACATTGACAGACTTTATTTTCTTGGGCTTCAAAATCACTGTGGATGGTGACTGAAGCCATGAGATTAAAAGATGCTTGCTCCTTGGAAGAAAAGCTATGACAAACCTAGATAGCGTTTTAAACAGCAGAGACATCACTTTGCCAACAAAGGTCCGTCTAGTCAAAGCTATGGTCTTTCTAGTAGTCATGTATGGATGTGAGAGTTGCACCATACAGAAAGCTGAGTGCTGAAGAATTTTGAACTGTGGTTCTGGAGAAGACTCTTGAGAGCCTCATGGACTGCAAAGAGATCAAGTCAGTCAATCCCAAAGGGAATCAGTCCTGAGTATTCATTACAAGGACTGAGGCTGAAGCTCCAATACTTTGGTCACCAGATGTGAAGGGCCAACTCACTTATGCTGGGAAAGATTAAAGGCAGGAGGAAAAGGGGAGAACAGAAGATAAGATGGTTGGATGGCATCACCGAGTCAATGGACAAGAATTTGAGCAATCTTCAGAAGATAGTGAAGGACAGGGAAGCCTGGCATGCTGCAGTCCATGGGGTTGCAAAGAGTCAGACACAACTTAGCAACTAAATAACAAAGTTGGGGAGTGGGAAAAACAACGAATTAGAGAGGAAAGGAAGAAGGCAAAAGAGAGGAGAAATGTAGCTTGGGTATGAGCAGGAGGCCAGTAACTGCAGGGTCCTCTCCACTCTGGAAAGCAACACCAGACTGGGATGCCAAGAGGCAGTTTGGAGTAGAAGACTGCTGCCTTTGCATATGTTGACCTCGATGATTCCAGCACTACCTCTCGCAAGGGCCACCCCTGTGACCTGGACCAGGGTTTCTTTCCTTCTGGAGCAGCAATAGAAAGATTAAAAGAGAAATTGCTTTTGACCAATCATGAGTGCTGGTATTTGAGAAAGTTTTTCTTAAAGGTTAAGAAAGAGGCACACGTTTCTGGATTGATTCCGAAGAGAACTTCTGGGCACCTTCAAGGACTTCCTAGGTTGATAGCAATGCTTTTTATTCCAATTTCACTTTTGAACAGATGGCTTTTCTGTTCTTTGCTCCAGATAGAATTGCCCCTACAGCTCCCCTTATGCTCATCAGCTCCTTTTGAGGTTGGTTTTTGGCACCCAAATTGAACACAGATGGAGAGTGTTGGGGGCAGGTAAGAGGAAGTGTTTTCAGAGGTTTCTGAACAAATGAAGGGAAAGAAAAGAGTTAGAAGCTTCATGTGAGAGACAATGCCAGTGGCTAGTGATAGAAGGAGAAATAGTGGCAGAAAAAAAGGGAAGTGCAGTGTGACTATGAGCCCCTTGAGGGAACGAAGAGAGAACCAAGTCTTCATACCTGTCGACAGGTGGCAGCACTGACACAATACAGCTTGGTTTTGTCTAATTTTGTCTGAAGAAGTCGCTGTGCCTGTGGGGTGAGGAGTGATGGGAAACACCAGGTTGGGGGCTGGCAGAGAAGGCTAATGGCAGCGTGGGTCTGGCTGATATAAAGAATAGCACTCATAGCTTGTATCTGGCCTGTATTCATCATCATGGGGCCCATTTCCCAGCAATGCACAAGGTGAAGTGATTTAATAGAAATCGCTTCATTTGTAGAGATGTAGATTGACCTAGAGAGTGTCATACAGAGTGAAGAAAGTCAGAAAGAGAAAACCAAATACCGTATATTAATGCATGTATGTGGAATCTAGAACAATGGTGCAGATGAACCCATTTTCAGGGCAGTAATAGAGACACAGAGGTAGGAAGTGGATGTGTGGACACAGAGGGTGTGTGTGGAATGAACTGGGAGATTGGGACTGATGTGTATGCACTGCTATGTGTAAACCAGAGAGCTAGTGGGAAGCTGCCGTATAGCACAGGGAGCTCAGCATGGTACTCTGGTGACCTGGATGGGTCAGATCGGGGGAGGTGGGAGGGAGGCTCATGAGAGACGGGATATACATAGCTGATTCACTTCACTGTACAGCAGAAACTAACTCAGCATTGTAAAGCAACTATACCCCAATACCAAAAAAAAAAAAAAATGATGGTTATGGCACACTTCAAATAGCATGCTGAGTTCTCTCATGTACTTCCCTTATTTCGTTCTCTTCTGGGTTGTTGTTATACCCATTTCACACACAAGGAAAAAGAAGCTAACAAAATGTTAGTTACCTCTTTAAGGGCTTAGGACTGCTGCTGCTGCTGCTGCTGCTAAGTCGCTTCAGTCGTGTAGGACTCTGTGCGACCCCATGGACTGCAGCCCACCAGGCTCCTCCGCCCATGGGATTTTCCAGGCAAGAGTACTGGAGTGGGGTGCCATTGCCTTCTCCGGCTTAGCTCTAGGAGGATGCAAAGCCAAGATCCAACTCTGTATCTGCCTGCTGCCAAAGCCTGTTTCGATTTACTTTCCATGTTGATTTCCAAGACCAGCTGGAGGCACTGTGTTTATTGTTTAACCATCCTTACTCTTAATGTCCCAACTTGATCAGTTGGTTTTTTTTGATCTTATGTGAACTTAAGGATTCCTGAGATATTTGTTAAAATATATCAGTTCCTAGGCTGTACTCCTAGAACTACTGATTAGAATGTCTGTGAAAGGAGCCCGAAAATCCATTTTTGACATGCTCCAAATGTGATTTCCACGTACTCGGCCAGCTTGGTCAACATTGGTAGAGGTAGATTGTCACATTTATGAATATAAATTCAGTTGGCTGTAAATGGTGTATCTTTGCAAGGTTTTATATGGTTCAGGAAGTAAAATCTCTCATGTTATATTTATGTGCTTTCCTCTGATCACTGAGACTTTTTACATTGTGACATTGAAATGATCAGTGAAGATTATGTTTACTTTTGGTGGCAAGGCTGAAATAGAGTAATACTTCACTCCCTGTGGTGTCATTTCCCATTTTACTTTGTATATTAGAGCTGAAATATTTATCTGCATGAATTGAATTGAAAGGCATTCTCTGGTTAAGCGGCAGGAGTTTGAATTCTGTTTAACACTGAGTCATGAAAGGTCAAGGTTCATCGTTAACTTAAAATTTTTTTCTTTGAATAATTTTCTTTATTTTGCTTAGTTTCATTTTTTAAACAAATTTCCATCCATTTTCATCACTATTATGTCACTATTCACTGCAAACCTTTTAATCTTGTTTAAAGAGGATTCACTTTAAGTGAGGATTAAATGAATTTTTACATGTAGAACATATAAAAAGTGAAAGAAAGTGAAAGTCACTCACTCATGTCCAACTCTTTGTGACCCCACGGAGAGTCCATGGAATTCTCCAGGCCAGAATACTGGAGTGGGTAGCCTTTCCCTTCTCCAGGGGATCTTTCCAACCCAGGGCTCAAACCCAGGTTTCCCGCATTGCAAATGGATTCTTTACCAGCTGAGCCACAAATACATAATAAGTAAATATTTTGTAACTTCAGTTATTATTGTTTTTAAAGTGTAATTTTTATTAATTAATTTTGTGGCAACACCATGTGGCTTGAGAACCCCAGCTCTCAGCAGTGAGAGTGCAGAATGCTGAGCACTGGACCACCACGGAATTCTCAAAGTGTCATTTTTATAATTGGTTTTATAAACACCAATTATATTTGGATAACAAGGGCATCATGCTTTGTATTTGGTCTTAGTAGCTGTTACTGTTTATTATATTCAATTTATCAGACACACTTTACATATATGATTTTATTCGATTCTTACAACCCATGCTAGGAGACAGGCGCTACTGTTAGTTCCATCACAGTTAAGGAAACTGCTGACAAGCAATATCTTAAGTCTCACTGGTAAGTGGCAGAGCCAAGATTTGAATCCAAATTTGACTGAAAAGACTTGGATCTTCCTTCTTTTCCTTTCTTTCTTTCTCTCTCATCTCTTCTTCTAAATTTTTATTATAGAAAACATCAGATATACACAAAAATAGCAACACAGTACCAAGAACCCACCCCCACCCCTCACATAGGCTTTTCCCAGTTTTTGGAATAACCAACTTGAGGCCAATCTTCCTTTATCTCTACCCCAACCTCCACCCCTACCCTCAGATTATTTGCACAAAATTCCAGCCATCGTGTCATCTTCACTGTAAATACTTCCATGTATAGTTCTAAAAGATAGGGACTCTTAGCCAAACAAAACCTCAATATCATTGTTGCACCTAAATAAAAGAAATGATATTAACCAACATTCACATGGTCTGTGAAATTTTCCTGATTATCCCATAAATTTAACATTTGGCTAGTTGAATCAGATCTGTACACCACATCTGTTTCACATATTCCTCAGAGCTCTCTTCATCTGTAGATTTCTTCTTTTTTTCCCCCTTGAGATTTATTTGTTGGAAGAAACTGATGCTTGTCTTGCAGAAGTCTCTGCAACCTGGATTTTGATGATTTCATCCCTATGGTATTGTTTAGCATCTATAAACTGGTAGTTTTTCTACAAAATTTTCTTGAACTCCTACTTTATTTAAGGTGCTGGGTTTCCATCCACCTAGTTCCCTCTCACATGGGGCTTTGGGTCTAGCCAGGGATACAGACACTAAGCAAGCAAACTAGCCTGATATTTTATTTCTATTATGCTTATATAATATATAAATATATATTGTTTATGATAGAACTCTATTTGGTTTACATTATAGTGTGAAATAAAAGGTTTTGTATTATACTAAAGAAGCCACTGAGACGTCAGAGAACCAGACAGAGTTCAAGTCATCTCTATTATATGAACTCTGTGTGATCATGCGGTGGTGATGGGGGTGTCGGTGGGAGGGGGGAGGAGGAGTTGGTGAGGAGGTGTACTAGGTCTGGATTCTAGAGTCTTCATCATTAAAAATGATGGGTTTGGACCAAGAGAGTGTTTCCTTTGCTCTAGCAAAGGAATTCTTTTTCTCCCCTACATGAGCTTCAAGCCAATTCCTGATATATAAAAGAGGTAATAGTGGAGCTGAACTGAATTAAATGGGGTGGCTGTTGAGCCTGGCCCCATCTCACTCTATCTTTTTTTATCTTATTGCCCCCTGTCCCCTAGGATGGTCACTGACATGTCCTTAGAACTTAGGTCTCCATGGAGAAGTCAGAAAACCACTGGGTTAGGTAAGGTTAGATTTTCATCTAAGTATTACCAAACTGGTAATACTTAAAATATTAAGTATAGTAATACTTAAAATATTAAGTAGATACCAAATCTGGAAAGGCCCGGGTGAGTAATGCCTCGGTTTCCTCAGTGGGCTTGGAGCTCTATGCACCCTTATTTCGTGTGTGTGTGTGTGTGCACGCATGTGCATGTGGGTGAAACATGACATGCCAGAGCTGAAATGCTCTAACCCAGCCGCTCCTCAGGGAGACCATCTTCAGCTGCAGGCGACAGAACCCAAGTCAAACTAGCTTGTGCGTAACAGGGAAATCACTGCTACATTTAACTAGATAGAAAGTCCTCACATGGGTCTGGCTTCAGGACAGGGGTTTAAGGCCGTATCATCAGGATATGGGCTTCTTAGCTCTTCTATAGTCTGCATGGTTTCCTTCTGTGGCAGGTGTTCCTCATGATGAGGCTGCCAACGCCTCTCAGCTGACAGCCTAGCAGCCCAACAACCTCCCGGGAAAGAGAGCACGCCCCCTTGTTAGTTTCTACGGAAATCCTTCATGCCCACCCTCATTGGCCGGGTATAGGCCACGTGCTCAGCACTGACCCAATTGCCATGGCCAGGGGATGCCGACCGCTAATTGGCCAGCTCGGGTTATCGAACTCACTTAGGGCAGACAGATTTTACTACCCCTTACGCTGCAAGCCAAGCCGAAATGCCGATATTTGCAGCAGCAGGCGGAGTTATTTGCAAGGCAGCCAAGCAAGAAGGCAGGAGACCAAATGTCAGATACTGCTTCCTCAAGGCAAAGGGCTGGAGTATCTGTAAGGTAAAGAATAAAGAAGCAGGGTGGTCTAAAACACGGGGAGTGTGGAGAAAAGATGCGGTAATTGGCCTTCTTGGCAGACATAACTAGGCTGCAGGCCTCGACGCCTTCTGAGGATGGAGTTTTCTGTTCTTTGACGTTGAAAGGTGGGTTGGACTCTCATGCATACCCAGTTGGGGGGAGGGGTCTGTGGTCCCATCCAGTCCTAACAGGCTTAGCTCAAACTAGCCAGGCTGACCCTGCTGCTGCTGCTGCTAAGTCGCTTCAGTCGTGTCCGACCCTGTGCGACCCCAGAGATGGCAGCCCACCAGGCTCCGCCATCCCTGGGATTCTCCAGGCAAGACCACTGGAGTGGGTTGCCATTTCCTTCTCCAAGCATGAAAGTGAAAAGTGAAAGAAGTCGCTCAGTCGTGTCTGACTCTCTGCAACCCCATGGACTGCAGCCTACCAGGCTCCTCCGTCCATGGGATTTTCCAGGCAAGAGTACTGGGGTGGGGTGCCATTGCCCTCTAGTTCCTGTAAAACAGACAGGGCAGAACCTCCAAGGCTATCTACTGCTTGGCATGCAAGTCTTCAAACAACCTTGATTAATGAAGGCAGGTGAAAAGAATTTAACCCACAGTTTGAATTCCTCAAACATCAAGAGGCTGCTACTCAAAGAACGGGGAAATATCCCTAAGAGAGGAACACTGAAGTGACCATATAACTTATGATCCAGACTGGAATACTTGAGAGAGTAACAGGGGACCCCATTCATAGTTACAGTGGAGCCATAGATGTAGACAGTACTGTTCTAGGCAACTCAAACAGGTAGTCACACTAGCTGTACTCCTTGGAGAAGCTACATGACTTCACCAAGGTGGTGAAGTGAGAGAACTGGCTGTAGAACCCATTCCAGTATTTTCCACCAAAAAGTCATTATCAGCCACCCAGGGACTTGTCTAGAGTAGGATTGTCTCGATGCAATAGGGTTTAGTATTCTACTGGTGGCTCATATGGTAAAGAATCTGCCCGTGATGCGGGAGACCTGGGTTCGATCCCTGGGTCGGAAAGATACCCTGGAGAAAGGAATGGCTCCCCACTCCAGTATTCTTGTCTGGAGAATCCCATGGACAGAGGAGCCTAGCAAGCTACAGTCCATGGGATCACAAAGAGTTGGACAAGACTGAATGACTAACACTTTCACTTTCAAACTGATAGGACCTCTAATGAAATCAGGCCGAGTCATTCGTGGTGTCTTGTCAATGACCAGCAGCAACAAATTTCCATCTTTACCATGTTCAGATATCGTGCATTGAATATTTGGGTGCACAGACATAAAACACCCTGGGATGGTATGGCACGTGCTAAGTCGCTCAGTCGTGTCCGACTCTGTGCAACCCCACGGACTGTAGCCCGCCAGGCTCCTCTGACCATGAGATTCTCCAGGCATGAATACTGGAGTGGGATGCCATGTCCTTTTCCTGGTATGGCATAGTCAGTGGTTAAAGACGGTGAGGTTGGAATCAACTGGGTTTAAACCCATCTCTACCACTCATTGGCTGTGTGACTGGATAAATTAACCTGAGTCTGAGTCTGTTTCCTTCTCTTTTAACAGAAACTAACAATAGCACTTACCACAGAAATTTATTGTGAGGATAAAGCAAAACATTGTTATCAAGTGCAGCGATGGAACAGGCGCATGCTCCAGAAATGTGACTATTTTTCTAAGTTCTATTATGAGCAGGCCTCTAGAAACCTGTGCAGTCCCTGGCTTGGCCTCCTACCAGCCCCTGTTAAACTCTGAACTCTGGATGCTCCCTGGTGATAGGTGTAGGGGGACCACTGGACAACAACAGGCATGATGACCTGCTCTCACTCTCGCCACACACCTGCCCAGGTGTTCCTTCTCTGTGGTCAGCCCTTCTGTGACCTGGTCAGGTATTTGCACCCCGAGCCCTCATCCAGTCAATGGGGAGCTGTCAGTTTGTGTGTGCAGCATGGCCACTACACTGAGAAGTGTCGATAAGGAAACTCCGAGGATTTTATAGCATCTCTGGGGATTGTTAAACTGCAGGGAGGAAAAACTGCATAAAGGACAGTCAAAAATGTATTTAAAAAATCAAGTTGAGCCATCACCAAGTCCCCGCAGTTCACAGTGTTAAATTCCGAACCAAAAAGGAAAATCCGAGCCAAATATTTTTAGCGAGTGGGTTTAGCTTCTGACACCTGGTTTGGAAACACATCACCACCTGTGCTGCATTAAACCTGCGAAAAACCCAGGAAGGAAATACAGTGTGTGAGGCCAGAAGAGGGTGGGCTCCTGGATCCCTCAGGTCAAACAGCAGGCTGTAAATGACTCTTTTCAAAACAGACATATTACTTCCCAAGATTGCGGCCTGCCACAAAGGAAGGTACACACAGCAGTTGTTCCCAGCAAGAGTTATACTATATGGCTATTAGGGGGAATGGAAGCAGCTTGATTCTCGCCAATGACAGGAAATAAGGTCAAGTAAAGATAACAGGTCTTTGAATTAAGGAGGCTTTAAACACACATCCTGGCCCCACGGCTTTAGCAGCAAATGAGAATTATGGAAAGAAGCCTCGGATTTTCTCACTCCCTTTAAGCTGGACTTCTGAAACACACTCTTCCACGATTAATGTGAAGGAGGCCTGCATGGGGAAGGCACCAGTTTCCTCATACCTTTGGCTTGTTTACGGTGTTTCTAAATAGACCTCCCTGCCATGTTGCTCAGGCAGTCTGCGCTGGGGTGGTTTCAGGAGTTGTCTCATCTATAGTGTGTGTGTCTTGCTGGTTAATACCTTCAGATTTAGAGGTTAGGATTGCAGTACTTCTGTCCAGGCATTGGGGAGGGGAGTTCGGAGACCCCAGGTGTAGCCAGGCCAGTGTATTTCTTTCTTTTCTTTTTTAAAAATTTCTTGCCCATTATTTTTATTATTTTTTAAATTGGAGGATAACTGCTTTGCAATGTTGTGTTGGTTTCTACTGTACAATAAGGTGAGTCAGTTATAAAGGCCAGTGTATTTCTATGTTGCTGTGTCTTTCAAAATATTCCAACAGGCTTCACTTAATTCAGTGCGACAGAGTATCATCAGTTCAGGGGGGGAGAAACTCACAAAAAACAAGGCCAACATTAAAAGGTTGTTTCAAATGTAGAGAAATACAGGTTGTTAGCCTAGATTCCCTGCCCAGTTGTGCAGAGTATATGGGTTATATACCCACCTTGATTTTCCTCCTCCTTGATTGGGAGGGCGGGGACAGGAATAGAGTAGAAGAGGGGAACTTCAGTTGAGCAATCAATTATAACAAATTAAAACCCTGTTACGTCAGTTAGCCGACTGGCTTGCACAGATAACCAGCTGGTTGGTGAAACTCAATCTTTTCTTTTGATGCTTGTTGGCACTGGTTCTGTTGCACAGGACTGTGGACCTGGGCTAGCTTTTTTCCTCCAGTAACTGAAGAAAGTATACAGATTCTTTGTGCTTTTAACATCTTTTATCTTCTGATAATTAAAATAGAAAAAAAAAGATCTTGGTTTTGATAGTTAAGTGAGGACCCTGGCCTAATATGGCCAAAGAGACATTGTTGGCAACATCCATAGTGTGTGGTACCTGAAAAAAAGCAAATGAAAGGATTTGCATCTGTGCAGAGACAGGGGTCAGGGTCATCTGTTAGCTGTGCGTCCTTAGGCCAATCCCTTTACATCTTCAAGTTTCAGTTTTCTCACCAAAAACTGGGAATCATGATTGGTAGTATCTACTTCATGGGGTTGTTGAAAGATTGAATGAGGTGATGCAGTGCTTAGCCTGCTTCCTGGCACAGAGTAAGGAAGAGTTCTGGAAATGATAACTAACGGTTCGCTGCGTTATCACTGAGATCTTCATAGCTCACACGAACTTCATTGGCTTCATGGAGAGACTGTAAATCTGGAAGTTCACACGAACTTCATTGGCTTCATGGAGAGACTGTAAATCTGGAAGTTTCAGTTTCTATCGTGTAGAGATGGTTTGGAGCGTTGCTGACTAGTCATGGTTTGGTTTTAAATGGATCTTTGGCTCCTTGGTTTTTTTACCTGAATTAAAAGCACAATTCTATGTTCTGGTATGCTTAAAGATTTTTAATATATATGGATGCACTTTTTTTTTTTTTTTTACAAAATCAATTATACTCACTGATTTTTAAGAAGTAAATGATTTATTTTTTAAAAGTGAATGAGTATCATGAAGAAGAAGAAAAAAATGGATAATTCTACCATTCAGAGATTACCACTGTCCACATTTGGGTAGACTATTATTGCACATGTTTTGCAAATTTTCACCTAATTGTGTATCAGTTGTCTTTCACATCATTAATAGTCTTCAACATCATGTTTAATGGCAACAGAATTTTATCCATGAGGTACCTCATTTATTTTAGCAGTCCTTTTATGGACATTCAGACCCTTCCTAATTTTTCCACTATCAAATAACACCATTGTTAAACTCCCAAGTCACCAAATCCTGTGATATGGTTTCCAGTTTGGGGCCTTCATGCCCCTTCATAAACTTTTCGGTTTTTCTGAAAGCTAGAAATCCCCTACATCTCAAACTAGCCCCAAGGATACCCTTTCAAAAGCTTGAGAAGGGAAATTCTTCCTTCCCGAGTGAGAAGAGGCAAATTTGGGATCATTTTCGTGATAGCGCTTCCTGGGGGCGAGGTGCTCCGAAGAGGCATTCCCACTCTTTCCTGTTTCCCTTTAACCGTAGGCAATTTCCTCACTGCAGCAGCAGCCCCACCTTCCATTGGGCAGGGTCAAAATGTATCATCCAAGTAGATGGTGCCTGAGACTCGGGGAGAGTTCACACACGTGTATTCTGTGCAATGCTCTAGCGCCTTCAGACAATGTTTCACCTCTCATTCCAGGGTGGAATTGACTGGTGAAGCCTTTTCCTGTAACTGGAATTCAGATTCATTTGAAGGATATACATGACTGCGTTTGCAGCTAAAGACAGATTGTTCAGGCCAGGAGTGGGGATGTGGAAGGGGTTTGGAAGTAAGAGATGAACTGCTCAATAGAGACATGGCTCAGGGGAGCGGGAGGAAGTTCCGTGGACAGTTTTGGTTGACTGCTCAGCCCTAGTTAAGCCCTAGGCTAGTCCTGGGAAACATGCAAGTGAGGGCTCTCTTCCTGGCTTCCCCAGCCTTTTCACTTTCGCCATGCACCCGAGAGCATCATGAACTTGGTAGGGATCCCTGGCTCCCACTGGGTCAGCTGCTCAGGCCACCTTTTAGGGAAGCCCCTCACTGCAGGCCAGAAGAGGCCCAGCCTTGTCCTAGAGAAGCTGTGTGTGCTAAGTTGCTCAGTCGTGTCTGCAACCCCATGGACTGTAGCCCGCCAGGCTCCTCTGTCCATGGGATTCTCCAGGCAAGAATACTGGAGTGGTTGCCGTGCCCTCCTCCTGGGCATCTTCCTGACCCAGGGATTGAACCCAGGTCACCTGCATCTCCTTCACTGGCAGGTGATTTTTTTACCTCTGAGCCACCGGGGAACCCCAAACGTTCCTTAACTATAGTTAAGGAAATACATATTAAGCAAACAAAAGTTCAGTTCAGTCGTGTCTGACTGTTGGCGACCCCGTGGACTGCAGTATGCCAGGCTTCCCAGTCCGTCACCAACTCCCAAAACAAAAGTTATAAACACTCAACACTTAATCACTCCGTAATTATTTTACTACGTTTTACCATTACTGAAACTTTTGAGGTAATTTGTGTCTATTGTATGTATGTGGTGGCAATACTGGAAAATGATGGGCTACTGCATGCCTCCTAGAAATCAGCCATGGGTGGGAGTGTTTACATCATGGAAATTAGCAAATGGTACAAATTAGGGCCATGTTTTACTCTTCTGGTATGTTTAGAGAAGTGAAATAGCGAAGTTGCTCATGTCAGAACTGTAAGTGGAATCCATGTCTCCTGACTCCATCAATGCTTCTGAACCATGTTTTGAAAAGTTGTTTTCTCAGTCCTTACCTTTTTGGCCTACTCTACTGTCTCTAAACAATCTTTACCCCAAAGCATTAAAGTGTTTGAACGTGAACGTGAAAGTTGCTCAGTCATGTCCGACTCTTTGCAAACCCATGGACTATACAGCCCATGGAATTCTCCAGGCCAGGATACTGGAGTGGGTAGCCTTTCTCTTCTCCGAGGGATCTTCCCAACCCAGGGATCAAACCCAGGTCTTCCATATTGCAGGCAGATTCTTTACCAGCTGAAAGTGTTTATATACAGGCTATTGAAAAAGTCATAGCACTATATGTTCAACAGACATTTATTGAGTATGCTGGATATCAGAGGTGGCGCTAGTGGTAAAGAACCTACCTGCCAATGCAGGAGATGAAACAGATGCAGGTTCAGTCCCTGGGTTGGGAAGATCTCTGGAAGAGGAAATGGCAACCCACTCCAGTGTTCCTTTCCTAAAGAATCCCATGGGCAGAGCAGCCTGGCAGGCTACGATCCACAGGGTCACAAAGAGCTGGCCACGACTGAAGCGACTTAGTATGAAGTGAAGTGAAAGTCGCTCAGTTGTGTCTGACTCTTTGTGACCCCATGGATAGGCTTTTCTGTCCATGGAATTCCCCAGGCAAGAATATTGGAGTGGGTAGCTGTTCCCTTCTCCAGGGGATCTTCCCAACCCATGGATCGAACCTGGGTCTCCCACATTGCAGGCAGATTCTTTACCTTCTGAGCCACCAGGGGAGACCAAGAATATTGGAGTGGGTAGCCTGTTCCTTCTCCAGCAGATCTTCCCCACCCAGGAATTGAATTGGGGTCTCCTGCCTTGCAGGCAGGTTCTTTACTGTCTGAGCCACCAGGAATATAAATGGAGTGTATACACACACAATTGCTTCACTATCATGTGGTGGTCTACACATTAAAAACTGTAAATCGGATCCTATAGTAGAACTGAGGGAGGCCAAAAAGTGTAGTGATGAAGGGCATGGGCTTTGGGAGTCCGCTGGAGGTCCAGCGGCTCAGACTCAGTGCCTGTGTTCAATCCCTGGTCAGGCAGGTAGATCGACATGTTGCAACCTGGAGCCAAAAAAAAAAATTAAAAAAAGAAGAGCATGAGCTTTGAAGTCAGACTAACTTGGGTTCAAGTACTGACTGATTCCCTGCTAGCTCCATGACCTTTGGCAGATTACTCAACTGTTCCAAGCTCTAGTTTCCTTGTGCGAATAAAAATGGTAATCCCCTCATAAGGGTTATTTGAAGATTACACAATAATGGATGTGAAGCACTCTATGACTGGTGTGGAGTCAGCGTTCAATACACACGAGCTTGAAACAAACCTTGAAGAAATAAATCTTGAAGGATACTAATTCTTTGGAATTACAAGCAATTCATGTATTTCTGAAGTTTGAATTTCTGTTAAATGAGTTTCATTTACTCTGGGCTTAGACTGGAGGCTTATCTGAGGTCTTTGCAGACACTCAAGGTCCCCTCTGACCTCTGTGTTTGTCTTTGTACCCCTCATCCTCTGGTGAACTGACCTCATGTCAGAGCTTACTCACTACTGACCTCTCCCTTGCTCTTTACCCCAGTTTCACTTCCAACCAACCACAGTCCATGAAAAGTGCTCTTACTTAGGGCACCAGAGGTGTTCTGGCTGAACTTTTTATGGCATTTGATATTCTGATGACTCCTCCTGTCTTTAAGTAAGGTCTGGCCAATTTAGCTTTTAACTAGACCCAAAGGTGGAGTAAGTAAAGGCAAGGAGGCTTGATGAAAGAAGTTGGGAGAAATAAGAATATTTGTGAAAGCTGTGTTTCTCTTGAATGAATATAATTTCCTAAGAGTTCTCATCACAAGAAACACCTTTTTCTCCCGTTTTTTCAGTGTTGTATCTGCGTGAGATGATGGATGCTCACTAAACTTATTGTGATAATAATTTCATGATATGTATAAGTCAGATCATCATCCTATATATCTAGAACATATCCAGTGCTGTATGTCAGTTATATCTTAATAAAACTGGAAGGAAAGGAAAGAATGAAGATAATTCAAAGACATTTTAAAGCAGAGCTTTGCTATATTTTTAGAAACTGAAGTGTTTCATGTTAATGTTATTCATGGTGATTTACACAGTCAGAATCATATAGAGTTACTTACACCCTTACTGTGTGCTTCATCCCCCTGCTTGCATCTCAGATATTCTTCTGGGGTAGTTTTCTTTTTTGAGGTCTGTCCTTTAAGGAGCTCTTTTAGTGGGAGTCTGTCAGTAAATTTTCTCATTTTTTGTTTACCTAAAACTATTTTACTTACCTTCTTGAAAGGGTTACTCTAAGTACAAACTTTTAGATTGAAAGTTCATTTTGAAGATTTTGTTCCTCTGTCTACTGACTTCTGTCTTTGTTGTTGAGAATTCTTCTGTCAGTTTAATTTTTATTGTTTGGGAGAATTTTGTCTTTGCTTTTTTCTGGCTATTTCTTTTTTTCTTTGTCTAGGATGTATCCTGCTCTGAATTTATTGAAGTTCCTGAATAAAAGGATTGAAGCCATACTAGTTTGGGAAAATTCTCAGTGTTGTCTTTACTTCCTTCCAGAATATCAGTTAGGTATATGTGGCATCTTCTACTATCCTTGTGCTTACTTACCCTCTGTTTCATATTTTTTGGTCATCTTTGTGTTATTTTCTGTTTACTTTCCTCAGATCCATTTGATTTCTTTAGTTGTGATTGTTTTCCCCTGTGGTTTAACCCAGTGAATTTTAAATAAAAAATTTTCTATTTTAATTTCTAGAAGTGATAGTAGGTTCATTCTCAGATTTGTTTTCTAATTTTGGAAAAACATCTGAAATATTCTTATTACGTTTTGCATGCAGTAATTCTAATACCTAAAGTCTTTATGAATCATCCTCTGTTATTAGTTGTTTCTGCTGACTTTCATTCTTGGTGGCTTGTTTCCTTTGTTGTATGTATTTTTGATTGTGAACTCATTTGCTGAAAATATTATTTTGCAATAAAAATTCCCTTGCTCTTTTTGTGAGCATTGTAGGTACTACCATTTGTGTTCCCAAACCTCTGTGTGTGGCCAAGTTTGTGGTTACAAGATCTCATGGAAATTTTATTGTTATTTTTGTTATTGTTAGCTCCACCCAAGCCAGGGCTAACACAGACCATTTTCTTTGTTGTCTGCCACTGCTGGGTGGGTTTTCTTCTAGGTCACCTTTTCCCCAGGGTATAGCCTACTTGAGTTGTGGCTTTTTGCAGGGTGGCTCCGGCCCTTCACCCTAGTTGAGATAGTTGAAGATCCATAGATGCTCCCAGCATAGGCAGTGGTGGCAATAGTCACTTAGCTCTTGTCTCCTGATTCAATCTTGGCCTCAGGGAGGTAAAGTACTGTTATTTTCTTGGAAGCTAATCTATTTAAAGAGGGCTTTCTCTATTTTGTCTAGACTTTTAAACTTTCTTTGTACCCATGATATTTCCGTGTACCTAGGCCATTGTGTTGAGGAAATGGAAATCTGTGTGCTTTTCTCTTACTGCTGACATTCTGAATGTGCTTTTATTTTACCTTTCAGCTGTTATTTCTTGCTAGCCCAAGCAAAATTAATTTCTGACAATGGAAATGAGAAGAAAAATGAAAATCACTTAATGGAAACTCACTTTCTAGGAAACTTGACTCTTGGCTAACTCTGCAGTCTAGCCAGCTCACAAAGCTTATAGTCAACACACATTTACTGAGCTCTCAGGGCTGCTAAGGAATGGGGGAGCTATCTAACAAACAGAGGGCAGCTCCTCCTGTGGAGAAGATTCACAAACCAGCATTATCCCCATAATGTTTGAGTGAGAAGGGCCAAAAAACTCCACTAGACTAGTTTCTCATTTGTAGATCAGTGGCTTGGTAGCCAGAGAGAGTGTTCTGTTCAGGGCCACAGAGTTGGGACTTCTCTCAAAGATATGAATGCAGAAACCCATTATTATTTTTAAAAGTTTGCTTGTGAATTCATGTAGACTTTTGTTCACTGAACATTAATTGAATGTCTTCTCTGTGCCAAGTCCCAGGATGCCCTTTAGCTAGTAAGTACTCAGTAAATCGGTAATATGCACACACATTTGTCTGCATACAGAAGAGACACTCTGTTGCTTCTAAGTCTCTTTGTTCGCCCTCTCCATACCTCCCACCCTAACCCTGAGCTACAGACTCCACATATAGGTAAGAGGCTTTGTACCTGGTGAGGAGAATGATCAAGCAGGAAGTGCTGTTATGGAGCCCGTGGGACTTGGGTAGGATTGGCTGAGCTCAGAGCCTTTACTCTTGGGACCGTGACCTCCAGAGGGAAATCAGTGAGAACTGGCCACCGGCACGTGTGTGAGTCTGACGCTGCTGCACACTACCTGTTAGACCCTGAGCTTCAGTTTCCTCTTCTGTAGAGTGGGAGTTCCTACTACTGAGTGTTATGCACTCAAGAGACACTGTCCTTGCCTTTAAGAGCTTTTTCTTTTAAAAAATGGGTGAGAAAAGGGATTTCCACAATGTCCTAAGTAACAAGAAAAAAAAAATCGCCCTCGGTCCATGATGCCAAGAAGTCTCTGTCTATCTGTTTAGCCGGGATGGATGTTTCTGCAGCCGGGCTTACACGGGCAACAATGGGCAGTCATTCCTTTGAGCCTACCGCTCTCCTTCCTTAGGGACAGCACCTGCCAAGTTTTGTCTTTAGTTCTCATTCCTCAAACGACAGCTACCGTCACATGGGCTACTATTACCCAGCCACTAGGGGGCCAGAGTCATTCATAAAAGGCAGCATTTGAAAACAAAATCATAAAAATCTTAAAATACCTTGAAGCTGGGGAGTGTGCTTTTGTGGAACTAAATCCAATTTGAGTATAGAAGCCAACAAAAATAAACAAGAACAATAAGCAGAACAAACATCTTGACACCCCAGGAAAAAGCCATAGCTCATTGTTTGAACAAATGGCGCTAACTCTGACCCAAAGATAACTCTGCTCATTCAAAAACTATCAAGGGCAATTCTTCATGATTTCAAAGTTAGGTTTTAAACTCACTTCCAGTTTCCACCATGGCAGTGGAATTCCTGGACAGATCTACTTGAAAACTGTCTGTGCCTGAGCTGAGTGGCTGATCCTGGGTGGGGAGTTGGTTGCCTGGGAGGGATGTGTGGGGGGTGGGTTTGCATACCTAAGGGCTGTGGGAAATGTGAGTGAGCTGGGGTAAAGGATTCTCTTGCAGTGAAAACGTCTTATGCCCCATCTATGGAGGGTGGTATCTCAGATGGACGTTTTCTAGGTCCAAGCCTATGGAATGGTTCTGCCTGATCTCTGCCCTACTCTGAGGGTAAGAAGAAAGTTCACTTACTGAGAAGAATGAATTGGGCACAGATGCTGCAGGCCATGGACTTGCCCTGACCTGCCAGCCTTCCTGGCAAGACAAGCAGTTATTAGAGCCTGGTGACGACTCCCTGTGTCTGGGGACACGCTGTCTGCATTTCTAGGAGCCGGCTCCTTCCCAAGGGGAAAGAAGAGTGCCAGACTGTGGAAAGGTCCAATTATTGGTGGCTCTACTTTGCAGAATGACTGTCTTTGAGTGAAGTATGTGTTGTGGAATCAAAGTTGGCATTTTTAATTAAGAAAAGAATCTTAGTTCTCACCTGCCATGTCCATGTGTAAGAAAAAGAATTCTTCGCACACTCAGAGCTGCTTTGCTGCTTCTGAATCTTCTTGGACAATGACCCAATTGCAAACAGTTGGTTTCATAAATGGACTTTTCTAATTTGTATTTGATACTTGTATTCAACTTCCTTAGGATTAAAAAATTCTTAATATTGCTATCAAAGGTAGCTGTTTCTGCTAACATTGTTATAATCAGATCTGAGGGGTTGAATGGGTTATGAGCATCTTTCCAGGGCCAAATACCTGTGACAGAAGAATTTTCCAGGCGCTTTGGGGATATTAGAAGCTGGAAAATTGGCAGCCCCATTCCTGGGTCTCAGAATGGGTCTGTGCTTGAAGACTAATGGTTTAAAGAACTGTTCTGACCTTGGCCTTTAAGTAAACCACTGAGCTAATGCCATTGACCTGGCACCATGACTGCAACAGCAAGCAACTCTGCATTTGGGAATCCCATTTGACTTCTAGCTCTGCTGTGTATAAGCTGTATGATCTTGTGGAATCTAATCAACTTCTCTGAGACTTGTAAAATGGAGAAATAACCCTGTCCTTACAAGGCTGTGGGGAGGAGAGTAAAATGAGATAATGTATGTAAAGCACCACATTCAAAGCTTGTCCGGTGGTCAGTCAATGTCTGATAGTGTCCCCACTATCTCTACCCTTTGAAGTCAACCCCATTTTGAAAAAATAAAAGGGCTGTAGTTTCCTTTACCTTTAGGTGCAGAGAACAGTTTGATCTTCCTGAAATAGATGGCTCCCAAATTTACATTCCAGCCCTGATATCTCTTCCAGGCTTCAGGCTGGGGTGGAAAGTTTACAAATGGTAGTTCTATCATGTTAAAGTATCCAAAAATAAAATTCATCTCTGCTTCTGTTACCCAACCCACGACAAACACCCGGAAACCCCAACCAGCAAACCTGATTTTCCTTTCGTATTTCTTTTCTTTTTTTTCTGTTAACGATAGCACCATTGTTCAGGATGCCCAGACTTCAACTTAGAATCAGTTATCTCTTTTCTCTTGTACTTTCATCCCATCCAATCAGCCTCCAGATCCAGCTGAAGCCACCTTCCTTCTTCTTCCCTCTTCTTCCATCCTCCCTTCCTTCTATTCAAGTCTCAGAGCCAGCAGCTCAGGTACAATAGAAAGTGTCCTTGGAGGCCATTTAGGTCTTCTAACTCCATCCCAGATTGCACATTTGGAGCCTTCTCTGATGCTGGCATTAGCCTCTCCTATCTACTCTGTTGTCCACCCTTTCCCCTCAGAGCAGTTGCCTCCTCAGCTTTCTGTATACCATTTTCCTGCTCATGATTCTTCAAAGACTCCATGTGATCTACAAGAAAGATTCCTTAGTTCAGTGTGCCCACCTTCCATTTCTGACGTGGTCTCTCACTTTCTCTCCTCTGGCCATATATACCCACTTCCTGAACCTGTCATTCCTTTCTCCAGCCAAGCTCTTCCATCTACCCACCTACCCACTTCCTTCTTAGTATCCACCAGCCTAAGAGTCCTCCTAGACTCTCTCTTAATCAGTTGGTTGGAACCAAAATCCTTTCTGACATTTGAATACTTCCTTCAACGTGCATTTCTTCATCGGGCCTACCATCCCAGAGCCAAATCAGACATGATTTGCAAGGCGCCCCAGTAGGTTCTATGACGCCCTGGGAGATGACGCAGTTTAGTAGTTAAGAATCTGCTTGCTCTGCTGTCAGATGAATCTTGGTCTAAGTCCCAGCTCTGCTGTTTGCTAGTCACATATTTGGGCGAATGCTTTAACCTCGCCTACCCTCTGTTCTCTTATCTACAGTGCTGAGTAACAGTCATGCCTACTTCACATGACTGGTGCAGTCTAAGGCGATGATGCATGGTAAAGCACTTGGCATAGTGGCTGGTACCCAGAAAGTGTTTGGTAAATGATTGCTATTAGCTTTCAGTTCTTGCTTTATTTAACTTTTTATAGCTGGTTTATTAGTGAGGAAGACTGACTGTGATTCCAGGTTTGTTCTAGGGCTGTATAACATTTAAGATGGTCTAAAGATTGCAAATAGAAGCCAGAGAAATGGAAGTGATGGCTTATTGGGTTGTATACTTTTCAAGGGCAACGATATGATACTACTTTCACTTTTGTATCCCCAGCAAAGGGGTGTAGTTAGCATTCAAAAAATGTTTAAGTCAACTCAATGTTGAGTTCCAAAAAATTGATTTTGTGATTACCTGTGGTCAGTCTTCATTCCTGTCTGTTTCTTATGATTGTCAAAGTGAACTTTCAGAATGCTGGGATTCACTCATTTCCTGTTCTTAAAAAAAAAAAAAAAAACTGTTTCTATGTGTGAATATACACACATACATTTAAATTCTCACTGTTTTTCTAGTCTGTCTTCGTTGAGTATATTCCTCTTCCTCTTTTGCTATCCTAGACATTTTGGGTTTGGGTCTGACCATAGACTTTTGGGTTATAGGTCTATATAATCTTAGATTATAACCAGGCCCAAAAGAATCTTGCTGAAAGGAAAGCTATATGCATCAGACCTACCTGAATTGGGCCCTGGAGTTAAATCTTCAGTAATCCAGTTTTCAGAGTGAGCTGAAAGAGGTCACTCTGCAGATGGATTAAGTCTGCAGATTACTGATGAGCTTTGCCATTTTCTTGGAGATCTACTACCTTTACTTCTAGGCCATTCCACTGGACTTGTCATGGTGTGGTTTATGCACTACATGAGTTCCCAGTGTAACATCTAGATGGGTATACAGAGTGCTTGTTTTGTTGTTACTGTTTAGGTACTGGGAGCTTAAAGGTAGAAATTTAATATATGTGTTCGCAATGTATCAAGCACCTTTTCTGGAAGGATCAAAGTGCCACATTTAAGTAGTTACTAGAGTAATGAGTGAATGATAGGTAAGGTTTTTCTTCCCCTTTCCTCTCCTTGTTTCCTTTCCCTTCCACTCTTTCCAGTGTAGAAAAGGAGACTTTGTAAGGAGGACAATGCATAGGGATTACGGCCGCGATTACCAACACATGCATTTGTCTGTATTGTATTGTAGATGTTTATTGCAGCAAAAGTTCTGGTGCCCCCTAGGGGTCTGGAGGCCCTCAAGGATCTGCTTTACCCCTTCAAATGGAACCAAGACCCAGAGGGAGTAGTATTACAAAAGAGTAGAGGAATGGGATATACTCCTACTGTCTGACCTTGGACAGCACCTTGCTAAGGTCTGATCACATCGTTACTCCCAGAGTCTTTGAGTCCCCCGAGGTATCCCTTTGCTCCAGCTGGTTCTGTGGCTTGGCTGAGCTGATGTGGGTTAGGCCCGTGAAGCTCTTTAAACTTCCTCGTCTGGATTTTGGGTCTGCGGGTGGGCTGCTGACCTGAGCGGACGGTTCCTGAAATGCAGCCCCTCGATGTTCCTGACCCTGTTGACAGCTTCCTGCCTTCAGAGAGGCCAGGGGACTGCCACAGACCTGTGGCTTCTCCCTCCAGATGCTCTCATGGGAGAGCAGTACCATCTTTCCTGGGGCATTTCTGGTGAAGACGTCACTTTCTTTGGTTAGAGCTTTACAGGTAGATAGCCCTGGGCTCTTCTGCAGGTTCTGTCAACTCTTGGCTTTGTGGCTGGGAACCTTTGGCTTAGGGAAGGATAGATATCTCAGGACCGAGCCTGGGAATGGAGCAGGCAAGAGGCATCCACCCAGTTGAGGGTGGAAGAGGAAGAGGAAACAGCAGACGGGACTGAAACAATCAAGAGAAGCCAAATGCATAAAATCTATTACATAGTAGAAAGGAATTAGGGGCCCTTCGCTGTTCATGGCCAAGGATGAGGTAGGACTGTAAGAGTGAGCGTCTTCCCCGCCAGTGCCAAGGGGCCCAGAAGGAAGGATGACTGGGAGGGGTGCTGTGTGTGAGGGCGCTAGAGACCATGGGAGTTGGAGGGTGTGGAACAGGGAGGAAAAGCACGTGTTAGCACTCATGTGGGGTGAGTGGGTAAGGAGGCTTTTCCCAGGAAAACACAAATGAAAACTCTAGTTCCTATGCTGGGATGCATGCCCCTGAATTTACAAATAAGGTCTGAAGCTCATTATCAAACCCGTGTCATTCAATTTCGTGCCTGTAAAGAAAAGAATCTGGAGCTTGCAGAACAAGAGCTCAGCTCTGGGTTAGGCTATGTGTGTTTAACTACACAACCGGCTCAACCCCTTGATTGTGCAGCTTTGAATAAATGAGCCTTTTTTTCCTCTCTCAGCCCTGATTTTCTGTTGAGAAAATGCAGAATAATAATACTCACTCATTGTTATGGGGAAGACTAATGGGTTAGACTCTAGAAACTATTGGCATGGGAATTGCCCCCAAAATGGTAGACGTTGTAAAGCTCCAATGTCATCACTGTGCACTTATCAGTAGACATGGTTGACTTAGTTGCTATGTGTTAATAACATTCCTGAACATAGCAGGCCATTTCCTCCTGGCTTTAAAGCAAGAGTTGCAACCTGTGTGTGCCTGGGTAGGTGAGGTAGGGAGGTATATGCCGGGCTCTGGAGTGATCTGGGCTTCCTTTGTGTCCTGTCAGAGCCATCAGTACAGACCCAGGCCTCTAGGGAGACCTCAGAATTATAGGCCTGTGGCTATTTCCACAGGATGTTTGGGACTGGGGTCAGAGGGCGTCTATATGCTCTGGGCACAATGGTCTCTTATCATAGAGTGTTATGGAAACTTCTCTTTCATGGACCATTTAGGAACACTGAACCAGAGGCCCAACCTCATCCTAGACTTGGGACTTGGACAGGAGACTTGAACTGGACTCAGTTTCTCTCAACAGAACTGTTGAGCTCTGTCTGACAGCCTGGGAGGGACATCTCTTAAAGGGAACAGGCTTGAGGAAGGATCACAGAGTCCCAGGAGAGAAAGTCACTTGAACTGAAGAAGTTTGGCAAAGACAGATTAAGCAGCAGGGCTCAGAGAGATCGGGGTCTCCAGGGATGCACCGACCCCATTCCTGTGCCCAAACCATTCCTGTGCCCACTCCCTCCCTGACCCTTGCCCCAAATGATGCTCTAGAAGAGAGCTGGGTGCTAAGGTAAGAACTGTCTCTCCCAGCCCAACACCTCCGTTGTGGGAACTCCAGGGAAGGTGAGATCTTGGCAGGGAGACAGTCAGGAGGGGCCTGCTTGCAGCCCAGGCAGCAGCCCCTGGAGGTCAGGACAACAGCAGCCAAAGCATTGCAGGGCGGAGCAGCCTTGACTGACAGGCTGCCGGGCTACGCTTAGTACCACTGGACTTGTGTAACGTGTCGCCACCTCCCTGTAAAGCCCCTGCCTCCTCGGTTGTGGTAGTCTGATAACAGCACCAGGCAGCAGTGGGGCCTCAGGAAATGTTAGCCTTATTGTTGGAGAGCCTTATTGTCTCCCAGGTGAACTTATGGAGGGAATAGTTGGGAGTGAAATCCTGGGAAAAGATGGGGCAGTTTGGAGAATGGCTTTAAACGTGATCATCGTGCTCACTGAAGGGTTACAACGGCCCTGGAGTCAATGTGCGTGGGACCAGCTCTGAGGTTTCCTGGGCCCAGAGGAGGCACCAGTTTGTATAAAGCTCGTCGTGGTTGATCTGTCTGTGTCAAACTGATGGTTCTGTTCCCTGGTTGATCTGGGGTGATGGGAACAGTATTTCAAAAAAACTCTATTCCCTCTGTCTGGCCTTTGGTACAGGGGTGTATGTTAGGACCAACCTTGCTGGGTTTTCTTCACGTTGTTGTATCAGCAGGGAGATTACTCTCATCGCTTCTCCATCACAGCAGCTCATCTCTCCCTACCTCCGAAACCCCTTTCCTGCTGAGATCCCACTCATTTTTCAAGACCTTGCTTAGGTCTGGGTAAATCATTCCTTGCTCCCAGAGTTGTTTATTTACATGTTCATACGTTCTGCAAATAACGCACGGACCTTTGCTTACTTTATCAGGTTGTAAGTTCAAGAGAGGATGCATGCGCAGGTGTGTGTCTCTTAGTCATCATTTTATCCCCCATGGGGTCATGTAATATTTGCCAAAACGAATAGGAAGTCCTGTGAAGTAAGCAATATCCTGATTTTACAGATAAAGAAACTGAGGCTTAGAGAAGGTAAGTGCCTTGCTCAAGGCCACCCACCTAGTGGGTTAAGGAGTCAAAATCCAGGCAGGCCAGGATCCCAGCTTTACTCACTGTACTCTACTGACTTCTATGAGAGGAACTTAAATGGTCCATGGATTAAATATGTTCAGCTTCCAGGGCCACTTTCTTTTAAAGAGAATTTTTATCTGCTTTTAGCTGTGCTGGGTCTTCACTGCTGCGTGGGCTTTTGTCTAGTTGTGGCTGGCCGGGTCCACTCTAGCTGCGGTGCTCAGGCTTCTCTTGTGGAGTACAGGCTCTGGGAGCACCGGCTTCGGGAGCTGCGACTCCTGGGCTCCAGAGCACAGGCTCAATAGTTGTGGCCCGTGGTCACAGGCTTAGCTGCTCCGTGGCACGTGGGATCCTTCCTGATCAGGGATTGAACCTGTGTCTCCTGCATGACAGGCAGTTTCTTTACCACTGAGCCACCAGGGAAACTTCATGGGACTTCTTTTGAAGATGTTCTGTATCTTCAAGAGTTGCCTGTCACTGCCAAAACAAAGCAAAACAAAACATAAAAACCCCTAAAATTATATTTTTAAAATGCTGTCAGAAGATTGAAAAGAAAATGTCATGTAGATGTAGTGACAATCCCGCTTCACCCTCTGTGCAGACAGGCGTCTCTGGCACTGTGGATAATGAGTAATATCGCAAATTGTAAGCCCTCCAGTCTGAAAGATTTTGAGTAAGCCCCCTTATGATCAGCGTTACACGGTGTTTCTTCTCTTTTCTTCCCCCAGATAACATTGCAGTTCCTCTAGCTGAGTAATTTATCCTGGAACATTAATATGTAGGGTCTATTCATGTCTTAGAAAAATGTTCTAGTAACTCATTTTCTCTTTTCTGGTAAAGTCATTGCACTGAATCATCCTCTCAATGAAACTCTTTTAAAAAACCATTAATGAAAATGTTAGTGTGTTTGTACCATGACATCCATCTAGATTTAAATATTTATTGGACAAACAGAAGAAATGAAGAAATCCCCTTATGCAAAATCAATCAAGCTGCCTCCATGCCCCCCACTGCCGACCCCTCCAAAGCCTCGTCTTGTCAATAGTGTCACAGACCAGCCACCCTCACCTTTCCATCTGCGTTTCTGGCACTGAATTCAGTCAGCTGAGACCAAGCTACCATGTAAGGAACAGATTAAACTAACATCCATCAAGGTGAAAGATAATTATTACTTGTGTCAGACAACACCTGTTTTTGCAGCATTCCTCAACTTAGTTAAACTGGAGACAGGCTAAACTTTCCACTGAATTTTCCACTTGACAGTTGCTCCAGGCAGTGTGTCTGCAGAACACCCTTGCTATGTTTACATTTTTGAGGCAGATTAAAAATGTCATCCGTGAAATATAACCCAAAGATATCAAACTGTAATATAGAAATTCAGGGGCTGAATGAGAGTCACACAGAAGAAGACCAACCCTTCGCTGCTTCAAGGGCAGAAATCTTTCATCGCACATCTTTTATGGTGCTCCACGTGCAGACTGGCCACAGATAGCCTCATACTTCACATCACGGTGGTGTCGATTACTCTTCACTTGCCCACTTTTGTACTGTGAATCATTTCTCGACAGCTTCTGCTATCTTTCTACCCATGGAGAGCCAGGTGCCATTTGGAATCTGTGGGTACCGGGTCTCCTTTTCATAGCTTTCATGGCTATGATGGTATTTTTACCTGGGAAAGGAATCTCTGACCTGGGGCAAAAATCTGAAGATTTTTGTTTTTAATTGAAAAGTGACATTGGTGTGGCTGCTGTGGAAGTGCGAATGGTATCGCCAAGTATGCTGCCTGGTCGTCCCTTGATGGAGAACAGGGAAACCAAAAGAAGAGGAAAGGGCCTGCGGTACCTCCAGAGGTTTAAGCTGGGACACGCTTTTGCACATTTTCCAAGAGAAAAGGAGAAAAATGGAAAACGAGGGGCAGGGCTCCCTCTCTGAGGGAAGGTTATAGATGCTGTAGCTTTTCTGGGCGTTAATCTTACTCATCATGCCTGGGTTGACTTCAGTCACTTTCTTTGGATGTACTCTTGATAACGGGCTCCAGCCTAACTGAAGGGAGAGGGGAAGGAGACGTGAGACATCTCTTTAATGCAGGTATAGACACTAAGAGGCATTTAAGATATGTAATTTTTAGGATTTCAGCCATGAGTGCTGTAATATTTAAAAACTCCTGTAGTCATGTCCAACTTCTCATCCTCACATACACTCAGGTTCCTGATGGCATCTGAGCCTGGTTCCTCCTTTTCCCTTTTTCTCCCTGCCCCAACCCAGCCTTCTGCTCTTGCTCAGCCCTCCATAGTGAAAGTGAAAGTGTTAGTTGCTCAGTCTTGTTCAACTCCTTGCGACTCCAGAGACTAGCCCTCCAGGCTCCTCTCTCCATGTAATTCTCCAGGCAAGAATACTGGAGTGGGTTGCCATGCCCTTCTCCAGGGGATCTTCCCGACCTGGGGACTGATCCTGGGTCTCCTGCATTGCAGGTGGATTTTTTACCATATGAGCTATCAGGGAAGCCCAGCCCTCCATAATCCCCCTTCTGGTCTGGGGTGGTAGCCCTCCATCCTTCTCCAATCTAGGCTCTTCCCAATCCCAGTTTATCTTCTGGATACCAACAGTCATTTTCCTCAAATACTAGTTTGAAGATCACCATCCTCTGTTACAAATGTCTAATCCCTTGATGATAAGTGGATACATTCCTCATTCCTTATGGTGTCCTGATTCAAGGCTTTTGTAATCTGGTCTTAACCTTTTAAGTCAGCTCTCTCAGGATGCTTTTGTTTATTTAAAAATGTATATAACCTTAAAAATATTTTTTTTTGCGCCAGGTTTTAGCTGTATCACACAAGAGCTTTGATCTTAGTTGTGGCCTGCAGGATCTTTTATCTGCGACATGTGAGATCTAGTTCCCTGACCACGGAGCAAACCTGAGCCCTCTGTGTTGGAAGCATGGTGTCTTAGCCACTGAACCACCAGGGAGGTCCCAGTTAGGATCATTTTAGCTGCAAGTAACAGAAACTGACTTGAGTGATGGAAACATGTATCCCCTTCCAATACAGGAGGCCCACTTGTACCACCCACTGCAGGCGGTTTGCTGCAAGTACTTGATGTGGGCAAAGCACCAGCTTCTTCCTACCTACCGGCTCTGCTCTTCTTTATGTGTCTTCACCCTCAAGTATGATAGCAAGATAGCAGCTGGAGAGGTTCCAGCCTCCGAGTCAGACCTCATGAGGTACAGATAAGGAGTGGAGCCCCTCCCGTACACCTCCCTTCATCTCTCACTGGCTAGAACTGGTCTCGTACCCAGCCCCCAGTCAGCCACCGGTGAGGGGCTGATGTCACTCTCAGGCCAACCAGTCCCCTCCCAACAAGTCCCCACATGGGGGGGCGGGGTGGTGGTGATGCTGCCAGCTTCCACTGAGGCACATGGCTTCATGGAGTAAGAGGTGAGGCCTAAACAAAACAGATTTGTTTAAGAAAGAATCAGGGAAACTGATGCTGGGTAGGCAAGATGTTGTTTCCACCACCAGAGTTTCTGGCACATGGAGAGGAGTTTATTGTGTCCCCAGCCTACTCTGTTCTCCACGCCTATCATGGCCTCAGTGTTTTTCTCAAATAGAAATATGTATGTCTTGCTTTCCCACTTTTTTTCCCCTGGAAAACTCTTCTTCATCCTTTATGACTGCCATTAGTTTCTTAATGCCACTGTAACAAAAGATCACAGGATTTGTGGCTTCAAGCATTGCAGATTTCTTACTTGATGGTTCTGGAGGTCATCAGTCTGAAATGGATCTTATGGGGTGTTGGCAGAGCTATATTCTTCCTAGAGGTTGCCAGAATTCCTTAGCTCCTATCTACATCATTGTCACCTCTGCTTCTGTTATTACATCTTTCTTTCTGATCTGCCTGCCTCTCTCTCTCTCTCTCTTTTTTTTTTTTTTAAATTGGAGGATGATTACTTTATAGTGTTGTGGTGGTCTCTGCCATACATCAACATGAATCAGTCATTATTATATATATAAATCCCCTCCCTCTTGAACCTCCCCCCTCCATTCTACCCCTTGCCTGCCTCCCTCCTAAAAGGACCTTTGCGAGGACATTGGGCCCACTCAGATAATGCAGGATCCCATCTCAAG
Source organism: Oryx dammah (assembly GCF_014754425.2). NCBI lineage: Eukaryota > Metazoa > Chordata > Mammalia > Artiodactyla > Bovidae > Oryx > Oryx dammah. Next base: position 13,967,619 of record NW_024070198.1, read on the forward strand.
ATCCTTAACTAAACCGTGTTTGCAAAGCCTCTTTGTTAGATAGCCTATGCACAGGTTCTGAGTACTGGGATGTGGACACTTTGGTGGGTGGGTAGGGAGCGTTGTTTTGTCCACTACAAAGACCCAGCACATATGGTATCTTTGCTGCAAGGTCTTCCCTGACTCCATTTCAGAAAGGCCACCGGGCAGACACAAAAAGGAGGTTGGAAGGAGGCAGGGTGTTTGCCAGCCCTGGGGCGTGGTCTTGGTGCCACCCCTCGCGCTGTCCAGGGAAACCTGATGGCGATGCTCTGCCGTCACGCCTCTCCTGGACCTGCTCCCTGGACTTGTTCTCTCACTTTACTTTTCCTGTTTTTTGACCTGACGCTGAACTTCCTTCAGGTCTGAGTCAAAGAGATTTTATACCCAACCCATCATGGAGGCGTTCACCAAAGGAAACGAAGAGGAAAGTCTACCCACAGGACAAAGTATGGCTTTATGTGCCCCCAGGTTATGGCAGCTTAGAGTGAGCCTTCTTCGCTGACCACATGCTGTCCTGGCCAGGCCTGGGTTCTGGTCTATGGACAGAAGTTGCTCAGCTCAGGTCAGAAGGTCCCTCTGTCTCTGTCTGTCTTTTTCTTAAGTATTTATTGTGTGCTTGTGAACAGCATGGGCACCATTGCTCAGAGGCATGCAGTGCCCCTGAGAAGTGGAAGATCCTTGTCAAAGTGATTTGTTCACAAGAGTTCCCAGTAAAAACTGGAAGGAGGAGAGAATGGGACAGGGAGGGGATGAAGCCATCCAAGGGTGCTCTCTCAACAAAGTCCTGTCGAGCGTAATTTTGGATCAGTCCTCCAGGGCCACTTGGACACATGGATCACTCCTGGGTTGTCCTGACTTGGGGTAGTTGTCACTGGTTAAGGGCTGCCAGGGCAACCAGGGAAGGTAGTTCTGATGCCTTAGGGGAGCCCTCCGTCAACAGAGGTACAGATGCTATTCAGAGGTGGCTCAAGATCTGAGCAGGTCTGGGTGGAGCACTGACATCCTCTGCTACCCGAGGGAGACCCTGTCCTAGTATTTCCTCTTTGTGGCCTCATTTCCCCACCCCCAACCTATGACTATTAGCCCCACTGCCAGTCAGGGTTTACTCCAGGGCTGCCCGTGCAGAAAGCTGACCTTTCCAAGCTCAGATACCCTGAATAGGCTTCAGGTCACGCCATGCTTCTACTTAGCTTGTTCAGGGCTTGGAATCTTAAAAGTGTGTGTTCCTCAGTTGGTTCCAACTCTTTGCGACCCCATGGTCTGTAACCCACCAGGTTCCTCTGCCCATGGGAATTCTCCAGGCAAGAATATTGGAGTGGGGAGCCATTCCTTTCTCCAGGGGATCTTCCTGACCCTGGGATTGAACCCAGGTCTCCTGCATTGCAGGCAGATTCTTTACCATCTGAGCCACCAAGGAAGCCCCTAGAATCTAAAAGGAAGATGCTTATTAGCTTTCAGAACCCTAAAGTTTCCTGTGTTGACTTTCTAGTCACCTCAGGAAAAAGCCCATTTCTACTGAAAAACAAACAAAAAAAACTGAGGATGGTGGATATAACTGTCTCCAAGGGCTGTGGAGGCTCTCCCTTGTGTCTGTCACTGCAGGCTAGTCTCCTGAGCACCCAGAGTGGAGGAGGTTGCTCTGTCCCTGTCTGGTCACCTTGTCTCCTTTGAGATTCGCCCTCCCTTCTCTGTCCTTGGAGTGACTCTCCTCTTGACCCCACTCCCTCCCCCAATATTTATTTGTTTGGCTGCACTGGGGCTTTGTCACTGCATGCGGGCTCTAGAGAGACTGAACCTGGGCCCCTTGCTTTGGGAGCACAGAGCCTTAGCTCCTGGCACTAGGGAAGTCCCAACTCTGCTCTCTCGGTCTAGACTTCCCTTCCACACAGCAGAGGTCAGTTCTGCATTCAAGGTAGACAGTTTTACCCAAAGTTTCAACCTTCTTTTCCCAGAAGCTCTACAGTGCTTAGGTGCCTTGGGTATTGACAAAGGATACTGTCCACTTAGGTAACCTGAATGGAGGACTTTGTCAAATCACATCATTGTTTTTAAAAATGCTAGCTACTTGAGCATGAACTGATATATATGTAATAATAGTTATTATAACAATAGCTAATGTTTGAATATTATGCAATATAATACTTTACATGCATCATTTCATTTCATTCTTTACCAACCCTCCACCAACAATCTGACTAGGTGGGAACTGTCATTATCATCATTTTACTGGTGGGGAGTTGAGGCTCAGAGAAGTTAAGTAATGCCACAGAGCTTGCAGAGCAGAAACTTGAATGCAGGTCTATCTGAGTCCATAAGCTCAAAATTATCACCCTATATTGCCCCTTACTTCGTGATGAGAAAGTTGTCTTCTTCTCAAAGTTCAGAACTTTGAAAAGGAGTGGATAGGTCTGGCAAATGAGAGTGTTTCTTCAGAACTTTTAATTCCAGTGGTGCTTACTCACCCCATTTATTAGATTCCCTACCCAAGAATTAAATAGAAAATAGGCTCTTCCAAATCCCTTTCAGATGTGTTGGCCACCAAAGCAGGCTCCATCACCCCAAAGTGAGTCACTATGCAAGCCAGCTTTATTTCAGTTGTACTTTTCTGGAAGAGGGGCTGAGACCCTCCATTCTAGCTCTTTTAAAAAGAGCTTTCCTGGGAGCTCCACCCAGCTGCTGCTGCTTTTGTCTCTTTGGATAGACTGCAAAATGACTGCCCAACCGAAGCAGCAAGGCAGGCTGAGAAATCAAGTTGGTGTTTTGCTTGTTTTTTAAGCTTGGTGCCCCCAGTAAAATCAGCATTAGAAAGAAGGGGATAATGGAGACTGGGTAAGCAACTATCAGTATCTGTTATACCCCACTCCCATTTCACTTTGTTTTCCAACTGAGAATTCATGTCCCATTATTTCAAACAGTCTTGGGTCAGTGTTCTAAACTCCCTGGCATTTACACTTCCAGCGCATTTGGTTGTTCCAAAGACATCCAAACTCAGTGTGTCCTCAACAGAACTTATCTTCTCAAATATATCCCCTCTCATCTGAGTAAGTGGTACTGCTATCAACACAGTTATTCAAACTAGAAATATAGACATCATCCTTGTTTATTTTTAACTCCACCTATCCTATCAGTCATGGAGCCTGTGATTTTGATTCCTGGTTCTCTGATCTACTTCTCTATCTTTTCCTTCCTCCATCTAGCAGTACATCGAAAGCATAATATATCATGATCAAATAAGATTTATGCCAGGGTTACAAAGATGGTTCGGTTTTAGGAAATCTTTATCAGTGTATTATCTCTGTATTAACAAAGTAAAGAAAAAACCACAAGGCCATAGACTGAGAAAACATTAAACAAAATTTATACCCTTTTCTGCAGTTAAAAACAATAAGAACAAAATAGGAGTTAATTTTGTTGAGGTGCAAGACTTCTATACTGAGAAGTCCAAAACATTGCTGAAAGAAACGAAAGAGGACCTAGATAAGGGGAAAGACATCCTGTGTTCACATAAGGGCAATAATACCCAAAGAAATCTACAGATTGAATGCAATCATTATAAAAATTTCAATTTCTTCCCCCCACCCAGGAATAGGAAAGCTAATCCTAAAATTCACATGAAATTGCAAATAGCGTTAAATAATCAAAAAGTTTGGGGAAAAAAAAAAGTTGGAGGGCTTACACCTCCCAGTTTTAAAACACAATTCTCAATTTCAAAGCTACAGTAATAAAAATAGTGCTGTTCTAGCGTAAGGATACAAACATAATCAGTGGAATAGAATTCAGAGTCTGGAAAGAAATCTTGCATCTATGACCAATCTATTTTCAATAATGGTGCCAAAACCATTCAATAAAGGCAAATTAGTTTCTTCAAGAAATGATGCTGTGACAACTGAATATTCACAAGGAAAAGAAGAATGTTGACTCTTACTTCACACCATACATAAAAATTAAAATGGATAAAAGACCTAAATATAAGAACTAAAACCACAAAACTCTTAGAGGAGAACATAGACATAAACCTTTATGGCTTTGGGTTTGGCAGTGGTTTCTTAAATATGACACCAAAAACAAGCAACAAAAGAAAAAAATAGATACATTAGATTTCACCAAAACTAAAAGCTTTTATCCATGAAAGTACACTATCAGAAGAGTGAAAAGACAACCCACATAATGGGAGAAAATATTTACAAATCATACATCTGACAAGGGTCTAATATCCTGAATATATAGATTAAATATGCACACACATAGTTGAATAACAAAAAAGGTGAACAGTTCAATTTAAAAGTGGGCACATAAAAAAAAATAATAAAAGTGGGCACATGATCTAAGTAGGCATTTGCCACAAGTATGTGAAAAGATGTTCAACATCATAAGTCATTAGGAATTGAAAACTAAAACCACTGTGGGATACTACTTCATATCCACCAGGGAAGTGTTGAGAAGGATGTGGAGAAATTGGAGCTCTTACTCATTGCTGGTGGAAATATTAAATGGTGTACAAACACTATGGAAAACAGTTTGGCAGTTCCTTAGTAAATTAACATAAAATATATGTATGATCCGATAATTTTATTCCCAGGTGTATACCCAAAAGAAGTGAACAGGTATTCAGACTGAAAATTGTATATGAATGTTCTTAGTAGGACTATTCATAATAGCTAGAAGATGGAAATAACACAAATGTTCATTGACAAATGAATAAACAAAAGTGGATAAAGAAAATACTGTTTGAATAAAGGAATAGAATATAGGTATATGATACAAAACAGATGAACATTAACATTACCCTCCATGGAAGAAATTAGGCAGAAAAGGCCATATTACATGATTTATAAGTAGGAAAATATTTTATTTTCACATATATGAAAAATAATATTGTATGGTTCCATTTATATAAAATATTCAGAATATGGAGTTCTACAGAAAATAGATTAGTGATTACTGGAGGGGGAATAGGAGTGGGCGTGGGTTTCTTTTGGGGGTGATGAAAATGTTCTGGAAATAAGTAATGGTGGTGATTGCACAGTGCTGTGAATGTACTAAATGTTACCAGTGGTAAATCTTATGGTGTGTGTACTTAACCACAAAAAAGCCCCAGTTCATACAAAGAAACATCAGACTTTTAGGAGAACTGCAGTAGTAGCTAACTTCCTCAAATTGATAAAGGGTATCTATGAGAGGCCTATGCTAATAATACTAAATGGCAAAGCATTAGTGGGCTTCCCTGGTGGCTCAGATGGTAAAGAATCCACCTGCAATGTGGGAGACCTGGGTTCGATGCCTGGATTGGGAAGATCCCCTGGAGAGGGGAATGGCAGTCCACTCCAGTATTCTTGGCTGGAGAATCCTCATGGACAGAGGTGCCTGGTGGGGTACAGTCCCTGGTGTTGCAGCGTCAGACGTGACTGCGTGACGAAGCATGCACAGAATGAAGCAATAGCTGCTTTCCCACTATAATCAGTGATAAGCAAGGATGTCCACTCCATTCCCTCTACCACCATTGGACTGGACATCCTAGACAATGAAATATGACAAATAGTTCTGTTGGATCTTTAAAAATAGGAAGGTTTTAGTGTCCTCTGTGTATTTAAAGTTTTTAGTAAAAGTGAATCCCAAAGGAGATAACTGAAGTGAAAGAATAACAGGAAGCCAAGATTCAACTTTGAAAAGTTCTCATGTGTGGGGATAATGGGGTAGAGAATGGAGAATAAGAACTGAGAAAGGACAAGAGAAAAAAGAACTGGCATAATATGTTGCCACAGAAGCCAAGGTTGGCAGTGTGGGGAGTTTTCGGAAAATTACAGACTGTATGGTCAGGATATAAATTCCTTGGAGATGCAGAAGACAATAAAAACTGAAAATGTCATTTTCTTTGTCCAGTAGAGGCTATTGATGACCTTTGAGAAAATGACCTCAGTGGAGGAAGTAAAAACTGGCTTAAAGAAGAGATGGGGAGGGACAAGCATTGGGTACAGACCATTTCCTTGAAAAGATAAGTGATATTTGATAAACATTAGTGGTGCCTGAGATGGCTTGTGGGGAAGAGAATGAGTTGGGGCTGTAGTTTCCCCATCAGCTCTTTAACCCTCACAAAACTACTCCAGATGAACATCTAAACAAAAATAGTGCTCTACAGGAAAGCACCTAACTCACTCTTTTAACTAGAATATTATCACAAGTCACTCATAGAATAAAATCCTGGAGCCACTACAATAGCAAAGTCATTTAAATTTATTTAAGCACCTGCCCTTAGCAAACACTGTCAGGGCACATGCTGAGTGTCCTTGGCAATGCATCTCCAACTGCAGAGCTGGGACAGCAACAGCAATAGCAATCTCAAGCAAAGGTCAATTGGAGGCAAGGCACAACCTCCCAAAGTTCTCATTTTCACTTTTTTTGCACCATGTGATGAAAACTACCCACCATTTGCATATTTTGTTTTCTTTTCTTCTGGCAACAGGTACATTCTTATTAGCTTATTTTTCAAAATGATCCATGTTGTTTATAAAGTACAACATCAACAACCACCCCAGGGGGCTTGCTGAATTCTTATCTTTGTGTCTACTTTGCTGTATTTAGTGCTGTTCCAACTTGTAGAAGTCACTTAAAATGCTTTTGATTCAAGTATTCATTGTGACATATTATCCCAAGACAGCACATGGTGATAATCTTTCTTTTGGTCAGGATATATTATGCCTTCTCTTCTGTTTTACACAGTAAGTTTTGATTCTGTTGATTCTAAGTATATATCTGGCACAGAATTCTATAATGGATTCCATAGATGAAATAACCCTAATCTCATTTTTTGTCAAGTGATGCTAGGAAATACATGCATATTTACCTTGGTGACTTTATGCAAGAGTACTCGTGGAGTGTTCTTTCTACCCGTTCTCTCCTTACCCCACTCATCCAGATTCATACTCATCGAGTTGTACTCAAGTTTTCCTCCTCTGTGATGGTTTCCCTGACTTCCCCAGACTGGGTTGACCTTTCTCCTCTTTGCATGTTTAATTTTTTCTTTATATTTTACTTTTCTGATAGATAGGTTTGTGATGAGGGCATTGGTGTTATTGCCTCTACTGGTCTGCGAGCTTCTTGAAAACAGACACTCTGGCTCTCCAGGGCCCCAAGCACTTTGCCCAGAAGTCGATTGTTCATGAAGTATTTGTTGAGTTGGATTGCATGGAGCCTTCCCAGATGGCTCTAGTTGTAAAGAACCTGCCTGCCAGTGCAGGAGATGGCAAGAGATTGGGTTTGATCCCTTGGGTGGGGAAGATCCCCTGGAGGAGGGCATGGCAGCCCACTCCAGTATTCTTGCCTGGAGAATCCCATGGACAGAGAAGCCTAGCGGGCTACAGTCCTTGGGGTTGCAAAGAGTTGGACATGACTGAGGTGACTTGGCACACACACACAGACTATTGTTGTATAGATACGTGCAAAAGCCAGTGGAGTTCTGAGAAAAGATTGGTCTCTAGGCAGGAGGAAAGAGTTTCTTTTTTTGGCAGAAGAAATAAGTGTAAATGCATGGATTTATAAAGACCATGCTTACTCAAAGAAAGGTGGAAAATTTGGTGCATTGGGACCACAGAGATGATTCTGGAGAAGGTGGTTTGGTCCTGATGATCTGTACCCTGAGAGATGTGTGCTTCAGTAACAGAAGTCCAAGAGAGGTTTTTAAAGAAGAGGATAAGGTTTGTTTTTCAAAAAGCTAACTCTGGAAACTTAGTGTGAACAATCATGCTGTGTCTATGTGGGTTCATCAGTTGTAACAAATGTACCACTCAGGAGGGAATGGTTACAGTGTGGAGGCTATGTATGTGTGGGGGCAGGGAGTGTGTGGAACATCTACCTTGCTTTCAGTTTTGTTGTGAACTTCAACCTGTTCTAAAGAATAAAGTCTATTTTTTAGAAAAGGTAACTGTAGCAGTAGTGGGCTTCTCATGGGTGAACTTTGTAGGATCACTTCCTTTGTGTGTTCCAGAAGTGCGAAAGGCTACATTTTTTTCAACAGGTATTATGACTGTCAATTTTCACAGTCCTACAAGTCACACTGCATCTAGGCATGGTCTTCTGACCAGAAACCAGGAGTGAAAAGAAAGACCTTAGCAGGGTGTCAGGAGTTTGAGCCCATAAAATAGATCTCATATTTTTCAGTGGGAAATGCTAAACTGGACAAACAGAGGGCCAGAAGGACAAGGTTGTGTCAAGAACCCACCTGGCAGGGAGACAGCAGAGAATTAGAAGGGGCGAGAACAAAGGCAAGCGTAGCTGGGAAGTTGGGAGGCTCTGCAAGGGGCCAGACGCAGTTAATTTGAGTTTCATGAATCTCTTTTTTTGCCTCTAAGGGAATTACTGAATGAGCAAGTGTGGTGTGGGCTTTAGAACAGTCATCTTTGTTTTTAACCCTTTCTCCACAATGTCCTGGCTGTATTCTTTGGATGAATATCCTAATTTCTCCAATCTTCAATCTCCTGACCTGTAAAACAAGGATAATGGTGCTTCACATAATGATGTAGGATTTTGGGGAGAATTAGAAATAATATATGTACAACTGTTTAGTAAAATGCCTGGAAATAATACAGGAATTGGTCTTATTCTTGGCCTGCATTTAAACTTTTTTGACTTTCCCAGGGGAAGAAGAGGTGTTGAAGTTTCTTTTCTTTAAAGGACTGACACGCTCTTCGCTTGGGTAAAGCTGTTCTTCTGCCAGTCTGGGTTTACTGGAGTGGGTGGGGATGGTTCACATGCCATATCTTGTCTGTAGAAGATGCTGTTGGTGGCTTTGCTCCCCACTTGGGCTGCCCTGCATGAGAAGACCTCCACGTGGTGTGGCTGTGGGAGGCCTGGCCTTTGGTTTAGTGTGTGCCCAGTGTCTGCTGAGGCTGCTCCTGTTTGTGGCTTGGCCTCTCTGCTTCCTACTCCGCCTCTGAGGAGCCACACTGTCTGTTCTGGGAGCCAAGCCTGTCTGCTACTGCTGGTTCCTGGGAATCAGCCACTTCCCTCTTCTCGGGAAGCACATTGTCACAGCATGGCTGGCCGCCACTGGGAAATTCACCCGTGCTTGAAATCAGAAAAACTCAAAGCAGTAACATGGGGAAGCAAATTGTGAATGGAATATGTTGTGATGTGTCTACAGACTGTGTGTGCTCCCAGCTCAGAGAGAGTAAGAGGACCTCAGATCATCAGAGTCCTCCATCAAGAGCCAGCTTACACTCAGGGCTCTTGACATGGAAGAGGCTGCCAGTAAAATTCAGTTTTGTTGAGAGTTGGGTAAGAAATCAAATAACAGCAAGAAGCAAAAATTCCCCTCAGGTAGGAAGCTGTCTTTGTTTAAGACACTTTGAAAAGCCTCTCCAGGCAGAAAATGAGATTCTGAGAGCATGAGTTAGCAATGTCCAGGGTGCAGACAAGACAACCCACCTGGTTATCGTTAGAACAGCACAGAAGGGAAAGTAAAACAGGATGGAGAAGAGAGCGCTTGGCAATTACAGAGCAACTGAGAGAAGCTGTAGGGCAGGGTGGTGGGAGATAAGGAAAGGAATGTCTAATATTCCATTTAAAGTTTGGGTCATAACATTTGGTCTAATATGGTGAATGTTCCATGTGAACCTGAAGAGAAGGTGTTTTCTTCAGTTGTTCAGTGAGTTATAAATATTGTTTAGGCCAAGGTGTTTTAACAATGTTGTTTATATCCTCACTGCCATTTTGTCTTCTTATAATATCAACCACAGAGAGAGGAGTCTCCAACTGTATCTGTGGATTTGTTTCTTCCTTTAATTGTCATTCTTTTTGTTTTGTGTGTTCTGAAGCTTCATTACTGGGTGCATGTACAGTTAGGATTGTTATATTTTCTTTGTTAATCGTTGTGAAATATTCCTCTCTACGTCTGGTAAATCTCTTTGTCTTGAAGTATAGTTCATCTGCTGTTAACGTACTTAGTGTTTGCATCTTTTTTCTTTCTTATTTCAACTTGTCTGTACCTTTATATTTAATGTGTTTCTTTTAAATGGGACCAAGTTGAGTCTGCCAATCTCGGACTTTTAATTGGAGTGTTTAGTCCATTTATAGTTAATTATTGGTCTGATTGGGTTCTAGTCCATAATCTTGCTGTTTGTTTCCTGTTTGTTTCTTTTTTCCTCTGTTCCTAATTTTCTGCCTTCTTTTGGGTTAACTGAAATTTTTTTTTTGTATTTCATTCTATTTTTATGTTGAACTTCTAGCTACCTATTTTTTATTCTCTGAATGATTGTTGTAGGGACTGTAATTGGCATCTTAATCACAATCTACCTTAAATTAATATTCTACCACTCTGCATATAGTATAAAAACCTTCGAACACAATTGATTTCATTTTCCGCCTCCTGTCCTTGTGCAGTTATTTTCATCTGTTATTTTTCTGCCTAAGTTGTAAACTATACAATAAAATGATACTTTGCTTAAAAACCAATTGTCTTTTAAAGTATTTAAGAAAAAAAAATAGTCCTTTCTATTTACCTGTGTATTTGCTATTCCCAGTACTTTTCAGCCTGTCATGTAGATTCATATTTCCATTTTGTATCATTTCTCATCATCCCAAATAATTCCTTTAGCATTACTTACAGTGCAGTTCTCTCAGCTTTCCTTTATTTATAAATGTCTTAATGTTACCTTAATTTTTCATTTTTCAGAAAAAACCTTTTTGTTTTGTATTGGGAGTATAGCCGATTAACAATGTCGTGATAGTTTCAGGTGAACAGCAGGGGGATTCTGTCATGCATATTCCTGTGTCCATTCTCCCCCAGACTCGACTCTCATCCAGGCTGCCGCACAGCACTGAGCAGAGTTCCATGTGCTACACAATGGGTCCTTATTGGTTATCCATTTAGATGTAGCAGTGTGTACATGCCCATTCCCAATCTCCCTGTAGTCGTTGTTACTTGGTCGCTGAGTCATGTCTGACTTTGTGACCTCATGGACTGCAGCGTGCCAGGCTTCCCTGTCCTTCGCTATTTCCCAGAGTTTGCTCAAACTCATGTCCTTTGAGTTGATGATGCCATCCAACCATCTCATCTTCTGTTGTCCCCTTCTCCTCCTGCCCTCAATCTTTCCCAGCATCAGGGTCTTTTCTATCAGGTGGCCAACATTTTGGAGCTTCAGCTTCAACATCAGTCCTTCCAATGAATATTCAGGGTTAATTTCCTTTAGGACCAACTGGTTTTTGTCTCCTTGTAGTCCAGGGGACTCTCAAGAGTCTTCTCTAACGCCACAGTTCAAAAGCATCAATTCTTCAGTGCTCAGCCTTCTTTATGGTTCAGCTCTCACATCTATACATGGCTATTAGAGAAACCATGGCTTTGATTATATGGGCCTTTGTCAGCAAAGTGATGTCTCTGCTTTTTAATATGCTTTTTTCCCAGGAGCAAGTGTCTTTTAATTTCATGGCTGCAGTCACTGTCCACAGTGACTTGGGAGCCCAAGAAAAGAAAATATGTCACTGTTTCCACTTTTTCCCCATCTATTGACCATGAAGGGATGGGACCAGATACCATGATCTTGGGTTTTGAATGCTGAATTTTAAGCCAGCTTTTTCACTCTCTTCTTTCACTCTGATGGAGAGGCTGTTTATTTCCTCTTCCCTTTCTGCATGGCTCAGAGGTTAAAGCGTCTGCCTGCCATGCAGGAGACCTGGGTTTGATCCCTGGGTCGGGAAGATCGCCTGGAGAAGGAAATGGCAACCCACTCCAGTATTCTTGCCTGGAGAATCCCATGGATGGAGGAGCCTGGTGGGCTACAGTCCATGGGGTCGCAACGAGTCAGACACGACTGAGCGACTTCACTTCACTTCCCTTTCTGCATATCTGAGGTTATTTGATATTTCTCCCAGCATTCTTGATTCCAGCTTGTACTTTATCCAGTCCAGCATTTCACATGATGTACTCTGCACTGAAGTTAAATAAGCAAGATGACAATATGCAGCCTTGACGTGCTCCTTTCCCAATTTTGAACCAAGCTGTTGTTCCATATCTAATTCTTACTGTTGCTTTTTGACCTGCATGCATGTTTCTCAGGAGACAGGTAAGGTGGTCTAGTATTCCCATTTCTTTAAGTATTTTCCAGCATGTTGTGAACCTCACAGTCAAAAGCTTTAGTGTCGTCAATGAAACAGAAGTAGATGTTTTTCTGGAACTCTCTTGTTTTTTCTGTGATCCAACGGATGTTGGCAATTTGATCTCTGGTTCCTCTGCCTTTTCTAAATCCAGCTTGTACATCTGGAAGTTCTCAGTTCATGTAGTGCTAAAGCCTAACTTGAAGGATTTTGAGCATTACCTTGCTCAAAATAAGTACAGTTTTGAATTGTGCATGTAAAGTGAGTGCAGTTGTGTGCTGGTTTGCACATTCTTTGGCATTGCCTTTCTTTGGAATTGGAATGAAAACTGACATTTTCCAGTCCTGTGGCCACTGCTGAGTTTTCCAAATTTGCTGACATATTGAGTGCAGCACTTTAACAGCATCATCTTTTAGAATTTGAAATAGCTCAGATGGAATTCCGTTACCTCCACCAGCTTTGTTCATAGTAATGCTTCCCAAGGCCCACCTCACTTCACACTCCAGGATGCAGTCTGGCTCTAGGTGAGTGACCACACCATCATGGTTATCTGGATCATTAAGACCTGTTTTGTATAGTTCTGTGTATTCTTGCCACCTCTTCTTAATCTCTCTGTTTCTATGAGGTCCTTGCCATTTCTGTCTGTCTTTGCATGAAATGTTCCCTTGGTATCTCCAGTTTTCTTGAAGAGATCTCTAGTCTTTCCCATTCTGTTGTCTTCCTGTGTTTCTTTGCATTGTTCACTGAAGAACGCTTTCTCACCTCTCCTTGTTATTCTCTGGAACTCTGCATTCAGTTGGGTATGTTCCTTTGCCTTTCACTTCTCTTCTCAGCTATTTGTAAGATCTCGGACAACTACTTTGCATTCTTCCAGTTCTTTTTCTTGGGAATGGTACTGGTCACCACTTCCTATACAGTGTGGTATGCCTCCAACCACAGTTCTTCAGACGCTCTGTCTACCAGATCTAATCCCTTGAATCTGTCACCTCCTGTATAATCATAAGGGATTTGATTTAGGTCATACCTGAATGGTCTAGTGGTTTTCCCTCCTTTCTTCAATTTGAGCTTGAATTTTGCAATAAGGATCTGATGATCTGAGCCACGGTCAGCTCCAGGTCTTGTTTTAGCTGACTTCTCCATCTTCGGCTGCAGAGAATATGATCAATCTGATTTTGGTATTGACCATCTGGTTTTGTCCATTTGTAGAGTCATCTCTTGGAGAAGGAAATGGCAACCCACTCCAGTATTCTTGCCTGGAGAATCCCATGGATGGAGGAGCTTGGTGGACTACAGTCCACGGGTCGCAAAGAGTCAGACACGACTCTTGTGTTGTTGAAAGAGGGTGTTTGCTGTGACCAGTGCGTTCTCTTTGCAAAACTGTTAGCTTTTGCCCTGCTTCATTTTGTACTACAAGGCCAAACTTGCCTGTTACTCCAAGTATCTCTTGACTTCCTACTTTTGTATTCCAGTCCTCTGTGATGAAAAGGACATCCTTTTTTTGGGTGTTAGTTCTGGAAATTCTTTTAGGTCTTCATAGAACCATTTAACTTCATCTCCCTAACTAGTTATTATCTTAATTTTTGAAGAATATTTTCTCTAGCTATGGAATTTTAGGTTTACATTTTTTCCCTTCAGCACTTTAAAATTGTACCGTAAGTTCCCTAGATATAAACCTTCAAGTTGCAAACTTTCAAAGATGTAAACATGCATTCTTATGTCCAGTTATATTAGTTCACATGTCTGGCATTATTTTTAAAAGTTGAGTACTTAGGCTAACTGTTATACTTAAAAGTTGGGCTTATGAACTTGCTCTCAGAATGGAACTCATTTGTATGTTGGGGGCTTGTTATGTTTCACTGTTTTCTGAAATTGTTTCTCATGCGCAGTCAGCTGTCATTTGTGTGGATATCCTTTAATAATATCTTCTTACTCCAACTGCTTTTCATATATTATCATTATCTTTGGTTTTCAGTAGTTTTACTTTATGTGCAGAGATGTTATTTTCCTTGACTTTATTCTGTCTGCAGTTCCCTTAGTGTCTTAGGTCTGTGGGTTGATCAGATAATGAAAATATTTATTTAAATATTTTTTCCTACCTAGTTCTCTTATCTTACTTTTTGTGATTTCAATTACATGTATGTTGGGCCAGATGATATTTTCCTAAAGGTCCTCAAGCCTTTACTTTTCTTTTAAAAAATCTTTTTCTCTCTGTTATTTAGTTTGTATAATTTCTATTAACTTATCAAATTCACAAGCTTTTTTTTTCATATTGGTTTATTTACTTTGATTCTTCAATGAATTTTTCATTTCAAATATTGCATTTTTCAGTTCTAGGAATTATTTTTGACTCTTTTTTAGATTTTCTACATCTTTCCTGAAATTCTCCATTTCTCTACCCACTGTATCCTTTTCCATAAATTCTGTAACATTTATCAAAGTTATTTTAAAGTTGTCTACTAATTCTAATATTTGTTCACTGGATCTGTTTCTATTGACTGCTTTTTTCCCTCTCCATGTCTGAATCAGATTTTCATGCTTTTTCACTTATCTAGTAATTTTTACTTGACGATACATCACAGAAATCCTGGGTTCTGTTTTCTTCTTGAGAGGAGTATTGTATGCAGTTCTAGCTGGCACATCATCTTGATCCTGTGAATGCATGGCTTATGCTTTGTTAGAGTGGATTTGTTTGGACTTTGCCCCTGAGTTCTAGGGCCTAGCCTTTAGTACTGGGATGTGATCCTTATTCCCAAGGTGTGGCTCTTTGTGTTTCAATGGAAGGCTCAAGGTGCTTACCAGTTCCCTGTAACTTGCTGGGACCTGAACTCCAAACTCTGGGTCCCTGGAGCTGCATAGCTGTTTTGTTTTTTCAGCCTTCCAGTTGTTACTTTCCACTGGGCTCCTGTGGCCTTTCCCATGAATACACAGTTCAGGGGTTGGTCGAGGATTTGAGAATTTATTTGGAAAATCTGAGGCTCCCTCTCTGTGACTCACTGTTTCTGGGATTTCTCACTTCCATTTTCAGCTGCTATGACAACTCTGAATTTCAAACTCTGAACTCTTCAGCCTGATAAAAACTGACACTTCCTGCTTTAGCTCCATCTGTCCTACACCTTGCCGACTGAGGTGTGCCCTTTAGGTGAAAATCCATACACAAGTAGATTTTATCCATGTTCCCTCCTTTAAGAGCCTATCCCTTTCAGTTTCTGCTGGCTCTTCATTGCTCTCTAGTGTCTGCAAACTGTTATTTTTGTTTTATTCAGAATTTATAATTATCTATAGGAGAAGTTAGTCCAATATAAGCTACATTTTTCTAGAAGTCAGAAGTTCCTGAGTGATTCTTTAAAATTACAGATTAGATTTCCTCCAGTGACTTCTCATCTTTCATGGTTTGAGTTCCCTCTGGAGCAGATTCTGAGATAAGGATTTTTAGTGACAATTATCTGGGAGATGACCTCAGGGAACACTTGCAAGGAAGTGGAGGCATGAGACGTGGAAGCCAACAAAGGGTGTGTAATTAAATTATGAGCTACAATTGAGGCTCAGTTTGGCTGAGGAACTTTGAAAAACAGTGAGGTCATGCCTTCGTTACACCAACCAAGGTACATGCTTGGATTTTTATCCACCAGTTCCCTATATTCATCCAGGATTGATGGTGGCACTTATCTATGTCCTGCCAGAAGGTGGCTTCCGGGGCATTGATCCCCAGAAATTTTGGCTTGCCGTGTTTGTAGTCCTCAGACAGATAGTCATGGGTGTTTGCAGCAAGCAGTTTTTGTTTAATTTAGATGAGAATTCTGAAATGGGTGGGGTCCTTACATGTCTACTATGCCATCCTACTAAGAAAAAATAAAAACTGCCTGTGTGAGTGTTAACTCACCTCAGGCATGTCTGACTCTTTGCGAAGCTATGAACTGTAGCCCATCAGGCTTCTCTGTCCATGGGATTTTCCAGGCAAGAATATTGGAGTGGGTTGCTATGCCATCCTCTAGGGGATCTTCCCAACCCAGGGATCAAATCCACATCTCCTGTGGCTCCTGCATTGCAGGTGGATTTTTTTACTGCTGAGCCACTGGGGATGAAACCCTGTTAGTCACTCAGTTGTGTCTGACTCTTTGTGACCCCATGGACTATAGACCACCAGGCTTCTCTGTCCATGGAATTCACCAGGCAAGAATACTGGAGTGGGTTGCCATTCCCTTCTCCAGGGGATAAGCCCTATCCTGTCTTTAAAATGCATTGCCTACCATAATTCATTCCTCACTGTTCTTCTCACCACTGAGATCTGATTGTAGACCTTTGTTTTTTTCTTGAGCATCCAAGCTTGTTTTTTTCTTCAGGGCCTATGTATTTGCTGTCTCTCTGCCATGAATGCTCTTTTCATGTTGGGTCTTTTTTACATTCAAATTTTAGCTTACCATTTCTTTATCAGAGATGTCTTCCCTGAGCACCCTAAAGTAGCCTCCAACTCTTATCATATTACCCCATCTTAGTTCTATGCATATCACTTATAGTGACTGACTTTTTTGATAATTTATACCTTTGGAGAAGGAAATGGCAACCCACTCCAGTATTCTTGCCTGGAAAATCCCATGGACGGAGGAGCCTGGTTGGCTACTGTCCATGGGGTCACAAAGAGTCGGACACGACTGAGTGACTTCACTATCACTATACCTTTGCTTGTCTATCATCTGCTTCTTCCACCGTATAAAAGCTTTTTAAGAGCAAGAATCTTATTTATCTTATCACAGCATAAACTTACAAGAAGAACTCACAGAGATTTGTTGAATGAATGAATAAGTGAAAGAATGAACATACTAAGATTTTTGAATAATCAATTACAAACAAAAAAACTAAGGTGGAAGCCACTCAAGTGTCCGTCAACTGATTAATAAATGAGCAAAATGTATACACGGACAATGGAATGTTATTCAGCCTCAAAAAAGTAAGGAATCTCTGACACATGTTACAACATGGATAAATCTTGAAAACGTTAGACTAAAAAAAAAAAAATCCAGTCATGAAATGACACTATTGTATGACTCCATTTATATGAGGTACCTGGAGTAGTCAAATTCATGATAACAGAAAGTAGAATGGTGGCTGCCAGTGGCTGACAGATGAGAATGGGGAATTAGTGTTTAATAGGTTTCAACTGGATAAGAAGAAAAAGTTCTGGAAGTGGTGGTGATGGTTGTACAACATTGTGAATGTACTTAATGGTACAGAACTATACACTTAAAATGATACGTTTTATATTATGTATATTTGGCCACAATAGAAAATTTAAAATGAATAAGTTACTCTTCAGTTTACAGAGAAAGATTAAGCCTGGATTTGAATCTGACTCAGTCCGTACTTACTATACCACCTTGAGCAATTTACATTTTGAAATTTATATGAACCAGTCTCCTGACCTATAAAATAGTAATAATATAGTACCCATTCTTATGTGTTTGTTATAATAATACAGTTGTTCTTAGACTTATAAATCATTTTATGACTCATTAACGCTCCAAAATTGTATATATATATACATATATATGTACATATTCTTTTTTTTTGTATTCTTTCCATTATGGTTTATTACAGGGTACTGAATATATTTCCCTGTGCTATACAGTAGAACCTGGTTGTTTATCTATTTCACATATAGTAGTTTGTATGAAAAAAGTATTTCAATGCAAAAAGAAATCTAGAAAGAGAACAATCTTAAAGAACATTTTTTAAAAAGATTTCGAAACTTCCAGTATCATAATTGTAGCTGAGGTAATTCAAACCAACTCTCCTGCTAAGAATAACTAGAAAAGCTAAACAAAATATATTTTAAAATCTTTTTGAAGAGATCAAAGAGATGAAGAGATAGTAAAGAACTACTGGTGCTAGATTCAAGAGAAGAAAATCCAGAAAGATGATCCTGGCTCTGAGGGTGTTTGTTGGATCTGAACAAGGTAGCTGAGAGGCTGACTGGCACTTTTAACTGTCTCATTAGGTTAAAGAAACAAAATTTAAAATTCAGGACCCATTCAAGTGGCTGGCCGACCCCTTCTGCCATTGCCCCTTTGAGTTGAGCTCTTGAAAGGCTGCACCTTAGGAGAAAGAGTAAACTTAGGGCTTTCTCACCACAGCTTTGGATGATATCAGTCCTTGAAATTAGATTAAGGTAATTCTGAATTGATAGTGTCCCTGTGCAACTACAACAATCAAATGTAAATCTTCTCTAGAGGAAGATAACACTCTAGGTCTCAATAATCTACAAATGATTCTCCAAACACAACATGTGGCAAAAAAAAAAAAAAAAAAAACAACCAAACACTCATGCAGACAAGAAAACATGAATGAACCAACAGAAAAAAAAGCCATGATAGACCTGTATAGGATCTATATATTGGAATTCTTAAGCACAGAATTTAAAATAATTATGCTCAATATTCAAAGGAATAAGTGATGATATTGAGAATTTTGGCAAAGATTTCAAAACTAAAATAAATAACATAATACATTTGAGAATGAGTCAAATAGAAAATCTAGAACTGAAAAACACAATAGCTAGCCCAAATTAAAAATATAGTTGATACTCTTTATAGAAAATTAGACAAGGTCAAAAAGAGAATTAATGAAGTGGAAGGTATGTCAGGGAAAAAGATCCAGAATGACTTATAGAAAGACAAAATGCAGGAGAGAGGGTAAGAGACATAAAGAATAAGATCTAATATAAACATGTTTGGAATCCCAAAAGTAGAAAGGAGAGAAAGTGGAGCAGGAGGAATATTTAAAGATATAAAGACTGAGAATTTTCTTTAACTGTTATTAGGGTTTGGGCTTCCCAGGTGGTATAGGAGATTTAAAGGATGTGGGTTCAGTCCCTGGTTTGGGAAGATCCCCTGGAAAAGGGAATGGTAAGTCACTCCAGTATTCTTGCCTGAGAATCCCATGGACAGAGGAACCTGATGGAATACAGTTTATGGGGTCTCAAAGAGTTGGAAAGGACTGAAGCAACTTAGGATGCATGCATGCATTTTTAGGATTTAATCATCAGGGTACAGATTCAGACCTGAATGGATTAAATATAAAGAAACACACACCTGGATACATCAGAGTAAAACTGCTGAAGACCAAAGACAAGATAAATCTTTTTAAAAGAGGAAAAAAAAAATAGTGTTTACTTACAAAGGAACAACATTTAGACTGACTTCTTAAAATAAAAAATGAATGACATGACTGCTCAGAGAAATAGTGGAAGCCGGAAAGCAATGAAATGGTATCTTTGGTGTGCTGAAAGTAAAGAACTTCCAACCTTCTATTCTAAATTCAGGAGTATATCTCTTAAGAATGACAAACAAAAGTTAAGAAAATGTATCATCAGCAGACTGCAGAAAAGGAAATATAAAATGGTGTTCTTCAGGCAGAGAAAAAATAGCCCCAGATGGAAGCTCAGAGATGCAGGAAGGTATAAGAGCAACAAAAAAGACACATATTTGGTAAATCTAAATTAATATTGTATGAAACCATTAAAATATTTAGGGTGGTTCAAAATACAGATACCATCCGACATAACATTTTGTAGGAGGGGTTAATGTAGGGAAGGGGTAAAATTTTCAAATAATACTAGTACTTAAGGATGCATTTTATAATCTCTAGGGTGGCCCCTAAAAAATAGTCTAAGTGTGTATTTCCAAGCAAATAGTGAGATGAGTGGAGTAATAAAACAGTATTCAGTTAATGCAATAAAAGACCTAAAAGTAGTCAAAAGGGACATAGAACAGGTAGGGCAACTTAGAAAGCAAATTATAAAATGTTAGATTATTCAAGCCTGTGTAAATCATTAATTACATTAAATATTAGTGGGTGAAGTGCTGACAGAAGGCATAATTGTCAAAAAAAGAAAATCTAACTACATATCATTTTTAAAAGGCATTTGCAAAATATAAGAGGGAAAGTCAGCTGGTCCCCATATGGCAGGGGTATGTGGTGGGGTCACCCATATACTCATTTTCAAAGGAGAAATAATAAAAATGTAATAGGTAATTTTGTTAAGTGTTTATTAAAGGGTTAGATTAAGCATTTTATACAGTTATCTCAACTATTAGTGTCCAGGAGACGTTTTTGTGAACATTTTCAGGAGCATTCCCTCCAAGGCGGGGTGGTGGTGGATACATAGTGATAACAAGAGTTAGCATCACACTGTAGGAGAGCTTTCTGGGCACATTTGCTCCCAAATCCAGGAGGTGATGTTTTGGGTTATAAATAAAAACTCTGCAGAAATCAGTCTGATATTTAGTCAAGCAAAACAAATCTTTTTTCCCACCCTGAGGCTACCAACCCTTACTTTCAAACTCCATCTAAATTTGAGATGTGGAAGCAAGGAAATCTGAATGACCTCACACTGACTTTGCAGTCAAGAATGGAAGGAGAATGAGCTTTAGAGTTGGGGATTTTAACCTGACTCTGCCCTTGCCAGTAATGTGACTCTGAGCAAGTCAGTTTACCCACTTAAACTCGACTTCTTCAGCAAGGTGTGTGTAGGGGAGTAATCCTGCTTTTCTCAGGGTGAGTTAGGGTTAAGTGAGATACTGTGAATAAAAGCTCTTCTCTTTTCTATGTGGAATTCTCCTCCCCCAGTGGCCCACGTGCATATACCAGCATCCCAAATTTCAGATCACCTTGTCCAACTTTTTGTTTTGCAGATGAGAAAACAGGCACAAAGAGGCTATGGGATAGCTATGTGATCTTGGGCAAATTGCTGAATCTCTCTGGTCTTAGTTTCTTCATCTATAAAACAGAGATTTTAAGAGCAGCCTCACTGAGTTTGGGGAAAGATTGAATGAAAGAAAAAATGAATGTGAAGGACTTGGCACTTGGAAGCCATATGATGCCTGGTAGCTGCTACTAGTTTTTAAATGGATATTGTTATCATTTTGTGTAACGTGAGAAGTCATCCTACTCTGGGTTATTAAGAACTGGCAGGCTCCAGCCATCTGGTCACAAACCCTGGAGTTGGTGGCTTATCCTGGGAAGACCTTCCTCATGGGGTCAGGGAGAGTTCAGTGAACTCGCAAAGAAGCGTGATTTTAGACGCTCCAAGGTACATCCACCCATCTCCTCTCCACTCCCTCTGCCTGTTATTAAACTGGTAGTTTTTACAACATCTATAAAGAACTTTCCTACCCAATTACCCCAGACAATAGGCTGAAAAGCAGTTTCGACTATGAAAACTTCGTGTTGGGTTCATTTAGATTGTTTTGCTGTGTCAAATCCTCACTTGAGTTCAAAAGTTCAGCTGAACCATGAACTTTGTAATTTCACAGCAGGCAGTTCTACAAATATAGTGGGAAGTGAAAAAGCATACAATATTTAAGGTGGGCTTGCTGTTTTGTATGTAATCTGGTTAGGAATGAATGTACGTAAAATAGCCCTTAATTTACAGTGCATAGTAACACATCAAGAAGAAAAGTAAATAAAACTAAACCAAACTATTCCTTGAATTACCTGACCTCCGAGGCTTCCGAGGGAAAGCACATTTGTGACTAATCATTAGTGGACAAACTCAAGCCAGCTAATCTTCTTAATAAATTGTGAAGTCTTGTATACCTCTTGGTTTTAGTGGTGGCTTTTCTGCCTGTCTGGAACAGGCAGCATATCCAAACAAAAGGGTCATGACTTTATGTATTTGTTAAAGTTAAAATCCATGTTCTCATGTAACTCAGGCTTGATTTGACCTGGTTACACAAGTGGAGGCGGAGCGAAAGTTTCACAGGAATGAGAATAATGCTGTGCTTTCACTTGTCTATTAATAAACACGCACACACATACACACACACACAAGTTCAAGAACCCCTCATTTTGTAAGACTTGTATTTGTGCAGCTTACATACAGAGCAAAGCAAACAAGATAGCTAACTCACTTAGGCTGTCTTTCAGCTTGTTTCCACTGAGTCCTCCGTACTGCGGAACATGACTTCATGTTGCGTCAACATTTTCTTCATTTGTTACGAGGAAATGGGTCGCTCATTGGTTTTTATGGTGTAGCATGTAAACGTGAAGAGACAACTTCAGGCAGACACCTTGGGGCAGGGGGGTCAGTACGAGCAAGGTGTGTTTTTCTACAGCAGCTGTTTATTCGCCTTTATTTACCAAGGGGTTGGTCTGTGGGGTCACAAGCGGAAAGCTGTGCTCGGTCATTTGTGGAAGCAGAGAGGAAAAGAGGGTGAGAAGGTCACGTCCTATGACGGATGGCTCCTCATGAGTTTAATGGGACCGGCTTTTTGAAAGCAGTTTCCCTTTTTACTGACTTTTATCTTCGAGTTGCCAGGATTCTACCTCTAGCCAGCGCAGAACACTTTTCAGAAAAATTCCCCGGCGGGGATGGTCCGATGTTCTTCTGCTGCCCTCCTCTGTGTCTCCATACCGGAAGGTTCTGGTCCAGTTAAGAGTTAGTGAAACTTTTTGTTCTTTCCAGACATAAATCATCACATAAAATTTCGTGCCTCCAGCTAAGAACCAGGATAACAAAGGGTGAGAGAGTGGAACAGAGACTATGAATCTGGTTGACCTAGTTAAAGGTGGTCTGTCTTCCTGGGGTTATGAAGATGGAAGGAGAAGCAAGGGTCACTGCCTTTGTGGCTGGATGAACCGGGCTGCCCAGATTTTACAGCCTGGTTTCTGGTTGACTTGCCCTCCACAGTGGGACTGCGTGTCTCCTGATGAGGCCAGCACAGGAAGGAGTTGGTGGCATTCTTTTCAAGGGCTTGTAAGATAGTGAATAGCGACAGGGGGTTTTGTTCCTTCAGAAAGCATTTATGGAGAACGCCCTTCAGGGGAACGACGGGGACCGGTCAGGCAGAGGTCGGTTGGGGAAGAGAAAGAGACTTCTGGGGGGAGATGCTAGAAGGTGCAAGCAGGGGATGGGGGCTGCGTCTGGTCTGCACCCCCTGGTTATGTTTGTACAACAGTAGACGGGAATAAGGATTCCCAAGGGATGAGAGCGTGCATGGCGTTGACCCAAGAATAAAATGGAGAATGGGAAAACAGGAAAGAAGTGAGATTTCTGAAGCAGTCAGGCTGAGGAGGTCTGCACAAGCTTAGGAAGGGCTGAATTTAGGGTATAAAGGCAGGGGAGGTGATGGGAAAGGGAAGATGGTATTTCAGATGCAAAAATGTCCAACTTTCAGCTCACTGCTCTGTCCTGTGATTTAGCTGCCTGGTTGGATCTCACTCTGCATTAGTTTTTAGGACCATCAACAGCTGTTCAGCGGTCATCATAACCAATAGTTACTTGTCATCTCGGTATCAGTATCTTTATGCATGTATTTATCTCTGATCCTTAAATAGTCCTGAAAGATATGTGCTAGGATCTGTAGCTGATGACTGAGGAAATTGAGGTCCCAGGGTTAAATGTCTTAACAAGTTTTCCCAGTAGACAGCGGCAAGGATGGTCTGGGAGCCAGCTCTCCTGATGTGAGGCTTCAAAGAGAGAAGGATGCCACTTGAGTCCTTGGATGGTGAGGACATAAATAGCTGCCTTTGTGGATGGCCATGACCCACCAGCAAGACTGCTTGGGTCTGTGCTTCCGTGCTCTGGGATGGGTTTGGGAAGCCCAAGAGATGTCCTGGGGTGACCTCCTTGGACAGGTGCATCTCAGCTTTTTTTCTGTAGCCACAACAGGACGAGGTTTTGAGTGTGTATTGCTGTCCACCAGGACTTGCTGGAAAAAAAAAGAAAGAGAATAAAGTTCTTTTGAAATGGATTCATTAAGTCCAGGGTAGTTTGTGAGACCTGTCAGTGATGAGAAGAGAAAAAGTTAAAACCAAGCTCAGTTTTGTTACATGCATCCCGTGTCTACTCCATTCTCAGTGGCCTGCCAAGGTGGTGCTGAAGGCGGCTCAGTAGCTGCGTTTGGATCGTTGGATCCATATTCTGCGCACCCGCCCCCCGCCCCGGAGCTGATTGAAGGTGAAGGTTGCTGAGCTCTGAACCTGGCTGCAAAAACTAAGCTATGCCATTTGGGAGGCTTTGGCTTTGGGAAACTGAGTGACTGAGTGAGTGTGCAAGGGAAATTGAAAATGAAAAGGCAGGATTTAGAGGAGTCGAGAGGAAGGAGAAGCCGGGGTCTAGATAATGAGAACAGCATGGTCAACTTCACGAAGGTGACAAGGCTTTTCCACTCGGTTTGGGGGACAGTCAGTGGCCACTTTCCCCAGAGTGGAAGGTGGTGCAGGGGAGGGGTAGGGAATGGAGAGGAGGGCACCCAGCTCACCAGGCAGGGTTGGGGGAGACCCTCAGTTGCCAGGCTAAGCACTCTGGGCTGTAGGTTACGGGGAGCTATTGAAAATGAAGTATGAGGGAGGGAGGCAGGAA
The DNA here is from genome assembly GCF_014754425.2 of Oryx dammah. Classification (NCBI taxonomy): domain Eukaryota; kingdom Metazoa; phylum Chordata; class Mammalia; order Artiodactyla; family Bovidae; genus Oryx; species Oryx dammah. The sequence goes on from NW_024070198.1 coordinate 13,992,082, forward strand.
GGATATTCTCAGAATATGAACCTTGTAGCAGTGTGTAGAACGGATGGAAGGATATGAATCTGGTAACTAATTAATGTCAGACAATAATCAAATGTTATAATCATGGTTTGGCTGCCTCTTCAGCTGACACAAGGATGATCATTATATGAATAACTCATGTCTCTGCTGCCTCCTCTATTCTCAAACTGATTGCTGGTTTCTGCTCATTCACCACATATTATTTGAGATATATTCTATTCTAGAAGTGTGCCTATCCCTGTCCCTCTGTTTTAGTACCGGCAGCCTTCTGCTTCCTATAGTTATTTATATGTCTGCCTCCACCACTACAGCACCTCCCGGAGGAATCCAGATTTCCAATTCGAGTCTGTTTCCTAGAGCATGCCTGGACTAAGGTGATTGGAGCCAAGGAGATCTCTATCAAAGAAAGAGCAACCCTGCCTCCTAGTTCCTGAACTTGGCTTCCAGGGTGGAATCTATTATTAAATAAATAAGGTATTAACCAAATCAAACAACTTTTAATGACCCAGAAAAAATAATTCAATTCACAGAGCAAAATAAAGAGCAGAGCAGACAACTCAGCAACACGGCTCTCAGTGGAGTTCGAGAACACTGGTAGCAATGTGATTTCACAGTTAATCTTGCAAGAATCCTGTGCAGTTTCCTGGGGGAGATGGACATCTGCCCTCCAGACTTGGTGTACGTGTCCTCACAGACGATAAAGAGAGCTAGAGGTCACCCTTCTTCCTTTCCTTTAGGATGAATTGGTGCTAGGCCCTGAGGGTGCAAAGACAAGGAGACCTCTCTCAGTCCTTGGGGTGGGGGACTGCAGATAAGACAGTTAATCCAGGGTGAACAGGGGTCCCACAGAGGCCAGTTCAGAGGAAGGAACCATCAGTTTTGCTGTTAGGAAAATACAGGGATCCAGGAAGCCTGCCTAGGGGAGATCAGTTTTGAACTAGGCCTTGGAGGATGGGAAAGTCAGGTGGAATGGAGTAAAGAGAAGAGTATTTTAGGCAGGGGATCCTGTAAGAACAAAGACACGGAGGGGCTCAGGGTGTTTTTATTTGGTGGTGGTTTTGCTTTCACTTTTATTAGAGTATAGTTGCTTTACAGTGTGCTGTGTTAGTTTCTACTGTACAGCATAGTGAATGTTTTTAAGCAGAGGTGCTATTGGCATTTTGGCCAGGACTGTTATAGGATGCTGCCCACTCCCTAGTTGTACTGCACAAAGCTTACATCCCTTCCCTACCAAGCACCCCAGAGTGACAGTCAAAGCTTTCCAAGCATTTCCCAAGGCCCCAAGAAAGGAGTGGGTAAGGGTATGTTTGGGGTTCAGTGCCTCCCTCCTGAGAACCACTGGAGGGAGTGCTTGAGACTTGATTGGTGGTGTGTGTGGCACCATATTTTATGGATTCTTGTTTAAGGAGGGTTCGGCCTTTGCCTTAGAGGGTGGCAATCAGTGCAAATTCTGGACAAGGGGAAGACCTGGTCGGAGGGATCTGGTTTTATAAAGATCATTCTGACCTCAGGGGTGAGGGTGGATTAAAAGAGGCAGAAGCTGAGATGTCCAAAGTAGTTGCTTCCTTCCCTCCTTCCCTCCCTCTCTCCCTTCTCCCTTATTTCCTTGTGGATGTATTTTTAGCAACGCACAGTTAGTAAGTTAATTGTTGTCTGCTTTTCCTTCCATTCACTTATAAATTTCAAGGAATGGAGCCTCTCTCCCAGGACCTGCCATGTTGCCTGGAAAACTGCTTTTCTGAAGTGGTTGTAAATAATCTCAACAGCCCCATACCCAGCCTTGTGTACCTATTATATGGATGACAAAACTGAGGCTCAGAGGTCTGCATTTAAATCCTAGGCTCTTATTTACTATAGTGACTGAGGTATTCTTGTTGGCATTTCCCTATTAATTTAAAAGAAACCAAAACACCCAGTGTGGTACCCAGGGAACCATCTCTGAAAGATGGGAATTGGTTCTTTTGCTTTGCTCTTCTTTCCGTCAGCTTTTCGGGATCCTGGAAGCTGTCTCCTGTAAGCCTCAGCACTGGGCCACCATGCTTTAGTGATCACCATTGCCTGATGTAAGAGGCCTTCAGTTCCCCTTGGGGAAAATTACTTTACTGAAAATCACTCACTGCCCTCAACATCTTTAGCCAAGATGTTCTCATTTTCTTGGAGCCAGAATAAGCTGGCAGGGTGCTAGAGTCAACGCCGGCTGGGACCCACGTGTGCTTCCGCTGGCTAGGGAGTGACAGACGAGGCAGCAGCATCCTTCAGCCCAGACTTTCTCCCGGCCTGATTTATTGCTCCCGTCTCTTGCTCTGGCTTTTGGCTAGGATTTCCTTCCAAAATCTTTGCTGCCGATCCAGGACTGTCCATGTGTGTTTTCACTTTGCTGCTGTTGACGGAGAGCTTTGGGTAGATGCCCTGACACCACCCACTCTGGCCTTATCTGCAGGAGCCATCTTTAATTTGTCAAGACCCAGGTCTACTCACAGGCTCAGGTCCAAAGCCACTTCCGCCCCTTCCCCTGCTCCAGTCACAGGTGACTGAGTAGCCGGCTTCAGAGGCTTGAGGACACAGCCCAGCTTCTTTGAATTCTGACCCAGGGCTCCTAGTACACTCTCTGGTCAGTTGCATCAGAGATCCCTTTTGTAGAAAAATTAAAACTTTTAAAAATGCAATAATGTTTTCTCAAGAGAACCAAAGTAACCATTTATTTTGGCTCCACAATATCAATTCAAGGAAATCTCTTCCCTCTTCTTTAAACTGTCCCTGGAGTCGGCTAGGTTTGTGTGCTCCACCATTCACCCAGGGCAAAACCCCTTCCATCTAGCCCCTCTGGATCACATTTGCCAAAGTGGGAAAGCACTCAAGCAAAATATCTTCCCCAGAATTAGTGAAAGAGTCCTTTTAAGGATAGTTAATAAAAATCAGGCATCTCTTTTAGTGTAATTTTTCATCTCAGAAGCCAAAGTATAGCATTGCTTTTAAGACATGCAAGCAGCAGAAGGCCTGCGCTGGGTGGGTTGAAGGTTTCCTCCCAGACACCTGGAGCTCTGGAGTCCCCACTTGGAGCAGCTTGTCTGTGTGGATGTCTGACTCTCCCTTTCCCACATAGTTCACATTTTCCTGTCATCTGAGTGTCACTCCAGCTGCATTGTACAAAACTAGTATTTTTATTTTTGACCTTTGGAATTTTTTTTTTTTTCCTAGCGCCCAGGGACAGTAAAGCTGGACTGAGTCTTTGTGAAAAAAAAAAAAAAAAAAATTTCTCTTGTGTTTCTCCAAATTGCAGACTGTCTAAGACTGGTCTCAGGATCTGCTTGTATCAGCAGCTGCCACTCAATCCCTGTTCTTTAGGCGGGTGGGGAGGGCAGGGATGTGTGGTTTGAAAGAATTCTCAAGATGATTCCAATAAATACCATACCAGCTCCCTTGAGATTCTCAGCTCTAAATAGAGGCGCAACTGTTTGGCTCCTTTGAGTAAACTCATAGGGCTTTCCGAAGTTTCAGCTCTGAAACCTCAATCAAACCACTTTATAGTCTTGATTTGGTCAAAATGGTTGAACTGGTTATGTATGGATGTTTGAATATGGCTTTATTTCAAGTTTTTCAGTCTTTCTGAGAATTCTGTAAACTTTTGCACAGGTCCTACAGTTTCTGCTTCAGTGGGCTTAAATTCCTTGGGTTAACTCTGGCAAATTGTTAAGAATTTGGAGCGTCCGGTTCTTCATCTGTGCAATGGGGGGGCGTGTACCTGGCTGTGCTGCGGGGGCTAGGTACGTCGCCTTGCGCAGTGGAGGAGTGCAGTAGGGCCCTCGACAAGTGACTGCTACAGCGGCAGTGATATTGACAATTGGGAATAAAACAACCTGACTTTTCTTCTCTGTAACACATCCCAGTCTCTACAGGCAACGTATTCCAAGATGCCTCAAACTGTGAAGACAATCGAAGCTATTTATTGAGCTTCTACTGTGTGCCATGGTGTGGGGTTGGGTGCCTGCACGCACTCGCTCATCTCACTGTTTTGAGGTGACACTGCTAGTCCCGTGTCCGCTGAGCACATTGAGTCTGAAGAGGCTGTTAATATGTCAGTCAAGGTTCTTACTTGCAAGTAACTGATTTAAGCAGAAAAAGCTCTCAGGCAGCCCACAGAATTGCTGGGAAGGTTAGGGAACAGGCGTAGAAAACAGGCTCAGAACACATGCTCTGAGGACTACAGCCAAACCCACATTGCAGAACTGTTCACCAAAACCACTAGCCCGGGACCGTGGGAGCAGCCACCACCACTGTAGCCGTTTGGAAGTTGAATGTTGCTGTCACTGCTGCTGCAACGGAAAGAATTTATTTGTTTGTTTGTTTAAATATTTGGCTGTGTTAAATATTTAAAATTTTGTTTAAATATTGGGGCTTCCCAGGTGGCGCTAGTTGTAAAGAACCTGCCTACCGATGCAGGAGACAGCGGTTCGATCCCTGGGTCAGAAAGATCCTCTGGCGGAGGGCATGGCAACCCACTCCAGTATTCTTGGCTGGAGAATCCCATGGACAGAGGAGCCTGGTGGGCTACAGTCCATGGAGTCACGAAGAGTTGGACACAACTGAGCAACTAAGCACGCATGGGTCTTCCTTGCAGCATGTGGGCTTAGTTGCCCTGGGGCATGTGGAATCTTAAGCTGCCTGACCAGGGATCGAGCCTGCGTCCCCTGCAGTGGAAGGCAGACTCTTAACCACTGAACCACCAGGGAAGTCCCACAAAGAATTCTTTCCTCATCTTCCTTCATGAGTCCCTGGCTCCCAATTCTAAGCCTGGGATGGGAATCTGCTTACCCTAGTTTGGACCACATGCTCCTGCTCTGCTGCAAGGGAGGCTGGGAAAATAAGTATCTGGCTTTAGGGGAAGGGAATATTCTGTTCCAAGGCTCATTTGGTGAGGAATTCCCCCAAATGTAGAAAGGAAAGCAGACACTAGGGTAGCCCCACACCGTTAAATGTCTACCGCTTTGAGAAATTGGGATTCTTCACCAACCTGCACACACCCAAACCTCCCTTACTGTAACCTTCTGTGGGTTGTGTGAAATCCTTATTTGCCTTCTCCAAGTCAGATATTTCACTGGTTGCCAAACTGCCAAACCAGACCCCAAGTTCTTGCCCTCAACAGGTATTTACTTCATTTCACTTCAGTTGCTCAGTCGTGTCCGACTCTTTGCGACCCCATGAACTGCAGCACACCAGGCCTCCCTGTCCATCACCAACTCCTGGAGTCCACCCAAACCCATGTCCACTGAGTTGGTGATGCCATCCAGCCATCTCATCTTCTGTCATCCCCGTCTCCTCCTGCCCTCAACCCTCAAAAGCATCAGGGTCTTTTCCAATGAGTCAGCCCTTCGCATGAGGTGGCCAAAGTATTGAAGTTTCAGCTTCAACATCAGTCCTTTCAGTGAACACCCAGGACTGATCTCCTTCAGAATGGACTGGTTGGATCTCCTTGCAGTCCAAGGAACTCTCAAGAGTCTTCTTCAACACCACAGTTCAAAAGCATCAATTATTCGGCACTCAGCTTTCTTTATAGTCCAACTCTCACATCCATACATATTTACTTAGTTCTGTATAAATATTGGTGTTCATAATAACAAAATACATGTTAATAGTGCTAAGAAAACTTTGGTACTCAAATACATGAGAGGCACTGGAGGCTGAGGACCCCTGAAAGCACAGTCTTTGACCTACAGGGTCATTTGATGTTTGATTGGAAAACATTCCTGAGCTGGTCTGATCCTCCTCTTTACCTGAAGAGGAAAAAAGTGCATGTGAGAAACCATCTGTAGTCATAGATGGATCGTATGACTCAGTACCCTTCCCCTGGCCTATAATCTCATAGAAAACTCTGAGGGAGAAAAGCAGGGCTCCTTCAAAAATAAAATCAAACCAACAGACAAAGCCAAATTTGGTACAGCCTTTCTAGGGGCAGTTGGACAATATGTGTCAAGAGCTTAAAAACTGTATTTAATTTTTTTTGTTGTTTTGGAGGATAATTGCTTTACAACGTTGTGTTGGTTTCTGCCATACTTCAACATAAATCAGCCACAGGTATACATCCGGCCAGTCCCTGCTGAATTACCCCATCCTCATCCCACTCCTCTAGGTTGCCACAGAGCACTGGATTGAGCTGCCTGCATCACAAGCAAATTCCTACTTGCTGTCTGTTTTGCATGTGGCAATGTATATGTTTCCATGCTGTTCTCTGAATTCATTACACCCTCTCCTTCCCCTCACTGTGCTCACAAGTCTGTTCTTCACATCTGCATATTCATTGCTGCCCTGAAGATAGGTTTATCAGTACCATCTTTTTAGATTCCATATGCATACATTAATATATGTCCATCAACAGATGAATACAGAAATTGTGGTACATAGACACAATGGAATATTGCTGAGCTATAAAACAGAATGCATTTGTGTCAGGCCTAATGAGGTGCATAAACCTAGAGCCTGTTATACAGAGTGAAGTAAGTCAAAAAGAGACAAAAATGTATTTTTGATTCACTAAGTTCATTTAGAAATCAAGCCTGGGGAAATGTAGACAGAGGTGTGAAAAAAACTTATGTTCTAGGATATTCATATGAAATAGGGTAATTTATGCTAGAAAAGTATTGATCCTGATTTTTTAAAATAATGTCTATACTGACATATGTTCATACAAAAATCCTATTAAGTAATACAGCAATATGTCAATTGTGAGATGTTTAAAAAATTTTTGTACTATTTTTGAGATTTCCAGAACATTCTTCAGTAAAGGTGTACTTTTTCTATAATTAGAAAACAATTTGTATTACTTAAAAAATTCCATCAGATCATCTTCAAAGAAACCAAAGAGAAAAAAAGTTAAACCAATTTTCAGGGGGGCAGGGCTGCTCTATCCCTAGGGGCCATCTGGGTATAGGGCAAATTAAAACCTTAAAGTTTAAAGTCAATCAGTTTGTCTTCATGGGCCCTAAATGGGGAAAACTTCAGTCATTTCCCTTGCCTGGCACTCTTGTGGTCAGAGAATGAAATCCAATCGTGGGGTCAGTTGGGTTTATACATTCCATGGCAAACCAATTTGGCCATTTCTCTGCATTTCCCAAAAGTTCTCTGACTTCCTAGACAGGAATTGTGAACACAGGGAGACCTTTATGCTGGTTCCTGCAGCACATCTGGTTTACAGCGTGTGCCAGATGGGCCCCCTTTCATCCGGAGAGAGGGGCAGGAGGGGACACAGGAGCCTCTGTAGGTCCACGGAACTTCCCCAGTGGAGGCTCTGGTTTTTGGTGAGGTGTTTCAAGTTAAGCTGTAAGTGTATAGTGTTGGAATCCCAGTGTCCTTTAACTTTAGGGGAATATGCTTTTTATTAGATACTGCCCCCTTGGCATTTAGGTTCATTGCTCAGCCCAGAGATGTTTTGGGCAAGCTATTGGTTGGCTTGTGACACCATCATGCATTATATGAATATTTATTAAGCATCTAGACAGAATGCTGACTTTCTCACCTTAATAGCCTCAGTCTGTTGTTTGGTCTATACCTAGCCTATGATCATACCAGACTTTCCATCTCCTTGAACTTGCTAGTAGTAGTGTTAGTCACTAAGTCGTGTCCGACTCTTTGCAACCTCATGGACTGTGGCTTGCCAGGCTCCTCTGTCCATGGGATTCTCTAGGCAAGAATACTGGAGTGGGTGGCCATTTCCCTAAACAATGTCCATGTTTACAAGCCTGAGAATAGTGAAAGGAAAGATACTGCTCGAGGAGAGTGGCTGAGAAGAGAAGGATAAGATGGTTGAGTGGCCAGTACCTACAAGGCGAGAGAAATAAAAGAAGAGTGGGGCTGAAATGCAGGTGCCACTGCAGCCATGTTGGGCTTTGGTGAGTCCACATCGAGTGTCTCTCCAGGAATGTCTCTGCCCACTACTGTTCTTAAAGATTCTTCTTTCATTCCTTGCAGAAACTTGGGGAAAGGAAGCCAGACACATTCTCCCCATTCCCTAGTTACCACCAAACTCTTTTCTCTTACCCCAAAGGCCTGAATACTTATACTGAGCACTTTCCAAGACAACCAGCCCAATAGGACCTGACCAACCCTCATGTCACATAACAGGACGTTTCTCTTTGTCCAGGAACCAACCGATCAGAAGCCTAATCACTGAAATGCTCACAGTTCTCTAGAAGAGTGACTCCAAGATTTCTCGAGAACTTAACATGAAGGTAGAGAAAATGGTGCTTTGAAAAGTTGTTGGCTTACATGCTTTGAGCCATTCTTCAATTAAAAAAAACAAACAAAAAAACAAAACTAATTTGTATATACTTTAGATACAGGATCTCTCAGGGTCCAGGCAGGAAGCATGGTTTAAATTAGGAGACTTAGGGAGATGACCGCCTATAAAAGGGTAATCAGGGTCGAGGAAGCCCATGAGGAAAGTTGAGGCACAAGAGACTAGCAGCAGTGGGCATTCAACAACACTTCTGGGCCTAAAGGGGGAAGAAGAGGGACCAGTGTTAGTGGAGATCAGGGAATGTAAGAGACTCCTTGGAGGGAGCTGGTGGGAGCCACAGACTCAGAGGGGTGGAATCTCTACCAGAACCAGGGTTCTAATGCAGAATAGGAGCAGGGAAGAAATACCCTGACCTCGTTCTCCTCTCACTGGCTAATTTCCATTGACCAAACCCAACCAGAAGCCACATGGTCTAAGGGAGAGTTCAGAGGAAGAAGCTAATACAGTCCCTAGGGATCAGCCTCCTGGTACACAGAATAGAGCAGAAAAAAGTAGATAGTGGACTGAGTAGGGCAGGGCACAGGTACTAACTCTTTCTTACACCCAGAATACGGAATTATTCAGAGCATCGTTTTCCATCACTCTTGCTAAATGTCATTTTATTGGTCAAACCTCCCAAGAGTTGTGGGTTTTTTTTTTCCCTCCCACAAATACTTTCTGAAAGTCATGGCTGGTTATCCCTGTAACAATATATTTTCATTTATTGAAAAACATTTATTGGGTATGTATGTACCAGACACCATTGGAAAAGGGCCCACATTTGCCCCCCACCCATCTTTCACATTCATGGGGATCATTTCACCTCCAATTTTTTCAACAAATAATCCTTTCTGCTTGGACCAGTATTTATATAACCACATCAGCTTTATTTTTTTGGTAAATCTCAGTTTTGTTTGACTTGATAGTCTGTCCTGGACAACTGAACCCCAGTCATCTCTGAATCTAACAGAAATTTGACAGGTTTTTTTTCCTCAAGTAGAACTCAAGTTGTTGGTAGTCCTATATATATATTTTTATGAGGAGACAGTACTTTTGGTTTTGTTAAGAACTTTCAAAATTAAGATGAAATAATAAAAATAAATATAAAATAAAAATCAAAAAGTCCTTTTTTAGAGTCTACATCAGCAGATTTCACGGTTTTTGACCGCAGCCCACAATCAAAAATACTTATTGTATCCCAGTCTAGTTTCATGAAACAATAAGCACCATTACCTTGTTTGAAGCATCCTAATACTTTCTTTTCTATCCTATCCTATTTCTTTAAAAAATGCCGATAGTAGCCCACTAATTGATTTTGTAGTGTATTAGTGGGTTGCATTCTGCAGTTTGGAAAACATTGGCCTACATCATCTCTTGAAGCTTTTTTTCAAAACAGACCCAGCACTGGAATCTGTATTTCAAGGGTAATTAAGATGTCCTAAATGTCTATTTCTTTTAGCCATCATCAGATGTGCCAATTTCACCATTTTTCTTTGATTTTAAGAGCTGCAAGCTGGTCTGAGCAGCAGCTTTCTGCTATCTGTGGGAGAGTCCTGTGTTTACTGTCAGTTTGGCTTTCTGGGAAAGATTGAAGGCAGGAGGAGAAGGGAACGACAGAGGAAGAGATGGTTGGCTGGCATCACTGACTTGATGGACATGAGTTTGAGCAAGCTCTGGAAGTTGGTGATGGACAGGGATGCCTGGAGTGCTATAGCCCATGGGATCACAAAGAGTTGGATACAACTGAGTGACTGAACTGAACTGGCTTGTGATTGGAAGTGATTGGCAATGGGGATGAGCAGCTGTGGCTTACCAAATCATTTTTCTAAACACAACCAGTGTTTTTTGCTTGTTTGTTTTAACCTGAAGAAATCTGTTTGACTTGCAGTTTAGGGGAGAAAGGCTTTACTGCAAAGATGTACAGGTGGTCCTGGATGGGCACCCGACTCATTGCTGAGGGATTGAAGGGATATAGATGGGAATGGAGTGCTCTTCCACCACCAAGACAACCTGGGAGGGGGCCAGGGAGTGAGAGTCAGTACTGCTGCTCGTCAGGCACTTAGGTGGGTGGCGGGTATGTGCGTGCTCAGTCATGTTCAGTTTTGAAACCTCATGGACTCGAGCCTGCCAGGTTCCCCTGTCCATGGAATTTCCCAGGCAAGAATACTGGAGTGGGGAGGCATCTCCTCCTCCAGGGGATCTTCCCGACCCAGGGGTCAAACCTGCATCTCCTGCACTGCCAGGCGGATTCTTGACCGCTCGAGCCACCTGACATTTAGATGTGTTAAGGGCATTCTATACATTCTCTCATTTAGTTCTTATAACAATCCAGTGAGTAGGTATTATTTTCTTCATTCTAGGGTGGAGGGCGTGTTATTGCCATTTAGACAGGAGGAAACAGACATTCAGAGAGGTTTCATAATTTCTTAAAGCTTCCACAGGTAATGTAGAAGGCCGAGCTAGAAGTCAATTTTATCTCTTACTTGTAATAGTATAATAATTCTTTTGTCTTTAGTCTGGAAAGAGGAGCAGGTAAAGAAAATCCTTTTGCCCTGGAGCATTAGATGTGTGGTTTAGGGGTAGGAGATCACATTCAGTATCTGGGATTGCCTTGGGAAGGATGCCATTTTTTGTGACTTGATTTCTTGGTTAAAATTTAGAATTCCAGGTGTAACACAAATAAATAATTGGAAATTAGAGGCCAACTAATGTTATCATTCGGCTTGATAGTAAAAACAACACACTTCTAAGAGTCATTTAGACTGTCTTTATTATTCATAGCATGGGCTCTATGAAAAATTTTTTAAAAGAACATCCAGTTCCAAATAATGTAATTTGAAATACATTTGATTTGTGAACTGGTGAATTCATGGATTTAATGTATACAAAATATGATGGCATGTCTGATTGTTCCCCACCCCTCCCACCCCCCCGCCAATGATAATTTATTATTCATTTACGTAGCTGGGAACAGAGAATTGGGACCTATGGAAAGAAAGCAACATCAGAGGCTTCTACTGTAATAGAGTAGATTGAGAAAAAAGGAGGAGAGGGCTGCTTCAGAATTTTCCCAGAGACTGGTGTTGAGACTTTCAGAAAGAAAGATGTAGTAACAGACTTGATAGTTTGAGAACCAAGAAGGAGTCAGCATATATATTAAGGATACTGGGGCTTTTAGCCAATTTACAGACTAAATAATGTTAACATCTTTTAGGCTAAAATAATGTTAACATCTTATAGGCTACAGTAGTATTAGCAGGCATTGTAAAGACCTTCTCCTTTGAGACTTTGCTTAAAAGAGCCAAAGCAACAAGTTTATAGTCGAGATCAGAGATCAAATGCATCTTTTGGTACTTGGGCTTTTTCATTTTCTTTATGTGATATTGTTACAGTTATGTTTAAGTGAATTAACTAGACATTTTTAAGCCCAGTGGATATTTGTCTGTTCTATATAAACATCACTGAAGTATCTCTCTGGGTTTTAGCTTTCCAGGACTTAAATTGTCCATGAAATAACTGTTTTACTCATTACATTAACCAAAAAAAAGCAAGGCAGATCCGTTGATAGTTACAACTTGAGATGAGAGTTAGGAATAGGGCTTCCTTTTGACATGCTGCTAAGTCACTTCAGTCGTGTCCGACTCTGTGCGACCCCATAGACAGCAGCCCACCAGGCTCCCCCGTCCCTGGGATTCTCCAGGCAAGAACACTGGAGTGGGGTGCCATTGCCTTCTCTAACGCGTGAAAGTGAAAAGTGAAAGTGAAGTCACTCAGTCGTGTCCGACCCTCAGCGACCACATGGACAGCAGCCCACCAGGCTCCTCTGTCCATGGGATTTTCCAGGCAAGAGTACTGGAGTGGGGTGCCACTGCCTTCTCCACCTTTTGACATATGTGCCCCCAATTTAAACATGGGTTGTAAAATTACCAAAACAATAGAAAGAAGATAAAGAAATCACATAATGCTTATATAGATAATACAAGTTTCAAGTTTGTGGATCCACAGTGTCAAATGCTTATAGTGGCCTGGGAAGTTACTTGTATCCTCAAAAATCCAGGGGCTCTGGAAACTTCTTATATGTTGCTACTCAGATGCCCAAAAGATTTGTGATCAAAGGGTCAAGGCCATGGTTCTGTGCAGACACTGCCTCTGAAAATGACTCATAATGCCTTTCTGATTAGTTTTTGGCTTTGAAAACAAAGATATTTCCATTAGATTTGACCCACTGAGGAGAAAGAGAGATGGTAAGCATCCTTTTAGTGTCCAGCCCAGTCTTGGGGATGGACCATCTCGATTCTCTTTTTAAGCTGCTGTTTGGAAGCCAAAGACCAAGGAACCAATATTCTATTCTCACCAAAGTTAATATTAAGGGTTAGGTATGCTTAATAAAATTACTGTGGATGGTGACTGCAGCCATGAAATCAAAAGACGATTGCTTCTTGGCAGGAAAGCTATGACAAACCTAGACAGTGTGTTGAAAAAGCAGAGACATTACTCTGCCAGCAAAGGTCCATATAGTCAAGGCTATGGTCTTCCCAGTAGTCATATACAGGTGTGAGAGCTGGACCATAAAGAAGGCAGAGTGCCAAAGAATTGATGCCTTCGAACTGTGGTGCTCCTGAGAGTCCCTTGTACAGCAAGGAGATCAAACAAGTCAATCTTAAGGGAAATCAACCCTAAATACTTGCTGGAAGGACTGATGCTGAAGCTGAAGCATTTTGGTCATCTGATGTGAACAGCTGACTCTTTGGAAAAGTCTTTGATGCTGGGATAGATTGAGGGCAGAAGGAGAAGAGGGCATCAGAGGATGAGATGGCTGGATGACATCACCAACTCAGTGGACATGAACTTGGGCAAACTTTGGGGGATGGTGAGGGATAAGGAGGCCTGGCATGCTGCAGTCCATGGGGTCACAAAGAGTTGGACACGACCGGGGAACTGAACAACAACATTTCCTGGGTAAGCCACACTATCTGAAAGATGGGCTCTGGGTTCTCCAAATAGGTTCCATTTTCTTCCCTATCTTGGTTCATGTGTAGGGAAAAGGACAGAAAACCAGGTTTGGGGTCAACATGAAGAAATGCTATGTAGATTCAAACACAAGCGTGATTAGAAGAGCCAACTCCCATTAAACAGGATTTGCTCTCTTCCAACTGGACATGCATAGGAATTGGTTTTTTAAAAAAGTATTAACTTATTTTTTTTTCCTTCAAGCTTAGCCAGAGACCTCATGGAGGTCTAAACTCAAGCCAAGCTTGATCTGTTTTAATTCAACCACTGTTGATTTATGGCTTAGCAAAAAATGTCTGAGAATTTTTTTAAGCTAAAATTTTTTTTTTTACCCTAACTTGACTCTCTCACATCTCAAATACAGTTGAGGGATATTTCTCAGACTTTCAAAAGACAAAGCCATCTTTGGAATGGAAAGGAGCTCTCAGAGCTTCAAATCCCAGTAAAGGATCCTGTGATCATTTTTATACAAGTAAGAACAAATATATTGGAAAGGCATATGACACTTTAAGTATGTTCATTTGATTCCTCTTGAATAGAGACAAGAATAGAATCAATCTAAGACTAAAAGGGAGATGCGGGCCGGGGGGAGGGGGCCCGGGCTGGGAGCATTCTCAGAGTTGGTGCCAGCAGGAGGGAAACAAAAATTCCTCTTCTTTCTTTTAACCCCTTCCTCTTCTTACCACCTCCCCCATTCCGAAAACAACCTCTCCTAAACATTGTCCAGATAGAAAACCTATAGCTGGTTTTCTTCCCTTCCCAGCTCTGGAATGGGTGTTGTTACACGATGTGAGTAGAAATCAGGCTAATAAGCAATTACCAGCTGTGAGGAGAAAACCAACACCAGGTCACGCATCCGTTCCTGCTCTAACATTTTATGGGCCTAACCCAGTTCACAAGGAGCCATCGTTTCTCTGCCTCCAGTAGCATGCAGCCTGTGCTGCATGGCTTAACCATTCACCAGCTATGAGTTTCTCCCTGTGTGAGCATCCATCTTTCCTGTAAGACTGTAAGCTCAGTGAGAGCAGGAACTGATCATATATTTTGTCTCCTTTCCCACAGCTGTGACCTTCAGCCAAACATTCACACGAGTCCAGTGACCATCAGAGTCTTCGGCCTCAAAGAACACACAGAAGGAACAAAGGTAAAAGACGTCTTTCTTCTTAATGCCGAGGCCGAGCTAAGCATATATAAGTGCTGATAATTGTATTGCCTTCTTTGTGGGGAATCTTTGAGAAGCAGGAAAGGGCATTCTCTGCCATCATGTATTTGTGCAGCGTGTGTTTCTCTATCAAATGCAGCTCCATGAAAAAAAATGCTTATACAGCTCTGCTCATGAAGGTTAATATATGTCCAGTTCTTAAACTGTCTTGGCCCAAACCTAGAAGTACTGATTTTACTTCTAATGCTTTAAATGCCTTTCATGGTCTTAGTGTTTCAATTTCATGACTACAATTAACTCCTCAGAGACCTACACCACATCTGTGCTGTATGTTAGCTTTCTTGCCTCAAACATCATCCTGGTTGCATATCAAGTAATGGATTAATGGGCAAGAAATAGGCCCGGTCATGAAAACAAATGAAATAATGGACCAGAATCATGCTGAAATAGTAAAAAAAAAAAAAAATCCAATTCTTGGCATATAGACTTTTTGCCAAAACATGATGCCAGTTTTAAAACTGAATTTATAAGGACAAAATAGCTGACGTTTATTGAGCATTTATACTATTCCATGTACTATGCAAAGCACTCCATAGCTAACTGTCTCATTTAGCACTGAGAACAATTCTAGGAGTTGGTACTGTTTATGATTAGGCACTATTGGTGTTAAATGTGTGCCACCAATATTCAGTGTGACTCACGTGGTCCTTACATGGGTTGATGATATTGTGTGTGTTTATCTTGTACTATGTGAAGGTTTTGTAGTGTTTATTATATATCTCATCGGCGTTTTTTTTTTTTTATGCTGCTGAAAGAAAAAGGTCCCTAAAACTAGTTGCATAAAGAACAAAAACATTTATCTCTCTTTCACGTAAAAATCCAGAAAGCAGGTTTCAGATTGGTTGGTGGCTACACTCCACACGGCTGTTTAGAGACCTTGGCTTCTTCTGTATTTTTTTCCCCTATCATTTCCTAGCTATGGCCTAGAGTTAAGATATCAGACCAGTAATGACATATATCATTTCTACTTAACTTTGGAGAAAACTTAGTTGTATAGGCTATAACTTCATATGACTTCAAGGAAGGCTAGGAATTATATCTGCTGGCCAGCCAGGTGTTTGGCTACAGTTCTATCACTTTGAACAAGGGATGAATAAAATTCAGTAAGTAGCTCACTATGTCCATCGCAGACTTCAGTAAACACACTGTAAGCAATTAGAGAGCTAAGTCTCTGTCTTATTCACATTTGTCCCAATGGCAGGGTAAAACACCTGCTACAGAAATAACAAACAGTTGACTCATGTGCCAGATTGCCTGACTCTGGTGCCAAAGGCAGACATCACCAGTCAATCATGAAACTCTTTCCTGATAACCTGGTTATGCCCTCAGGATCTTCTGCAACACAGTGTCTCTGGAAGCCACTAGTGATCAGTGGGAACTGACGCATGATTTGAACCCTGTTAGCCATTCCTGATTGTAGGTGTTCAACTATTGAATAAAAAGAAGAAAGAACCATACTAGTTTCCCCCTTATTTCTTGAAGGCAGACATGTTAGTTTCTTGTGGTGTTTTAAAATATGTCTCCAAATCCTTTAACATGCCTTTCTTCGAAAGGTGGAGTTTCATTCCCCTCTCCTTGAATGTGGGCCATTGGTGACTGACTTCTAACAAACCAAACAGGGCAGATGGATGCTATATGGCTTCTGAAACTGTCATAAAGGGATACCTTCTCCCCCTGGGTTGGGTGTTTTCTCACTTTCAACTGCTCACTCTGGGGGAAGCCAACTACCATGTTGCAAGGACACTCGAGCATCTGTGTGGCGAGGTCCATGTAGAGAGGAACCTCTGGCCAACAACTGTTATCCGTGTGTCAACTGTGTGAGTAAGCCGCCTTGAAATGGGGTCCTCCAGCTCCAGCTGAGCCTTCAGATGATGCAGCCCCAGTCATTATCTGACTGCAGCCTCATGAGAGACCCCCAGCCAGAATTGGCCAAATGAGCTACTCCCACATTTCTGACCTACAGAAACTATAAGCAATAACAAATGGTTATTGTTTTAAGGCACTAAGTTTTAGGGTGCTGCTGCTGCTGCTTCTGCTAAGTCGCTTCAGTCGTGTCTGACTCTGTGCGACCCCATAGACGGCAGCCCACCAGGCTCCCCCGTCCCTGGGATTCTCCAGGCAAGAACACTGGAGTGGGTTACCATTTCCTTCTCCAATGCCTGAAAGTAAAAAGGGAAAGTGAAGTCGCTCAGTTGTGTCCGACTCTTCGCGACCCCGTGGACTGCGGCCCACCAGGCTCCTCTGTCCGTGGGATTTTCCAGACAAGAGGACTGGAGTGGGGTGCCATTGCCTTCTCCATTTAGGGTGCTGTTATATAACAAATAATATGGACTGATAGATAAATGAAGAAGGAATGAATAAAACAATTACCTTCTCAGAATGGGAACTTATGCAATGTTGGGAAAACTAAGATCAGGAGGGACTGGGCCTGAAAATTAGATCATGGCAGGGATGGAGGAGCAGGTTAGTAGAGGACCTAGTTCCTGGGGTTTGATGGAAGCTGAGGCAGGAGGATGGAGCAAGCTACCTCCTTGTAGATTGGAAGGGGGAATTAGGGTCATACTCACACTTGATCAAGGTGGCCTGGACAAGGACAGGTGACCAAATGCCAGGAGTTGTTTTAATAGTATCTTTAGTGTCTGAGGGTGCTAACGGAGGAGCAGAGGGATGAAGATTTTATAATTGTTTTTTGGTTGTTGGAGTGTTGTTTCAGTGACAGCAACTCCTTACTTGGACTAAATCAGGAAGGGGCTCATCTTTATGACACATCTAGAAGGATGCTGAGGGAGGAATCAATAGGTTCACAAGAAATGGAAACTCAACGGTTATTCTGTGGCTTTCCCAGCTAGGTAGAAGACAGGAGCAACAATAGCTTGAATTTCTTCATTTTGATCTGTGAAGAGACTCCAAGATACTCCCAAATCATACTCATGTCCTCCCTTCCCACATGGCCTTGTCACAGTCACCCGAAGTGCTTCTTACGTCTGTGGTCCCCCTAATGCTGTCCCAAGATCCCGTCCATCCACACAGTGCGGCTGCAAAATGCCCCTGCCTCTCCCTTCTGCACAGTCTAGGTTTCCAATCTGATCATCCCTTAGACTCTGCCTGCATCTGTGTGCCCTAGTGCATGGTTTAAATGTGCACAGAATTTACATACAATTAATGCTGCTTTCATTTTTTAAAGTGAAAATGACAATGATATGATTATGCTGGAAAGGAAAGTGTGTATGTGTGTTGGGGAGCTGGAGGGGTATGCTAAATCATCCTCCATAGTAGAAAGCCAATAGGTAATCTCTAACTTGAGAGAGTCAAGAAAGCATACTATAAGCATGCTGTTTACAAAAATGCAGTAAAATATGAAAAATAGTTGAAAAGATAAAAAGGAGTTGCTTCTGGGAGCAAGAATTGAGAATGGGGAGAGGTGGACCTTTAAACATAGTAGTATTATACTATTTGTTTTTTAAATCAGTGTGATTCCAATTTTGTGTGACTATACACACACATATATATACACAAGTGTATATAAATATATGTATATATCTATGTATATACACACATTATATATAACAATATATATCATATAAATATTACATTGTTTACCTACATCTATGCACATTACTATAGAAGAAAGCATATAAAAGTAAACTATGCTCTTTCTTGGGAGGGGAAGATTAGGATTTATAGATAAGTTTTAGCCTTAGTTTTGGCTGTCATCTCTATTTTCTGAACTAACTGTAAGGAAGATACATTGGTTTATCATCATAATTCTTTTAAGAGGGAGAGAAAGAAAAGACAGGAAAAGACACCTTTTGGGGATGTAAGAGATCTGGGTTCATCCCCAGCTGCACCACTAATTCCCTGTGATCTTAAGCAAATGACCACCTCCTTGGGCCCCTGTTGATGCAGCTATAAAAGCATAATTGAACTGAACTCTGAATGATAGCAATGCTCAGAGCTACCATTATCTAGGACTTATTATGTTGGCGACCCTGGGCTAAATGCTTTCTTTACACCAGTGGGTCTCAGACTTCTTTGGGCTTGAGAATCACCTGGAGGGCTCTTTGGAACCCAGGTCACTGGGCCCACCCTCAGGATTTCTGACTCAGTGGTCCTGGGCTGAGGCATGATAATCTGCATTTCTGACAAGCTGCCAGATGATGTTGATCCTTCTAATCTGGAGACAACGCTTTGAAGACCATTGACTTATATTAATTCATTTAAGATTTACAAAGACTCTGTATGATATTATATCCCCAGTTGTTTAGAAGGGGACACAGATGTTGGAGAGGTCAAATAGATAAGGTCAGAGCTATGATTTGAACCCAAGACTATTTAAACCTGAGTTCTTCCTCTGACCATGGAATATACAGCTTTCAGATTCCTATGTTTGTAGCTTACAAATGACAAAACCCTGAAGAGTGTCACCTAGAGTGAAGTGAGTGAGAAAGAGAAAAACGAATATTGTATATTAACACATATAGGTGGAATCTAGAAAAATGGTACAGATGATCTTATTTGTGAAGCAGAAATAGAGACACAGATGTAGAGATCAAATGTATGGATATCAAGGGAGAAACAAGGTGGATGGGATGAATCGCGAGATTGGGATTGAAATCTATACACTACCATGTGTGAAATAGATAATGAATGAGAATCTACTTTATAGCTCGGGGAACTCTACTCGGTGCTCTGTGGTGAGCTAAATGGGAAGGAAATCCAAAAAAAGAGGAGGATGTATACATACGCCTGATTTACTTTGCTGTACAGCAGAAACTGACACAGCAGTGTAAAGCAACTATATTCCAATTAAAAAACAAATGACAAAACCCACACATCCAAAGCTCTCCAGAAAGTCCCAAGGTGATCCTGAGTATGTGCAGCTACTGCTGGTGGTGGATGAATGGGTGCTGAACCCAAGAGCACCCAAGGGAGGAGGAGGGACCGTGGGATGACTGGGCCTGAGCAGGCTAGCAAAGGGATTAGGATCTCATTAAGGCATCCGCTCACAACTGACTTGAACTTTCTTTTCCCTTATCCTACCATTTATTTGGCATTTTCTGGGTCCTTAATCCACAGTCATCTGGGTGGTTAAAAAAAAGTGGAAATGAGCTTTCTTCAGTGTTGACATTTCTTTCAAATTCATGACGATTGTGGTGTCCCCAGGAATGGTTATTTTCGTCCCTTTCTCCCTAGCGTGAATTCTCAAGTAAGTAGCAAATGATTTCAAATGCATGCCGACCACAGTGGACAGCTGCCAGCAGAGAAGTGAAAATAAACTGGTGACAGGAAGTGTCACAGTTCACAGAAAGGGCAGGGAGGATATACTGGAGCAAGCCTATGACACTTCTGGGTCCACATGCTGAAAGGCTTACCCAGACCGGCTGCATAGCCACAAATCTCCTAGTCATTCATTAAGTAAGGGAAGCGCTCCCAGAAGCTTTGCTCTCCTCTCCTAACACCCTTTGTCTTTTAATTTCCAAACTCCGGGTTCATTCCTATGTCAAGCAAGCCTGGTGTCTCTCTAAACAAGTCCTTCATTCGTGATGGGACACATTGCAGCAAACTAACGCTTTCTAAATGTTTTAACAGGCTGAGGAGGTTTCCAAGCTTTAGGATCACAAGATGGATATATGATCAGTGTGAACTTACAAAATAGCATCAGAAACAGCATGAGGGATGGTGGAAACAAAAGGAAATCATGTGGTACTTTGCCCAGCAAAGGGATGACAAGGCAAGAAGGAAAGCTACAGGGATGAAAAATTACACTAAAAGTTAGTCACAAGATAAAATAACAGAGTTGAGGTCAAATATATCAATCAATGTAAAGAAGCTTAATTTGCCTGTTTAAAGAAAAAAGTCTTCCGATTTGACTAACAAAGCAAAATCCCACATTCTGCTCTACACAAGAGACACACTTAAAACAAGAGATCCCCAAAAGTTAAAAATAAAAGGATAGTTAGAAATATTAAGACAAATGCAAAATAAAACCTAAAATTAGAGTTGTAATCTTGACATCTAAGAAGATGAAATTTGAACCAAAGAGCATCACAGGAGATAAGGAAGGAGACTATAAGATGCTAAAGGCAATTCACAGTAAAGATATATCAGTTGTTTATATTTATGCACTTAACAATTGGAGATGCAGGAGAAACACAGAAACCCACCAGTAATAGGTGATTTAACTACATCTCTCTTACCCAACACAAATCAAGTAAACAGTAAGGATAAAAAGGAGATTGAAACATATAATAAGGCAGGTCTTATAAATCTATGTAGAAATCAGAACCTCATTAGTAGAGAAAATACCATCTTCTGTGTGACCATACCTTGAGATACAAAGAACACCACCATAAACTCCAAAGAGCAGAAAGAGTACTCTCTGATCACAATGCAGAGTTGCTATTTAGTTGCTAAATTGTATCCGACTCTTTGAGACCTCATGGACTGTAGCCTGCCAGGCTCCTCTGTCCATGGGATTTCCCAGGCAAGAATATTGCAGTGGGTTGCCGTTTCCTTCTCTAGGCGATTTTCCTGATCCAGGGATCAAACCCAGGGCTCCTGCATTGCAGGCAGATTCTTTACCACTGTGCCACCAGGGAAACCGCATTATTAACAAATAAAAAACCAGAAAGCCACACCATCTGAAAATTAAAACAAAAAGCATGTTAATAAGTAGCTGTTGTTCAGAGGTAGAAGTGCACAATGCTATCACAGAATTTCTTGAAAATAACAATAATGGAAACAAATAAGTCTATGGTATTCAACTAAAACAGTTAATAGAGGTAAAAGTTTAGCATTAAAAATGTGTATCAACGTAATGAAAAAAAAATGGATCAAGCACCCACTCAGAAAACTAGAAAAGAATAAGTAAAAAGAATCCAGAAAAATTGAATTAATGAAGACGAGAACAGAAATTAATGAATTAGAAAATGGGAAAAAAATTATCAGAGCTGAAGCAGTTAATAAAATATACAAACTACCAGCTAAACTAATTAAGAAAATAAATGGTAGAAAGCATAGACACACTATATAAGAAGTAGTAGCAGTGGGTGGGTAGGGAAAATCATCAAAACAGAGGAATCTAAAATAATGTAAGAGATTTTTTTCACTCTATGAAAAATTATTTGAAAACCTAGATGAAATGGATAATTTTCTTTAAAAAATTGCAGGTTACTTAATCCCAGAGGAGACAGTCTTAACAGACCAATTACCACAGAATAGAAAAAATGATGAAAAAACTTCCCTATAAAAAACATTAGGTCCAAATGGCTTCACAGGGGATTCCACCAAACCTTACAAAAAGGAAAAAGAAAACTTTAGATACTTTAAGCATTATAAGAATAATAACTGCAGTGGACTGAAACATGGGAAATATGTTCAGTTCTGTGAGTTTATAATATATATGCCAATGATACTAACAAGAACAACAAAACCTACTTGTCACCTTTGGTGATTAGAGTCTTTATTTCAAAGGCTGTA
Source organism: Oryx dammah (assembly GCF_014754425.2). NCBI lineage: Eukaryota > Metazoa > Chordata > Mammalia > Artiodactyla > Bovidae > Oryx > Oryx dammah. Next base: position 14,014,080 of record NW_024070198.1, read on the forward strand.
AAAGGAAGAATCGGTTATCTTTCTTTTCCTATGTAGAGTGTATATCATGATGAAGGTTTCTCTTTATAGAAACGTTTTCAGTTAAAAAATGAAAACTACTGGTAGGTTTAGAATATCACCATTTTGTAACCTCTAACAAAATATGTGGATCTAGATTACGATTATTACAGGCTGCTCACTTCTTAAAGGGACAGATCAAGAGACATTACATGTTTTTCGATGGAAGGCCACTGCCTCACCCATAATGTATTCTTGGCACAAAATCAAACCTGAATCTGACCAAACCTATAGAATTACGAATTTACAAGAAACACACAGTCCTGAGGAGCTTGTATAGTAAAACCTAATACAATCAGCAAAACCCAAACTGTGTAACTTCTACAGGACAAATTTTTCCTAAACAAAAAAACTGCAAAAGGGAAGAAGAGATGGTGGGAGAATCTGTCCATTAAAAGAAATGGAAGCATCATTAGCCAATCCAATGATGCAGTTTGGATCCTGAGTCAAACAAATGATGTAAAATTTAAAGGACAATTGGGGGAAGTTTGGATACTGAATCATAATATGATGATATAAAACATTTATTGTTAGTTTGTTAAGGTGCAATAATGGTATTATAATTTAATTTTTTTTTACTTTATATTGGAAGTTGATTTACAATGTTATATTAGTTTCAGGTGTACAGTAAAGTGATTTAGTTATACGTATACATGTATCTATTCTTTTTCAGTTTCTTTTCCCACACAGGTTATTACAAAGAGTATTAAGTAGACTTTCCTGTGCTATAGAGTAGGTCCTTGTTTATTTCTATTTTATACATAATAGTGTGTATATGTTAATCCCAACCTCCTAATTTACCCCTCTTCCCACCTCTTCCCTTTAGTAACCATAAATTTGTTTTCTAAGTCTGTGAGATTGTTTGTGAGTAAACTCATTTGTATCATTTTTTTTTAGATTCCACATATAAGTGGTATCATATGATAGTCTCTAATTTCACTTAGTATGGTAATCTGTTTGTCCATCCAAGTTGCTGCAAATGGCATTATTTCATTCTTTAAAAAAATTTATTAGAGGATAATTTTTATGATATTGTGCTGGTTTCTGTCATGCATCAACATGAATCGGCCACAGGTACACACGTATGTCCCCTCCCTCTTGAACCTGCCTCCCATCTCCCACCCACCCCACCCCTCTAGGCTGTTGCAGAGCACTGGTTGAGTTCCCTGTGTCTCACGGCAAATTCTCACTGGCCCTCTGTTTTACATGTGGTAATGTATATGTTTCCATGCTCCTCTCTCCATTTGTCTCCCCCTCTCCTTTCCCTCTTTGAGTCCACAAGTCAATTCTCTATATCTGCATCTCCATTGCTGCCCTGCAAATACGTGCATCAGTACCATCTTTTTAGGTTCCATGTATATATATATGTATATAATATATATATTAATATATGGTATTTATTTTTCTGACTTCTCTCTGCTCAATAGGCTCTAGGTATATCCACCTCATTAGCACTGACTCAAATGTTCCTTTTTGTGGCTGAGTAATATTCTACTGCATATATGTACCGCAACTTCTTTATCCATTCATCTGTCAACGGGCATTAGGGTGCTTCCATGTCTTGGCTATTATAAATAGTGCTGCAATGAGCATTGGGGTGCATGTATATTTTCAGAGCATGTTTTTCTCCAGATATGCCCAGGAATGGGATTGCTAAATCATATGGTAGCTCTATTTTCAGTTTTTAAAGACACCTCCATACTATTCTCCATAGTGGCTGTACCAATTTACATTCCCACCAACAGAGTAAGAGAGTTCCCTTTTCTCCACACCCTCTCTAGCATTTATTGTTTATAGACTTTTTTTGTTTTTTAAACTTTTTATTTTATATTTATATAGTTGATGAACAATTTTGTGGTAGTTGCAGATGCACAGCAAAGTGATATTTGTAGACTTTTTTGATGGTGACTATTCTGACTGGTGTGAGTTGACACCTCTTTATAGTTTTGATTTGGATTTGCTAATAATTAGCAGTGTAGAACATTTTTTTGTATGCTTTTTGACCATCTCTATGTCTTCTTTGGAGAAATGTCTATTTAGATCTTCTGCCCATTTTCTGGTTGATTTTTTTTTATCTTGAGCTACATGAGCTGTTTGTATGTTTTGAAAATAAATTGCATCATTTGCAAATATTTTTTCCCATTCTGTGGGTTGTCTTTTCACTTTGTTTATGGTTTCCTTTGCTGGGCAAAGAAATAGAGGAATACAACAGAATGGGAAAGACTAGAGATCTCTTCAAGAAAATTAGAGATACCAAGGGAACATTTCATGCAAAGATGGGCTTGATAAAGGACAGAAATGGTCTGGACCTAACAGAAGCAGAAGATATTAAGAAGAGGTGGCAAGAATACATGGAAGAACTGTACAAAAAAGATCTTCACGACCCAGATAATCATGATGATGAAATCACTAATCTAGAGCCAGACATCTTGGAATGTGAAGTCAAGTGGGCCTTAGAAAGCATCACTACGAACAAAGCTAGTGGAGGTGATGGAATTCCAGTTGAGCTGAAAGATGATGCTGTGAAAGTGCCGCACTCAATATGCCAGCAAGTTTGGAAAACTCAACAGTGGCCACAGGACTGGAAAAGGTCAGTTTTCATTTCAATCCCAAAGAAAGGCAATGCAAAATAGTGCTCAAACTACCGCACAATTGCACTCATCTCACTTGCTAGTAAAGTAATGCCCCAAATTCTCCAAGCCAGACTTCAGCAATACGTGAACCGTGAACTCCCTGATGTTCAAGCTGGTTTCAGAAAAGGCAGAGGAACCAGAGATCAAATTGCCAACATCCGCTGGATCATGGAAAAAGCAAGAAAGGTCCAGAAAAACATCTATTTCTGCTTTATTGACTATGCCAAAGCCTTTGACTGTGTGGATCCACAATAAGCTGTGGAAAATTCTGAAAGAGATGGGCATACCAGACCACCTAACCTGCCTCTTGAGAAATCTGTATGCAGGTCAGGAAGCAATAGTTAGAACTGGACATGGAACAACAGACTGGCTCCAAATAGGAAAAGGAGTACGTCAAGGCTGTATATTGTCACCCTGCTTATTTAACTTACATGCAGAGTACATCATGAGAAACGCTGGACTGGAAGAAACACAAGCTGAAATCAAGATTGCCAGGAGAAATATCAATAACCTCAGCTATGCAGATGACACCACCCTTATGGCAGAAAGTAAAGAGGAACTAAAAAGCCTCTTGATGAAAGTGAAAGAGGAGAGTGAAAAAGTTGGCTTCAAGCTCAACATTCAGAAAACGAAGATCATGGCATCTGGTCCCATCACTTCATGGGAAATAGATGGGGAAACAGTGGAAACAGTGTCAGACTTTATTTTGGGGGGTTCCAAAATCACTGCAGATGGTGACTGCAGCCATGAAATTAAAAGATGCTTACTCCTTGGAAGAAAAGTTATGACCAACCTAGATAGTATATTCAAAAGCAGAGACATTTCTTTGCTGACTAAGGTCCATCTAGTCAAGGCTATGGTTTTTCCTGTGGTCATGTATGGATATGAGAGTTGGACTGTGAAGAAAGCTGAGCGCTGAAGAATTGATGCGTTTGAACTGTGGTGTTGGAGAAGACTCTTGAGAATCCCTTGGACTGCAAGGAGAACCAATCAGTCCATTCTGAAGGAGATCAACCCTGGGATTTCTTTGGAAGGAATGATGCTAAAGCTGAAGCTCCAGTACTTTGGACACCTCATGCGAGGAGTCGACTCATTGGAAAAGACTCTGATGCTGGGAGGGATTGGGGGCAGGAGGAGAAGGGGATGACCGAGGATGAGATGGCTGGATGGCATCACGGACTTGATGGACGTGAGTCTGAGTGAACTCCGGGAGATGGTGATGGACAGGGAGGCCTGGCATGCTGCAATTCATGGGGTCTCAAAGAGTCGGACACGACTGAGTGACTGAACTGAACTGAACTGATGGTGTTAGAGAATGTTCTAACTTCATTTTTTTAAGTGCGGTTCTACAGTTTTCCCAGCACCACTTACTGAAGAGACTTTTTTCTACATCGTAGCTTTCTATCCTGTTCCATTGATCTATAAGTCTGTCTTTGTGCCAATATCATACTGTTTCGATGACTGTTGCTTTGTAATATAATCTGAAACCATGGAGTGAGTGTGTTTGCTCCAGCTCTGTTTTTCTTTCTTAAGATTGCTTTGGCTATTTGGGGCCTTTTGTATTTTCATACAAATTTTGTGATTTTTGTTCTACTTCTATGAAAAATGCCATTGGTAATTTGATAGAGATTACATGGAATCTGTAGAGTACTTTGGGTAGTTTAGTAATTTTGACAATATTGATTCTGCCAATCCAAGAACATGGTATATTTTCCATTTGTTTGTCTCACCTTTGATTTTTTTTCATCAGTGTCTTTTAGTTTTTACAGTACAGGTCTTTTGTCTTCTTGGGTAGATTTACTCCTGGGTACTTTATTCTTTTTGAAGTGATTGTAAATGAGATTGTTTCCCTAATTTCTTTCTTTCCTTTCACTGTTAGTATATAGAAATGCAACAGATTCTGTGTATTAATTTTGTGTCCTTCAACTTTATGAAATTCATTGACAAGCTCAAGTCAATCAGTCAGTCAGTCAGTTCAGTCACTCAGTTTTGTGTGACTCTTTGCAACTCCATGGACTGCAGCGCACACCAGGCTTCCCTGTCTATCACCAACTCCCGGAGCTTGCCAAAAAGACATTGCTGCGATTTATGTCAAGAGTGCTCTGACAACTTGAGATTTTCTATGTATAGTATCATATTATCTGCAAATAGTAACAGTTTTTCTTCTTCTTTCCCTATTTGGATTGCATTTATTTCTTTTTCTTCTCTGATAGCCATGCTTCAGACTTTCAAAACTGTAAGTAAAACTGTAAGTAACTGTTAGTAAAATTGGTGAGTAAATTACCTTTTTCCTGATCTTAGAGGAAATGCTTTTAGCTTTCCACTGTTGAGTATGATATTAGCTGTGGGTTTGTCATATATGGCCTTTATTATGTTTAAGTATGCGCCTTCTGTGTCCAATTTCTGGAGAGTATTATAGCCTTTTTTTAAAAAAAATAGAGAATCATATATTTCAGAGATACATTCTGATATATTTAAAGATGAAATTATATGATGTCTAGAATTTACTCCAAGAGATTGGAGGTAGGAAGAAAGAAAGTTCAATGAGGCTATAAACTTAAGAAGATTGCCAGGAGTTAGTATTGAAGAAAAACTGAGTGATGGGACATAGAGGTTCACTACTATTTTTTTTTCACTTTTGTATATGCAGTATTTGAAATTTTCCAAAGTAAAAAGGTTTGTTGTTGTTTTTAATTAGTTACCATTCTGGGTGATTGTTATTTTCCCCTTATACTTTTATGTCTTTTCCATGTTTTTCACAGTGATGGTGATTTATTTTATTTTTACATTAACTAATTTTTAATTTTTGGTTGTGCTGGGTCTTTGTTGCTGTGCATGGGATTTCTCTAGTTGAGGTGACTGGGGGCTTCTCTTGTTGTGGAGCACAGACTCTAGACACACAAGCTTCAGTAGTTCCATCTTGGGGCCTCAGTAGCTGTGGCGCATGGACTTAGTTGCTCTGCGGCACATGGAATCTTCCTGGGCCAGGGACCCGTGAATCCGGGTCCACTTCCTTGAACTCGTGTCTTCTACCTGCATTGGCAGATAGATTCTTATCTACTGTACTGGCAGGGAAGTCCTGGTAATTTGCTTTGAGTGATGGGAAGAATACTTTGTGACAAGAAATAAAACAAAAAATTTAATCACTCCCTAATTTCTTAGCTCACTCTGCAAAGTTTGATAACACCTCCAGTTTGTTCTCTGTGATTGTACTTGTTTCAGATAGGTTCATTGGTATCATATTTTAGATTTCACATATACAGTTCAGTTTAGTCATTCAGGCATGTCCAACTGTTTGTGACCCCATGGATTGCAGCACACCAGGCAACCCTATCCATCACCAACACCTGGAGCTTGCTCAAACTCATGTCCATCGAGTTGGTGATGCCATCCAACCATCCCATCCTCTGACATCTCCTTCTCCTCCTGCCTTCAATCTTTCCCAGCATCAGGATCTTTTCTAATGAATCAGCTCTTCTCATCAGGTGGCCGAAGTATTGGAGTTTCAGCATCAGTCCTTCCAATGAATGTTCAGGACTGATTTCCTTTAGGATGGACTGGTTGAATCTCCTTGCATTTTGAGGGACTCTCAAGAGTCTTCTCCAACACCACAGTTCAAAAGCATCAATTCTTTGGCACTCAGCTTTCTTTATGGTCCAACTCTCATGTCCATATGTGACTACTGGAAAAACCATAGCTTTGACTAGATGGACCTTTGTTGGCAAAGTAATGTCTCTGCTTTTTAAAATGCTGTCTAGGTTGGTCATAGCTTTTCTTCCAAGGAGCAAGCGTCTTTTGATTTCATGGTTGTAGTTACGAGCTGCAGTGATTTTGGAGCCCAAGAAAATAAAGTCTGTCCCTGTTTCCATTGTTTCCCCGTCTATTTCCCATGAAGTGATGGGACTGGATGCCATAATCTTAGTTTTCTGAATGTTGAATTTTAAGCCAACTTTTTACTCTTCTTTCTCACTTTCATTAAGAGGCTCTTTAGTGCTTCTTCACTTTCTGCCAAAGGCTTTAGGGTAGTCAATAAAGTAGAAGTAGATATTTTTCTGGAATTCCTTTGCTTTTTCTATGGTCCTACCGATATGGGCAATTTGATCTCTGGTTCTTCTACCTTTTCTAAATCCAGCTTGAACATCTGGAAATTCTCAGTTCACGAGAACGGTATGAAAAGGCAAAAAGATATGACACTGAAAGATGAACTCCCCAGGTCGGTAGGTGCCCAATATGCTGCTGGAGAAGAGTGAAGAAATAGCTCCAAAAACAATGAAGAGGCTGAGCCAAAGCAAAAACAATGCCCAGCTGTGGATGTGACTGGTGATGGAAGTAAAGTTTGATGCTATAAAGAACAATATTGCATAGGAACTTGGAATGTTAGGCCCATGAATCAAGGTAAATTGGAAGTGGTCAAACAGGAGATAACAAGAGTGAACATCAACATTTTAAGGATCAGTGAACTAAAATGGACCAAAATGGGCAAATTTAGTTCAGATTACCATTATATCTACTACTGTGGGCAAGAATCCCTACCATGGAGTTTCCCTACTATGTAGGCAAGAATCCCTACTATGAGAAAAATCCCTCATAGTCAACCAAAGAGTCCAAAATGCAGTACTTGGGTGCAGTCTCAAAAATGACAGAATGATCTCTGTTTCCAAGGCAAACCATTTAGTATTAGAGTAATCCAAGTCTATGCCCCAACCACTAATGGCAAGAGGCTGAAGTTAGTTCTGTGATGATCTACAAGACCTAGAACTAATACCAAAAAAAATGTCCTTTTCATCATAGGGGACTGGAATGCAAAAGTAGGAAGTCAAGAGATACTTGGAGTACAAAATGAAGTAGGGCAAAGGCTAACAGAGTTTTGCAAAGAGAACACACTGGTCATGGCACACACCCTCTTGGAACAACAAAAGCGACAACTCTACACATGGGCATTACCAGATGGTCAATGCCAAAATCCGATTGATTATATTTTTTGCAGCTGAATATGGAGAAGCTCTATACAGTCAGCAAAAACAAGACCTGGAACTGACTGTGGCTCAGACCTCAGATCCTTATTGCAAAAGGCAGACTTAAATTGAAGAAAGAAGGGAAAACACTAGCCCATTCAGGTATGACCTAAATCAAATCCCTTATGATTATACAGTAGAAGTGACAAATAGATTCAAGGGGATAGATCTGATAGAGTGGCTGAAGAACTATGGGTGGAGGTTCGTGACATTGCACAAGAGGCGGTGATCATAGATTCCACATATAAGTGACATCATATGACCAACCTAGATAGCATATTCAAAAGCAAAGACATGACTTTGCCGGCTAAGGTCCGTCTCGTCAAGGCTGTGGTTTTTCCAGTAGTCACGGATGGATGTGAGAGTTGGACTGTGAAGAAAGCTGAGCACCAAAGAATTGATGCTTTTGAACTGTGGTGTCGGAGAAGACTTTTGAGAGTCCCTTGGACTGCAAGGAGATCCAACCAGTCCATTCTAAAGGAGATCGGCCCTGGGTGTTCTTTGGAAGGAATGATGCTAAAGCTGAAACTCCAGTACTTGGGCTACCTCATGTGAAGAGTTGACTCATTGGAAAAGACTCTGATGCTGGGAGGGATTGGGGGCAGGAGGAGAAGGAGACGACAGAGGATGAGATGGCTGGATGGCATCACTGACTTGATGGACGTGAGTCTGAGTGAACTCCGGGAGTTGGTGATGGACAGGGAGGCCTGGCGTGCTGCGTTTCATGGGGTCGCAAAGAGTTGGACACGACTGAGCGACTGAACTGAACTGATTGTATTTGTCTTTCTGATTATTTCGTGTACTAAGTTATTAAATCTCTAGTTGCGTCCATGTTGCTGCAAATAGCATTATTTTGCTCTCTTTAATGGCTGAGTAGGATTTTATTGTATATATGTGCGCCTTCTTTATCCATTCATCTGTTGATGGGCATTTGGGTTGTTTCCATGCCTTGGCTATTGTGAATACTGCTGCTGGAAACATAGGAGTGACATATATCTGTTTGAGTTAGTTTTGTCTGGATATATGCCCAGGAATGAGGTTGCTGGATCATATGGTAATTCTACTCTTAGTTTTCTGAGGCGCGTCCGTACTGTTCCTCATAGTGACTGCACCAATCTACATTCCCACGAACCGTGTAGGAGGATTCCCTACTCTCCACATCCAGCATTTGCTATTTATAGATTTTATAATGATGGCCATTCTGACCAGTGTGAAGTCAGAATTGTTAAATTATTTATTCTATAATATATTTTTTCCTCTTAGAAATGAGAAAATGGAACCCCAAATACTTTAACTTACTCAAGATAATATAGCTGGTAAGAGATAGAGCCAGGATTGGAACTCAGGCTGAATGACTCCAGATCTTACTGCTCAAATCACAGGCATCCTCGCCTCCTGATTTCAGTAATTGCTTGGTGAAACGTCGACATCCTTCTCCCTTCTTCCATAGGAGCAATCATACGTGTGCTTGAACGTTGCAACACTGTCCCTAAAGAGTCTGGCTCTGTTTGCAGGATTGTGGGTGACCTTGGCAGCAAGTCTCTTCATTCTCTGAGCTTCAGTTTTATCACCTGCAAAATGAAGAGGTTAGACTGTTTGGTGCTAGCTTGTTGCTTACCAGCTGGGTACCTTGAAGAAGCGTCATAGCCTCTCTGAGCTAGATTCCCGTCTCTGAAAAGGGCATAGTTATTTCTGCCTTGCAGGGTGGTTGAGAAGAATATGAGAGACCATGTGTGAACAGTGTGGGGCGCCGTGCCTGGCGTGATAGTGATAAGCGATGATGGCCATTGTCTCTTCCCAAGAGTCCCTGAGTCTGGAGGGGTTTGGAAGAGGACTCACTTGCCAAGGGAGATCCTACAGGGCCTTGCAAGGGCATTCTGATGACACGGTGGTGAGGATGCCACACTAGCATAGGCAGGGGATAAAGAGAACTTTGAGCTAAAAGGGAGCCTAACAACTATTTGAGCTGCTGTTTATTAACCCACCGCTATTCTCTAGATGCTTTATAGATACTTCACACAACCTTGACTCAGTCTAGTAGGGCTGACATTAATGGCATCCCCATGGCCAGTAGTGAGTGGAGGTACAAGAATTAAAAACTCTGCTCTTTCTCCTTTATCATTTTGCTCTGATTATGCCTAATTAGATCTTTTTTTGATTAAAAAATCAATTTTTAAATTACCAATTAAATAGATTTTTTTCAGGTATACAATGAACACATGTGCAATATAGCAAATACAAGAAAAATCCAGAAAAATAGACAATCCACTAGCAAATCTACTATCCAGCATATAGACACAGCTGTGACTTAACATTTTTTTCTAGATCTTTTTTCTTTTTAAAATTTCTTTGGTGGTGTTGGGTCTTAGTGTAGCATGTGGGCTGTTTTGTTGCTGTGTGAGAACATCTCTCTAGTTGTGGTGCACAGGCTCCAGAGTGCATGGGCTTGGTTTCCCTGCAGCATGAGGGATCTTAGTTCCCTGACCAGAGGTCGAACTTGAGTCCCCTGCATTGGAAGGCAGATTCTTAACCACTGGACCACCAGGAAAGTCCGTAGATCTTTTTTTCTTTGTATGTTTTTCTTATATTACTGAGATCAGGGGATGGTAATAGGTTTTTAACATCATTGAAAGAATGAAATGACCTCAGATGATAAGGACCTTAGATTAGAAAGTACTAAAGTTACTTTATTGCAGGAGGTCTCAATTGTGGGTCAGTTTGCCTCCAAAGGAACATTTGGCAATGTCTGGTGCTATGGTATGGGTGTTTGTGTTCCCCCTAAATTCATATGTTGAAATCTCAATACCCAGTTTGATGGTGTTAGAAAGTAGGACCTTTGGGAGGTGCTTTGGTCCTAAGGGTGGAGCCCCCATGAATGGCATTAGGCCCCAGAGAGCTTACTAGTGCCTTCCACCATGTGAGGATATGAGATAAAGCTTACTAGTGCCTTCCACCATGTGAGGATTCTGGCTATGAACCAGAAAGAGAGCCACTATCAGAACAAAACCATTGCTGGCACCTTGATCTCGGACTTTCCAGTCAGCAGAACTCTGAGAAGTAAATTTCTGTTGCTTACAAGGTACCTCATCTGTGATAGTTTATAACAGCAGCCTGAACAGACTAGGCCTCCAGAGACTGGTTGTCACAACTGGGGAAGGAAGGCCACTGTTACCTAGTGGGTAGAGACCAGGGATGCTGCTGAACATTCCACAGTGCAGAGGGCAGTCAGTCCCCACAACACAGATTATCCTGCTCGAATGTCAGTAGTGCCTAGATGGGGAACCCTCGTCTGTCTGATGCCTCCAAACTCAGTGGGTTTGTTGGTGTTGGAAACAAGCAGCTGCATCCTGCTCGTCTCCATGGCAACACACCAAAGCACAGGGGGTCCAGCCTGATTAAGTGGTCGGGGAAGGCTGGTAGCTTTGGCTGCATTTCTGAGGGGCTGGGCTCTAGGTCCCTGGGGTTGGATTTCAGCACCTCCCTCTAAAACATGGTTTCCCATCCCGGCAGCATTGCCACCACTTTCACAGCCACTCTGTCAGGGGTCTGTAGTGAAGCCAGAGGACTGGGAGTGAAGCTGGAGTACCATTCCCACTAATTATGAGACCCTGGGATTTGGTGGGTCAGAGGTCAGAGACAGGTGGAAATTAAGAGGAGGACATCAAGACCCCAGCCGGGAGGGGTGTCCTGAGTCTACCCACGCGGCCAGCAGGGCCGTCTTTTGTTTCCCTCTATCCTGAGGGAGTTGGGTCAGGAACACACTGCTGGTGGAGACTGGGTGGGAGAACAGGCAGAGCCTTTGCCCTCGTGTGAGTTTTCGGGCCTGCCGTAATAATGCACCACAAATGGAGTGGCTTAGACTTCCCTGATGGCTCAGTGGGTTAAGAATCTGCCTGCAATGCAGGAGACACAGGTTTGATCTCTGAGTCGGGAGGATCTTCTGGAGAAGGGATTGGCTACCCACTCCAGTATTCTTACTTGAAAAATTCCATGGACAGAGGAGCCTGGCGGGCTACAGTCCACAGGGTTGCAAAGAGTTGGACATGACTGATGACTAAGCAAGCAAGCAAGACAACAGAAGCTTCCTGTCTCACATTCTGGAAGCTAGAAGTCTGAAATCAAGGTGTCAGCAGGCCACGCTCCCACTGAAGATGCTAAGAAAAGATCTGTTCCAAGCCTCTCTCCTGGCTTTTGCTCATTCCTTGGCTTTTGGCAGCATTACCCCAGTCTTCGAATGCCATCCTCTCTGTGTGTCATCCTGTCTCCAAGTTTCCCCCTTGTATAAGAACATCAGTTGTATTAGATTGGAGACCCACCCCACTCCAGTATGGCCTCATCTTAACTGTTGCCACCTGCAATAATCCTATTTCCAAATAAGTTCATATTCTGAGGTAGTGGGGATTAGGACTTCAACCTATAGATTTAGCGGGGACCCAATGCAACCTGTAGCAGAGCTTATGTTTGGGATGTGGCTTTGGTGTTGCTAGCCAAGCAGGAGGATCTGAATCACATTGCTTGGATGCTCACAGGTGCTTATTGACAGTGAAGTCCTTCCTGTGTAGATGTCCATCTCCTGAGGGTCCCCTGCCCTGTTCTGAACCCGAAAGAGGTAGGGATGAGAGGGTAGCCACTCAGAAGTCCTGCTTGACCCAGTGGCACTTAGGCAGGAGGATTTATATGTCTGGCCCATGATGGTGGGGATTGTAGCCCATGGCCAAGAATCATGTGATCTAAACCAAAATGGAGAAAGAGAAAAAAAAGGAAGAAGGGAGATTGGAGACTGGGAATAGGGTGAGATGTAGACACAAAGGGACAACTGTGCCCTGAAACGCTCTGAAGTAGGAGGCGTGTGGGCTGGAGCAGATTTTTTTGGCATACATACTGGTCAAACTGATGGGGGTTTCCCAACATGGATCCTGTGGAATACTGGTTCTGTGGGATTTTAAATAGATACTACGCGAAGGAAGGGTTCCATGGCAAAATAAGTTTGGAGAACAATACTAAACTGAATTTTGTTTCCAACATCAAGATTTTGGAAACTTCAATATACTAATTTGGACTGTACCTCTTCCAGAAAAATGAACAGTAATGAGCATTCACAACTTCATTGGGTCACAGAAACCTTATTCCCAGGAGCATCTTGCAGGATGCGTTTTGAGAAATATTGAACTAGGAAATGGACAAGCCCATAGTAAAGAAATCCACATACTTGATAGATGTAATAAGTAATCATCTTGAAAATTTTCTGATTTATTGTATTACATAGTCCTCCCTTTTTAGAGCTTCCTCTGTTGCCAGTATATTGGATTTTCTTGGTTTGTGAAACATTTCTTGATGTTTATACCTTTTGGGGGGAATGACTGATAAAATCCTCAACATTGATCACACAACTGTCAGCAAAATTATTTTACATGATGCCACAGGCCTAGCCCCAACTTTCAAATATATCCAGCTTTTTCCACCTCTAGTCGGCCACTCCCCCTAGCCCCTGCAACACACATGGCCCTTTACAAAGTGTCTGTGGGTTCCCCATGGTCTGCTCAAGCCAACATGGAATAGAAAGTCATCAGAATATGACCCTTGAAAGGTCTACTGGCTTCCTGAGATGAGACAGAGCATACCAAACAGAGTTAGGGCCCAAAGTTCATTTTCTTTTCATATTTTATCCCAAGTGCATCATTTGTTTGGACTCCCCACCAAACAAACCTGGAGCCAGTTTCTTTGGCAGGTGATCCCAGCAATCCCAAATGAAGAAGTGGGAAAAGTGAGACAGAGAAATGAGAAAAGCCAGAAGTCAGTACATTAAGGAGGGGGTTCTTGTTGCAGGGAATGGAGACTCGGTCGAGCTGGGGAACCTTTGGGAGACCGTGACACATCTTGGAATGTGTCCCCTGAGGGTGGAGTGACTGGAGCATTCGCCTACCCACTCACCCTCTCTCCCTCCATTGGTTCAGAGTTGGCAACTGGACTGAAGCATCCCCCTAAAATTAGTGTTCTTTCCAGAACTTCAGAAGGTGATCTTATTTTGAATTAAGGCATTTGCAGATGTAATTAGTAAAGATGAGGTCATACTGCCGTAGGTGGGCCCTTAATCCAATGTGACTGGTGTCCTTAAAAGAAGAGGAGACACAGACAGACACCAGGGGAGGTGGTCATGTGAAGACTGGGGCAGAGATGAGAGTGAGGCTCCTACAAACCAAGGTGCATCAAGGATTGATGGCCACTACCAGCAGGTGGGAGGAAGCAGGAGAGCATCAGAGAGAGCATGGCTCTGCTGACACCTGGGTTTGGACTTGATTGACTCCAGAAATGTGAGAGAGAAATTTTTGTTGTAGTAAGCCATCCAGTTTGAGGTACTTCATTGTTGTTGCTCAGTTGCTAAGTCATGTCTGACTCCTTGCGACCCCATTGACTGCAGCATGCCAGGCTCCTCTGTCCTCCAGTATCTCCCAGAGTTTGCTCAAATTTATGTCTGTTGAGTCAGTGATGCCATCCAACCACCTCATCCTCTGCTGCGCTCTTCTCCTTTTGCCTTCAATCCTTCCCAACATCAGGGCTTTTTCCAATGAGTTGGCTCTTCTCATCAAGTGGCCAAAGTATTAGAGCTTCAGCTTCGGTCCTTCCTATGAATATTCAGGGTAGATTTCCTTTAGGATTGACTGGTTTAATCTCCTTGCTGTCCAGGAGACTCTCAAGAGTCTCCTCCAGCACCACAATTCGAAAGCATCAATTCTTTGGCACTTAGCTTTCTTTATGGTCCAACTCTCGCATCCATATATGACTACTGGAAAAACCATAGCTTTGACTAGATGGACCTTTGTCAGCAAAGTGCTGTCTCTGTTTTTTAATATGCTGTCTCTGTTTTTTAATATGCTGTCTAGGTTTATCTAGTCACTTCATTAGGGAAGCCCTAACTGATAAACCCCAGAAGATGTAGAGCCCCCCACCCTACCTCCAGTTCTCCCCAGGTACCTGAGAAAGCCTTCAGGCAGAGAAACAGAGATGCAGATTATTTGAGGTGGGACACTGTTGATGAGCTGAAACCATCCCAGCTATAGTGAGCTCAGGGTGAACATGGGCAGTGTCTGCTATTCTCACTTGAGGTATTATGTCACAGCTAAGGGCATGAACTTAGAAGTCGGGTTCAAGTGTCTGCTCTATCACTTATGGGTTTTAAGACCTTGGGCAAGTTATATAATCTTTCTGAGACTCAGCTTTCTTTATTTAGAAAATGGGCGTGAGATCATACTTCACAAAAATGCTGTGCGTATCACTGAGTTCACTTTCATAAAGCATCCAGCACATGGCGCCATGCAGTAAGCATCGTCTATTATCACTAGATATTATTAGTAGAAAGAGTTCAGGCTTTGGATTCAAACAGATTTGAGTCTAAATTTCAGCTCTGTTGCTACACGACCTTGTGCAAGTTACTCATTTGAGTTTCAATTTTTCCATGAAGATAATAACACTGTGTGTGAAGCCCTTGCTAGTTTGAACTTTTCTCTGCTGCTCAAGGAAGCATAAAGGATCGTCCTGGAGCCGTCTTTCAAAGCTTCCACTCACTCAGGGATGAGGTTCCAGGGGGTATTTCTGAAACCCACCGTCTCGCCCTGGGCCCATGGTAGACTGCAGTGGCGTGTCCTCTTGACCTTGCTTTCTGATGCTTGTGTTTCACCTGCTGTCCCTCTGGTATCTTGTTGCCCCACCTCTCATCACCCTGCATCTGACTCGTACTAATAAAGCCCAAATCCCCAACGTGACACGTAGAGTCTGGGCTGACGCCTTGGCCGGCTGCCGGGCGGACATTCCTTTGAGCGAGGAAAGGAAGCTCAGAAGCCCGCCCGTGCCTTTGCGTCTGAGCTGGAAATGTGGCCACCGCCTGCGGAAATGTTGGCAGCAGCTTCATGGAAAGAAGCTGGAGACGCTTTCCATGGGCAAGGACCGGGGAGGGGTCGGCCCCCTCTCTGGCTTCTTGGCTCACAGACAACAGGCAGTGGGGCAGATGTTGATGGGATGATGTTGGCTGTTAACTTTCCAGTCCCCATCTCACTCTCAAATAGCAGTTTGTCCTGTGCTCGATGGGCAAGTGTGAACAGAGGGGAGGACGGTTCCCTAGGAGTCCTGCTTACACGCTCCAGTCCCCACTGTCCTGATGTCCAATACGGTAGACACAAGCTGTGTGCAGCCGCAGGACACTGTAATGTACCTAGTGCCGCGGGAGATCAAAACCTTGCGTTTTATTTAATTTTTAATTTAAAAACAGATTCTCAATTCAGCTATTGGAAAAATTTTAAACATCTATTTGGAACAACTTAGGTATCTGGATCATACCTTTTACTTTTACAACTGTAACTTTATGAAATCTAAAAACAGGTTCAGGATTTCCAGTGAAAATTTAGCATCTGAATGGAGACGTGCCTGTAAATATAAATACATACCAGATTTTTGAGGACTTATTTTGAGAAAAGAATGTAAAATAAATCATTACAATATTTTTAAGCAGTAATTCCTGGATGAAATGCTAATATTTTGGATATATCAGGCTAAATATATTATTAAAAGTATTTACCTACCTTTTTTGACTTTAAAAATATGACTAGAACATTTTAAACTATGTGCATATCTTGCATTTAAATTTCTGTTGGACAGTGCTGCTCTGTAGATTGTAAAAGCATAAACATTAACGCTGCAAAGAGCTTTAGCCATCATCTGGAGCATTCTTGAATTTTCCATGTGAGGAATCTGACACACGAGATGCTTAAATGGCCTTCCCAAGAACTAGAACCCAGACCTTTTTTCTCCTGGCCACAGTTACACAGAAGCTGGGGCATTACAAGTAGGCCAAGTTGCATAAAGTGAAGTAATGGGTTGAATGTATATGAGGGTTGGGAAGGGGAGGGAGGTGAGAAGGCATTTAAGCAGGGGGTGGGGATATATGTACACATACACGATGGACGTGAGTCTGAGTGCACTCTGGGAGTTGGTGATGGACAGGGAGGCCTGGCGTGCTGCGATTCATGGGGTCGCAAAGAGTCGGACACGACTGAGCAACAGAACTGAATGCCAATTCATGTTTATGTATGGCAAAAACCGTCACAATATTGTAAAGCAATTATCCTCTAGTTAAATTATATATATATATATAAAGAAGGTACATATTGATAATGGCATGACAGTAGTATCCCAAGGTATTTCAAATGTGAAATGGAATTTGTTATTACTTTTGCCCTTTTCTCAGGAGCATAACTAGACGAGGAAGTATCCGTTGAGATTTCTCAGAGGGGCAGAGCCCTCCCTCTCACCCCACCCCTGCACCCCGAGGTGTCTGCCTCATTCTGGAGCTCCAATGTCTAAGGCTCTTTCCTGTAAGGAATGTTCTCTCTTTGAGGCGATGCAGGAAGGAGGCTCAGGGCAGAGAAGCCATCCTGTGACTTTGGGCTGAGTATCTCTTCCACTTTCCTCTCTCTCCCTCTTTCTTCGTTTCCCTTTCTCCACCACTTTTGGAAGGGGACAAAGAGAGTATTAGTGGAAGGCAGGGACCCTTCTCACATATCCCTAGCTCTGGGCGACATGCTGACATGCTGGAGTTGGCGATAGGGAGATGATTGCTCACTAGTCAGTTTGACCCTGACCATGGCATTTGAGTGTGAATTTGACCAAAGTGGAGACTGTTAGTGTGATTCTAGCTGGGAGGAGAGGGTGACTATAAACGTAATTACAGAAAAGGGAGGGGGCATTGACTGGTCTGAGGGTCCTTGCATATTTGGCTTTGCACACACTGGGGTGTGTGCATGGCTGTAACCTTAGGGGTATGGTTGTGTGTCTGTGTGTGTGAGCTTAGCATGGTGTGGGAGTAGGAGGGGCCTGAAGTGGAGGTGCTCCATCCCAGTGTTTGGGTGAATGGAGAGCAAAGAGGAATGGAAAAGTGAGTTTGAAGGAGTTTTTGTAGACTTGGGGAAATCAGAGCATTGAGCCTATAGTGTGAGTTTGAATGTCTGCCCAGGTGGGTGGGGTTATGGATAGTGGCAGGTGTGGCTGTGTGTCTGAAGGTGGAGTCAGCCCCTAGAATATGTGTTTTGTGGTCTTTTTGTGTCAGAACTCAAAGCATTTCCTGTTGGCTCCAAGGCACTGCAAGAACTTGCACTAAGACAGGAAGAGAGTGGGCATAATGGCAGAGTAAAAAGACCCGAGTTCACCTCCTTTTATGAGAAATTGCAGTAAGATTATTATCTACTAGCTTCCACCCTCTTGCTCTTCCTTCCCTGCTTTTCTTCCCTGTATTACATTGCAAGGTTACAGAGCTCTTGCTTAGTGACAGGTACTGTATTGGACATATTTGTCACTTGTCTTTTGTCTCTATAAACTAACTCCTTAAGCTGACTTAAGGTGATTAAGCCTGTGGATCCATGTCCCTGCTGCTTATTCTTCTGCAGCCTCATTGCAGACCCCAGAGATGCCTAGCCAGGTCTGCAGCATCTTGGTCAATGGCACGTGCGGCCTGGGCCAGCCCTGAGGCTTCAGGGCATGATTTTCTCCACCAGCAGCCTGTCTCTTTGGCATGGGCCTGGGCAGCCTGGCTGCCTGCAGGCTGTCACACAAGCCTCAGGACTACCAGCCAAGCCTGACCCTGGAGAGAGTCACAGGACCTGGCAGAGGAGAGGCTTCTGGTGGGGTCACTTCTCCCACTTCAGACTGCTGATTGTGGTCACGCACAATGTCCTCCTCAACCTGGCTCCCTGGAGAGGACTTCCAGCTGCCCACAGGTCTTAGAACTTAGTAATGACACCACTTGATACACTGAACTCTGGCTGTCCCTGCCCTCCAGGGCCCTGCCCAGCTGGGCTCATGGTCCACACTTGGTCCTCTTTGGCACAGCCGCTTTGGTACTCAAAAATGGGTTTGCAAAGGAAGAGGAAGTGCTGTCCTCAGAAAAGCCCTTCAGCAGGCCTGGAGCCTGGCGCCCCTCTGCTTTACCTTGTTTTCTTAACTGTGTTTATAAAGAAAATTGCAGAGAGGTAAGGGAACATTGGGCCTCCCAGGCGGCTCAGTGGTAAAGAGTCTGCCTGCCAGTGAAGGAGATGTGGGTTTTTGATTCCTGGGTCGGGAAGATCCCCTGGAGAAGGAAATGGCAACCCACTCCAGTATTCTTGCCTGGGAAATCCCGTGGACAGAGGAATCTGGTGGGCTGCAGTCCACGGACTCGCAAAGAGTTGGACATGACTGAGCACAATGGAAACATTATGGAATTTGAAGTGTCCAGACCCAGGGGGTCTGCCTTGTAGGGCCTTGGGACATTTGCAGTGCCACCTGGACCCCAGCATGAACTCCTTTGTGAACTGTTTTTGAACCTCTCTGAGCCTCAGGTTTTCAAATCTGTCAAATACATCTTGATCACTGTACAGGGTTATAGTTTAGGTGAAATGAACTAGGCAGTGTGAAAGTAGTTTGCAAAAGAATGGAAGGGAAGGAGGAGACAAATGGTGACTTGGAACTTCCTGTATTCCATGGACTTCACAGACTGCATCTGAGTCTGGAGCTGGACTCTGTAGACTGACAGCTTTCCTGACCTCTGCCAACTCCCTTTGCTCAAACTCTAGTTCTTATCTTTCCTCCTCCGTGGACTTGATATAAGCCATTCTCAAGGGGGAACCCTGACCATTTGGTAAACATTTGTGCAGAAGCATCAGTAGTGTGTAGACAACTTCTAGGAGTTAGGAGTCCTGGGCTCTGGTCCAGTCCTGCCACTCCCGGTGAGATTTGGACAGAGTAGCCAAACTCTGGGCTTTCTGTGCACAAGCATGTCCCTGACTCTTCATCCCCCTGACACCCCCAAGGATTCCCCAAGCCTTAGTGTGAAACCAGATGCCTCAAGTGGACATTCATAATCTCTAAAGTCTGGCTTCCATTTACCTCTTCCAGTCTTAAATTCCTCCTCCTCCCTGCCCTGACTCCCTTTGTCCTGCCAAAGCCCTGAACTTTCCCCTCCACGCCCTTACCTCCATCTGTGAATGGAGTGTGTTCAGGATGCTTAGAGCAGTGCCTGCTGCTGACCAAGTACTCTGTAAACGCAGCTTTGATCACTTCTGCCTAGAGCAATCACTCCTTGTCTTCTGTACCTGCCTCATCCACACAGCATCACTCATACAGTGCTCTAGGCAAAGCTATTCAACCAGACTTTAACAAACACGTTTAGACGGTGGAACACTGTACGAGATATTTGACCGGGATTTTTCCAAGATGTCCTCCGTCCACCACTGGGTGTTTACATAGTTGTCTGTGGTCCTTTCCTGTTTCCAGAATATTTATGACTGTTTTTCCTCAAACACATCAAATTATGCTTCCAAAATATTTACAACTGTCTCTTTCACCACCTCTACCCCATTCTCCGGGTGTCCATGACACAGCTTCTTTCAAAGTTTTGGTTTTACAGTGTTTTGTATATAATGCTTTTAGGAAAATTTTCATTCCAATTCTGGCTTCTGTGTCAACTCCTCCCCCACCCCCAACCCCCTGCAACTATTGAGGATTGGCTTATTTGCTGCTCCTTAGCTGCCAGAGCCATGGGATGCCATTTTATAGTTGTGGCCCCCTACCTTATGGCAATAAATTAAGCACATGGCTCTCTGAGGTTCCTAAGGAGCTGCACCTAACACGTGTTGAATGCCAGCTGTGTGCCAGACCCTGCTTGGGGCTCTCTGTTTATCTCATTTAACGCTTAGTACTGCTCTGAGTAGGGCTTCCCTGTGTCTCAGATGGTAAAGAATCAGCCCACAGTGTGGGAGACCTGGATTCTATCCCCGGGTCAGGAAGATCCCCTGGCGAAGTGAATGGCTGTCTGCTCCAATATTCTTGCCTGGAGAATTCCATGGACAGAGGATCCTCATGGGCTCTACCGGGATCATAAAGAGTCCACAGGGTCGTAAAGAGTCGAACATGACTGAGCGACTAAGCACACACTTTGATTCCTGGGTTGGGAAAATCCCCTGGAGAAGGAATAGGCTACCCACCCCAGTATTCTTGGGCTTCCCTGGTGGCTCAGACGGTAAAGAATCCACCTGCAATACGGGAGACCTGAGTTCAGTCCCTGGTTTGGGAAGATCCCCTGGAGAAAGGAAGAGCTACCTACTCCAGTATTCTGGCCTGGAGAATTCCATGGACAGGGGATCCTTGCAGGCTTACAGTCCATGATGTCACAAGGAGTTGGACACGACTGAGTGATTTTCACTTTTTTTCACATTTCTCACCCGGAAGACAGAGCTGCCGCATACCATCTGGCAGGCTGTGCCCTGCACAAAGGTACAACCCAGGGGCAACTAGGACTATTAATATAATTCAGATCATTGTCACTGACTAAACCACCAGCCCTGGTGGTGCCCTTTTAAGAAGGAAATCTGTTTTCCTTTAGTTCAGTTCAGTTCAGTTGCTCAGTTGTGTCCAACTCTTTGACACCCCATGGATTGCAGCACACCGGGCCTCCTTGTCCATCACCAACTCCTGGAGCTTGCTCAAACTCATGTGCATCGAGTCGGTGATGCTATCCAACAATCTCATCCTCTGTCGTCCCCTTCTCCTCCTGCCTTCTAACTTTCCCAGCATCAGGGTCTTTTCCAATGAGTCAGTTCTTCACGTCAGGTGGCCAAAGTATTAGAGCTTCAGCTTCAGCATCAGTCCTTCCAATGAATATTCAGGACTGATTTCCTTTAGGATTGACTGGTTGGGTCTCCTTGCAGTCCAAGGGACTCTCAAGAGTCTTCTCCAACACCACAGTTCAAAAGCATCAATTTTTCGGTGCTCAGCTTTCTTTACGGTCTAACTCTTACATCCATAAGTGACTACTGGAAAAACCATAGCTTTGACTAGATGAACCTTTGTCAGCAAAGTAATGTCTCTGCTTTTCAATATGCTGTCTAGGTTTGTCATAGCATTTCTTCCAAAGAGCAAGAGTCTTTTAATTTCATGGCTGCAGTCACCATCTGCAGTGATTTTGGAGCCCAAGAAAATAAAGTCTGTCCCTGTTTTCCACTATTTCTGCATCTATTTGCCATGAAGTGATGGGACCAGATGCCATGATCTTAGTTTTTTTAATGTTGAGCTTTAAGCCAACTTTTTCACTCTCCTCTTTCACTTTCATCAAAAGGCTCTTCAATTCCTCTTCACTTTCTGCCATAAGGGTGGTGTCATCTGCATATCTGAGGTTATTGATCTTTCTCCCGGCAATCTGGATTCCAGCTTGTGCTTCATCCAGCCCGGCATTTTGCATGATATGTTCTGCATAGAAGTTAAATAAGCAGGGTGACAATATACAGCCTTGATGTATTCCTTTCCCAATTTGGAACCAGTTCTTTGTTCCATGTCCAGTTCTAACTGTTGTTTTCCTTAGGAGTTGCCATTAAGTTACTGCTTATGGCTTGATGACCGTTGTACTTCCAAGGCAATCCTACAGGTTCATTCCAGCTGGAAGGAACCACAAAAATAGTCTAAGACCTCAATTACACTCTCCACCACCCTCATGCTTGCCTGGACCACGGAGTAGCCCTCTTGGGATTCTCCTACTTTACCCTATTCCCCTTCCACAGCAGCGAGGCGTTGCTTTTAAACCTGAAAATCAGCTCATATCACACTGCTTCCACCAGAAGCTCTCCCATGCTCCTTTAAATCCCTTCCCCACATGGCACTTTAGATAAAACTCAAACTGCTTTTTGTCATCACTTAAAGATCAGCTCAAAACTCACCTCCTCAGAGAGGCTTTCTCTGACCACCCCGTCTAATAAGCTCTCAATACCCTGCCTTCTGTTATTTTTTATCTCAGTGGTTTGAATTATGTATTCACCTGCTTCCTGGCTTCTTTCATCTGTCTCCCCCACTAGACTGTAAACTATGTAGGGGCAGAGCCAGTGTGAGTCCGGTTCATGGTTTAACTCCTGTGACCAGCAGAGAAGTGGGAGGTGCTGGATAAGCTTTCCTGATCAAATGAAACAATAGATAATTGTCTTACCCTTTCTCATTTCCTCCCTCGAAAGTTTCAGAGCTGAGCAAACAGAAGCCCAGGGTGAAAGGTGAGGTGCGTGGAGTAAAGGTCATAGTTCACGCCACACCATCAACCACCACCATCTAGTACTGGTGGTGGAGCCGGTACTGATCCACTGCCTCTCAGCACCGGGTCTGCTGTACCCAGAAACACTGAAGGCTCACAAGGATGCCTGATGCTCTCAGGGTAACCTGAGTCGTGGGTGACTTTCGGATATCCCCATAACCCAAGGGACGTGATCTGATGTCACATTCCAAGTCCCCCACTTCCCTCTGAACCTTTGAGAGGAAAGAAGTAGGAGAACAAAACCACTGGACCCGAACATCTAACTTCTTGCCAAGTGCCACACTGCATTCAGGTCTGATCTACTTACTCTTAACAGATTTAAGAAGATCTTAAAATTCATGAAAGGCTTTTCAGATTAACTTTTTATCAAAAAAAGTAAAAGAGTTTAAAGAGTCAAATAATGCTAACAGGCTTGTAACTTAAAAAAAAAAAACAACACACAGTTAATCTTGTTTAATGCTGAGCCAAGTGGTATACTATTATGACATTTATTTTCTTGTATAACATTTTTCGTTTCCTGGGGCTAATTACTGCTCATTTTTTTTTTCATTGTTTAGATTTCTTTGAACCCTTGGCTGAGTTTCCCCACATCCTCTAATACACCAAAAGTGTTTCTTGATACAATTTCCCCCATTAGTAAATTTGTCAGCTAGTCTCTCAGTCTCATATTTTTGCAGAGATGGTGCTTCTGGCACCTTCTTTCCTCTCTTCTCTAGGTCCTGTGGCTCTCTTGGCCTCCTGGCCATGGTTAAGGGAATAGGCGTGCTTAGAAAATAGTGACAGCCACATCCCCACTGGACTTCCCAGGTGGTGCTTGTGGTTAAGAACCTGCCTGGCAGTGCAGGAGGAGACATAAGAGATGTGGGTTCAATCCCTGGGTCAGGAAGATATTCCTGGAGAAGGAAATGGCAACCCACTCCAGCATTCTTGCCTGGAGAATCCCACGGTCAGAGGAGCCTGGCGGGCTACAGTCCATGGGGTCGCAGAGAATCAGACACGACTGAAGGGACTCAGCACGCAGCACACCTCTACTCTGCCTTGGGTCTTTGGTTCCACACCCGTGTTCAGTCACCTTCTCGTTCCTACCTCCTTAAAGGAATGTTACCAACATTTCATCAGATGTCAGATATCCAGCATAGGACAAAGGGAAGAGGCATGCTATTACACTTAGCCTGGGTCCTACTGATGCTTTGATTTTTGCCCCATGACTGGGATGTCTGAAGCAGATCTGTGTGGGATTTTGGCCTGGTTGTTGCTGAAGTAAACTTAGTGGTACCCCCTGATTTCCTCAGGCCCTCAAGTTTTATGGTAACTGAAAAGATGAGCTCCGTTAAGAAGAAACAGAATCTTCCAAGCATCCCTCAGATCTTGTTATTCCACCCAGAGTCAGCCTTGTAAGTGGTCAGGACTGTGATTTGAAGAGAGTCCTAGAGAATTCAGTTCAGTTCAGTCACTCAGTCGTGTCCGACTCTTTGTGACCCCATGGACTGCAGCACGCCAGGCTTCTCTGTCCTTCACTCCCGGGGCTTGCTCAAACTTATGTCCATTGAGTCGGTGATGCCATCCAGCCATCTCATTCTCTGCCCCTAAATATCAACTCTGCCTGAATTTCTACCATTAGTGCTCTGACCTCTATTGCCTAAGGAGTTGTCGTTGAAATTCTCTTGGAGAATCACCTTTAAACTAGATCCAGGTTTTTACCTTAGGAAAATAGGTATTGACTGCTTTCTGAAGAGTAGGTGGAGTAGAGGGGTTACAAAACGAGCTCTTCCATGGGGCTGCAGCCCACCACGTCCTGCAGTGTTGATGATGAACCCTCCATTAGCACACTTGTCAGGGGAGCGTGGTATACAGGGAGGGTTGGGGGGAGGTACCTCTGCCGGAACTGCAGACCCTCAGCTCTTTATTTTCACCCCTCACCCAGATTTCTCGCCCCCAGTTTGGATGTGAATTTTCTGGCTTCCTTTTGTGCCATGACAGCTAAGTAGACATTAGAAAGGATGGACTCGGTTCCTCTCCTTCTTCCTGCCTGTGCTGTGGCCCTTGAATGTCAAGATCCCCTAGTGTGAGCTGACTCACATCCCTAAAACTAGGGAGGCAGTCTTGCAAGGTCACCAGCACCATCTCGTGGTACCCAGATAACACAGGCATCTGCCCTGGTGCCCACAGCTGCTTCTCAGGGCTCTTTGGCTGCAGTTGGACCAGAGGCTTAGCTGATGTCTGCAACTGTGGAACACCGGCGCTTGCTGGGCTCTTCCAAATATTAATATCTAAGTAGCCCAGGTAGGAAGATTGACTCTTCAGTTCAAACTCACCTCCTCTGTAAAGAGGAGACTTTAGGGAAAGTTCATGGCAGACTGATGCAGTGTGGGCTCTGTAGGGCGGGAGTCCTCAACCTCTGGGATCATATGTCTGATGATCTGAGGTGGATCTGATGTAATAGCAATAAAGTGCAGAATAAATAGAATGTGCTTGAATTAGACTGAAACCATCCCAGGTCCATGGAAAAATGGTCTTCCGCAAAACCAGTGCCTGGTGCCAGAAAAGCTGGGGTCTGCTGCTGCTGTAAGGCCAGTGCTCTCGCCTGGAAAATCCCACGGATGGAGGAGCCTGGTGGGCTGCAGTCCATGGGGTCGCTAAGAGTTGGACACGACTGAGCGACTTCACTTTCATTTTTCACTTTCATGCATTGGCGAAGGAAATGGCAACCCACTCCAGTGTTCTTGCCTGGAGAATCCCAGGGATGGGGGAGCCTGGTGGGCTGCCGTCTGTGGGGTCTCACAGAGTCGGACTCGACTGAAGCAACTTAGCAGCAGCAGCAGCTGCTGTGGGGCACTCCACAGTCCTGGTTCTCGGTGGATGCCATTGTCGCCATCTGTTTTTTTCCCCTCTCTCCTCTGGCTCTCTCTCTCCCTCTCCCTCTTAGTCCCTTCCTTGTTCCCCTTTTTCTCTTTGTCTCTCATGTTCTCTAATCACAGCTTTCCTTTCACAAATCAAAGAAGCATTGAAGCAATGAGACAAACTCGGGTCCTGAAAGGTCTGAGCTGGGACGTCATCGGCCTCTGCTCTGCAGACGTGTGTATGTGTGTGTGTGTTTGCTGATAGTTTCACGTCATGTCAAGGAGAAAGAGTCCTTGTCCATTTTCCTAGCAGGATGTGGACCCTCCTACCCCCTCAATGACTGGAAACATGAGTTTGTCCTGAATTATCAACATGGGTCTTTGCCCTCCAGGTTCTGTCTGTGACTGTAACCTTGAGCGTATTCCCAATGTTTGTTAAAAGCTTAGCTGAACCTAACTATAGATCAAGTTAATGAAACAAAGAGCCCATCCAAGAACCTTGTGAATACAGTTCTTACTGCAAACCCTGCTCGGTTACAGGCCAACGATTACTGAGCTACAGAGCTCTTTTCCCTTCACTGAGGCAATTTGTGGTCAGTAGTGGTTGATGTGAAGTGATTCCTGAACCATTTTGAGTGCATTGTAGCTAATGAGTAAATAGATTGGTATTTGAGGGAACTAGGATTATATGGTGGAAGAAGGGAGATACAAATATGTCAGGGGAAGGAAAGGAAGAACTTTTGGTGTTGGGTTGGAACTGGAGTATTCGTACAAATATACTTTAAAAATAGGTACATATTTACTAGTTCCGTTCCCTCCAAAAGCCTAGAAGCAATGACACTCCAGTGGTAACGAGCTCTCAGTGGCACCAGAGCTCCTTGGAGAAGTGGTTAATTCCAGAGCCAGAGAAGGGAAAGTACTTGGTGGGTCTGGCATCTACTTAAGCCTGTGTGCCTAGAACCTGTGCTCTGCAACAAAAGAAGCCGCTGCAATGAGAAGCCTACGCACAGCAAGGAAGAGTAGCCCCACTTGCTGCAACTAAGGAAAGCCCACACGAAGCAAGGAAGACCCAGCACAACCAAATAATGATAACAGATGTTTAAACAAAAGTCTGGGCAAGAGTCAGCTTGTGGCTGGAGTCTGGAGGCTTGTTCAACACCATCCACTTTTCTAGTGGGTAAGACTTGATACTTGAGGCTTGGTCAGTGCTGGGAACAGATTAAGGAAAAGGAGTTAAACCTTGCAGAAGATCAGTTCCCAAATACCAATTGCCTCTGGTTGACTCTTCTCACCCGCCTTGGAACTTGTGGGGTGAGGGAACTCACCCTGAAGGACTGAGCGCCAGCCCCTGCCCTGGAATAGGAATTTCTGATGAAATCCCAAGTGCTTGCCATAGAACGAGTTCCTATAAATCAGATCTCTGTGACATAGAGTGCTGCATTTGAATAGGAATATTCCACATTCTAAGACCGGGTGCATGGCAGTGCGTCCTAAAACTAGTAGCTCGTCTAATCACCTCCAGAGCTTGTTAAACCAGACTGCTGATCCCTGCAGATCCCTCCACACTCTAGACTCAGTCTATCTCAAGGACACCCCAGAATCCATATTTTTAGAGAAATGCCCCAGTATATCTAATTTGGAAATGGGGATTGAAACCTGTGGACAGAGGTCTTTGAAGGACTTTGCCACTCTCAATGTATCTCTACTTAAACACAGAGAATAAAAATAAACACTTAAGAAACTTTTCGTTGATCATTCTAGTCATCTGATGGTAATCTACACTGTCTGATTCAAAGTCTGCAGTGTGAGTAGTACTTACTGCCTTGGAGTAGATTAAAGAATCGAGCCACAACTTGGTCTTGAGTTAGAAAGGTACCTTCAGATGTTGCACACACCGGGTGTTTGGATCAGGAGTGTGGTCTGGGTGCCTTCCAGGCAGAGCTTACCCGTGCCAGGCTGGCAGGTTCACAGCAGGGCTCAGCCTCTGTCTCCCTTGGCTTAGGAGAGCTTAGGCTCTGCCATGTGGGAAGGAAGTTGTCTAGGTCTAGGAATACAGCAAAGTACTGAATGTATCTGTGAAAGCTGGAAATCTGGAATCAGAGACAATTAGCACTCAGAAGAAATTAAGGCTTGTCCCGTTCCCCTCTTGGACCGTTTTGGCAAGGGGGAGCTGAGATCCAAGCTCCGTCATGGCTGGAGAGTGTCAGGGATAGGTCTCCTCCAATGAGCCAGAGTCAGGATGGGGAGGGGGGGATTCTGGCAGTGCACCCCAGAGTCTCTGAAGCTTATCTCTGTTTGATCCAAATACCCTTGCCCCAGTTTTAGTCATATGTGAACATAATAAAAGTCAAGCATTGGGTGAAGTGGACTACAGAGCAAGAAAGTTGAGGCCAAGTTCTCCATGGCAAGAAAATGCCTGATAAGTTGTAGGATTTTTCTGCCCTTTATTTTTGCCTTGGATCTTTCTTCCCAAATGAATGCTTTCCGTGTCAGCTTATCCTTAAAAGACAACATTGTTTAGCATTTTGTGATAATGGGAGTGATTTCTTTTGCTGTCAGTTTTTGCCTGATTTGGATAAACTAAAAAAAAAAAATTAATTATATGGGAAATCCTTTAAAATTATTAGTTTGTAACTCCATTGAAAGTTGGATATTTAGGGGACTTCCCTGGTGGTCCAGTGGTTAAGACTCTAAGTTTACAATGCAAGGGTTGTGGGTTTGATCCCTGGTCAGGGAACAAAGATCCCGTATACTGCTTAGTGTGGCCAAAAAAAAAAAAAAAAAATGGATATTTAAAATTTGTTAATCCAGTATTTATGTGGGGACATAGTGAATAAACATACTAAAAACCTAAAATCCCTGCCTCTTAGAAATTAATAGTTAGTGGATGAAATATTAGAGGTGAATCCAATAGGCAGTTTGTAGCAATTGTCTAAATAAATGTAACTTTAAATGTTAACCATGTAACACAATAATGTTATGTGAAGACAATGTTATAGATAATACATTTTCTTGTTCTTAAATAAGACTGTGTATAAGAGACATAAGATTTTAAATAAAATTATTATCTATTTTTGCACATTTCTGTTGCTTTTTAAAAACATTTTCATTTTCACCAAAAAAATGTACCTGTTTGAATCTTAAGTTTCCTAGAGATTTTTCTTCTCTTAATGGGGCTTCCAGAATTGAAAGGATTAGCAGTGTTTGCTTTGGGACAAATTCCTGGGGCAAGTAGATAGCAGTTTTGGGGGGAATTCTACTCAGAATCTTTTTGGTTTCCAAGAACAGAGACTCACTGGAATATTATTAAGGAAAAGGGCCTTAGTTATGAGAACCCAAGAGGAAACACAACCAGGTGTGTGGACCAGACCCCAACATAGGACATCTCACTGGAACTAGAGAGAGAAGCCTTAGGCGTGCTCGCTGTTGCTCTCTCTCTGTCCGTCTCTCTCCCCTCTCTCTCCAGTGGTTTCCTGGCTTTTCTCAGTGCATCTGCTCTCCACCCTGCCCCCTCTGGCTTTCCTGTGTGGTTCCAGCGTCTCCTTTCCTCCAAATCTCAGCGTGCTCATGCTGTTATGGCCACTCCCATCGCAGTCCCCTGGGGTTTTCAGAGGTAGCACGAGCACCACTGCCACCTGTCAAGTTCCCTTGGAGAATTTTAGTTTAAATTTGCAGGAGAGGAAACTAACCGGTCATTTTCTTAAGCCATGCCATGTAAGTATACGTTGCCAGCTAGTTTGTGGATAATTCCCTCATTGGGTCAGGTGACACTCCTGGTCCAACTAGTCGTGGCCAGAGTCAGATAATACAGAAATGACCATTGAGGGCAGCATCACATGCCAAAGGGGCAAATTCCTCTTTGGGGACAGGCAATCTGAAACTCTTCGTTTTGTGGTGGTTATTTCCTCTCAGATCAGAACCTTTGGGGATACCCATGGTTGCTCCTGAACCCCATGGTGTTTTGAGTAAAGTCGGGGATTGGGGGCTCAAAAAGCCAAAACTGGACCCAGGAACTCAGTCTATTTTTTAATGTCCCGCACCCCTTGGTGTCTGTGAAATACAAATAAAAGTGAAATGGGGAGAGTGGAGATACCTGATTCGGATTCTTTGTCATCCTTGACTGCTCTTGAATCTGTATCTAAGCCCAGAGTTCAGGG
Organism: Oryx dammah; assembly: GCF_014754425.2. Classification (NCBI taxonomy): domain Eukaryota; kingdom Metazoa; phylum Chordata; class Mammalia; order Artiodactyla; family Bovidae; genus Oryx; species Oryx dammah. The sequence continues at coordinate 14,043,876 of NW_024070198.1, forward strand.
TAAGCTTGGGCCAGGATGAACCCTTGGTGGTGGTTAAAAGGAAGGACACTCCACGTGGCTCATTTTCAGTTTGAGCTCATGGTGGAACCTCAGTCAGGAAAGTCTTTGAGGGTGATTGCTCTTTAGAATGAGATCCTGAATGGGATCTGCCAAGAATACACAGCGAGATTTGGGTTAATCCATCTAGAAAAGATGGCTGGGGCTGTAGAAAAGTGTGAGTGGCACAAATTAAGCCTAGAGTGTTCTTGTCAGAGAGAAGTTAGCTGAGAGTTATTAATACATCCTGGAAGCCCAGGTTGACTTATAAGGAGATGGAATACGTAGTATTCCAGGGAAATGGGAGGGCCAGTTAGGAGACTGTTATGCTTTTGATCAGATTGGGTTACATACAGCAGGTTTTGTAAAGCTGATAAATGACAAGGCTGATGGTAATGTGGGCAAGCAAGGAGTTGAGAGAGCTGACTTTGGGGTCAGACAGAAACTTCCAGAGCTGCAGCCTCAGTTTCCTCATCTGTAACATGCAGATAATATCGATTTCTCAGGGTTCTTAGGGAAGTTAAATATCATATTATCTGTAAGATGAAAATGTTAGCTATTCTTCAACAAACTACAGTCCTTATCATCAGAATATTTGTCCGTGACGACTGACAAAACACACTACCAGGCAATATTTCACTTGGCTTTTGCCATTCAGAACTGCATTCCTTGATCTCAGCAATGAGCAGAAATTAGGAGAGAATGAATAGGCTTTCAGTACTTCCTTTGAACTTACCTCTTCTTTCTGGAATTCTCTTTCATCTAGGCTCAAAGCTTCTATTCTAGGGTTGAGGGCTGAAATCTTCTGGGAAAAACATGGCTTGAATAAAAATTCACACAAGTGTTCTAAATGACTCATATAAAATTTCTCTTATGAGAAATGTTTTTGGTGGTTAGGGCAGGGGTAGAGAGAGAGGGAAGACATAGGCATATTGGGTGCTTAAAGGAAGCAAAAGTGAATGAAAATAGGTTGCTGCTGCTGCTGCTAAGTCGCTTCAGTCGTGTCTGACTCTGTGCGACCCCATAGACGGCAGCCCACCAGGCTCCCCCATCCCTGGGATTCTCTAGGCAAGAACACTGGAGTGGGTTGCCATTTCCTTCTCCAATGCATGAAAGTGAAAAGTGAAACTGAAGTAGCTCAGTCGTGCCCGACTCTTCGCGACCCCATGGACTGCAGCCTACCAGGCTCCTCTGTCCATGGGATTTTCCAGGCAAGAGTACTGGAGTGGGGTGCCATTGCCTTTTCCGGAAAATAGGTTAAGGGAACTAAAGATCAGGCCCTCACTTTTTCTTGAGAATAGCATGGCCTAAGTGCTTCTCAAAAGGTACTCTGTAAATTCTACAGCCTCTCCAAGAAATTCATAATGTAAACTAGTTCTGAGAAGTTCTGTAGCTAAGAAAACACCCTCACTTCAGTTAAGCCCCCATTTCTAAATTTCTTGCCCATGGAACACCTTTTTCAACCTAGACCCCAGTAGCCTCTTGAGGAACCAGGAAATCCTGCTCTACGTGTAATCATGGATGAGTACATCCCATCCTGACTTCTCTATTTTCTCACTTTGACTTCTCTAGGTACAATAGAGAAGACAGGATTAGAAAAATAAGATAATTGTCTTCCAGTGTGTGAAACACTGTTACCTTAGACAGAGGAATTGGATTTGCTCTGGATAGCTCCAAATGAGAGAGTGAGGGTCAATAGCTGGATTCCAGGACAGTGGACTTCACTTCTGAATGAGAGAAAGTTGTTTATAATTTCCTTATTTTGGAAAAGACATTATAAACCCATGGCACAAAATTCAAAAGGTATTCATACCAAGCGTGGCTGTGGGTCAACAGAAATACTTACACATTGTTGAGGATATCGCCACTTGGAAAAAGTGACCTTTACATGTTCCATGACCTAGCCATCTACCACGTAGGATATGCCCCCAGAGAAATCCTTGCACACGTGTGCCAGAATTCGTGTACAAGGATGTTCTTGGAAAGACTATAAGAGCCTCAGTGACCAAATGTCTACCAACAGGAGAATGGGTAAATAAATTATAGTATTTTCATACAGTGGAATAGTATATAGTGATAGAACTGAAAAAAACTACAGATATATGCAGGAACATTGAAAAATTTTAGAAACAATGTTGATATGAAAAAGTTGTAGATCAAAGCAATAGATTCATTGCAATACCTATCAAGCTACCAACGGTATTTTTCAGAGAACTAGAACAAATAATTTCACAATTTGTATGGAAATACAAAAAAACCTCAAACAGCCAAAGCAATCTTGAGAATGAAGAATGGAACTGGAGGAATCAACCTGCCTGATTTCAGACTATACTACAAAGCTACAGTCATCAAGACAGTATGGTACTGGCACAAAGACAGAAATATAGATCAATGGAGCGAAATAGAAAGCCCAGAGATAAATCCACACATGTATGGACACCTTATCTTTGACAAAGGAGGCAAGAATATACAATGGAGAAAAGACAATCTTTTTAACAAGTGGTGCTGGGAAAACTGGTCAACCACTTGTAAAAGAATGAAACTAGAACACTTTCTAACACCATACACAAAAATAAACTCAAAATGAATTAAAGATCTAAATGTAAGACCAGAAACTATGAAACTCCTAGAGGAAAACATAGGCAAAACACTCTGACATAAATCATAGCAGGATCCTCTCTGACCCACCTCCCAGAGTAATGGAAACAAAAGCAAAAATAAACAAATGGGACCTAATTAAACTTAAAAGTTTTTGCACAACAAAGGAAACTATAAGCAAAGTTAAAAGACAGCCTGCAGAATGGGAGAAAATAATAGCAAATGAAGCAACTGACAAAGAATTAATCTCAAAAATATACAAGCAGCTCCTGCAGCTCAATTCCAGAAAAATAAACGACCCAATCAAAAAATGGACCAAAGAACTAAATAGACATTTCTCCAAAGAAGACGTACAGATGGCTAACAAACACATGAAAAGATGCTCAACATCACTCTTTATCAGAGAAATGCAAATCAAAACCACAATGAGGTACCATCTCACGCCGGTCAGAATGGCTGCAATCCAAAAGTCTACAAGCAATAAACGCTGGAGAGGGTGTGGAGCAAAGGGAACCCTCTTACACTGTTGGTGGGAATGCAAACTAGTACAGCCACTATGGAGAACAGTGTGGAGATTCCTTAAAAAGCTGGAAATAGAACTGCCTTATGACCCAGCAATCCCAGTGCTGGGCATACACACTGAGGATACCAGAATTGAAAGAGACACGTGTACCCCAATGTTCATCACAGCACTGTTTACAATAGCCAGGACATGGAAGCAACCTACATGTCCATTGGCAGACGAATGGATAAGAAAGCTGTGGTACATATACACAGTGGAATATTACTCAGCTATTAAAAAGAATGCATTTAAATCACTCCTAATGAGGTGGATGAAACTGGAGCCAATTATACAGAGCAAAGTAAGTCAGAAAGAAAAACACCAATACAGCTTACTAATGCATGTATATGGAATTTAGAAAGATGATAACAATGACCCTATATGCAAGACAGCAAAAGAGACATATAAAGAACAGACTTTGGGACTCTGTGGGAGAGGGTGGGATGATTTGAGAGAATAGCATTAAAACATGTATATTATAGTATGTGAAACAGATCGCCAGTCCAGGTTCGATGCATGAGACAGGGTGCTCAGGGCTGGTGCACTGGGATGACCCTGAGGGATGGGATGGGGAGGGAAGTGGGAAGGGGGTTCAGGATGGGGAACACATGTACACCCATGGCTGATTCATGTGAATGTATGGTAAAAACCACCACAATATTGTAAAGTAATTAGCCTCCAATTAAAATAAATAAAAATTTTAAAAAGTTGTAGAAAAGCTACATATAGCATGATACCATTTTTTTTATAAACTCAAAATCAAGCCAGATAGAACAGTATGATTGCTTAAAGATAAATCTATGTAATAAAGTTATTTTTAAAAGATGGTAAAAAGCAGTGTTATTCATAATAGCCAAAAGGTGGAAACAAGGCAACTGTCTTTCAACTGATAAAATGTAGTGTATCTATACAGTGAAATATTATTTGGTAATTTTAAAAAACAAAGTCCTGATACACGCAGCAGCATGGATGAATTTTGAAAACATTGTACTAAGTTGAAGAAGCCAGTCACAATGATTTCATTTATATGAAGTTCCAGAATAAATAAATCCATGATAATAGAAAGTAGGTTGCTGGTTTCCTAAGGGCTGGGGTGGAGGATACTTCGAGGGGATAAGAGAGTGACTACTGGTGAGTATAGAGCTTCTCATGGGATTAATGAAAATGTTCTAAGATTGATCGTGGTAATGGTTGTACAATTCTGTGAGCAAAAACCATAGAGTTGTATACTTTAAATGGGTGAATGGTATGGTGTGTGAATTATATCTCAATAAAGTTGATATAAAAAATAGCAAAAGTATAGCACAGAGAACTCTGCTCAGTGTTATGTGGCAGCCTGGATGGGAGAGGAGTTTGGGGGAGAATGAATACATGTATATGTATGGCTAAGTCCCTTTGCAGACCACCTGAAATTATTATATTACAGCATTATTAATCAGTTATACCCCAATAAAAAATAGTTTTACTGCAGTGTATTGATAATTTACATAACACAGAACTGACCTGTTTTTAGTGTATAATTCAGTGAATGTGAGCATATTTACAGAACTTTACAAACATTGCTGCTACTGCTAAGTCACTTCAGTCATGTCTGACTCTGTGCGACCCCATAGACGGCAGCCCACCAGGCTCCCCTGTCCCTGGGATTTTCCAGGCAAGAACACTGGAGTGGGTTGCCATTTCCTTCTCCAACTCATGAAAGTGAAAAGTGAAAGTGAAGTCGCTCAGTCGTGTCTGACTCTTAGCGACCCCATGGACTACAGCTTACCAGGCTCCTCCGTCCATGGGATTTTCCATGCAAGGGTACTGGAGTGGGGTGCCATTGCCTTCTCCAGTAACCCTAAAGATAAACCTCATGCAGACTTACAGTCTTTCTCTATCTCCAATCTCAAGCAACAACTAATCTCTTTTCTGTCTCTACATATTTGCTCTTTGGGGATATTCTACATAAATGGAATCATACATGTTCTTTTGTGACTGGCTTCTTTCACTTTTTGAGATTATCAGTATCATACTTTTATCGGTACCTTATTCCTTTTGGGGCTTCCCTTGTGGCTCAGTTGGTAAAGAATCCGTCTGCAGTGTAGGAGACCTGGGTTCTATCCCTGGGTTGGGAAGATCCCCTGGAGAAGGGGAAGGCCACCCGCTCCAGTATTCTGGTCTGGAGAATTCCGTGGACTATACAGTCCATGGGGTCGTAAAGAGACATGACTGAGCAACTTTCACTTCACTTCACTATTCCTTTTTATTGGCAAATAATATTCCATTGTATGGATATATTACATTTTGTTTATCCTTTCATCAGTTGATGGGCATTTGGAGTTGTTTCCACTTTTGGGTCATTGTGAATAAGGCTGCCATTACATTTTTTAAAAAGTATTAGTTTTTGGCTCTGCCGTGTCTTTGTTACTGTGTTAGTTATCTCCAGTTGCGGAGAGCAGTGACTGCTCTCTAGACGTGGAGTGCAGGCTTCTCATTGTGGTGGCTTCTCGTGTGCCCTCTAGGGAGTGTGGGCTTCACTAGTTGGAGCTTCTGGGCTCTAGAGCACAGGCTCACCAGCTGTGGCCCGTGGGCTTAGTTGCTTCACAGCATGTGGGATCTTTCCGGGTGAGGGATCAAACCTGTGTCTCCTTCGTTGGCAGGCAGATTCTTTACCACTGAGCCTCCAGGGGAGCCCATGTGTTTCATTTTTAAAGATATTTCCATATTGTTTTCTAAACAAATTTGCTTTAAGAGGGAAAGTAAATTTGCATATCATATGGGTGTTCTTGGCTTGTATTTATTTTTCTCCAAAATAAAAATCGCTCAGAAATTTTTTGATCCAAAAAAGTAGCAAGAGAATAATAGGCATGAAATTTAGGAAAGTGATGCTTGTGGAGGAAGAGGGGATCTAAGAATTGGGTGGAGGAGGACCCTACATGTGTCCTTTACGTAGCTGAAAATATTCTAGTGGAGAGTACACTCTCTGGGAGGATTTACAGGTATTTTTTATTTAAAAAAATTATAACATAACTTACATATGTGTTACACATATTCTTTTGTAGATATCAAATAATCCATAATAAGAATTTAATACAAAATGCACACAAATGCATGTAGTAAGAGTAGACATGATTCCCTTTGCCCAGGTTTGAGGGCAGCTGCTGTTCTCTGTTTATTCTGTGTCCTTCCAGAGAATCTGTGTGTTTACAAACAGTATTCCTGTGTACATAACCAGAAATGACTGCATGTTCTTCACACTGCCTTACACATTGGTTCAGAGAGAAACTTGGAGAACCTCCCCAGCCTATATACAGAATGGCCACAGTGTCACTGACTCAGAGGCTTCAGTCCTCTTAGGGAAGAAGCACTGGAGTGCTTCTGGACTCATACTGCCCTCGGCAAGCCTGTGCTGCCGCTCCACTCAGACCTGTGAAACAGAAAGGCCCCCTTACCTGAAATGGCAGCCTGCCGTCATCCTCTATCCACTACCCTGTGTTGTTGTTCTTCTCAGTACAACTTGTCTGCATGTGTATAGCTGTTTACAGTTCACCTCCCGACTAGACAGCAAGAACTCTGTCCCATTGCCACATCAGGTGTATTGCAGTAGACACACAATAAATATTGATTGAACGGCCAAACTAATAAACACGTGAATGAATGAATGAGTGAATGCCTGGTTTGAAATTCCAGCTCCATCTGTACTAACTAAAAATCTCAGGTAACTTACTAAATCTCTTTGCTTCAGGTTCCTCATCGGTATAATAGTATAATAATAGCCATGAAGATGAAATAAATTTATACCTTCAAAACACTTAGAACAGAGCCTGGCACTTGTAACATTCATTTTATGTTGGTTCTTACTATTAGAGTATCCCAATGTAGGGATGTACAATCATTATTTCTACTGAGACTATTTCCAAACAGAGTTGTACTGCAGAACTTTGTGTATCATATGACGTTTGGCCTCTGAAAGTGAAAGTGTTAGTGGCTTAGCTGTGTCCAACTCTTGCAACCCCATGGACTGTAGCCCGCCAGGCTCCTCTGTCCATGGGATTCTCCAGGCCAGAATACTGGAGTGTGTTGCCATTCCCTATCTTCCCGACCCAGGGATCGAACCCAGGTCTCCCGCATTGTAGGCAGACGCTTTACCCTCTGAGCCACTAGGGAAGCCCAGTTTGCCTCTAGGCAAGTCTTATGGTTGGATGAATATCTAGAAGTGGGGTTTCTGGGTCCAAGCGTGCCTGCATTTGTGATTCTGAGAGATGATGCTGACTTGATGAGATCAGTAGTGAAGAGCAAACCAGGACCCCAGTGGAGGATGCTGCTCCTTCACTAGACGTGCTGGTTCTCAGGGATGTGGTGGCAACAGTTCTTTCTGCCGGTGGGAGGTTGGGCTCTGAGGTCTGCAAGGTCCCTGCAGATCTGGAACATAGTAGCGTGTCCCTAAGGATTATTGGCTAAATGCTAGACGTATTTGTAACAGAAAAATGCAAAGCTAAAATGTCCCATTTTATGTCCAGTTGGTGGCAAGGGAAAAAATTCTCTTTTAACTTATTTTTAAACTAAGAGCCAATTTTTGATTCACATTGTAGTGTTTGTTTTTTGTGGGGAAAGAGGGTTTGTTTTATTTTGGGACCTTTTTGAAGGTATTCGGTGTAAAAAAAAAAATAAGACGTCTAGTCTACCTTTTTTAAAAATGTGTGGTCAATTATTTGAACTCTCCCTATACAAATTAAATTTTTATATAATGATTAGGGTGGGGGTGGGTCAAGAAATATTGTATTTCTTTAAAAAAAAAAAACAACTTTATTCTTTTTTTTCTTTTTTTGCCCTGTTGAGTCTAGTCAATAATCCACATTCTCCAGCCACTCAAATGTCAAAATGTTTCAAAAACATAAAAAAAATAAAGAAATGAATAGAAGCGTCCTTGTTCTTTAAATTATTTCTATGTTACCCTGAACTGTAAGTGAACTCTCCTTGCTTATAAAAGAAGCAGCTGTTCATGCGATTGAGACCATGGTTCATTACAAGCTGACCTCGGATTCAGGAGTAAAACTTCCTCTATTTTACTACGACTATTCAGACAGGGACTGGAGATAAACAATCATCAAAATCAGGATGGAACTTGACTGGGAAACCCTCTATGTTCTTTGGCAGAATTATAGCAGCTCTCGAATTGCCAGGAATGAGGCAATGTGAAATGACCCTCAAACATTCCCTTCTGAAATGCAGTGGGTCCAGGCTGCCAGCTCTGAGCAGACAAAGGCCGATTGTAATGACTTCTTAAGCATATACTTATAGAAACATTAATTATCACCAACCCTATTTTAAACATTTATAGAAAGTCAAGATGAAAGGGCCCTTTTATATCCATTTTTATAATTCCCCCTTGCAAGAAACTATGATTACAGTATTTTCCCTCTCTCTGTCGCTCGTCGGAGTTCTCACTTCTAGGTCTTATTCTTAAAAGACTAATTTTGGTTTGAAGCTTATGTGCTCATCAAGTTAGATATGAGAGGATGCAGGGAAATGAAATGGGTTAGTGGGTGTGATGAAGGAGGGGACTAGCTGCAGTGTGGGAGGTAGGGGCACCTGGGGTGCCGAAATGACCTGTTTTGGAAAGGTGGACATTCAGTTTGCTAAGGTGCCAGTGGAAGCCAAATTGAGGTTGAATTAGCTCAGCAATTGGGTCTAAACTAGGGTTCTCAAACACAGGAGTTCTTCAGAATCTCAGGGAAAGGCTCCTTTCACAATGACCATCATGGGGGTCCCACCCCTCAGAGATTTTGATTCAGTGTGTCCCAGCCGTGTGTTAACCAAGACTCCTGGTAACTCAGATGCAAGTGGCTTGAGGCGATACTTTGAGAGGAAACTGACTTGAAGATTGACTATTCCCAGCCTCACCTCCAGCCATTATGTCTGCTCAACCTGCTTGAATCCACTTTACTGTCCCCTCCCAGGTCCCCTCCATGGCTCATGGCATCACATGCTATAGACTTGGCTTCAAAAATGGTGTGTGGCAGCTGTGTGAAAGGGTGTTCTTGGCTGAGGCTGTCCTTAAGAATGCTTTGACCTCTTAAAGTCAATCGTAATTCTTTATAGAGTCACGAAAAGAAGAGAGACAAGAGAGAGATCACAGGCCACCCTGTCCGCTAATTTGGAGCAGATATCCTTGGCATGCAGAAGGCTGACCTGGGCATGGTGGGGTAGTGGAGAGATCTGAACTTGCCTGCAGAGCTGGCAGTGCAGTGAACGCAGTGTAGATGTGGGGACTGATACCAAGAGCTGGGCTGTTTGTTTGGAGGAATCATGGGGCTGCATGTATTCCAATGAGGCTACAGAATGAGACTTGGTTCTCCTCTGGTTTCCCAGGGCCCACTCTCTCCTCTCTCCCTCCTTCTCCTGCACTCCCATCCCTAGGCCAAGAGAACATGCGTCTGGGACTACTTCAACTTCTCATCCTCTGCTCCGTGCATGAGAACATGAACTGGAAATCCCAAATGGGGTTTCAGGAGGCCAGGACTTTGCCTTCTATTGGGTCCAGTTCCGTGGCCCTTCTCTTTTAGCTTCCTGCTGGTGACATGGGTCTTCCATCAGATAGGAATCAGTGATTCATTCAGAACGCTCTTTCCCAAGATGGCCAAAGCAAGGGGTTCCAATATAGGACTGAGAGAGGGGACTGTTATTTATTAGGTGCCTTCTGCATGCCAAGTGCTTTGCATCTTTATTGCATTTACTCCTCACCGTAACCCTGGGTGGCGTTATCTTGTGGCAAGTGGGAAATGGGCTGAGGATTCTGCAGCCTGTCCAAGATTGCACACAGAGGACTAGAATGTGCAAGGCATAGAGAGGGCTTTTTGCTTTCTAGTTCTTGTTGCTTTAATGGTTTGTCTAGTTCTGAAGCGTTTACTGTAGCTGTACTTTATGCCCACCTAGAAGGCAGTATGGACTTCCCTGGTGGTTCAGTGGTAAAGAATCCATTTGCCAGTGCAGGAGATATGGGTTTGATCCCTGGGTTGGTAAGAGCCCCTGGAGAAAGAAATAACAACCCACTCCAGTATTCTTGCTTGGGAAATCCCATGGACAGAGGAACCTGGAGGGCTATACTCCGTAGGATCACAAAGAGTTAGACCTGACTGAGCAACAGGAGGCCATACAGTAGAGAGGTTAGGGGCTCTGCAGACAGACTGCTGAGGGTTCTGCCACTCATTAACTGTGTTCTATCCCTTAGCTCTCTTGGGATAACAAGAATAATGATAATATAATACTTACCTCTCCGAGATTTGAAAATTTAAAAAAGGTAGTAAGATGCTTAGCCCAGGGCCTGGTAGAGTGTCAGTACCTCAGCTAGTGACTGGTTGTTATCATTACCATCACCACCACCGTCTTCATCTTTGCAAGCTGCCTTATACATGTGTATGGGATATGAATGCATGATAGACAAACAGCCAAGTGGTGGCTGGGTGAATTCATGAAAGATGCTTGAATGATAAAAAGAGAGTAAAGGTTGTATGGTGAGAGGGAGGGCTGGGTCATAGGATGACTAAGGTGAAGCTGTATCTTGGCCCTCAGTGACCTGCTGACCCATCTGGTGTCCGGCTTCCTGAGGAACTCCCCACCCCCTAGTGGCCCAGGCAGGCGATCCAGGGTAGAACAACAGTGGAAGCCGTTAATTACTTCCCAGTTGTGCTGCTGTTGCTGGGTGGGTGGAGGTAGGGTGTTTCTGAGATGTTAAAGAGGTGACATTTCCAGCTTCCCAGCTGGTCAGGTCCTTGATCAGTTTTGACGGTCCCAGTCCTGAGACTGGAGTGTGCATCCCGGCCTGGGCACCCTGGGTAGGAACCCTGGGACTGGATGGAGGAGAGAGGTCCTAAGGAGCTGATTATACCAAGTCCAGAAGGTGGAGGTTCTTCCCAAGAGAAGGGTGGGGTAGAGTTGACGAAAGATACCCATGGTCGGTCCTCATTGTCCAGATGGTAAGTCAAAGGTTAGAAAAGGAAGTCATTTACCCGTGTGTGAACTCAGAGGTTGAGGACACTTAGAAGGAAGGGCTTGCCTCCAGAGGGTAGGGAGGCATCCTAATACCTGCTTAGTGTACATCATGTCCTGTGATAACCACCAAAGGAGTGATAACTATTTCTCTGTCCTCATCTTCCATGTCTCCAATATTTATTGTGAGCGCATGCGCCAGGTAAATTCTTATTACGTCTATGGTTCTATGGGGAAATACACATTTTCCATCCACATCCTGAAGACATTTATTGTCCAAGAATAATACCTATAGTAAGAATAAAACTACTACCACTTACTTAATATCTGCTATGTATCAGGCATTTTATGTTCTTTAGTTCACTGAGTTGTGACCACAGTTGTCATGGAGTGGCTATTTATCAGCCTGTTTTATGTATAAAGAAGCTGAGACTCAGGGAGGTTAAGTAGCTTGTCTCCATCAAGGACATAGAACTGTGGGTCAGTGCCAAGGCCAAGGTTCTGAACCAGAGTCTGTCTAACCACAAAGTCCTTGGTGTTAATTACTGGCCAAAGTGGGGAGTATATTTGCCTGTAAAAGATCACCCACTAATTGAAGGTGGATTTGAAGCCACTCAGTCAGCCAAAGTGACCCAGGAAGGCTTACGGAGGGCCAGGATGAAGGAGGATTCTGCAGGCTGAGGGGAGGGGTCGGTGAGGAAGTGCAGGGACAAAGTGAACAGGAGGACAGTCACAGATGCTACCATCTCCCTTGATCTCCTCCATAGCCAGTGAGGCACAAGCAACAGGGGTGACCCTTCCATTCTGAAACTGGAAGTTCAAGCCCAGCCACTAAGTGATAGAAATCAGTCCTCAGACTCCTGGACTCCTTCCATTCAATGAGCAGGGACCTATGGAAGTTTCATGGGTAGAATATCTTGTATCACTAAAGGTGGAATTTTCATTATTTGTATAAGAGCAGCTTTCTTCACATTTTTTTGTGTCACAGACCCCTTTGGCAATCTGATAAAGCCTGTGGATCCCTTTGCCAAATAATTAAAAAAATTTTTTAGTTATGGTAAATACATAGAACATAAAATATATCATCAGCCACTTTTAAGTGTATAGTACAATAGCATTAAGTACATTCACTTTGTTGTGCTACCATCCATAGAACTCTCTTTATCTGTAAAACTGAACCCATTAAACGCTCCTCCTTCCCCCAGCCCTGGGCAACCACCATTTTGCTTTCTGTCTCCATGAATTTGACTACTCTGTGTACCTCCTATAAGTGGAATCATACAGTATTTGTCCTTTCGTGACTGGCTTATTTCACTCAGCATAATGTCCTCAGGGTTTATCCATGTTATAGTGTTTGTCAGAATTTCCTTCCTTTTTCAAGTTATAGGTATACACCACTTTTTGTTTATGCATTATCCATCAATGGACACACAAGTTGCTTCTACCTTTGGACTATTGCAAATATGTGTCAAATAATATTTTAAGCATAAATTTATGTTTGTATAGATATATGTATGATGGATATAATTGTGTGTCTATATATAAATTAGATGTAACATGATTATAAAACAGTTATATGGATATACAGTTATCTATATATATTTTAAAGACAAATTGTATCATAGAAATATAGCATCTTCTTTACTAATGTAGTAAATAAGATCTAGGAGCATGGACTTCCATGGAGATCCAATGGTTAAGACTCTGTGCTTCCAATGCAGGCGGTGTGAGTTGTTTCCTGGTTGGGGAACTAAGATCCCACATATTGCAGGCCAAATAACTCTTAATTTTGAAACAGTGAGGAATGTAAATGATATTTTGAGATATGTGCAGTCATTAGAATATGATGTAAATGATTTCAGTGACTGAGTCCCATGTTCTGCCAACATTCGTGTAGTTTGTGATCATTAAAGGAAATGCTAGATTTCAGTTAGAGATTCATGAAAGAAAGATGTAATTATTTCCCGTAAAAGTCTGGGACCCACACTGGAATTCCCTCTGCAGGTCCTAGGAAATTATACCCTTCTGGGGACTTGATGAGAGTTCTGCTTTGGAGCTTGAAGAAAAGTTCTTTAACCATTCTGGCCTAAAGTGACAGCTCCAACATCTAACTTTTTGGTGTCAGTGATCTTATCCTGCCTTGGTCCATCTTTGTGAATTTATGTAGCTGTTTTGAGTTTTAATTTCTCCAATACATATGCTACAGAGATCACAACTTCCTATGACTCCTGAGGTTCCTTTAAAAGATAGATAAAACTGGGTGAGCATTTTGGTCCAGATTTATCTAAATCTCCAAATCTCCTTCTCCATCCATGATGGATGACAGGCTAACAGGCCTGTTACATCCATGTCTTCCAGAACCTTATTTTCTTCCTGCTGTCTTGGGTATACAAGCCAGCACAACTAAGCCAGACCCTGACTTGTCCTAGCATCCTAGCCTTTTGGGAGCCAAGATTGGCATCTGTTTTTACAGACTCTAAGTTGTCTAAGACTTTTACAAACCAGGGGTGGTCTGGGATCCTATCAGGGGTCATAAAAGATGATAGCCAGCAAAGATAGGAGCTCAGAAGGGATCATCTTAAACAATTAGCTAGAAAAAGGAAGCCACAAAGGGAGTTTATATGCAGGTGTCCCGGCATCCCAGCAATGTGCCTTTAGATGACCAGGTCCCCAGCCGGGGATGACCGATGGCGATTCACTACATTTGCTGCTTGTTGGATAGGCCTGGTCATTTTCTGTTTTAATACTGAGCATCTCCTACTGTAATCCCTGAAATGGGATAATGCTAGCTAGTTCCCAAGACTGCGGACAGATTGAGATCACGTGTATGAAAGCTGCTGCCCAGGTTGAGCTGGAGCTGAGCCACAGCTGGGAAGGGAGCAGGGCCCCCCCTCACCCCAAGGCTTGTTTGTATGAGTTGATGTGCACAGCAGTTTAGTTCTTGGTCGACAGAGGAGGGTGGAGGGTCTTCTCCATTGTTGTATTTTATCTTCGCCTCTGGAGTGCCTGGGGAGAAAGGAAGAAAGGAGGAAGTGACCACTGTTTCTGGCCCCCTGTCTTGGATACCGGTCCTCAGCAGCGGGGAAGGAACTGTGTTTATGGACTTTTGGAGACTGTGCCCAAGCACTGTTGGTTCAGAGCCTAAGGGACAGAATGTTACCTGAGCAGGGAGAGAGGGCCCATCTTCCCCTGTACTCTTCCCTTTCGCCCAGACTGCAGGGCAGTGCAGCAGACCCATGCGGGCCACCGGCAGAGTCCCTGTAAGGGCAGTGGCTTGGTGGGGGTAGGGCACAGTGCCTCACAGAGGCAGGAGACCATGAGCAGACTTCTTGCTGTGCCCATGGAGAATTCTGGAAAACAAGTGTTAGGAGAGAAAGGAGATGTCAAACAAGGTCAGCTTTGATGAACTGATGGGGCTGGAAGCTAGCAAGGGACAACTCTTTACCACGTTTGCACTACTTTTATTTTGAGCCTGGGTCATAATAAGTCAGACCTCGTCCTCATAAAAAAACTGAGAAATTCCTTTTTTTATGAGTCTGGGACACAGTAAAGTATCACACACATAATTGCTTACTAGTAAGGCTGTGGTGGTTAACATATTGCTCTCCCATTAACTATGTAGCAGAAAGGTTAACAGGTCAACCAGCTACTTGCCAAAGAGCTGGGATTCAATCAGGTTTCTCTGCTCATGCTCTTCATTCTAAGATAACTGTTCCATTTTATCAAAAGTAACTTTGGTTTAAAAAAGAAAAAAAAAGAAAAAGTCTTCAATAAATGAAACAGAAATACCTACCATCGGCCTCAGCAGTTCCACTCCTAGGCATAGCCCCAGAAGAATTGAAGGCAGATGATCAAACAAAAATTTGTACATTAATGTTCATAGCATCCCTATTCACAGTAGCCAAAACACATAACTACTTCCAAATATCCACAAAATGATTGGATAAACAAAATGTGGGATACACATACAGTGGAATACTATTCAGTCATAAAAATGAATACAGTTCTGAAATGTGCCACAGCGTGGATGAACCAGAAGCACATGATGGTAAAGTAAAGAAGTCAGTTGCAAAAGAATACACGTGATATGATTCCAAATATATGTTGTGTCCAGAATAGGCAAATCCACAGAGGCAGAAAGCAGACTCATGGTTGTCAGTGGCTGGGAGGTGGGGGAAATGGAAGTGACTATTCTTGGGGACAGGATTCGTTTGAGAGATGATGAAAATATTTTAGAATTAGATAGCTGTGGTGATTGTACCGCAGCTTCCCAGGTGGGTCAGTGGTAAAGGATCTGCCTGCCAAGGCAAGAGACACAGGAGTTTGATCCCTGGGTCGGGAAGATCTCTTGGAGGAGGAAATGGCAACTCACTCCAGTATTCTTGGCTGGAAAATCCCATGGACAGAGGAGCCTGATGGGCTACAGTCCATGGAGTCACAAAAAGCTGGACACGACTGAGCATGCATACACGGTGGTTGTACAACATTGTGTATGTATGAAATGCCATGGGATTATGTGCTTTAAAATGGTTAAAGTGGTGAATTTTGTATTATGTTTATTTTATCCAAATTAACATAAAAAGAAAACAGCAAGGAACAAATTTTTAAATAGAAAACAACTCATTTCGGGTGCATTCTTTTTCAGCAACCCATTCCCTCAAGTTTTAGTACAATAATATTTTTCCCATCTTGAAACTCTTTAGGCAGCCTCACCTCAGCAGAACCCATTTGAGAATCAGGAGGCAAGTGGCTCTAAGAACCTCTTTCTGTGCCTGTGAGAGAAAGGCCTGAAGGGGGAGCCTGTGAGCTTATTCCATCGAGGTATTAAAACCTAGGACATGCCTGCATCATGGTGACTCCCTGTGCTAAGACAAGGATAACCCCACTCTAGGTCTCTGCAATACAATTTTAGAGTTTCTGCAATACAATTTCACGATTTGCTTTCTGCCTTATTATATAGCCAACTGTGTGACTTTGATTCATTTCTGAGAATTTCAAAGATTTTAAAGGAGTTTCCGAAATAGACTCAAGTTAGCGGAGAAGGCAATGGCAACCCACTCCAGTACTCTTGCCTGGAAAATCCCATGGACGAAGGAGCCTGGTAGGCTGCAGTCCATGGGGTCGTGAAGAGTCAGACATGACTGAGCAACTTCACTTTCACTTTTCACTTTCATGCATTGGAGAAGGCAATGGCAACCCACTCCAGTACTCTTGCCTGGTGAATCCCAGGGACGGGGGAGCCTGGTGGGCTGCCGTCTATGGGGTCGCACAGAGTCGAACTGAAGCGACTTAGCAGCAGCAGTGACTCAGATGGTAAAGAACCTGCAGGAGATTCGGGTTCGATCCCTGGGTCAGGAAGATCCTCTGGAGAAGGGAATGGCTATCCACTCCAGTATTCTTACCTGGAGCATCCCCATGGACAGAGGAGCCTGGGTGGCTACAGTGTGGGGTCGTAAAGAGTCAGACTCCACTGAGCAACTAACACTTTCACTCTACATAAGCACACACAAACTCATATCCTCCGATGTCCCTGGTTAGAACACAATTCTGAACCAAAGACCAAGTGCTGAAAGACAAGAGTTTGGCCTAACAGCCACAACAGTTCCAATGTGGAATTTGTCAACTGTAGGGCAACATGGTCTTAACACAGGGTTCTTCTGAGAGTCAAGTATGGTTATGTGTGAAAAGCCTTTTATGAATGATGGGATACTATACACATGCCAACTGCTAATTATTGTGTTGGCAAGAAGTCCCCATGCTACCTCACTGCTAATAATAATAGGTAATATATACTACACATATGGGCCATCTACAAGGCTAGCATTTCACGCACTGTTTGTATACAGACAGGAGGTAAGTGCTATTTTAGTGCCAGTTAACAGTGAAGAAACTGACAGAGAGATGGTAAATAACTTATCCACGGTCTCAGAGCCAGTTCATGATGGAGTCAGGATGTGACCGCAGCAGGCTGGCTCCGTCTTCACACAGCCTCCTGCGTATACCTCATTCTTCATAAAATGGCAAGGAAGAAGTCAAGCAGAACTGCGGGATGTGTAATCAGCCCTTTTAAAAATGAGTATCCCTGGATGAAATGATACCTGTCATCACTGGGACCGGCTCGAAGATTGATGTTAGCATCCTCTTCCAGACTCCACGTTCAATGACACTGATTTCAGTAGTTTAAAATCAACCATGGTGGGAGTAGTTACACCATGGAAATTAGCAAATGCTCTGAACCAGGGCATTTTCTTTCCTTTTGAGAGCCTGTTAAATACTGGGTTGGCCAAAAGGTCTGTTCAGGTTTTCTATACCATGTTACGGAAAATCCTGAACAAACCTTTTGGCCACCCAATATTTACCAGTGTACCACTGGCTATAACAATTCCTATTGGCAGAAAGAATTAACGATAACATCTGATAATGATAATGAAAGAACATGGGGTGCATATATCTTTTTGAGTTTGTGTCTTTGTTTTCTTTGGATAAATGCCCAGAAGTGGAGTTGCTGGAGATCACATGCTGGTTCCATTATGTTTTTAATTTTTTGAGAAACCTCCAGACTGGTTTCCACAGTGGTTGCATCAATTTACCATCCCACCAGCCGTGCACAGGGCTGTCTTTTCTCTCTGCATCCTTACCAACACTTGTTATTGCTAGTCTTTTTGTTGATAGCCATTCTGACAGGTATGAGGTGGTATCTCCTTGTGGCTTTAATTTGCATTTGCCTGATGATTAGTGGTGTTGAGCATCTTTTCATGTACCTGTTAGCCATCTGAATGTCTTACTTGGAAAAAGTCTATTTAGATCTCCTTCCCATTTTTTTTTTTTTCCTTGGTGGTGGTTCAGTTGCTCAGTCATGTCTGACTTTTTGCGACTCCATGGACTGCAGCATGCCAGGCTTCACCATCTCCTGGAGCTTGCTCAAACTTGTGTCCATTGAGTTGGTGATGCCATCCAACCATCTCATCCTCTGTCATCCCCTTCTCCTCCTGCCATGAATCTTTCCCAGCATCAGGGTCTTTTCCAATGAGTTGACTCTTCCCATTTTTTAATTGGATTTTTTTTTCTTTTGCTATTAAGTGTATGAGTTCTTTTATATGTTTTGGATATTAACCCCTTGTCCTCTATATGATTTGCAAACATTTCCTCCCATTCAGTAGGTTGCCTTTTCATTTTGTTGGTGGTTTCCTTTGCTGTGCAGAAGCTTTTGAGTTTGATATATTCCCGGGTGTGTATTTTTGCTTTTGTTGCTTAAATTCTATGAGTAATGCCATTTCACAGATGTGAAACTGAGGCTCACATCTCACAATTAACACTGAACCCTGAGTAACGCTGCCCTTGGAGTATCAGAATGGGAGGTAGGGAGGGGCTGGGTGGAGCAGGCTGGATGCCACCTGCTGACTTGGAAGAGAAAAGGGGAGAAGGGTGAGGCAGTTTGGGTGCCTACTGCTAAGAGTAAGTGATCCCAGAAAGGCCAGGCTCTCTGGGGGTCCTGAGCTCTGGGTCATCCTCTCTGGGAGATCTTTCCTCACTGCTCCACTGTGTGCCCCCTCTGTCCTCTGCTAGCCTGGATTAGGTTGCCCTCACCCTCCCACCTTCCAAACCCCGCATTCCTGCAGCCCCAGTAGGTTATGTATCTCTTTAATATTGAGTTAGCCAAAAAGCCCATTGGGGTTTTTCTGTAGGATGGTATGGAAAACCTGAATGAACTTTTTGGCCAGCCCAGTACACACACTACCTCGCACTAGGATTGTCTGTCTGGGTTTCTATGTGCCTTTTAAAGGCCAGCAGTCTGATAAACCCTCTAGTCCCAGCACTCCTGACTAGAGCTCAGTAATGGCAGTTCCTCCGGGCTAAAGACTCCATTGATGATCAGGAAGAGAGTCAACATCAGATCTTTTACGGAAAGAAGCTTCACAGGTGAAAGCGCTTGTTGAGAAGAGCGAGGGGAGCATCATGGCCTTCCCTTACTAAAGAAGCTCATGCTTCTGGTCCATACAGAGAAAGCTGTTACAGTGTTGAGGTCTCTCAACAGGTTTCTCGCTGTGCGGGAACCATCCCTCAAAACCATGTGTTGTCACACATCACAAAGTCCAGGTGGACTGCCTGTTGCCTGGATGGACTGATTTTTCTAACCATTGCAGAATCATGTAGGCTGTTTCCATTTTTACTCTTTCAAGCGATGCTGCCAAGGTCATTTCTGGACCTGTCACCTTGCAGTCTTGTGCAAGTGCATCCCCAGAGGGGACCTGCAAGGTCAAAAGCATTCCCATAAAGGTTGCATCTTAAAAACTCAAATATTAGAAACTGCTTATGCTAATGACAGTTACCTCAGAGGCAAATACCTCAAGTACCTTTCCCATGACGTGTTATTTATCTGTTCTGACTCAACATCAGGGTTCACAACTCTTGGAAGCCAGTTTTCTCTGAGATTGACATTGCAGTAAACAGCAGGAATGCCCAGGAGAATGTGTCAAGAGAAAGGGACGACAGAGTCACGGGCAGCAAGAAAAACAACAGTGAAGAAACTAAAATAGAAAAGACGGCTTGTAACCGAAAGTATGATAAAATCAAAGAAAGAGGGGAAAAAAAGCTAGTCTCTACCTGCAAAAGGATCTCAAAAAAGATTTCCTTTGAAAAAACCACAGTGCTGATAAATAGCAAGACTTTGGTGGGAAAAGCAAGTGGGAAGAAATCCTCACAATTCATCCTCTTAATTTGTAGATGAAGAAACAAGGGTGAGGGGTAAACTGACTTGCTCGAGGACATGTGGC
Source organism: Oryx dammah (assembly GCF_014754425.2). Taxonomy (NCBI): domain Eukaryota; kingdom Metazoa; phylum Chordata; class Mammalia; order Artiodactyla; family Bovidae; genus Oryx; species Oryx dammah. The sequence continues at coordinate 14,063,817 of NW_024070198.1, forward strand.
TTTAGTTAGTAGCATTCCAAGCACCAGAGCCCTTGCTTCTTAGTCACGCTGCATCATGGCCTGTACGTTCCCTTCCATTTTTCTCCACTTATCCCTTTATAATTACTTTACTTAGGCAATATGGATAATTCATTCAGAGCTGGAACATCATTTTCTCATTTCGCTGAGTTTAAATAGAGATGACAGGGCCTATTCTTAATGTTTAACAATCAAAACCAATTATGACTCTTTCTTTCCCTCATGCAAAAAACACACTGCCCTTTTCAGAAGGCAGTGTTTTCATTCTATGGCATAAACAGGCCAATGAGAACAATAACAGAGCAAGAAAACCTCCAAAGAAGGTAAATACGAAATATAATCAAGTAAGCCCAGTTAGTCAGGGTTGGGGCTATAATGCCATGGATACAAGATAAAGAATGAAAAGAGCTCAAAGGACACTGAACTCAGGGGTGTGAGTCAGGGCATACTTAGGTGTGTTCAGCCCAGTGATGTGACCAGCACCAACAGGCTCAATTTCCTTCTAACATGTGGAGGGGACCAGAAAGCCCCTAGATACGTCCCTGGTGTAGAACTAAATCCCCTAAACTGCCCAAGTGATGCTTGACTAGACTAGGGAGACTTCCCACTTTGCCCTGTAACAGGATAACTGAGTCAAGAGCCACCCTTAAACATTAAGTCCAATTAATTACAGACCTACTGACCCACCTATCCTTCCCTCCATCCATCCCTCTGTTCTTCCATCTAACAATCCGTATTTGTTGAACTCACAGCAAACTGGAGCTCAATTTGTGAATTTTGAAATAGCTTCCTGATTGGAAATAATAACCAGGTCTTGACTTCCAGTTCCACAATATCCCTGGGTGTTTGTTCCTTGTTTATACAAAAAAGTGAAAGAGTTAGTCATGTCTGACTCTTCGTGACCCAATGGACTATAGCCCCACCAGGCTCCTCTGTCCATGGGATTCTCCAGGCAAGAATGCTTGAGTGGGTTGCCATTCCCTTCTCCAGGGGATCTTCCCAACCCAGGGATCAAACCGGGGTCTCCTGCATTGTAGGAAGATTCTTTACCATCTGAGCCACCAGGGAAGCAGAGAGACAGCCAGTTTTCTGAGGTTTTTGTCTATCAATGTAATTTATATGGATGTGGTTGCTCTTCTTTTTGTCATCCTAGATAGTAGAGCTAGAGAACTGAAGCCAGAGAAATAATTAAATGTAAAAAGGAATCCTGTTTTTCTTAGACTCCATCTTGAGGAAACCATTCATTTGGAAATCCTCGGAAAAATATTGGCAGTAAACCCTTCAAAGAGACAGAAAGAATTCCAGTGGACCCAGGGAAGATAGTCTTTGTTTATGAAAGAAATACTTTTGGAGGTACTTCCTTTCACACGTATAGATGCTACCAGCTTAATTCAGCATTAGAGGTTTTTGACGCCAGTGCCATTGCAAAACCGCGTCCTCGAGACATCTAGGGGGCTCTGGCCATGGCACTGCCCTTGTCCCTTTCCTGGGCAAAATGCTGTGTTTCAGGTTTTAAGGGACAGAGAACCCAAACAGAGCCATTGCCTAAGATCCTTGGATAAGTTCATAAAATGTGACTGTCTGAACTTAAAGAGAGGAAAGTGTTAAAGTGAAAGTGTTAGGTTTAGCCTGTCAGGCTCCTCTGTGCATGGGATTTCCCAGGCAAGAATACTGAAGTGGGTGGCCATTCCCTTCTCCAGGGTACCTTCCTGACCCAGGGATCAAACCCGGGTCTCCAGCATTGCAGAAAGATTCTTTACCATCTGAGCCACCAGGGAAGCCCCAAAGGAAACTGATGCAAAATGGCTAAGCCACACCACCTCCTTGAGTGTGAGCTCTGTGAGAATGGAGACTCTATTGACCATATTTGTTGTTTTATCTCTAGTGTCTGGCAGTATGATGTTCAGTGCTCAATAAATGGGTTTAATTAATAAAATCATTGTTACAGTCTTGCCAGGAAATGCTGTACACTTAAACTACTAAACAATAAAAAGTACATTAGATTAGAAGTAAGAAAGCCCAAGACTGATTTTGGGCACTTCTAGTAACTATCTGTGAGCGTCAGTTTCCATATCTTTAAATGGGTTCAGTAGCATCTAGCTCACAACACTACTGGTAGAGTTAAATGGAACAGCATATTTAAAAGGCAAAACCAATACAGTATTGTAAAGCAAAATAAAGTGAAAAAAAAAGAAAAAAGGCTTGAGCACAATACCTGATACAGTGAAGTGTGCTTAATAAATACAGAGTCTGTTAAATAAAAGTAGAGGACTGCATACATCTTAGCAAGAAGACTACAGTGACTCTAAAAAGGAAGCACCAATTTACAATGTAACCAACGAAAGAGGAGCGAAAATCATGAAATTTCCAGTCTGTCCTAAGAAAGTGTTATAATGACAGAAACATTTGGTGGTAAATACAAAGAATATTTTAAAAAGGGAATCAATTGATAAAGGTTTGCCAGTGTTTCTTTGACAGTTTTCGATGCTAACTTTGTTTTCATATGAACAAAACTGCTTTCCTGAGTTATCTAGTGCCAGCTAACTAAAGCTTGCTTTCAAAGTTCTTGCTAAGAAAAAATTATGCAGAATTCGGAAATAAGGCAAAGAAGTTATTGCATATTTTTGTTTCAATGTCATGCTAGAAAATTATCTGAAATACTCACTTAAGGATTAGCTGAGGCTCTGGGAAATTATCAGTTTGTTTGACTTACTGTTTATTATCTATTATAGGCTAAATGTTTGTGTGCCCCCAAATTTGTATGCTGAAACCCTAATTACTGCTTAAAGTCCAGAGTCTGTAACTTTGGCTGTTAACTTGGAGAAATTCAATGTGTTGTTTTCCCATTAGGCATGTCAGTGGTTTCTGTTTGTAGAAATGAGAGCCCTAAAGATTACAATTTTATCAACTGGCAGGGCATTAATCATTTTTATCTAATGTGACCTGAGCCTCAGTTTTCCTGCTCTGTAAAATGGCATTAATGTTTCTCCTATGCAATGAAATATAATGCATATAGCACTTGTAAGGCACTGCTTAATACATAGCAAACTTAATTAAATGATACTATGATTATTTAGATCAGAGGTTCACAGCTGTGTCTTGCTGGGTGTGTGTAGTGTTCAAAAATATTGGTGGCCAATAGGTAAAATTCAGGACACTGCATGTGAATATATACATTGATTTTTTACTTCTCTTAAAAAAAAAATTCAAAAGATCTGACAGTACAAGGCTTAAATGCCTACATGGCAACCAACAGCTCTCAGTGGGTGGCATCTTCTCTGTGGGATGGGCAGGTATTGTCCCACTTGCCATGGGCCACACCCAGGTCTCTTTGTTCCTTTCCATCCCCTGCCTGGCCCTTGAGGCTTCAGGCTCTGGGTTAGAGCATCATCTCCTTATTCCTCAATTGCACAGGAGGTTTCCACAGAGCATTACTTCTTTTCCTCACTTCACCAGCCCTGAGCGCATGGATAGTACGTCTTCCTGAGGTCCTCTGAGATTGTCACGTCCTGCTAGAGACTCTCCATGGCTAGAAGCATAGGCTGAGTGCCAGACTAGCTGATAATGATAGTCAGCAGTCATACAGAACTCCCACTTATGTCAGCCACTTGATGTGAGTTATCTTGTAGGGTCTTCTAGACCATCTGAAGTTGGTATCACCAGTCCACAATCTAAAATTTTAGAGCTCTGAAAACCAGAATAATTCTTGTGGTAAAATCTAGCTTGAACCAACATGAAGGTATATACAGCCTTTATTTCCCCCACCTAATGTAAATACCTCATTTTGCTGCAGAAATACTAATGTGTTTGGTTACTAGGTATTGCCCTCGACCCCACCGGAGGGATGATATTCACCCCATCCTAACTTTCTAAGGTCTGAATACCTGGCTCAAAGGGTTTCAGATAAGGTGTGGAGGACATGTGTTATTCCCATATTAAATACAAAGAAATGGAATCCTTGAGAAGTTAAGAAAAAAATCCATGTAAGTGCTTAATTGTAATGACACTCATCAGATAGTGTTTCCTTGGTGACCTGAAACAGGTCACTTTTGTGGACCTCAGTGACTCCATTTGTATTGGGTTGGCCAAAAAGTTCATGTGGGATTTTCCATAAGATGTTACAGAAAACCCCAGATGGATTTTTTGGCCAACCCGAGAAAATGAAGGCTGGCACTGCTAGCTGTATGCCTCACACCTAATAGATTTTAGGTCTTCTGTCTTGTAATGCAGGCGGTGGTGTCATTATCCCCATTTTGCTGATGGAAGCTACTGAAGTTCAGAGAATACCTTGCCCAAGGTCACCTAGCCGGTGCCTGGGGGGGTTGGCTCGTGAACCAGGTCTGTCTGACTTTGGCATCACACGCCCTTTCATGGAGTTCAGGGGTCCTCGGAGCTGTAAAAAGAGTCCCTCTCTTGTATCCCTATCAGATTTCTTCACTAAAAAAATCATGCCCAGCCCATTTTATCTCTCGTTCCCCACATTCCAGCAGTCATCGGCTTGACGGAGAGGCCAGGAAAGCTTTGAAATGGTGTTTACTGTTCCCTACCTCCCCCACCCCAGGGGAGACTTCCAGCCATGCTGAAATGTCCACTTTCAGATGATTGCAGGCACTTCCTAGGATCTCATTTTCTAGAACCCAGTGATCTGTCTCTCCCTCTTCCTGCTGTAAAGCTTTCTGCAAGTAGGTGCAACTTTTCTCTAGGGACCTTCAGCCCCAATAAGTCTGAGCTCAACAGGCTCAATTCTCCAGCTCCTGTTAATGAGGTCCGTCCCTCCTCCTTCCTTCCATCTCTCCTATATGATTGCTGCTCCTCTCACTTAGGGGACACAGGAGAAATCACAGGAGCTCCTGGCCTGGGCCGTGCCCAGGTACCTTGGTCTCGCTGAACAGGGCTGGGGGGCCTGTGATCTTCCAGCCAGTCCAAGTGACCAGGGAAGGTGTGGCTGTTTTCCATAATGTCATGTTTTTCAGTATCTGGGTGATAAATACAATGGCTTGTGAAGTCTGCTGTCTTTAATCATGGGCTCTGGTAGATTCACTCTCTACCAAAAAAGAGATGCTACATGGAGACAGAAAGCACCAGGGTCTGCTATCTCCCTCATGTTCTTTACCCTTCTGGCTTTGGGCAAGACACTTGACTTTACTGAAACTGTGTTATTATCTGGAAAATGGAAATGAAACGATCTAGTTCTGCCTATCCCAAAGGACTACAGAGAGAACCATAGTGTTAACAGTCATGGATCCTGTGACATCCTGTGCTAACAGCACATACAATCATGTAAACCTGAGAACAGTGGGTGAGTTATAGCCAAGGATGAGGAGCGAAGGTCACAGGAGGTCAGATCTATAAAAAGGTGAGATGAAAAGTTCAGTAGACTGAACTCCAACAGACCTAGAGAGATGATCCTGAGCTTATACACATAAATCCAGCCTATATTCCTTTCCTCCACTTCAAAATGATGGCAAATGATTGGATTTTATGAATGATTGGGAAGTTTGTTTTGGCGTATCTTTTAAAGCATCTTTATCCCTTAAGATCTTGGGTAGTGGAAGAAATGCAACAGGAGCAAAAATCCAGAGAAACAACATGTACCAGAAACAAACCTGCACCAACTCTCAGTAGTGAAGTTAGATTATAAAATTTATTTATTATTTAAATTATAAATTCAAAAATGTTTTCAGGGAATCAGTTCAGTTCAGTCCCTCAGTTGTGTCTGAGTCTTTGCGACCCCATGAACCACAGCACGCCAGGCCTCCCTGTCCATCACCAACTCCTGGAGTCCACCCAAACCCATGTTCATTGAGCCGGTGATGCCCTCCAACCATCTCATCCTCTGTCGTCCCCTTCTCCTCCTTCCTTAAATCTTTCCCAGCACCAGGGTCTTTTCAAATGAGTCAGCTCTTCGCATCAGGTGGCAAAGTACTGGAGTTTCAGCTTCAACATCAGTCCTTCCAATGAACATTCAGGACTGACTCCCTTTAGAATGGACTGGTTGGATCTCCCTGCGGTCCAAGGGACTCTCTAGAGTCTTCTCCGACACCACAGTTCAAAAGCATCAATTTTTCTGTGCTCAACTTTCTGTATAGTCCAACTCTCACATCCATACATGACCACTGGAAAAACCATAGCCTTGACTAGATGGACCTTTGTTGACAAAGTAATGTCTCTGCTTTTTAATATGCTGTCTAGGTTGGTCATAGCTTTTCTTCCAAGGAGTAAGCATCTTTTAATTTCATGGCTGCAGTCACCATCTGCAGTGATTTTGGAGCCCAGAAAAATAAAGTCTGACACTGTTTCCACTGTTTCCCCATCTATTTGCCATGAAGTGATGGGACTGGATGCCATGATCTTCGTTTTCTCAACTTTTTCACTCTCCTCTTTCACTTTCATCAAGAGGCTTTTTAGCTCCTCTCCACTTTCTGCCATAAGGGTGGTGTCATCTGCATATCTGAGGTTATTGATATTTCTCCTGGCAATCTTGATTCCAGCTTGTGCTTCCTCCAGCCCAGCATTTCTCATGAGGTACTCTGCATAGAAGTTAAATAAACAGGGTGAAAACATACAGCCTTGACGTACTCCTTTTCCTATTTAGACCCAGTCTGTTGTTCCATGTCCAGTTCTAACTGTTGCTTCCTGACGTACATATGGGTTTCTCAAGAGGCAGGTCAGGTGGGTCTGGTATTCCCATCTCTCTCAGAATTTTCCACAGTTTATTGTGATCCACACAGTCAAAGGCTTTGGCAGAAATAGATGTTTTTCTGGAACTCTCTTGCTTTTTCCATGATCCAGTGGATGTTGGCAATTTGATCTCTGGTTCCTCTGCCTTTTCTAAAACCAGTTTGAACATCTGGAATTTCACAGTTCACGTATTGCTGAAGCCTGGCTTGGAGAATTTTAAGCATCACTTTACTAGTGTGTGAGATGAGTGCAATTGTGCGGTAGTTTGAGCATTCTTTGGCATTGCCTTTCTTTGGGATTGGAATGAAAACTGACCTTTTCCAGTCCAGAGGCCACTGGTGAGTTTTCCAAATTTGCTGGGAATGATAAACTCTAAAAAAAATCTAGCAGATACAAAGAAAAAAAAGCCAAATAGAACTTCCAAAACAGAACCTATAGGAACTGAAATTAAACACACCACAGTTTCATAAATGGCTTCTCTGGTGGCTCAGACAGTAAAGAATCTTTCTGCAATGCAAGAGACATGGATTCAATCCTTGGGTCAGGAAGCTCCCTGGAAGAAGGGGATGGCAACCCACTTCAGTATTCTTGCTTGGAGAATTCTATGGACAGAGGAGCCTGGCAGGCTACAGCTCATGGAGTTGCAAAGAGTCAGAAATGACTGAAGTGACTTAGCATGCATGCAGACTAGCTGGGAAAAGATTAGAGGCAAGGCTTCCCATGGAAACGAACAGTAGGCTAGGTGTAACTGGAGTTGTGGGTGGTGAGGGAAAGGAAATATACAAGACCTCTAGAAGCTAGACCTCTCCCTTGACAACAATAGTAGCACCAGCATCAGGACCAGATTGTCAGGAGCAGAAGCTTGTACTTCTTTGGGAAAAATAGAAAAGGGATGGGAGAGGGAGACATCACCAGCTCTTACCAAGTTGTTCAGAAGTAGGCAATGTCTGTCTGTCATAAATTCCAACTATGATCCAAAGCAAGAAAGTATAATTAGCAAACTCAGGACGTATTCTTGAACATCAGTGCTAATTAAACAAAGGTCATTTGTGTTTTCCAACTGTATAGTCTTAAAATTGAAGCCAGGAATCCAGGTTCATGAAATCTTTTTAGGAGGTGAGACCTCTTAGCAAAGCAAAAGGGCGTAAGAAATGAATGGAAATATACATCAGAGTCCAGAATCCAAAAACTTGGCACTCAGAAGAAACCACAGAATTACAGTGGGGCAATCCCTTTATTCAAAGGAGAGGGAACTAAGCCTTAGAGAGAGTGGCACCCACAGAGCACACAGTTAACCTCCTAACCTCTACTTAGAAACAAAAGGAATACCACCTACCAAAGCAGTCTCCCTTGGCTCCGCTTTCCAGAAGGAAAAATTGCTGTGGGTGGGACTGTGAACCCCTGGTCATCTGGTGAATGGTTGGCCAAGTTAGTGGCTGGTGGAGTACCGGGAGGAGAGCTGGTCAGAAAAGGGTTGGTGGAGATGAGCTTTGCAGCATACCCTACCGCGGCCCCCTGACAGGTTTTGCCAGGACTGAAGACACTAAACGAAGAAGGAAAAGGTGCGTTAGGCAAGGAAATGACATAAGCAAAGGCCCAGAGGTTCGGCTATATGTAGACTGACTTGGTTGATTGACTTATTCAAAAGGCATTTGCTGGGACCTGGTCATGTGTTGAGCTCAGCACAGGCCAACTGGACATGGTCCCTGTTGTCATGGACTTTCTGGTCCAGTGGGCTGTGGAGGGAGGGAGAAAGATGAGACAGCCAACAGGAGTTTGAATGTCAACTGTGGAAGGATTTTTGATACATTCCTGGGGAAAAGAAAGAAACCAGAAAACAAACAACTTCCTAGTTGCCGTTATTACTGTTATTGCCAGAACCCCCTGCCTCTCAGGGTTCTGGTTATTCCAAGCTGTTCCTTCAGGAAGCAGACCAAGCTGAGAACAGTGGGTGTTCCCAGACTGGGGATTTTAGGGGTTTCTGCCTTCTTCTTTGTACTTTTGTATATCTTTCAAACTCTCCTACTTTGAAAATCAGGAAAATTAAAACAATAAACCCTATACTTTTTATAAAGTATTTAAATGACTGATATTAACCATAGGTATCAAATATACAGATATGGAAAAAATCCATAATATATTACTGAGTGGAGAAAAAGAGCAAGCAGGTGGCCACAGGGCAAAATACATAAAGTGATTTCATTATTGTAAAAAAAAACTATTTATGTTTGTATTATACATGCATATAATACATATAAATGTATATATATACACATACATACATACAAAGCTCTGGAAGCACTTACACAAAATTCCAGTGGTGGGGGCAGAGAGTCTTACTTTCACATTCTTCTGTGATATTTGAATATTTACAGGAAGAATGCTTTAACTCTTGCCATTTTAAAGTCCCCAAATAGATAGCTATAATGTCTCATGTATTGAGGGGCTTCCCTGATGGCTTAGCAGTAAAGAATCTGCCTGCAACACAGGACACCCTGGAGATGCTGGTTTGATCCCTGGGTCGGGAAGATCCCCCGGAGGAAGAAATGGCAAGCCACTCCAGTATTCTTACCTGGAAAATCCCACGGACAGGGAAGCCTGGTGGGCTACAGTCCATAAGGTTGCTAAGAGTCAGACACAACTGAGCACACAATAATTTATTGGGATCTTTTGCTCTAGATACCGTACTAGAATATTCCTTCTCGCTCCTGGTAGCTTCTACTCTGTCCTACTCTCTGGGCACCACGGAACAACTCATTCAAATCTGTGCCCACCCCTGTCTGACGACCGACCCTTCAGATGGAATGTATCTTCAGTTCAGTTCAGTTCAGTCGCTCAGTCGTGTCTGACTCTGCGAATCTTCCATCTCGGACAGTCCTCCAGGGGAGGTAAGGCTTTGTGGAGCAGGAAGCCTGCTGGAATTATTTTTCTGCTTCCTCTGTGGAGCTCCTTTGCCTGAGGAGGTGTTTGCAGTGGGGATGGTGACAGGGCAGTGAGCCCAGAAGGTCAGTGGAATGAGGATGGGACCATCTCTGGCTAGTCCTGCCCTAAGAGGAGGGGAGGGAGGGACAAGGAGGGCGAGGGAGGTGTCCCCACCTCCCCACTTGGCACCCACCTGTGGCAGACAGCCTCTTTCTTCCTTTCACCCTGCCCAGCCCAGGAAGGAGGTTGAAATAATTAGCACCTAAGTGGAAACTCTTTTACAAGGGAGTGTGAACTTCTCCATGATCTGCATTTTAAACCTTCTGTCACTAGTTGCAGAACACAAGCTTTGTCTTCTCTGAAAGGAAGGAAGGCAATGGAAATCAGGTGAAAAGGGTAGGGGGTCCTTTTAGGGTAGGGCCCCCCTGTCCCCAAACATCCTGGAAGTGAGCTCTTCAGTAGCCCAGTCCAGGGTCTGCTGCCTGTCTGTGACCTGGGGTCCAGCCATCTCCTTCCTAAAGCAGATGAGGCCCTACCTGATGCCCCAGCCCTCAGGACAGATGAACTATGTGTAGAAGCAGTTGGGGGCCTAGAAATAGGTCTGAGCATGATTAAAGCGGTAGAGAACTCTAGAGAAGAGTGACTCAGCATGACCTGGGAGGATTTTTCAAGGGTTGATTAATTTGGTGAATGGGTAGACCATTTAAAATGTTCAGGAGAGAAAAGTTTCACTCTTACCCCTAGCCCCCAAGTGGCTCTCTCTCTTTATGTATCTGTGTGCGTGGTGGCGCCAGTTGTCAAGAATCCACTTGCCGATGCTGGAGACACAGGAGACGTGAGTTCGTGCCCTGGGTCAGGAAGATACCCTGGAGTAGGAAATGGCACCATTCTTGCCTGGAAAATTCCATGGACGGAGGACCCTGGCGGGCTACAGTTCATGTGATCAGAAAGAGTCAGACGTGACTGAGCACGCACACATATGTGTATTTACATATAATGACTCTCCATGGAACATACTCTTGTTCATCTTTTTTTTCATGAAGCAGGGCTGCAGTTCATGGGGTCGCTAAGAGTCAGACATGACTGAGCGACTTCCCTTTCACTTTTCACTTTCACGCATTGGAGAAGGAAATGGCAACCCACTCCAGTGTTCTTGCCTGGAGAATCCCAGGGACGGGGGAGCCTGGTGGGCTGCCGTCTAAGGGGTCGCACAGAGTCGGACACGACTGAAGCGACTTAGCAGCAGCAGTAGCAGTACTTTTCAGGCCTACTACTTGCTGTGAGACCTGTTAATGTCATTAATTTCCTTAATGCTCAACTTCCTCCTATGTAAAATGGGGGATAAGAAGATTACTGACCCCATGGGGCTGTTGTGAGGAATAAATGTGTTAATTCATGTAAGTCATTAGAACAGTGCCAGCATACAGCTAATGCCCTGTCGAGCATTAGCTGTTATTATCATCTGGGGCATTGAAAACAAAGACTTTCAGCCTGTGATCACCAGCCCCCCACCCGAGAACTTGAATCTTTGTCTTTTAAGGTATGTAATGAGTGTGGGGGCAGGGAGCAGGGGGAGATCGAGATAAAGAGATGATTCAATGTTACAAGAAAAGAATAGTGATTGATTCTGACATTCTGATTCTGGAAACTGAAAATTAACATGAAGAGAACACAACAATGACAAGGGTCTATTCATTACCTGTCTACCGTGCGTCGGATGCTCTCCTGGCCCTGGACATACCTTATTTCAGACCTGCAGCAGAGCTTTGAGGGTGGGTATTATTGTTCCCAATGTACAGAGTGGGACACTGAGGCTTTGGTTAATTTATGACGAGAAAACTTAGCCTTTTGAGTGTCCTGTTTACACCGACCACATAGTACAATAGTTGTCGTGTGTTCATGTGCAGGTCAGCGCTGGTGGTTTTATTTGATTCTACCCTGTGCTCTGTGCCTGGCTCCTGTGGTGTGGTCTGTGCTTAAACCAAATAAATAAGTAGGTGGGTTCCTGACCTCGAGCCTCATTAGCACCTCACTTATTGATACTCTATGCGATGTGATTGAAGGCAGTTGTTGAAGCTGATTGCTTCCAGGGTAAAACATCATCTTGCTTCTTTCCTGAAACACGCCTGGGAAACTGCATTTGATTCTTCTTTCCATCTGTCCCAGAGGTGTAAGAAATAAAACACCTAAAGCGGTCCGTTTTCAAGAATGGCTAGCTTCGAGTGACAGCTTGCTGATGTAATAGCCGATAGTTGTAAGGGTTACAAAGCTAGAAAGTCCAGGCAAACAAAGGAAGGGCGGGATGCCTAGGATTTTCACACGGGTTCATCCTATTGGTGAATTCAAAACCTAAGAATGAAGATCAGTTCACAGGAAAGGAGGAAACAGGATGTCAGGGAGGGGCCAGCCCATAAAAAGCGAGGGAGCAGACCTAGGCGACGTCCTGGAAGATGGTTCACCCCACAGTACTCAGCCAATGCGGGACTGGGGGAAGGACTTTTTGCTAGGGATAACTTGCTCTGTGTACTGTCTCTGGGTATGCCTGCCCACCAGACATGCGATTTTGCAAGACTGTCATTAAAGCCTCACTTCCCACCGCACCGTGTGTCTCCACCTCCATTCTTTGAGTTTGGGCTGGCGAGTGTGTTTCTCACAGAGGCATCACCTGAGTGTTGCCCCCACCTGCTGTGCCTTTGACCAGACTTTGTGCCATCAGTTGGTTTCCTGTGGCACAGCCCTCGTCACGTGTCTATCAGGCTGAAAGCAGCAGATCTTTCAGGTCTTGATAGGGTTGTACAGAAAGCCCGGACTGACAAAAGTCAAGGGAATGTCAGTCCCATGGGGTAAAGAGTGGCAACTCTTTGAGGCCTTTTATGCCAACCTTCTGGGTTCTCTGCATTCAAGTTGGTTGGAGTTGCAGAAACCTAATACCATGATGAGTGATCACAGTTGATACCATGTTTCAGACTCTGATGGGAGCCAAGAATAGTGAGGGAGGAGTTGGCAGAAAGCAGCACCAGTGAGTGTCTGATGACATGTAAATAGTGTGGGTTTTGTCTCTTTCTTCGAGTGCAGTGGTCGCCTCCTTCTCCACTCCAGCATGGAGCCCTGGCACCCATGGGAGGGCTGGCAGGAGTTTTGGGCACTGGTAGGGGAAGGAGGTGGTCCCCTTTGTTGTCCTGGCTTTGCAGGCTGTGTTGAGAACTCTTCCCCTTCAAGAGCTGGCTCAGGAAGAACATAAATAATAATGACAGTCCTAAGCAAATACATAACTGAAAATTCCACCAATGGAGTTTCTACTGAAAATAAGTCACAATAAAGATTGTTCAGGGAGCTGAAGTGATGCCATTGTAAGTGCTGCCCAGTTACCCTGGGTCTTTGGTTCTCTGAGCTGCCTGTTCACCTCTTGCTCCTGTTTTCCTACTGATCTGCCCTTACATATCTTGCTGATTGAACTCTTTGTGAAATAGGAGACTAACCTTGTATCAGTGCTCACGGTTTGCCAACAATGTTCTCCAGTGTTATCGATCTTATTTTGTTTGTGGCATTTATTTTTGCCATACAGAAATGGTACCTTTTTATGTAGTTGGATGCATTTGTTATTTCTTTTAAATTTGGGGTTTCATGGTCTGCTTGAAAACTTTTTCTCTACTCTTAGATTTTATATTTTGTATGCTTTTGGGAGACATTTTATGGTTTCATTTTTAAAATATAAATCTTTGATCCTTCTAGCACATTTTTGGTGTTAATAATTAAAGTAGGGGTCTAACTTCATGATTTTTTTCCAACTGATTATCAGTGGTCCCTCCGAATCATTTATTGACTTCTCCCTTTCCTCACTAAAGTGAAGTGCCACTTTTATCATAATCTAAACATCCATGTGCATTTCAGTCTATTTATGGTCCCCATCTGTTCTGTTGCACTGTTTTTTTCTCCACTATAAACCTTTAATTATTGTTGATTCATGATGCATTTTAATATTTAGTGGTTGTGCTAAGTCATTATTTTTCTTTGGATTTTTCCCCAACTGTTTTCACATGTTTATTTTTCCAGATAGATATTAATATCATTTTATAGCTCTCCTTCCTTGGGGGCTTAGCTGATTAAGAATCCACCTGCAATGCAGGAGACCTGGATTCGATCCCTGGGCTGGGAAGATCCCTGGGCTGGGAAGATCCCCTGGAGAAGGGAACAGCTACCTGCTCCAGTATTCTGGCCTGGAGAATTCCATGGACTGTATAGTCCATGAGGTCGCAAAGAGTCGGACATGACTGAGCAACTTTCACTTCACTTCATTTCATTTCCATCTTCTTGGTATTTTATTTGTAAATGCACGGAGTATATACATTACTTTAGGGGAAATGGCATCCAAAAGAAGCCCATGTCTTCCCATTCAGTTTTCTTTTAGGAACCTCTTTAGAATTTGACAGTCTTTTTCTTGTGGATCCTATATTCGCTTTGTTAAATTTTATTGCTACGAATGTTTTCTGTTGTTATAGTAAATGAAATACACACTCTTTATGTTTTCTGAGTGGCTATGTGACTTTAGGCAATCACTCACCCTCTCTGGGCCTCAGTTCTCTTGCCCATAGAGAAGGGAGCATGTCTCTAAGACTCTGCATCTCAAACTAGCCGAGGAGTTTATGGAGTAGTCAAGGACTTTGTGCAGGATGCTGGTATTTTCAGGGGGCAGCTTTGCCCTCATTGCATTTTCATGAAAAAGACCCAGGGTCAGCTCAGTTTCTCTGGCCCCAGCTGTGCAAACAAATACCTGGGTCAACCCTAATTGGAGCCTCTGTGAGCCTCCTGCCCCCTCCAGGGATTCACCAAGACTCAATTGCGCCTCACTCCTCTCTGCCAGCAGGCTGGACACCGCACAGAATGGGCAGCAGCTTTATCCCACACCAATCTCTCTTTACTGGGCATCTGCCACGTGCCAGGCACTGTGCTAGCCTCTGGATGGGGCCCCTACCTATTTATCCAATGGGGTCACAACTGCTTTGAATAATTCACACCTCCAAGTGTTGCGGAAAGTGACCCCTTCCGTGGCCTGAAAGTGGACTCTTACCTCACATTCGGAAATGAATTGTCTGAGGAGACACACGTGCTGACAAAGCAAGAGAGTTCGTTGGGAAGCCCCCCGCCCCCATCCACCCCTGTCCCCCGTGCAGTAAGCAGGAGAGTAAGGGAGCCCAAGAGAACTGCTCTACCACCTAGCTCCAAGTCTCGGATTTTATGATGATAAGATTCGTTTTCGGGTTGTCTCTGGCAATTTACTTATTTTTCACTGAAGGATGATCGCTTTATAGTATTGGTTTGATTTCTGCCATACATCAACATGAATTTGCCATAGGCGTACATATGTGGCCAATCGTTTTGACTCAGGGTCCTTCCCGGTGGCGCACGCATTCCTCAGCCAAGATGGATTCCGGCAAGGAGGATTCTGGGAGGTGGTAGGACACGTGGTGTCTCCTTTTGACCTTTCTTGAATTCTTTCAGTTGGTAGTGGCTTGTAGAAGGAAATGGCAACCCACTCCAGTGTTCTTGCCTGGAGAATCCCAGGGACGGGGGAGCCTGGTGGGCTGCCGTCTATGGAGTCGCATAGAGTCGGACACGACTGAAGTGACTTAGCAGCAGCAGCAAGCTTCCATTCGGAGAAAGTGATGGCACCCCTCTCCAGTACTCTTGCCTGGAAAATCCCATGGACGGAGAAGCCTGGTGGGCTGCAGTCCATGAGGTCGCGAAGAGTCGGACACGACTGAGCGACTTCACCTTCACTGTTGTCCTAAAATAAATCATGCCAGTGGTTACTATGGTGCCCTGCCAAGGTGGGCGGTTTTGGTCAGTGTTCCCCCTAAACAAGTACAACTTGCATCTCAGGGCTGATTCTGAGTCAGTTTGGGCTTCCTTGTACCCTGAGGGACTCGTCAAGGGCCTTTCCTCCGGGATGTGAAGACAACCCAGCTGGCAGGTGTGGTAATGGCGGGAGAGGATGCTGAGAGAGAGAGCATTTCCTAGAGAGACTGAGAATTGTTGGGCTGGCCAGCCTGGGGGAAGCCGGCTCAGCCTCCCACCCTGCAGTGTGTCTCTTCCACACTTTCCATCTGCCTCACACCCCACTGTGCTGGGTGACAGGCTCACACTCCTTGCTAATTCCAGGAGGGACCCATGTGACGCATTTACCATTTAACCTAATTGTTGCTTTAATTGAAAGTCAGCAGATAAGCACAGGTTTCTTTCCCATGCAAAAGAGGTTTGAACTACAAGAAACAAGCCCAGGGCATAAAAAAACAAATGCCAGCTTTAGTCTGACTTGGAGGAAGGAGGGCTTTGTGCCTCTGGTTCTTGCATCATAATGTATTTGAGTTAATTTGACTGGTAGGGGGGCTTAGTTAGCCAAACACTTTAATAGGATTGAAGTGAGATTGAGGTGGGCTACTTTCAGGCCCTGCCTGGATAAGAATGCATGGGCTTAAGCCCTCTTTTCTTTAAGGAAACAGCCCCCACACTGGTGCAGGCCAAAATAATTAAGTAATTAGCAAAGGCATTTGTCAAAATGCCCAGTGGGGCTGACGAAAATGACAGCTTTGAGAAGGATGAAGAGCTTGCAAATGGCATTTTCTCCAAGCTTGGGGCTGGGGTCAGGCCTGGAGCCTGCGAGGAAAACGCCCGCCTGGAACTCCAGGGTCCCAGCTCAACCTTTGGGGTTCAAGTTCACTTCCCTGTGGCAAAAGCCAAGCTCCTATTTCTAAGGAGGCTTTCTTGAAACATCAAAGGGCTCTTAATATGCAGCAAGCAAGTGAAAAATAAGGGAGTCATTTTCCTTTTCAAAGGATTGAGACCGTTAAACAGCCAAGTCTGTGGTAGAAAAAGCATTTGTGGTTTATTGAAATTAAAAGACTGGAGAAATAGCTGGGGGTTATAAGCCAGTCACCACTGTCGGCAGTGAACTGATCCTGTACCTACTGTGTGCAGGACAAATCCCTGGGTTTTCTTAGGGCCATAAGGATGTCTATCCTCAGGCACCATGTTTGCTGTTTTAAGGACACTCATGTGCCTTCCCTGATGACTCAGTGGTGAAGAATCTGCCTGCAGCGCAGGAGATGAGGTTTGATCCCTGGGTTGAGAAGATCCCCTGGAGGAGGAAATGGCAACCCACTTCAATATTCTTGCCTGGAAGCTTCCACGGACAGAGAAGCCCGGTGGGCTACAGTCCACAGGGTTGCAAAGAATCAGACATGACGGAAGCGACTTAGCATGTATGCACAAGTGAACACATCAGGGCATTCACAGTTGCAACCACTTAGGAGCCCCTTCGATGTGCCAGGCACAGGATACCTCATTCAACACCCACAGCAACCCTATGATGCTGGCATCCATTTTCCTCCTTTAATGGATGGGGAAGGGAGGCTCACAGAAGTTGGGTGACTTAGAGCTGAGAGGCAATAGAAAGGAAAGGTTAGGAGCAATGGAGTCACAGGGATCTGGTTTTGATCTCAGGTGGCCTCAACCTGCAGCGGCTTGAAGCAGGATTTCAGTTCCGGCTAGAGGTTGAAGTCGGGCCGTGGCAGTAAGAGCGCTGGGTCTTAACCGCTAGATCAGTGGCCAGTGACAAGGCTCCTATCCCTTCAGCTTTGCAGAAATGAATTCCCACAAAGACAGAAAGTAGTGAAACAAGTCAACTGTTTATTAGGAAGAAAAAGAATACATGTGGATAGATACATGGGCAGAGAGAGAGTCGTGGCTCATGGTAGTTTAAATCACTTACATAGGCATTTCTTCTGGGTTTCCTTTGGTCAGTCATCTTGCTTTGCCTGGTTCTGAGTTTGTGTTTATATATCTCAGGATCCTTTGATGTGCAGGCACCCACCTCTTAGCCAAGATGGATTCTAGCGAAGACACCCATGGGTAACCTGGCATCACTCCCTTTTTGACCTCCAAGGAGCCTTTCTGTGCTTGCATAGTTGGGAAGGTGTTCTTGACCTCAAGAATGAGAAATATGTGGTCTCTATCTTTAGCTGGGCAGGGTTCAGCCTCTCCTATTATTCTCCTGATAAGAAGGCTGAGCTCCGAAGAATTGATGCTTTTGAACTGTGGTGTTGGAGAAGACTCTTGAGAGTCCCTTGGACTGCAAGGAGATCCAACCAGTCAATCCTAAAGGGAATCAATCCTGAATATTCATTGGAAGGACTGGTGCTGAAGCTGAAGCTCCAATACTTTGGCTACCTGCTGCGAAGAACTGACTCACTGGAAAAAACCCTGATGCTGGGAAAGACTGAAGGCAGGAGGAGAAGGGATGACAGAGAATGAGATGGTTGGATGGCATCCCCGACTCCGGACATGAGTTTGAGCAAGCTCTGGGAGATGGTGAAGGACAGGGAAGCCTGGCGTGCTGCAGTCCATGGGGTCGCCAAGAGTTGAACATGACTGAGTAACTGAACAACAGCAATCTTTATCCACACTCCAGCTACTCTGTCCAGGGCCCATCTATCTCCTGCCTTGGTTTGACAGCAGATTCAAATGAAACAAGAACAGAGAAACGATCTTTCAATTTAGAAGCTAGGAGCTGGCGGTGGCAGGAGAGAGGTGTTTCACTGGAGGGAAATGGTTAGTCAGACATGGTGAAAGGAGAGTATGGAAGAGTGAGTCTTCCAAACCCAGTCGAAGGAAGAAACATCACCGTTGGTGCAGCTGGGGAAGTCGCTCAAGCTAGGGGGAGATGCTGCAAGAGAAGGAGAGTTTAAAGATGCGAGGAAGTGAGGGAATATTTGAGAAAGACGGCTTCTTCTGGAGGAGGTGGCCCAGAGAGTGCCAAGAAGCTTAGAGAGAGGGTAGCCTTGTGGAGGTGGGAATGGAGTGGTAGGGAGAAGAGGGATGACTGTCCCTGAGAAGGGGAGAAAATGAAGGAGAGATTGGAGAAAGTTATTGTGGTATTTAAGGTTAGAAAGAAGGGAGTGGATTCAGAGGGGCTTTGAGGGGGCAGGGGAGGAGAGCGGAGAAGACTTAGGTGGAGAGGAAGTAGCTGACGTGGGTGCTGTCTATGGTGGAAGTCAAGTTAGGCCAAGAACCAGTGGGACTGGTGAGAATGGTGATGGGTAGAAGGTTGCAGTCTGAGACAGGAGCTCAAGGTCTTGGAGGCAGAGCATTCCCATGAATATAAATGGTGTCAGGGCTGGGGGTTGGAGGTGTCTTGAATGGGAGAAAGATTGAAAGGATAGGGACTTCGCTGGTGGTCCGGTGACTAAGACTCCATGCTCCCAATGTGGGGGGTGGGTGGGGGTGGGTTTGATCTCTGGTCAAGGGGAATTAGTTCCCACACGCTGCTACTTAGAGTTTGCATACTGCAACTAAGACTCAGCGCAGCCAAATATATAAATATATATTGGGCTTCCCTGGTGGCTCAGCTGGTAAAAAAATCTGCCTGCAATCAGGGAAACCTGGATCTGATCCCTGGGTTAGGAGGATCCCCTGGAGGAGGAAATGGCAACCCACTCCAGTATTCTGGCCTGAATTCCATGGACTGGATAGTCCATGGGGGTCGCAAAGAGTCAGACACGGCTGAGCACTTTCACTTTCATGGAGTTGGCCAAAAATGTTTGTTTGGGTTTTTCCGTAACATCTTACTGAAAGCCCCGAATGAACTTTTGGTCCACCCAATAAATAAAAGATCTTAGAGGGCCAAAAGTCAGGGGGTCATAGGTCTCTCCGTGAGTACTAAATGAATGATGACGGGCAAGAGTGTGTCAGGCACCAAAGTCCTCCAGGAAGAGTGCCAAGGAGGGTAGAAGAGATGGTGACAGAGACGAGATGAGAACTGTGCACGTGGTCATGAGAGCTTCTGGTGGGAAGAGTTGGGGCAGTGGTGGTGCCTGATGGACAAAGAGTAAACATTTGCCTCTTCTTGCTTAGAGGTGGTGAGAAACACTGAGGCTTTGGGGGTCAAGACCAACCTGGCTTCTAATCCTGGCTTTTAGCTTTCTAGTTGTGTGACCTTGGAGACATCACCCCAGATATTTCTGAGTATTCGAGCTCATCTACGAAATGGAGGTACCACGCCTGCTGGTGAGGTGTGAATGAGGATTACCTTAGGTTATGACCGTAGAGAACGTGGAACTGTACGTGGCGTACAGCCAGCGCTCAGTACGTGGCAGCGGCAGAAATGTTGGAGCCAGAAGAGCCCTCTAATCATCTTGGCCAACACACGAGGAAAAGGAAGGCCAGAAAGGCCAGAGATTAGGGACAATGATGGAGTTCCTGTGAGATCCAGGACTCTGGTGGAAGTCTCATGGGGGAAGGCATGCAGGACCAGAGGGATTCTGGAATCTGCTAGATCCCCAGCTAGCTGCCAGCTTTGGGTACAGGCTGGGTTGTGTGTGTGTGTTCGAGGCAGCGGGGCAGCTCTTTCCAAGGTGAGGAGTGCACATGGGGCTGTAAAGCTTGCCTTCTAAGTGTTTGTGACAGTATCTTCTAATCAGCCAAGTAAGCATGTTGCCTGTAAGAAAAGAAGGATCCTCATCCATTTGCTCTTGACCTAAGCTCTAGGCATTGGCCCCCCTCTTTGGTTGAAGGGATATTCCAGGTTTGTTTACACCTCTGGTCTCTAAGCTTGGACCTGTCACGGCAGCAAGTTCTTTCCGTGGAGATTGCTTTGCATGTGGCAGTGCTCACCTTTGCATGCCAGTGTCTGATGGGAGCGGGTGCTCTGCAAATACCAACTGAGTCGACGAATGCATAACTTCTTCTTTGTCTTTGGTGATGACACAGCTCTCTGTCCATCTCTGCAGCTGGCTGACTGTGCAGAGGTGAAGGACCCAGGTTCAGGAGTTTGACCAATGAGGGTTTAGATCCCATCTCGATCATGTACAACCGGTGACCTTCTCCAAACCACTTCACTTCCTGGACCCTCGACTTCCTCATCTATAAAGTGAAAACAGTATACCTCTTTCACCTCTTCTGGTGATTCATTTGGTGATGCATGGCTGTGACCTTAGCATGGTGTCCGCCCAGCCCTCTCAATAACGCTGGCTGTTTTTTTAATTGTCATCAGAGCACTGGGTGTGGCAGACACACGCACATTTATCTTCATTTTTTTAAAAAGCTGAATGCCAGGTGCCTGGCTAGCTCAATCGGTAGAGCATGAGGCTCTTAAAAAGCTGAATGCCTCTCTTTCCCACATTCTAGAAGTGCTATCAGGGACTGGAGATATATCCCTGCTTCCCTCCTCCAGGCCCCACTTCATGGCCACTGGGTTTAGCACTTCCGTGAGAGAAGAGCCAATCCAACGGTCCTCCTCAGATACCTTGATTTCAACCTTGAGGCACCTTCAACCTCAGGTGTGTTTGCCCTGACGAGGCAGCCAGGTAAAAGCTTGCCGCTAATAGTCCTGGCCTTTTGGGGGTGCTCACCGCCAGCAGGAGAAACACTCTGCGTGGAAATTACTTTAATTTGCAGTTGACAAAAGGCAAATTGTTGGCATTTTTTTGCTTGGAGCCTGGAATGTAACCTTGCATGGCTGCCCTAGACATTCCAGGTGACGGCTTCCATTAGACCGGCCCAGATTTCTAGCTTAAAGGAGGGAGAATAAGCACTTAAGTAATTTTACAGGGGGCAAAACCCCCAATCTGATTGCATCCTCCTAACTTCTGTCCCTTGGAATTCCTTCCCACTCTTGGCAGCATACAAAGCAGGGTCAGCGTGACTTCCGATCACGAACGTGTCTTTCTTTGCTTCACCTTCAGTTGTGTGCTTCCACAGTCCACAGGCTTGTCATTATTAGCTGAGGGGAGACTCCTTCCCAGGATCTATCTGTGTTTTCTTTGTGTATCAGGTCATGAGAGCAGGGCCTTCTCCGCTTTATTTCTTTGCACAATCCCTGGGATGCAGTGAGGTCTCCGTCAGCACGTATTTGATGAAGGAGTGGATGCGTGAATGAATGGGTGGGTGGCTTCTAGTTTTTCCCAAGACCAGAGCCTCTTCGTCTAACCATAGACTTCCATGGCGTTCCAAAGGAAGGGCCTGCTTTTAATGCAGTGCTGGTTGTCTTCCATTTAAAGTATGTCCCAGAGATGCCTGTCTCGGGCGGGGTTCCTGGAATGCAGGCTGAATGGAATGCCTTGTAGACCCAGGAGGAAACCGAGGCCGCTGCTGCCATCTTGTGGACAGAATTTGAAACCTAAGTGAAGTGGCAGCAAAGTGGCCCTTATGCCCTTCCATTTCTCCCAAAGAAATCTTGGCTAATTCTATGATGGAATAATCTCCTCTGCAATGCATTAGGTGATATTTCCAGATCTATGCTTAACCTACTTCTAGCCTCTGTTGAAATCGTCATAATTATAGCAACGGTAATAAATCACATTTATTGAGTTCTAGGCTCTAGGCTCTGTGCTACGTGCTTTATATTGGGGGACGGGGAGGCCTTCTGATGCCTGTGCTGCTATTAGCATCTCTACTGTAGAGAAAGGAAATTGAGACTGCACAACTTGGACCTGGCTAGTAAGTGGGAAGAGAGAACCAAGATTTGACCTCAGCTTAACAGGTTCTCCCCTTGTGGCTCAGCTGGTAAAGAATCTGCCCGCAATGCGGGAGACCTGGGTTCAATCCCTGGGTTGGGAAGATCCCCTAGAGAAGGGAAAGGCTACCCACTCCAGTATTCTGGCCTGGAGAATTCCATGGAAAGAGTCGGACACACCTGAGTGACTTTCACTTCACTGACAGGCTCTGGGCCCAACTCTTGGTCATTATACCAAACTCTTTCCTACTTTCTTCTTAAAGTTCTTCCTCCCTTTCCAACCCTCTGTTTTGACAATACATCAGCACTTGCCATCATATCAGGTCTTAATGATTTATTTATATGTTTGGTTCCCCAACAAGAAGACCGTGAGCCCCGTGAGAGTTGCTCAGAGCTGTTGAGAAAGGGATTTTATGTATCTCTGAGCAGCAGCTATGCACTGGGACTGTGCTAGATTAAGAGAATATAAAGATCTGTTAAACTAGGGCAAAGACCTTCCTGGTATATGCCTGCCAGGGGGTCGCTAAGCCACGGGAAAGACCTGGAGTGTGCTTCTGGGATATAGTTTGTAATGGAAATGACAAAGGTAGTGAGTTGGGGTGGGGGTGGTGGGATTAGTCATTTAACCAGTTCATGTGTGTGTGTGTGTGTGTGTGTGTGTGTATTAGTTGCTCAGTTGTGTCTGACTCTTTGCAACCCCATGGACTGTAGCCCTCCAGGCTTCTCCATCCAGTTTTTACAGCCTGATTTTATATGAGCTGGCCCTCTGCCCCAGCACTTCTCATGTAAGTCTTTACAGTGTTTCTGGGATGAAGAGATAGTAAGGCAGGTCTCAGCTCCTGTTGGGATTGGCAGATTTCTCAGCTGTACCAGCGCCCTGTGAAGTGACGCCCATTGGTGCTAAAGATATGCATACAGGGGATACAGAGAGGAAAGGAGAGCATAAGAAAGAACTGGAAAGGGGAAAAGAGAGACGCAAAGAAAAGATAGACTCTAGAGGAGGTGATAGGGATCCAGAGGTCTTGGAGGCCCCCTGAAATATACAACCCAGGAGCCTGGATTCAGTCAAACAAGCAAGTGCCCTCTTTGGTCCGTTCCAAAATGCCTGGCGGCAAGCGTCTTCCTGTGACTGATACAAAGACATCTTCCAAGCTTCGTGGGTGTCCCCAGCACAGCTGTTTCTCTTCTGAGGTCAGAGGTCTTGTGCAGAAAGTATACCACCATTATTAGTACCTCCACACCACCCTGCTGTCTGAATGTGCCCGCCTTCTCGGGTAGCAGGTGCTGTGTGTGCAACCAGGTCTGGAGGGAGGAGGCAGGTGCTTACAGTGGCAACCCAGAGTCAGAGAAAGCCCCCAAAACAAGTAAGATGGTGAGAAACCCTCAGAGCATGTGGCCAGGGCTTGGACCCACTTCCGCAGGGGTGGCGTGGCTTCCATCCAGGTGTGGCTCCTGGACGTCACTCCATCTGCATGCGGGACCCATGGGGACATCCCATCCCTAGGCAGCAACAAGGTGGCCTCCTCGAGAGCATGGCTTTGATCTTTTTGCTGTCCTCATCGTCCAGCTTATTACCAAAAGCCTGGTGAAAAGGAAAAAAGACTTGGTCAAGAATTGAAAAGCTATATGCTTCATAATATTGGGTTGGCCAAAAAATTCGTTTGGGTTTTTCCTTAACAGCTATGAAAAAATCTGAATGAACCTTTTGGCCAACCCAATAGTTATCTGTGTCAGTTGTAAGCATAGTCTTCACAGGACTGTGCTTTCCTATTGCTCTCTGACTTGTATAAGAAGTCATTACAAGAGGTATTTCTGCACTTTACAAATAGTGACAACATAAGTTACCATACAATTGTGGACGTAGCAAATGTCACGAACTGTTCTTAGATCCTGGGGGGACTTTTAAAAAAATATTTTTATTGAAATATGGTGGATTGACAGTGATTCAGGTGTACACCAAAGCGATTCATATATATATGTGCTTCCCTGGTGGCTCAGAGGGTAAAGTGTCTGTCCACAATACAGGAGACCCGGGTTCAATCCCTGGGTTGGGAAGATCCCCGGGAGAAGGGAGAAGGGAATGGCTACCTATTCTAGTATTCTGGCCAGGGAAGTCCCATGGACAGAGGAGCCTTGTGGGCTACAGTCCCGTGGGGTTGCAAAGAGTCGGCACACACACACAGCTCTAGATCACACACACACACACACACACACACACACACACACACACACACCCCGATCAAGAGAATATAAAGATCTGTTAAACTGGAGAAGGCAATGGCACCCCACTCCAGTACTCTTGCCTGGAAAATCCCATGGACAGAGGAGCCTGGTAGGCTGCAGTCCATGGGGTCGCTAAGAGTCGGACATGACTGAGCGACTTCACGTTCACTTTTCACTTTCATGCATTGGAGAAGGAAATGGCAACCCACTCCAGTGTTCTTGCCTGGAGAATCCCAGGGATGGGGGAGCCTGGTGGGGTGCCGTCTATGGGGTTGCACAGAGTCGGGTCGGACACGACTGAAGCGATTTAGCAGCAGCAGCAGTAAACTGGGGCAAAGACCTTTCTCGTGTATGCCTGCCAGGGGGTTGCTAAGCCACGGGAAAGACCTAGAAGCCTATATATAAGCTTCCCCAGTGGCCTAGAGGTAAAGAATCCACCTGCAATGCAGGACATGCAGGTTCTTCGATCCCTGGGACAGAAAGATCCCCTAGAGAAGGGCATGACTCCCCACTCCACTCTTCTTGCCTGGAGAATTCCGTGGTCAGAGGAGCCTGGTATGCTACAGTCCACGGGGTCGCAAAGAGTCAGACACAACTGAAGGGACTTAGCACGCACATATATACACACACACACGCATATATCTCTGCTGAGTATATATTTATATATGATATGTGTGTTTGTGTATATATATACTTTTTCAGATTCTTCTCCACTATAGGATATTACAAGATATTGAATATCTTGTGTATACCCCTGTGCTATACAGTAGGTCCTTGTTGTCTGTTTTATACGGTAGTGTGTCTCTGTTAATCCCCAATTGCTAATTTATCCCTTCCCCCATTTCCCCACTGATGACCACTACTTTGTTTTCTGTGGGTCTGTTTCTGTCTTGTAAATAAGTTCATTTGTATCATTTGTTCTGCATTGCAGGTGGATTCTTTACCTCTAGGCCACTGGGGAAGCTTATAAAGCTTCCACATGTAAGTGATACCATATATTTGTCTTTGTATGACTTAGTTCACTTAGGAAGATAGTCTCTAGGTTCATCCATGTTGCTGCAAATCGCATTATTTCCTTCTTTTTTATGGCTGAGTAATACTCCATTGTATATATGTGCTACATCTTCCTTATCCATTCTTCCGTTGATGGACATTTAGGTTTCTACCATGTCTTGGCTGTTGCAAATAGTGCTGCAGTGAACATTGGGGTGCATGTGTCTTTTCAAACTAGAGATTTTGTCTTTTCTGGATTTATGCCCAGGAGTGGGATTGCTGGATCATATGGTAACACCATATTTAGGTTTTTAAGGAACCTCCATACTGTTCTCCATAGGGGCTTATCAGTTTACATCCTAGAGAGATGTTTTTATCACCTGTTAGAAAGAAAGTGAATTTTTTCTTTGGACCTAGTATGTTTTTATGAAATAGATAAAAGCAGCCATATGATATTCTTCTAACCTCAGCGTCCTAGATATTCCAAGCCACATTTTAAACCTAAATAAGAGCAACTGTGCTGTCTTAGAATTGACATTGTTTTTCTTCTGTTACCTCTGTTTCAACCTCCTGAAAATTTCATTTGCTCGACCCTGCTTTTCTGTGTGTGTGTGTGTGTGTGTGTGTGTGTGTGTGTATGTGAGTTAACTCAAAGCCCCTTTTTCCTCTTTATAAAAAGAACACAAACAAGTTTAATTTAAAACTTGGTAAGGTTTAAAGATGGACTTAGATCTCAGTTTATTGGTTGGGGACTCTTGCTTAGGTTATTTTAAGCACATTGAGAGTTCTTTAGCAGAATTTACATTTTCTAAGTGAAAAAAAAAGTCCAAGCATGTGCTTTTCCTGAAGGGTGTTGGAGGATTTTTCTGCCTCTCCAGACACAGAGGGGAGACTCTGTCCTCACAGG
Organism: Oryx dammah; assembly: GCF_014754425.2. Taxonomy (NCBI): domain Eukaryota; kingdom Metazoa; phylum Chordata; class Mammalia; order Artiodactyla; family Bovidae; genus Oryx; species Oryx dammah. The sequence continues at coordinate 14,090,069 of NW_024070198.1, forward strand.
AGGTCCTCGGAGAGGACTCACGGCAGCCTTGTTATTAAGCTCTGACAGCAGTCCCTTCTCCCCATGCTGCTCTAGGGGATGTCCAGCAATCAGGGCTTGGGAAAGGCACCCCATAGGGATGGAGAGCAGCTCAGGAATGTCTATCAGTTCTGGCTTGAAGCCTCTCAGACTCTGCTGGGGGTGGGGTGGAGCTGTAAATTGGTACTACATTCCAGGAAAGCAACTGGCAATTTGTCTTAAGGGTCTTAAATATGTTTCTGCTTTTTGACTCAAGGATTTCTCTTTTTTAGAGATTTAATTTAAAAAACTAACGAGAAATGCATTCATTCATTCAACAATGGCCACTCTGTGTCATATACCAGCTTGGGTGAACAAAACAAACACTATCCCTCCTTCCTAATGTTAATAGCTTAGTAGATCTAGAGGCCTTGAACTGCAGGAAAGGATCTTTGTTCCAGGGTCGTTTAAAGCAACATTACTTGAAATAGCAAAGAATTAGAAGCTACATAGGGGATTGGTTCAATTATAGTAGATACATATCATGGTATTTTAAATGGCCATTATAAATCAGATTTTTCCCTGATGTGGAAGAAAAAGTTTTATGAAATACAGTTTCAAGAGGGGGAAGAAAAGTAAGCTATAAAACTGGTATGCTGTGAAGACAAGACCAGGGAAGTTCTGGGGATGGGATCCCAATTTTATATCTTAAAAAAAAAAAGACTATGTAGAAGGAAGTAATGCAAATTATTAATGGTAGTTATCTCATGATAATGAGATTATGGATTTTTTTATGCTTCTTTTGGCATTTCCCAAAGTTTCTACAATGAATATAAATTAATTTAGAAATCTTGAAAGCAATGAAGAGAAAAAGAAAAGTAGTTGGAGATGTGTTCAGCCCTTCTATCGCTGCTGGTGTAAGGAGAGAATTGTCTCCCAGATTCTTCTGTCTATAACATTCCTGCCAGAATCTTCCTCCAGGGCTGAGGGAGCTTGTATCTGAAATCTTCCACTATGCTCACTGCATGAACCAGTGGAAACCAGGAGTGGAAACTCATCAAGGACATATGTGAAACCGGTGTAACTGGGGAGGCCAGTTGGTTTCATTCTGGAAGCCCTCTTTTATTCACTGGGAGAAATGTGGTGTAGGTTTGATACAGTGGAATGGAATGAAAGGTAATGGAATGAAAATTACACAAGAAAAACATAGCCCTTTGGGGAGAAAGACAGTCAATAAATAACTTATTCTTAAGATTTTTGTCCCTTAGTTTGATGTTGTTATTTCACCCGACCAAAGCCTAAATAGGGTCTTAAGGAGTGGGAACACCAGAGAAAGTGGCTCTGGAGTAAGACTGTCCAGGTCTAAATCCTGGCTCCACCACTAAATTGCTGTGTGATCTTAGGCAGGTTACTTAACCTCTCTAAGCCTTCCTTATACATAGAAGAGGAAAAATGTACAACCTACCCAACTAAATTGTTGCAAAGATTAATAAGAGAGCCCAGACCCAGGAGCCGGAGCCCAGACCCAGGAGCCGGAGCCCAGACCCAGGAGCCGGGTGCTGCAGCTTGGAGTTTGTGCTCAGAGCCATTCTCTACCCTTCCCTGTGCTCGTCTGTACTGCAAGGGGTCAACTTATGCAAGCGCTGCTCCTCGGGCTAGGAGACTGGTGCAGGAGGAAGGGAAGGACAGGGCACTGTCTGCCTCTTGCTCTGCTTAGGGTAGTGTTGCTGACAGTCCCTGCAGTTTCCTCCGAGGAGACGGTCTCCTCCCTGCCCCTCTCTGCCTCAGGGAGGTCCCCTTTGTAATTATAGTTCTCTCTGCTGAAATCTCTGATGTGGACTCAGTTTCCTGATTAGACCCGGACACTCTTCCAACTTTTGCTGGACTTGATGTTTTGAATGACTGTGATAAACAACTTTTACACAACTTCGTGATCACCTTTGCAATGAGTTTGATTACGTTAACAAGAATATTTTTCTGTTTAACCTTAGCATCCTGTCCAATTGACCTAATCATTTGGGGAGAGGAAACCAATTTAAAAAATTATATATTGGATATGGGGCTTCCCTGATAGCTCAGTTGGTAAAGAATCCGCCTGTAATGCAGGAGACCCTGGTTTGATTCCTGGGTCAGGAAGATCTGCTGGAGAAGGGATGGGCTACCCACTCCAGTATTCTTGGGCTTCCCTTGTGGCTCAGCTGGTAAAGAATCTGCCTGCAGTGCAGAAGAACTCGGTTTGATCCCTGGGTTGGGAAGATTCCCCGGAAAAGGGATCGGCTACCCACTCCAGTATTCTTGAGCTTCCCTTGTGGCTAAGCTAGTAAAGACTCCACCCTTGGTTAAATCCCTGGGTTGGGAAGATCCCCTGGAGGAAGGGATCTGCTACCCACTCCAGTATTCTGGCCTGGAGAATTCCATGGAGTCCATGGGGTCGCAAAGAGTCAGACACGACTGAATGACTTTCACTTTCACTTATATATTGGATATAAAAGAATATCTTCATAGGATATATGCAGTGTAAAGAATAATGATACAGTGAATGGACCCGCACCCCCTGTATCCATATCTTTGGACCATATCTCTGGACCAAGACCACCATATCTTTGGACCCTTCTGTGAACTCCTTCCTGATTCCATCACCAACTCCTCATCTTTAACATCTCCACCTTCCGGAGTCTATCACTCCTTTGCTGTTCTTTGTGGATTTACCTTGTCTCTACCCCATAAACAATATATTTGTGTGTGTACTCAGTCATGTCTGACTCTGCGACCCCGTGGACTCCAGCCCACCAGGTTCCTCTGTCCATGGGATTCTCCAGGCAAGAATACTGGAGTGGGTTGTCACACCCTCCTCCAGGGGATCTTCCTGACCCAGGGATGGAACCTGAGTCTCTTGCACCTCCTGCCATAGTAGGCAGATTCTTTACCACTGAGCTACCTGGAAAGCCCAAACAATATGTTTAGTTTAACATGTTTTAAAATTGTGTGTGTGCGAGGTAATGCATGCGCGCATGCTCAGTCACTAAGTTGTGTCTGACTCTTTGCGACCCCATGGACTGTAACCCGCCAGGCTCCTCTGTCCATGGAATTCTCCAGGCAAGAATACTAGACTGGGTAGTCATTTCCTCCTCCAGGGGATCTTCCTGACCCAGGTGGATTTTTTTTTTACCGCGGAGCCATCTGGGAAGCCCATAAGAGACGTAATGCTTCAGGTGAGCTCCCTCCACTTAGCGCTGTTTCTGGGTTTATTCATGCTGTCCTGTATAGTTGCAGCTCATTCTCTTCACTGCTTTATAGCATTTTGCTCTGGAACCGTGCGTCAGTGTACTGTTCAATGACTGTTCCTGGCCACAGGGGTTCCTCCAGTGTTTGCTACTTCAAACATTCTTAATGTTCTCCAGCGTGTGGATGTTTCTCTAGGATAAAAACTGAGGAGCAGAGGGTGGGTCACAGAACAGGACTATCACCCTCAGCAGATGCCGCATTGTTTTCCACGGTGGTTTTACCAATTGCACTCCCACCAACTGTGTCGAAAATACGCAACTGTTCACATCCTTCCTGGGTCCTTGATGTCCGGCTTTAAAATTTTTTGCCAATCTGGAGGGTGCACAGTGATCTCTCATTGTGGCTTCACTTTGTATTTTCCTCCCTATTAACAGGGTGAGTTTCTTTGCATATTTGCCATTTGGATTTTTGTTTCTGAGTGAAGCCCGCTTTGAGAGCAGCTGATCGTATTTCCCTGAACCTTGGGGTCATGGCTGACTTGGGGCAGCTGGGGAGGTGAGGAGAGCCCAGGAGTGAAGGAGGTGATGACCAGAAGTCCAGGGTGGAACAAGGCAGGGGCTTGGCCGCAGTGGCTGAGACAGGCTGAGAGAGCTCCCCAGCCCGAGGGGCTTACAAATGATCCCATGCCTTGGTTCCTTTGACAACAACATGTATATCTAAGTCCCACACCCAGCCTCTCAGAGCTGGGTAAGAAGAGTCCACGAAGTGAGGGGGACTTGGTAAGGCTGGGGAGGCGGGGCTCTGCGGTGAACTGGCAGACATGTGCCTCCAGCCAGTTTTTGCACTCTGAAGTATTCAGTGAACGTACAGTTGGTAGAGAAAAGCTCAAAATATGATTTTTTTAAATATGAATTTTTCCTTTTTTTTTTTTTTAACACTGGCAGCTCATTAAAAAAAGCCAGTTTGGGCCAAACAAACTGTGTCTGTTGCCCCTGGATCTAGTTGTCAGAAGGCCCCTTTGGGATCTGTTGGGTCATGAAACAGGATTTATCCCTCGGTCAGTCAGCAAGTATTATCTGCTGCCTGGGGCCAGGGTCCTGAGGGAACAGGTGAAAACTGACTTCCTGGAAGGGGCTGTGTGAAGGGACCTTTCATCTCTCAGTATTCATATATGTGTATGTAGATTATATATATATATTATAAATATATAATAGAATTGACCATTTTTAGGTGTAGATACAGCTCAGTGGCATTAAGTACTCTCATGCTGCTATGTTACCATCATCATTCCCATGGATCTCTCTTCATCTTGCAAAACTGAAACTCTATACCCATTAAAAACAACTCTCCATCCCCTGCCCCACCCCTACCCCCAGCCTCTGCAATCACCGTTCTATACCTTCTGTCTATGATTTTGGCTACTCTAGGAACCTCATGTAAATAGAATGATATTAATATTTGTTCTTTTGCATCTGGCTTATTTTACTTGGCAGAATGTCTTCAAAGTTCAACCATGATGTAGCATGTATCAGAATTTCCTTCTTATAGCTGGTTAATATTCCACTGTATTTATAGACCACATTGTGTTTATCCATTCATCTGTTGAGGGACACTTGTTTTGCTTCCACCTTTTGGCTACTGTAAATAATGGTGTTACCAACTGGGTGTACAAATACCTGTTTGAATCCCTACTTTCAATTCTTAGAGGCATATACCCAGAAGTGGAATTTCTAGATTATATAGTAATTCTATCTTTAATTTTTTGAGGAACTGCCTAGCATTTTTTGTCTGCTTTTGTAATTAGGAATATGGAGATAGAACTTAAGGGGGAAAATCAGTATCATTTTGGATAGTGGTGATTCACATCCTTTCAAGGGTGACATTTTAAAAGCAGAACATGTCTGACACCTTCTGGCCCATAAGTGTTCAGTTGTTCTTGTCTTACGTTGATGATGATGATAACTAGAATATACTGAGTGCTTACTTTGTCCCAAGTTCTGTTCTAAACACTTCTGCATCTCTTAAATCATTTTGTCTTCACAATCCTCCCATGGCAATTATTATCTCAATTTTACAGATGAGGAAACTGAGCCACAGATAAGCAGAACTGTAATTCTGAGTTGGCCAAAGTGTGTTTGAATTTTTCCATAACATCTTATGGAAAAACCCAAACAAACTTTTGGGCCAACTCAGTACAATTCAAGGTCATTTAATCCAGTGCTTAGTTTCACTAAAGAGAGAAGGGAGGCTGGAGAGGAGATACCCAGAGTCACAGTTACATTGTGACCAAGCTGGCTGAGCTCACGGGCTTCAACACATCTGGAATCCCCTAGCCCCGCGCTCTTGCCACGCCTAAGACATGACTCCGTCTGTTCATTTTGTTTATCCTGTTGACCCAGGTGAAACCTCATCTGAGAGGCTGCTTTGGAATCCAGCTGGATATTCTGGGTCCTCCTCCTGATAATTGCTGGGGCAGGACTTTGCTGAAATATGATGGTGGGGAGGATTACGGGTTTGGCTCTAGGATTTTGTGAAAACACAGGAGTAGCACATTAATATTAGTCAACGACTAAATGGGCCTTTTTAAGAAATTGAGATAAATTTTGGCAAAATCACGTTGTCCCAAGAAGCATTCAATTTACTACAAGGGAGTTGCTCAAAAAGAATTGCGGTTTTTCTCTCGTGTTAAGTTTATTTAAATAGTAAAAGTCTAGAGTTTGCGTCTCCTGCAAAGTTGCACCCCTGAGGTTCTGAGCTTGGCCATGCATATGGCGGGGCTGTGTTTTTCATTATGTTCCCTTACTTGTTAGGCTTTGCAGTTGGTCCGAGTTACACGTTTCTCTGGTGTTTTTCTTGAACTTCATGAACTCTGGCATTTCACTTCAGGGATGGATATCCAAGAGGAAAGCAGCCTTTCTTTGATCTTCCTTGGGACCCCATTATGTTTAACCTAAGAAAGATTAGGGAGTTGCCATTCAACGCTGAACAAACACAAAACTCAGCTGCCAAGATGGCGGGTGCTTAATCTATTTACAACATCGACTCCATTATGAACTAATTCCATATCAAGCTGACTTATGAAAGGCATTCTTTAGAATGGAATTCCCATATGCCTTGGGAGCTATGTGCATATGGTCCACAGTACTGAATGTATTGACCTAATGAAGAAATCTATTTAGCATGAAATATGTAAACTGGAGAGGGTTTTTAAACCTTGAAATTATTGTCATCATCGGTTCCCCATATGGTAGGCAAGCTGTGCTTTCTCTGAACTGAACAGCCATTTCTGGAACGCACCCTTACCTTTTAGCTGTGTTTGTAATAACATCTGCTCAATCGTGGTAAGACAGATCAGCTCCAATCTTTGGACAAAATCCTCTGAGCCTGAGTGAGCTCTGAGGGGCAAGGAGCTGCCACTTGGCCAGCATCTGGAAAACCAGACTACTCTGCTCCCCTCGGCTTCCTTTCCAAAATGGGTTTCAGAACTCTGCCCATAAATAGCTCTTTAAAGTAACACGCAGGTCTAATTGTGACATTTTTTCCCCCTTCTGAAAATAAGAAAGGAAGAACAAAACAAAATCAAGTGTTAGCCTGTCAGGATTTTCAGTTCCTTGTCACTCTCAGGACATTGATGGAGATTTATTTTCCTAATGAAGGCTCCAGCGTTAATGCGGCGCTTGCTAGAGTCAGTTAGGACTAAGTGTTATTTAATTCACAGTGAAGCGACAATCTGACTGGACTGTGATTAGTTCCAGCTTTTAGCTATCATTTATAGGTCACCGGGCGGCTAACAACCTCAAATGAGGGACCATTATCTTTTGACAAGATGAAGTGTTTTCTGGGGGGATGGGAAGAGGGGGAGGGGTGCTACCCAGAAAGCCCAGCTCAACATACTCTTTGGGAATTACTCTTTCCTGATAGGGTTTTGCCACCAGTTTCTCAAAGGAACGTCACTGGTGGTTACCAGTTAGGTGTGCTAAAGGCAAAGGAGGAAAAGCCTATCCTCAAAGCCATTCATGTATCCATTCAGCTGACTTTTGTGAGGCACTATGGGAGAGTGTGTTGGTGGGGGTCCCTGGAAGGAAGGCTGATATTCTGTCTGCACATACTGGGATGGCTGTCCTGGTTTTTTCATCGCCATTTCTCCATTTCTATGGGGTGAAGCATCTGTTCAGATTAGTTGGTGCCAGGGCCACGTGCTGTGCTTAGTCACTTAGTTGTGTCCGACTCTGAGATCCCATGGACTGCAGCCCACCAGGCTCCTATGTCCATAGAATTCTCCAGGCAAGAATACTGCTGTGGGTTGCCATTTCCTTCTCCAGGGGATCATCCCAACCTAGGGATCAAACCCAGGTCTCACCTGCATTGCAGGCAGATTCTTTGCCATCTGAGCCCACCAGGGAAGCCATAATGATGGCTAAATATTCCAAATAACAATCTTGTCTGGAACCCTTTTTCATTTTGTTGATGGCTTTCTTTGCTGTGCACTTCTTAGCTTCTTTTAACCACAGGGCTATACCACCAGGGGGAGGGCTGAAAGAGGAGCATGGATCTGAGATAGTCAAGGAATGGGTGACAGACAGCCCTGTGGCTGCAGCAACCCTGTGGCTCCACGTTGAAACCAAGGACGGTTGGTGTGTCTTCTATAACATGTTGAGAACATTGTCCTGTTAATGTATGAGACCGTGGTGAGATCAGCAAACACTTCTCTTCAAAGAGCAACACAGAACCAGGGGGGCAAGAAGTGGTATGGTGATGGTGATGCTTTGGGACATTTAGAATGTCTTGCAGTGGTGATTGTCTTGGCATTATTGCTGAGTTGTGCAGTGTTGGTAAATTAGTGTAGACATTATGGAAAACAGTATGGAGGTTCTTCGTAAAGTTAAAAATAGTTTAAAAACTTAAAAATAGAACTGCCATACAATCTGCCAATTCCACTTCTGGGTATTTGTCCAAAGAAAACAAAAACATTATGGAAGATCTATACAGCCCCCCATGTTCATTGTAGCATTTTTCACAATAGCCAAGCTATTGAAACAATCTAAATGTCCATTGATGGGTGAATAGATAAAATGTGATACATATACTTAATGGAATATTATTCAGCTATAAAAGAGTAGTCTTGCCATTTGCCACAACATGGATAGACCTTGAGGGCATTATGCTAAATGAAGTCAGATAAAGATAAATACTGTATGATCTCACTTATATGTGGAAACTGAAGGAAAAAAGTGCAAAAAGTCATAAATAGAGAAAATATATTGGTGGCTGCCAGAAGTGGGGAGGGAGGGTGGGAGTGGGTAAAATGGGTAAAGGGGGTCAAAAGGTACGAACTTCCAGTTATAAATGTTATGGGATGTAATGTACAGCATGTGATTAGTTAATAATACTGTATTGCCTATCTGAAAGTTGCTTCTTTGAAAGTTTCTAAGAGACTAGATCTTTAAAGGTCTCATCACAAGAGAAATATTCTGTAACTATGTATGCTGTCAGATGTTAACTAGACTTATGGTAGTCATTTTGCAGTATATACAAATTCAAATCATTATGCTCTATATTTGAAACTAATATAATGTTGTATGTCAGCTATTTCTCAATTTTAAAAAAGGCTGCTGCTAAGTCACTTCAGTTGTGTCCAACTCTGTGCGACCCCATAGATGGCAGCCCACCAGACGTCCCCGTCCCTGGGATTCTCCAGTCAAGAACACTGGAGTGGGTTGCCATTTCCTTCTCCAATGCATGAAAGTGAAAAGGGAAAGTGAAATTGCTCAGTCATGTCCAACTCTTAGCGACCCCAGGGACTGCAGCCTACCAGGTTCCTAGGCAAGAGTACTGGAGTGGGTTGCCATTGCCGTCTCTGTTAAAAAAGGCAAATACATACAAATACTGAAGTGAAATGTTCAGACCCATCAGTTCAGTTCAGTTCAGTTCAGTTCATTTCAGTCGCTCAGTCATGTCCGACTCTTTGCGACCCCATGAATCACAGCACGCCAGGCCTCCCTGTCCATCACCATCTCCCGGAGTTCACTCAGACTCACGTCCATCAAGTCCGTGATGCCATCCAGCCATCTCATCCTCTGTCATCCCCTTCTCCTCCTGCCCCCAATCCCTCCCAGCATCAGAGTCTTTTCCAATGAGTCAGCTCTTCGCATGAGGTGGCCAAAGTACTGGAGTTTCAGCTTTAGCATCATTCCTTCCAAAGAAATCCCAGGGTTGATCTCCTTCAGAATGGACTGGTTGGATCTCCTTGCAGTCCAAGGGACTCTCAAGAGTCTTCTCCAACACCACAGTTCAAAAGCATCAATCCTTCGGTGCTCAGCTTTCTTCACAGTCCAACTCTCATATCCATACATGACCACAGGAAAAACCATAGCCTTGACTAGGTGGACCTTAGTTGGCAAAGTAATGTCTCTGCTTTTGAATGTACTATCTAGGTTGGTCATAATTTTGTTCCAAGGAGTAAGCGTCTTTTAATTTCATGGCTGCAGTCACCATCTGCAGTGATTTTGGAGCCCCCCAAAATAAAGTCTGACACTGTTTCCCCTGTTTCCCCATCTATTTGCCATGAAGTGATGGGACCAGATGCCATGATCTTCGTTTTCTGAATGTTGAGCTTGAAGCCAACTTTTTCACTCTCCTCTTTCACTTTCGTCAAGAGGCTTTTTAGTTCCTCTTCACTTTCTGCCATAAGGGTGGTGTCATCTGCATATCTGAAGTTAACCCCCCACCCCCACAAAAAAAGATGAAAAGAATCCATACTGCCTGGGTTCAAATTCTAGCTCTTTATTAGTTCTGTGACCTCAAGTGAGTTACTTCATCTCTTTATGCCTCAATTTCTTTAAAAAGTCTTTTATTGTGTTAGTTTCTGCTGTACAACAATGTGAATCAGCTACAAGTATACATATTTCCCCTTCTAAGTTTTTTTGAATTCTAATTTTTGTAATAGAAGTCTAATTGATTTACAGTGTTAATTCCTACTGTACAGCAATGATTCAGTTATTCATATATGTACGTTCTTTTTTTAGAAAAGATTCTTTTCCCTTATGGTTTATCATAGGAAATTGAATATGGTTCTGTTATACAGTAGGACCTTGTTGTTTACCCATTCTGTATATAAAAGCTGACATCCTATGGCAAAAACCACTAAAATATTTTAAAGTGATTAGCCTCCAATTAAAATAAATTAATTTAAAAAAAAGCTGACATCTGCTAACTCCAGACTCTGACTCCATTCCTCCGACTCCATTCCTCCACCAACCTTCTTCGCCATAAGAACCACCAGTCTCTTCTGTGTCCATGAGTCTGTTTTCGGTTCATTTATGTCAGATTTTAGATTCCACATGTAAGGGATATCATATGGTATTTGTCTTTCCCTTTCTGACTTGGTATGATCATCTCTAGATACATCCATGTGGCTGCAAATGGCATTATTTCATTCTTTTTATGGATGAGTAGTGTTGTGTCGTATATATGTGCCATATGTTCTTTATTCATCTGTCAATGGGCATTTAGGTTGTTTCCATGTCTTGACTATTGTGAATAGTGCCACTATGAACATAGGGGTGCGTGTATTCTTTGAATGTATGAATTCAAAGAATATACAAATATATATTCTTTGAATATATGCCCAAGAGTGGGACTGCTGGGTCATATGGCTATTCTTAGTTTTCTGAGGAACCGCCATACAATTTTCCATAGTGGCTGCATCCATTTACTTCCCCACAAACAGTGCACGAGGGTTCCCTTTTCTTCACACCTTCTCCAGCATCTGTTATTTGTAGACTTCTTAATGATGTCCACTCTGACTGGTGTGAGGTGGTACCTCATTGTAGTTCTGACTTGCATTTCGGTAATAATTAGTGATGTTGAACATCTTTTCATGGGCCTATTGGCAATCTAGATGTCTTCTCTGGAGAAATGTCTCTTTAGGTCTTCTGCTCATTTTTGGATTGGGTTGACTGTTTTTTGTTGTTGTGTGAGCTGTTCATATATTTTGGAAATTATGCACTTGTTGATCACATCATTTGTAAATATTTTCTCCCATTCTGTACTGTCTTTTTGGTTTATGGTTTCCTTTGCTGTGCAAAAGCTTTTAAGTTTGATTAGGTCCTGTTTATTTTTATTTCTATTGAACATTGGTACTATTTATGTCAGAGAATGTTTTTCCTGTTTTCTTTTCTAGAATTTTTATGGTGTCATGTCTTATGTTTAAGTCTTTAAGCCATTTTGAGTTTATTTTTGTGTATGGTGAGAGAGAGTGTTCTAACATCATTGATTTTCATGCATATATTTCAATTTCTTCAGCTCCAAGATGGGGTTAATAATGTTACCTAGCTTTTACAGGATTACCTTGAGGACTTAGTTAATATGTATAAAGCATTTAGAACAATAGTGTGCATAGAATAAATAAATGTTATTTATATTGGCAAGATTTGGTGATATGCTTATAAAGGAATTATAGCCAACTGCCAGGGCATACCATTCTATCCACTGACGCCCAGACTAGAAGTTGCCTCTTTCTCAGCTTGGCCCACAGCTGCAACAAACAGGTATATGTATGCTGAAGGTGAAATGTTTTTATTTGGGTTCATCACAGAGGTTGAATACACTCTTATGACATTTATCCATACAAAATACAGCAATGGTTGCAGGCATAAATAACAATTCCTCTAACTATTCTACTATTTTATAATGCACAGCCCTCTTTGTGGACTATAGGTAAGAAGTATATAAATCACAATGCAGAAATTGTTTGATTTCAGCAATTTACAAATTGAATTCTAGAAGTAGGACACATAAAAAAAGATTTTTAAATGGAACCAGCCACCTTGAAAATTAGTATGAAAAAACATGGTGAAAACCTTTAATACTTCAAAAGGTAAGATAAAAATGTTGCCTGTTAGCCTGACTTGGAACCTAGACGCTCTGGGAAGTGATGGGGCTTGGTGAAGTAGTGTAATATAATAGCCTCTGCAATGTAGTCTCAGACCCAGACTCATTCTTGGTTTTGTTCTGCTAATAGAGACAGGATTCTCTCATTGCTGGATGACTCTTGAAGACTTTGTTATGCATTTGGTCTCACAATCTTCATTGACAAATAGTTCTGAAAAGGAAACAGAAACAGGGTTCTATATATATATATAAAACTTAGGGATTATGTAACTTAGGGATTCATCATGGTACCACTGACACTTAGGACCAGATGATGCTTGTTGGAGACTGTGCATTGCAGGATGTTTAGCAGCATCCTGCCCACTAGATTCCAGTATCACCCCCAGTTGTGACAACCACATGTCTCCAGGCATCCAAATGTCCTGGGGGGCAAGATTGCTCCCAGTTGAGAACCACTGGTTTAAATCAATAGAGTCTAACTCAAGAAGAAGAAATAACTATAAGGGGTTTTCTAAATGGTCAAGACAGATTGAGCTACCTACAATAAGAAAATACTGGGTTGGCCAAGAAGTTCATTCAGATTTTGCCATAAGATCTTACAGAAAAGTCCAAATGAACTTTTTGGCCAAGCCGGTGGTATGCATGTACTTACAGTTAACAAGCTGAAAGTATCTGCTGGGGGAAAAGGAAGACACCAACTCCCTGCTCTTGGGGTTGTGTGACTATGCTACTAAACACAAAATAATCTGTATTATTAATATGAACTGAAGGAGTGGTTTCTGAATGCTTGGACTCTCCCTTCTCCACTGGGCAAACTAAGCTTAAACACCCGCTCCTTGGTGCAACCATCCTCAGCAATGGGGTCTGACGGTCATTTTTTCATACCTCTGGACCAGCCTGCCTTTCATAGTAATTTACTTGTTCATATCTTGCAGACAAGCAGACACATGATCTGCTTGTGGGCAGAAATCCTGCCTTGGGCATCTCTGTATTCTGATTCTACCCTACAGCAGATGCTCAACGAATTCCTTGATTCCCAGAGGAATGAAGGCACTACTTCCAGGCACACTGACAAACCTCCCATTTGAACTCCCTTTGTGACTGTGGAGATTAGGGGGATGTTATGTGATGTGAGCCTTAAAGAATGAGGGTGCTTTTAACAGAACAGTCTTGGCAAAGGGACCGTGGCAGGTTAGGGCAATACTTGTTCGGGGAGGCCAACTCAATTTGGATGGAGTTCAGGGGTGTGTGGTAAGTCGCTCCAGTCGTGTCCAGTTCTTTGCAACACTATAGACCATAGCCTCTCAGGCTCCGCTGTCCATGGGATTCTCCAGGCAAGAACACGGCATTGGGTTGCCATGCCCTCCTCCAGGGGATTTTCCCAGCTCAGGGGTTGAACCTGTGTCTCTTATGCCTCCTACATTGGCAGGCGGGTTCTTTACCATTGGTGCCACCTGGGAAGCCCCCAGAGTTCAAGGGTGGTGTAGGCTTCTAATGAGCCCAGGATGCATGAAAGGTCAAGAGTTAGGATGTAGGATGGTTTGGAACAAAAAGTCTGAAGGCAGAAAGATCCATCAGAAATGCTGGCTCTGGTTCAGACCCACACTGATAAAGGCTTGAGGGATTTCTTCTAGAATTCCTGAGACCAAAGTTTTGTTTTTAATAGACCCTGAAGTTCTACCTGTAATTCATAAAACCTGGAGAACGTGATTCACAGAACATAGTACTTTAAACTTTCCTAAAGTTGACAGGTTGTAACACCACAACGGCTATGTCGGTCATTTTTGTTGTTGTTTAGTCGCTAAGTCATATCCTGCTCTTTCGTGACCCAATGGGCTTTCCTGGTGGCTCAGATGGTAAAGAATCTACCTGCAGTGCAGGAGACCTGGGTTCCATCCCTGGATTGGGAAGATCCCCTGGAGAGGGGCATGGCAAGCCATTCCAGTATTCTTGCCTGGAGAATTCTCATGGATGGAGGAGTCTGGCAGGTTACAGTCTATGGGGTCACAAAGAGTTGGACATGACTGAGCGACTAAGCACAGCAAGACTACAGCCCACCAGGCTCCGCTGTTCATGGGATTTCCTGGGCAAGAATACTGGAGTGGGTTGCCATTTCCTTCTTTAGGAGATCTTCCCAACCCAGGAATCAAACCTGAGTCTCCTGCATCGACAGGTGGATTCTTTACCACTGAGCCACCAGGGAAGCCCCAAGGTAGGTCATTTTACTGAGCAGCAAAAATGGCAAGTACCAACTGAGATGACCAACCATAATTCACACCCAGAAAGCCAAGACAAGCGGCCAAGGACTCATACCGGTAAGGAATAGAGAAGCACAGCTACAAAGAGCAGCAGGATCAGCAGAATCAGCAGGGCAATGATGACCCACTTAAATCGGCGCCACACGATGAACCTCATGGTCTTGCACGGGTTGGTGAACCACAGGAAGGAGGTTTCTGGTCGGCTGCATTGCAAAGAAATGGTTTTACCTACCCAACTCAGGAGGGACAGATATTTTACATCTCAGAGCATAACACAGTTTAAAGAATAATTAATAATGTTTTACAAAGCCAAGGAAAGATATTATTCCCCTCAGCTGGCTGAGAGTCTTTAACCTTTTATGACTTCTTAAGATGCTGAAGACACACTGGACTTTGGTTTCACAGAAAGGAGAATGGTTAAAATGAAGCCAGATCACCAATCTCTCCATCCCCCATCCTGCCTGTTCAGTACAAAATTAAGACAACGGCTAATCCATTGCATTAAGTCAAGTGGAGGGGGGCTTTCAGACTGCAGGTGTTTGGGGATCAGAACAAAGAGGGCCTCTCACTTTGGTGGGTCCAGTTTGGGGTTCATGTTGGGTTCATCCCGTCCCTTCCCCGCTGGCCTCTCGTCGGCCTCCTTCTCATTGAGGACTTCCAACGTCATCTCCACTTTCCCCTTCAGGAAAGCAGAACAGGTTAAACACATGACATCACGTTTCACAAATATTTTCACTTCGACCCAAGGCGTTTTCCCCGAGCGGTGATTTTTATTCTTGTAAAACAATCCTGAGATCGCCTTAAATCTTCCTCAAGAGATCTCATCACATTTCCTCTTCCATGTGTTTCTGAACTGACTCCTTGTGGGAAACTGAGAGGACAAATTGCTTTCCCTCCTCCCCATCATTCTAACTTTCTCACATCCATCTCCTTGCCTGCTCATATTATCTCCCTTTGTAACTGTTTGAATTTGAATACTGCTAATGACGATAGCTAACATTGAGCATTTGTTATGGGCTCCAGGAGAGCCTCTGTGCTTCATGGGACCCCTACTGTATGGGGCAGTGCTGGCACTTAATGAGCACCCACTGTATACTTGCAGAACAAAGGCATGAGTGAATGGATGCTGCCTCCCTGTTCACAGGTGCCTGAGGGGTGCATGGGGCACTGCTTAAGCCTTTTACAGGGACACTCTCGTGTGACGCTCGAGACGGTCCTAGAAGTCAGGTACTGCTGTGATCCTCCTGTGCACATGAGGACACCGAGGCTGCAAGAGCTCTAGAAACTTGCCCACTCTGATAGCCAGGCTTAACTGGGGAGGCTTTCTAGAACCCTGGAACCCACAAAGTTACCAGCAATTTGAGAACTTCTGACGTTGATGCTCATTAGGTGATGAAGCACAGATGCCTCCTCAGTCGACCAGTCAAAGATGGGTATCTCTCTCTGGCAGTGAAAGTTGTTCAGTCATGTCTCTTTGTGACCCCATGGACTTTACTGTCCATGGAATTCTTTAGGCCAAAATACTGATGTGGGTAGCCTTTCCCTTCTCCAGGGGACCTTCCCGACTCAAGAATCGAACTGGGGGCTCCTACATTGCAGGCGGATTCTTTGCCAGCTGAGCTATCAAGAAAGTGTGTCTATGGCAAGGTAGTTCTTATTTTTAAGCCCGTTCTTTCAAGTCTATAAAATGGAGGTAATGTCTGCTTCATGGGGTTATCAGCAGAGCTAAATGAGATTATGTACAAACTGCTCTAGAGTGGCAGGAAGCTACGCCAGGGATAGAGGAAGTGATAAACTGCAAAGGGCACAAGGAAACCTCTGGGGATAATGGGAATGTTCTGGAGCTTGATTATGGGGGTGGTTTCAGGAGCATATACATCTGTCAAAACTCAAATTGTGCACTTTTGTTGTCTTCTGTTTTAAGTGAGTGCAGTTTACTTTATGTATTGGGTTGGCCAAAAAGTTCATTTGGGTTTTTCTGTACAGCAAAATCTGAACTTTTTGGCCATCCGAATAAATTTTAAAGTTGTTTTAAAACACAAGATTATGAATGTAAGACATTCAGTATGTTGTCTAGTTTATAATAAGTAGTATAAAATGCTTATTATTAGTAATACACAATTAAGTAGCCTTTTTGTGACAGGGCATGGCAATTGGCACTACTGCTTCTACGTTGAAATTATCTTGAGTTTTCCAAATGTGCTCATAACTTATGACCTTAAAGTTCAATGGATGCTCACACTCCTTGCCTCTTCCATCTTTAAATTTTAATTTTTTCAAGATGAGAACAGCTTAAATTTGAAGTTTCTTTTTCTGTACTGAATTGTACGGGAAGCTCAGAGTAAATTAGCACTTCTGGTGAAAGAAAGTCCCACAAAAATATAGTATAATCACATGCACTCCCAGTTTTTTGACAATTCCAATCCTTCTATCTTCCACTCAACCCCAAACATATGTTCTCAGCATCTGCCATCTTCTCCTATAATCCCAGGTACAACCTGTTCCCAAAACTTAAAAGTACCACCAATTCAACCTTCCTTATCTGGAGCAAATCTACTCATAAAGGGCAAAACCTAAAGAAGAAAAGGAATAAACAACCCCCAACCAGGAAATACTCATACATACAGCCATCACACGGGAGCCGTCTTTCTCTGTGTAGCAAGGCCACCATCCTTTCATGGACTTCTGCTCAAAGAGAGAGGCAGTTTTCACTTTCAGGGGGTTCACGGCTTTGAGGTCTGGAATCATGTTCAAATTGCATTTCTCTGGTGATTTTGCTGGAATGATGGTATGATGCAAATCAAGTTCCAGGAAACCTAGCCAAGGAAACATTAAACTCAAATAAATTTCAAGTGGATCAGGCAATATTCACAGGTAAACAGAATGTACTTGTCAGAAGAGAGGTCTAGACTGTGACTCTGGACAGGTGACAGGTGAGTTAGAGAAATGGAGCCTGGCAGACAGTTAAAATTCTTTCCAGATAGGATGGAAAGTGGCAAAAGTTATCTGCCCACTGCTCTGCATCTCACAGAGGACTACCCACTTTATTTCTCAGAGACGGGAGCATAAATGGAGTTCTTCTGCAAGCTCAAAATAATTAAACACCTAAGAACACAATTTCCACTGAACTTGGAATTTGCTCATGTTGGTTCTAAACTTCCCCAAACACAGTCATTTGGCTTTGGGTAAAGACAACTGGTACTTGGAACATGGGAAGCACCATCGAACAGTCAAGTTCAAGTCTCTCCTAGTGAAACCTCAGAAACAAGAATTTGAGAAGGAACATTGAATTCTCATCAGAACATTCTTCCCAGGAACTAGGAAGCCCAGCTCAGGGTGCCCAGAGAAGCACAGGTTTTCTTCCATGATCTGAGGCATGAACTCTCTTGTAGTTAATGACCATCTTGATTTATCTTTGGGGCTTGGGAACTCCCGGGACCCCTCTCCTTCAGATAATCGTCTGGGTATGTTGGGTCAAGTCTATGAATTACTTACTGGGACAAAAGGTGGTCTTCAATAGGGATAGCAAAGAGCACCAGGGAGGTGATGGCAGATTCTTTATAAACTTTTGGACTCAGAAACTGTCCTTCATCTTAATGCATCCATAGCCCACAAGCCTTTCTGGAGTTTATGCCTGTTTTTATTTTACCTCTCTCCTTTTGGTAATAACTGCAACCATTTACCCACTAGTTATCAGAGATACAGTCATCCTCTTTATTTGTTGTCAGACTGTTTTGTTTCAGTTCCAAGGGAAAACTCTCTACTGTTCTTCATGCTAAATTAGCATACTCCTGTGAAGAGGGAACATTGCCTGGCATTCCAGTAAACAAAGTGTTACCCATTATCCCAGTTCTACAAGGATCAGGACCTTAGTCACTGCAGCCCCCACCTGAGTCTGTGACCCAAGGGGGATTCAAGATGGAGGGGGAAGCATTCTGACCTTTGGGTTTGGCTCTGGCTAGCTAAGATGCATATCTAAGGCAAAATTTCAACAGGTCCAGGATCTTGTATCTCTCCAAACATAGCAAAGCACTAAAATCATTAACTTGAGACATCTGTTCTTTGTGAGTAGGCGTAATCTTTTGATGTTTGACTACCTGTTCCCCCCCCCGCCCCCCACCCCAGCAAAAACCTCTTCTATCCTGGCTCCTCAGAGCTCTCTGAGAGGTGGTGTCCTAGGTTGCAGTCCTCAGTAAGATGCCTGGACTCACAACTTTTAGATTGTACGTTTTTCTTCAGTTCAACACTTTTATACTCACTTGTCTGTTCAATTCTTATTAAGAACCAACTAAGCCAAAGCCACTGCACTCTGTGTTGTGAAGGGCAGAGGGATGAACAAGATGTAGCCACTGACCGCTGTGGGCTTCTCCTCTGCCAGGAGAGATGCTCCAGAGCGGGGAGATGAGCTCGGGGCTTCTGTAATGCTGGCTTCGAGAAAGTTACGTCTGAACTGGCAAGTGGCAGAGATCGTAGAAATAAAATAAATGTGCATGATACCGCAGGTTACATTGTTTAGGAAAGCGGGAGGAAAGGAGAGGGGGGCGTCAGAGGACTCTGGGTGTTTCGGCCTGAGCTACTGGGAGAGGCTGCAAGCAGGTATGAGGTCAGGGCAGGAAGGCTGAGTTTGATCTTAGTCACGATAAATTTCAGGTGCCAGCTGAACGTACAGGTAAAAGGTTCCGGTGGGGAATAATCATCATAAGTGTTTCTTTTTTTCAAACTTAGACATAACTGACATAGAGCACTGTGTAAGTCTAAGGTGTATAGTGTGTTGATTTGATACACTGCCTAGAGCAGTCAGTATGAGTCATCTCAGTATTTCTTGTTACTGTATATCAGGCACCGTGGGCGGCCAGGCTGCACCTCCAGGTCTAGGAGTCATACCTTGCATAGAGCGAGAATGAAAGCTTTGCCTTCAACAGAGGAGAGGGTTGGTAAGTCACTGAGAGAGCCTGGGGAGGATCCACAAAAGCCTAGGGAGAACAAAGGCCTGTGTTTAAAGAGCGAGAGGAAGAAACAGAGCGGGCCAGTGAGACACCCAAGGCCTGGGAGAGAGAAAATCTGGACACTGCTTTGCAGGGACTGGGGAGAGGGCCAGGAAATGGAGGGGCCCGCAGCGGGGCTTAACAAGGGCCTTTTACCACAGAGAAGGGTGGGAAGGAACAACGGCTGGGATGTTAGAGGACTGCAGTGACTTCTGCGAGGCGGAGGAAGCTGTTAGAGGACTGCAGTGACTTCTGCGAGGTGGAGGAAGCCAATTCTGAGGTGTTGATGGGAGGGAGAAGAGGGAGGGAGAAAAGAAAAGAGGTTTGGAAGTGGAGGCAAGGCTGAGGCATACCTGAAAACAAAATTTGTGTCTTCATAACGTCAGAAGCTGGCGCAAGAGCCTACACCAGGACCCTGAAGGTGGACGGGGCCCACACAAGGGGTGCCGTTCACTGTGCCCACTTCTCAGAGGACCTGGGATCACGCCCAGCAGGCCACAGTGCCCAGAGGGCATCCAGGCAGTGAATGTGACCCCAGCCCCACAGGACTGGAGATTTAAATAACTGATTCCAAGTTCTAGTTGATTTAACTAATTTCAAGTACAATATCTTAGAGAAAAGTATCCACATGTCAGCCTTACCCAAGTAGTCATCCAGAGAAAACTTGTCATTGTCCCATATCTGAATGACCAGTCTGGGTGGGACCCGAAATTCAGTTTGGTCAATACTCCAGAAATGTTCCTAAAATGCCAAGAGGAACAGACAAGCCAAAATGACACAGATTACTGGACTGTCAAAACCCTCCCCTGGGGCCTCCTGAAAATGCCACATCAAGGCACGGGGCCTCTTGTCTCCTTTGCATCCCCACCCAAAACCCCATCTTCTAGCCTGCTGCCCCCACCCCATGTGTATGTAAGGCAGGCAGGCGCCCCAGGAAATCTCAAGACCACCAGCTGGGCGACAAAAAGGTTGTCCGAGGCAGTTGCCAAACAGAAGGTTTCTCGCCGCGTTTCTATCAGTGTGTCTTCCTGCTGGCACTCCTGGGGTTCGGGGGCGGTGGGGAGGGTAATTCTGACTCCTAAACACCATGGTCTGGTTAGATTATCCTCCCAAAGCCAAACTGTTCTAGGCCAGACCAAAATATCCCCTGCTGGGGTGTTACTTCTGCCCAGCAATCTCCCCGCCCCGCCCCCAACTGTCCCAAGGATGTCTGAGCACACTCACTCCACATGGGGGTGAGAGATGGCGGTCCACATTTCACTCTTATCAGTGCAGATTTAAAATTCCTGGAAGTTTTGGTTTTTGAAAAATACTGCTAGTTTTACATACTGTAAAACTAAGACCCTCTGATCCTTCAGACTCAAGTTAGGTGCAGAGAGGATGGGGTGAGGTTCCTCCAGGTTCTCACCTCTGGTCCCTGCCTCTGCTCAGACAATATCAGCCAAGGATCATGACACCTCCATGGCCTGATTACACCTAAGTTCCTCTGGCCCCAGAAGAAAGGGAATTCCCCCAATACTTCATGAATTTGAAGGAGGATTATTGGGTTGTTGGTTTTTCAGATGACAGTCTGAGATATTTCCCTTTGCAGGACTTAGAGGGCCTGGCTCTGAGGGGCCGAGAAGCCTGCTCTACCATTGTCTGGCCTCACCTAACTGTCCTGTTTGGGATTACTCATGATGCTAAGAGGTCCAGCTTAGATGTGAGTAAATAGGAAAGGAAACTTTACCTAAAGGCCTACCTGACCCCAAACCCCTCACCTTTCCCCCAGTCTGTCTCAACATTTGAAAGTATGCATAAGCACCAGGATGAGCCTCCGCATCTTTAAAAAGTGCCCTCGGAAGGCATTTATCTCACCTAAATGGATAAAGTGCTCATTAGGCAATGGCACCCCACTCCAGTAATCTTGCCTGGAAAATCCCATGGATGGAGGACCCTGGAAGGCTGCAATCTATGGGGTCACTGAGGGTTAGACACAACTGAGTGACTTCACTTTCACTTCCCTTTCATGCATTGGAGAAGGAAATGGCAACCCACTCCAGTGTTCTTGCCTGGAGAATCCCAGGGAGAATCCCTAGTGGGCTGCCGTCTATGGGGTTGCACAGAGTCGGACATGACTGAAGTGACTTAGCAGCAGCAGCAGGTAGGGCCTGGCCTGCTGGGACAGGAGGGGGCTGTATCCTGATCCAGGTGTAGGGGGAAGAGGTGACTGGGGCAGAGCTAGGAAAAGTTTATAGAATATGGTTGGGAGGGAAAATGGGACAAGGGCCTATAAAAGACAGCTGTTATTATTACCTGCCCCACAGATTTTTCCTAGAGATTCTATTCTTCCAGTCCATGCAGTTTGGGGAGGACTGACTTTATCCTTAACTCTAGAGCTGCACCAATCAGGGCACTGCATCCCTGGGCACCACTGGCTGGCTCAGAGACGGGCACTTGGCTTCAGACAGGCCAACTCTGGGGTCCAATCTCAGAACCCTGGTTGGCGCCTTTGGGGACTTGATCTCTCTCTACTGAGACCTGCTGGTAGCCACCCTACCCCCAACCAGGGAGTGAGGCCCATGGGTGAAGGCAGAGCAGAGGGGTGGAGGAGGTGACCGCAGTTTCTAAAGCCATCAGTTCAACCTGGGGCTCCAGGCGTTCCTTAAGCCAGTCAACCCTGGCCTTTTTAGTAATGTGAACCAATAAATCACATTTTTGGTACAAGCCAGTTTAAGTTGAGTTCTGTAACCCAGAGTCTTATAAATTAAGACCAGGAGGGCCCTGAACCCTCATGGAAGTGCTCCCAAAGGAAGGAAGGCAGATGCTTAAGTTTAATAAGGAAGGTAAGTGGGAAATTGCACCTACATTAATATTTTGTTTCTGGCTAGCTAGTCCGACAGTTCTCTTTATCAGGGGAAGAAATCGGTCTCCCGTGACATAAATACATACTTAGGTTGGGGTATGTATGGACACAGGGGGTCTTTTACCAGATCCTTCCCCCAGCTGCCAACACGTCAAGGAAGAAAAGCTGTGTTCCTTTTACCCCTAACTACACAAATACCTACTAGAGTTGTGTGATCCTGAGCAAGTATCTGCACCAATGGGGTCTCTGAATCCCCCCCACCTTACCAAGAGGGAGCTGGACCCATGACCTCCAAGGTGCTGAGCACCTCCAATCTTTTCTCAGTGTCCACATTAAGAAAGACCCATGACGTCCCCGCCCCACTGGCACATTTCAGAACTCACTTTTTTAGCAACGAGACAGAGCTGTTCAGCTGGGAGGTAGTCAAAAGGGAAGACAAATCTCCAGTTAAAGTTCCCTTCACCATCCAAGGACCTGTAATGGACATCTGTTTTCTGTTTGTTTTCTTCATTGCCAGGAATCCAGCTGAAAAGCAGAAGCAAACAGACTTAGCTTCATGTGACTGACAAGTAATCTAGCCGCAAAATCGTGCAGTGATTAGGAGAGTGAAGGGCAGGAGAATTAATGCACTTTTCTTGGGCAGGTTCCAGTTATCTATGGAGCTGGGGAGGCCGGGGGTGGTGATTTATGAAGGGGAGGCACTCTGGTGCATCCAACACAGGTTGTAGCCAAATAAAATAGAATTCCTCTAAAACCAGAGCAGGAAACCCTTTAGACTTCAGTTAACAGGGATAAGGTGAAATTTTCTGGAAAATATCAACAACTTAGCTGCTATTTTGGGAATAGTGAAGCTTGCCGGTTATGATTTTCGTCTCCCTGACTATAACTCATTGCTGTCTGTCATCACCACTGATAGGCTCAGTGAATGTGGGTTAGTTCAAAATTTCAGCATTTCCTTTTCCATATTTTACTTAAGCAAACAAATCAGGCACGACTCAAGTAATCTTCCAGCTTCCTTTTCAAATTCTTCTTAAATGTACTATGATCACATTAATTGAGACAAGCAAGGGAGATGTGTCCATACTCCTATCTATGAAAATTCATTTCTACCAACAAGCGAACATCTTAACTTTTGACATTTGGAAAGTTCTCTTTGACCTGTGCCTGGCAGATGGGTTAGAGGGATGAATGAGCATGTCTGGGAGAAAGTGTTACCACATCCGCCAACTATGGGGAAGACTTCTGGCTTGGAACCAGAGGCACACGAGATCTGAGACAGCAACAGTGGTGGAATGCATGGATCTCAGTACTGCCTACACATTAGCATCGCCTGGAGCAGCTTTCAGAAATACTGCTGCCTGGACCCCTAGATAGAGACTGTCAGGAGGAGGCAGGCCTGGCTGTGAACCTGCTCTGCTATTGACTCTCTGAGCTTCGTTTCCCATCTGTAAAACGAGGTTAATGATACGTGCTTCCTTCACATGGTCAGCCTGAGGACAAAATGAGAAAGGCCAGAGTGGGAAGAGGGAGCTCCTTAACACATGTTAAGGATCAGCTACTATGAACCAGGTATACAGCATGCCTTCTTTTATTCTTTTCAGCTGTTAACTAGCTCCATCTCACAGATGAGGAAACTGAGGTTCAGAGAGGATCTCATATATCCAGTAAGGGACAGAATTAAGTACAACTCCCACGTCTATCTGACTCCTAAGTACAGGACTATTACTCTGCCTCAAAGGACCATGGAGACTAGAAAGTCATGTGCTAATACTGGGTCCTATTGTTAGTAGTGGTATTAATAGCAGTTGACTGGTAATTTTACTTTTTCTCATCAACTGACGAACCAAACAACTGAGTTGAAATATTCCTTTTGACAATTAACATTTAAGCTTTTGAACTAGCTCAATGAAGAGAGAGATCATACTTTTTGGCTATGACCGTGGTAGCTTCAGCTTATAAGCCAACCCTAATTGGCACCATCATCCTTCCCCAGATGGCTCACCCCTGTAGCTCTTCCCTCTCCTTTCTTATGAATCTTTTCACATTTTCATTTGAAAACAAGGTAAACAGCCACTCTCGGTGTATGTACTTGTATGTAATACCCACGTGTGTATAGTGCTAGGCATGTTATTTGTGCATTATTCCTTTCACATACAGTATTTAGACTTTTCATTCCAAATGTGACATGGTACTTTACGTTTTTTAATATTTTGGCCACACCATGCAGCACGTGGGATCCCAGTTCGCTGACCAGGGATTGAACCCATAACCCCCTGCTTTGGAAGCGTGGAGTCCCAACCACTGGACCATGAGGGAAGTCCTGACATGGTATTTTAGGTTATTTTATTCTTTGATTACCAGAGCTATCTCTCAGTCCAGTATTACTTGAGTTTGTTTCCCTGATTGGAAAAAAAAAATGCTTATGATAGTCAAATAAATTTGCATATATATAATTAGCCAGAATTAGTTTTCCTTGGGGAATGGTAATAATATCCTGAAATGAGAAAGAATAATGAAGTACTTGATGAAACATTCCCTGTGTAGAGTGAACCTAAATGACAATAATTATGTCTTTAACAAAGGTTTGATTGAAGGCCACTTGGGATCATAAGTGAAACTTTATTCTCACTTTATGAATATATTAAATTTCAACAAGTCTTACCTTTTACATATCAAGGAACCAAACTCAATTCATGTGGAATAGTAAGTTTATGGTGTGACTGTTAATTTTATGTGTTAATGTGACTGGCCGTGGGGTGCCCAGATTAAACATAATTTGGGGGTGTGTCTATGAGAATGTTTCTGGATGAGACCAGAATTTGAATCGATGGACTGGATGGCTCTCCCAAATGTGGCATCATCCAGTCTACTGGGGACCTAAACAGAACAAAAAAACAGAGGAAGGAGGAATTTACCTCTTTTTTCTGTCTCACTGATTGAACCAAGACATCTCAGGTCATTTCCTCCTGACCTCAGACTGGGATATTTACCATGGGCTCCCCTGATTCTGAGGCTTTGAACTCAGGCTGAATGGTATTCTCCAGCTTTCCTGGGACTCCAGCTTGCCCGTGACCAGTCGTGGGACTTTTCAGCCTCCACAACGGCTCTCTCTCTCCCCGTCTTTGTTTCTCTGTCTCTCCCACTTTCTACACACACATGTGTCATACTTGTCCTTTTTCCTGGCGAATCCTGGTTAATGCACACAGTGTTTACTATCTGCCAGGTGCTATCCTAAATGCAATCTTCTGAATATTCCAGAGTGGTGGGTACTGTCATTATCTCCAATTTACAGATGAGGAATAGTGAGTTTGCTAACTTGCCCAGCTAGTAGGGAAACCACCAGATTTCAATACAGCTAATTTGACTCCGGAGTCTGACTTCCTAATCCTTGGGTTCTGTATGCATCAGTGTAGAACACAAAACTGACACCAACATGGATTATTTGGAATTGAATTATGCAGGTAACAGAATAATGAACACCTATGACACTTTACACATTGGATGTAGGCACTCAGTAAATGTTGGTGGAATAAATGATTTTTAAAAAAAAGCTCTAATGTTTCTTCTTTTCCATGGATGTTAACTTCAGGTAATAGAGTAAAAGCAACAAACCTTGGGAGCTCTACCTCTGTCTCTAAGGCTACTTACTCAAAGTATCAAAAAGGAATAAAAATGAACTGCATGACTAAAAAGTCTCATAAATAAAAAATCTGCTTAATAAATGAAACAAAACCTTTCTTTTCTTATAGGTATCAGATGCCGTTGCTCATAAATAACATCCATACAGGCTTTTCTTTGTTCTCTGTCTCCCTGGAGCTTTCTTTCCAAGCAATGGCAGGCGGGTTCTTTACCACTAGCACCACCTGGGAAGCCCAGTAAGACATAATATCTTCAATAATCGAGATCCTATAATGGACACCCTATAATGGAACACTCATGAAGGAGAGTCTGCTTTGTTCTGCGAGTCTGTCATAGGCTCTTGCATGCCAGCCTTACCCTTTCACATAGATGTCGCTCATTTCCTCTCCTGTGATGCTTTTCTCGTCCAGGACAACATCCTTGGTGTTCCAGATAATCACACGCAGGTAGTATCTACAAGAAGCACATTTTGAAGGTGTTTTATCCTCTCAGGTGCTGAACCAAGACCCCGGGGAGATATAGCAGGGTCTCAAGCTTACTTACTTCTTGGCTTTCCGGGGTGTGATGTTGAAAGGAGGGCCTGGTGGTCCCAAATTCTTGGGGAAAACATCTACCCACATCTGAAGTCTTCCCTAAGCCGTTCAGAAATGAAAAGAGAAATGAAGTTACATTATGGGTGGTAGAGACTACAGTTTTCTTTCAGACACCTTCAGTGAAACTAGTGCAGGTCTCCTAATTTATTCGTCCATATGGAAGGCAAGAGAAATGGAGTAAAAGAGCAGATCAAGATGAATCTTATACCAGTCATGTAGGCCATCCACCCTCCGTTCTCGCCCAGGAGTCTCTACATGTGCCTACTTTATCATAATCTGATTAATAAAATGAGGGGCTTGCCATCACTAACACAACCCCACACACACACACTCCCTCTTACAGTGACTCTCAGAACAGTTTTCACACCATCTCTCATCCATCATCAGACTGTCCACTTGCTATTAGTGCCAGTTTTGTGACACCCAAGGGTTTCTCCACTTACCTTGAGAGAGAAAATCAAAATAATGTAAAAATGTACTTAATTTTTAAAAGAAAGACAGCCTGGCACTTTCAAAGCAGAGGCTCAATGACAAAAACATCACCATTCACCAAACTGAGGGCTCCCTGCACTGGCTTGCTAGGGCCCACCGCCTGGAAGGGGCTTACAGGAAGGTGGAGGGTGAAAGCCGGGACTGATGCTTGTGCCACCGTCTTGATGGGCTCCCCTCACCTCCCTTTGTATCTTTGACGGCTACAGACCGGGCCCACTTATCTGACTGGAATATTCTTCCAGACAGCCTAGGAATGCCGTTAACATACTGTATCAACCATACAAACCAATTTAAGTTCCCCAGACTGTTTTTGGATGTTCTGTATACTCTGCCTTCATGACAAAAACAGACTAGTCTTTAAGAAGGTTGCCAAGGAAACCACTAGGTTGGCTTCCTAATGCACTGGGATCAAAATGAATTAACTGGGGCTCTTGGAAAGGGATATATTTTACTGTGATCCTTACTCTCTTCCAACTAATCTCGAGGGCTCAAGGGTCTAGGATACATCAAGCACACTGCAAAAATTAGCCATCTCCTAATTAGCGGTGTCTCCTAAGACCCAGCCACAGTCTGTCCAATGTGGTAGGTAGAGGTGATGGAAGAATTGGTGGATGCCCAGGGAGAAATCTTCCTTGCTTTGTTATGTCTTAAGACTATTCAGTTGAGAGGTGGGAGGGGAAAGAGGAGGAGGAATGGACTCTTTGAGGGGAAGGAAAAATAATAAGAGAAGGAAGATATGAAGATAGGGAACAGAATAAAAGTGAGTGACAAAACAATCTAGTAAGCCCAGCCCATTTGTACTTACTTCTCAAGAGACCACAGTTCTGCTATCCACATCAACAATATTTGCACCCATTATATTAATATTTCTTGAAGTGTGATTTCCTAACCATCTGCATCAGAACCTTTCTAGATACTTGTTACAAATTCAGATTCCTGGCCCCACCCCAGACTTACTTAATTTCTGCAGGCATGGTCTGGGAATCTTCATTCTAACAAGCTTCCACATAGACTATTTTGTCATTTTCCACGTTTCCCCTTGCTTCTCTGGGAACTGACCTTCCCCCGTCACTATCCACATGGTGCCTGTGACGATCCATCCTGCGCATTGTACCCTGTCTTCCTGGCTAGAGCTTAGTGGTCTAGTGGTGGATGAAGGGACCAAGTTAGGGCAACTCATCCTTTCCACATTTGGAAGCAGGTGGGGCTACATTATTATATGCAAAACTCAGAAACCATCCACACTATTCTGACACATGGGAAGGTGCTCACAGGAAAAGTGCAGGCTAAAGGAGACTCAGAAATAGACAAAAGACAGGGCAAGATCCTGGCCCAAGTTTGTTCTGAGTCACTGTCACTCTCCTGTCTGGATTTAGTGAGTTACCTGAAAATTCTTACCA
This sequence comes from Oryx dammah, assembly GCF_014754425.2. Lineage (NCBI taxonomy): Eukaryota > Metazoa > Chordata > Mammalia > Artiodactyla > Bovidae > Oryx > Oryx dammah. The sequence continues at coordinate 14,118,395 of NW_024070198.1, forward strand.
TAAATCCCCCTAGTATATGTGTGTACGTGTGCTCTCAGTCACCTCAATCATGCCCAACTCTTTGCAATCCCATGGACTGTGGCCCAGCAGGCTCCTCTCTCCATGGGATTCTCTAGACAAGAATACTGGAGTCGGTTGCCATTTCCTTCTCCAGGGGATCTTCCCGACCCAGGGATCGAACCTGCATCTCCTAGGTCTCCTGCACTGGCAGGCGGATTCTTTACCCACTACACTCCCCTCGGGAATGAAGCTAATCTGAGCTTCATTTCTATTTCTTGAATAAAGTATCCAAAAGAGATAAATGAGGCAAGTCTGTGTCAGCTGTTGCCACCACCTTTGGGGTGTGGATGATGCATGTTCAAAGGTGGAGAGTGCTTTACCTGGGAGATGTTAGGCTGGAAGCTGCTGTGCAAAGTCCTCGTTTCCACGTGTTCAGGAACCAGCCCCTGAGTCCTGAGGATGTGAAGGGCAAGGCGCTCCTCGGGGGGCCCAAGGTGCTGGTGCAGGATTCTGTTTGCTTCTGCAATATTTTTTTAAAAAGGACAATGAAACAGGGACAGACATCCAGAAACAGTTCCGCCTTGAGGGATTCTCAGCACTTCAGCCCAGACTTTGCAGACACAGTCAGGCAGTGCCAGTGTGTGAACTGCAGCCTGTGAAAGAGTTGTTGATAGAAACAGCCCCTGACCAGAAGCCCTGCCCAACCAAGTTCACCCCTGACTTGTGGACTGCAAATAGCAAAGAGACCAAAAACACTCCAAACTGTGTAAGAGCGACCCCCATTTATGTTGGCATCAGGGGCTCCTGGCCGGACTCCCGTGCAGTTAGGTGTGGCCATGCAAACAAGGTAGGCTAGACTGTAACATAGGTGGAAGTGACAGGTGTGTCCTTCAAGGTCCAGCTCGTAATACCCTCTCATGTAGGATCACCTCTGGCACCTTCTCTCTGGATGCAGAAGAAAACGGTGACCTTAGACCTGAGGTGATGATGGGCAGAGCTGCAAGGTGAAAGAGCCTGGTCCATGAAGGACTGTTTGGAAGAGGGCCACCCACCTGCAGGAGTACCTGTTTTGAATTTATGAGAAATAAACTTCTATTGTGTTAAACCACTAACATTTTTTAAGCTTAACTGTTAACAGTAGCTAGCTAGTATCACTGTGGCATTTAAAAAACATAGACTCCCAAATTTTCTGTCACTCCTTCCATTGAGAGATGGGGGTCTAAGTCCTCTCCTTTGAATCTGTAGACATATTTGATCACTAAAGAAAGGATGCTGTGTGACTTCTAAGGCTAAGCATGAAAGACCACACTGGTCTTCCTGGATCACTTGCTCTGAGGGAAGCTGCCAGCCATGTAAGGAGCCTGGGCACCCAGACAGTGCCCTATGGGAAAGGCCTGGGTAGGTGCTCTGGTCATCAGTCCCAGGTGAGGTCCCAGCCAAGGGCCATCCTGGACATCAAGCCTTCGGGTGACTGCAGCCCCGGCCAACATTTGACAGCAATCAACTGCCACTCAAGTGAGAAGTGCCCAGGTGAGCCCTTCCTGAATGGCTAACCCACAAGACTGTGAGCAAAACAAAATGGTTGCTATATGGGGAAAGACTCTAAAAAATTTTAGAGTGGATATACACGTATAACTGATTCACTTTGCGGTACAGCAGAAACGAACACAACACTGTATATCAAATACACCAATAAAACTTTTAAAAAACACAAAATGGCTTTTTTCAGCAGCTAAGTTTTGGGATGATTTGTTATGGGGGCAAAGTAATGGGAACAACCCTGACTGATACAGCTTTTGGTGGGGTGTTGTTTGATTGCTGGGGTAGTTGTCTCCATCAGGCCATTTTGCTTGCCAGTTTATTTCCAATGCCCTTTGCAAGTTCTGATGTAAACAGCATCGTTTGTTAAACATCTAATAATCCCTGATACTGACAAAGTCTTCAAGTCTTCTTTCAGACAGAAAGACAAACACAGTTTCTTACGATGCCAGGAATAAACAGTTGGGGATCAGGAAGCATTTTCATTCCCATGTACCTTCGTTCAGCTTTCTCTAGCTGTCGCATGTGCCAGCCCCATGCCAGCCCCTCCGGGAAGCCCTCTTCCCTACAAAACACTGAATCATGCCACAACTCTTACGTTCTATTAAGCTGATTTCAGTCTATGTCATAATGCAGTTAGCTGTTTATGTGTCAGGACAGACTGCATTATAAATTACTGCTCAGGAAAGAGCAAGACCCCAAGTTCAGACATGAGCCAGATGTGAACTCAGCAGATTCTTCAAATTAGCCCCCAGCATCCCTGAGCCTTCTCAGAGAGGGTTGGGAGAATGATGGAATAATATTGGAGGAGAAATTCTTGCACTACCATCTGAGCACTTCTGAGCTAGTTATACAATCACATGGAAATAAGTTAATTATTAGAAATTTGTGTTCAGAGCTCAAATAGCTATGACCTAAAAAGGTCAAGTGAAACGTAAGACAGACAAGAAAACGTGTCCATTCTGACACCCGAGATGACTGCAAAACTCTAGTATAATGGGCTTTTGTTAGACAGTCATGTGTGTGGAATTCCCTATGGTATTAGGGCACTACTCTGCTGACACCCCTCCATAACACAAACCCAGCAGCATAACTGTGTTGCTCTACCTTGCAACCAGCCCTGCAATCCATGGCAGTTTGCTTACCAAATTCATCTAGGCTGTAGTCTTTTCCTCCATATCTGATGCTACTTCCATCTTCAGAAAGAACAGGCGGTAGGAAGCCTTTGAATCTGGCCACATTTTGAAGCAACTGTGTTGGTTTCAATTGATCTCGCCAGGTGTTTACTCCAGAACTGTGAATAATAATGCCACACTCAGAGTTACTGCAGGACACACACGTTCTTCTTAGATTCATACACACACATACTTAAAGGCACATTCATGTAATGGGGGAATGCACTCTAGACACTGGCTTTTGCCTAGAAATCTATTTAGGATTTAGAGACTTAAAACCCACAGTTATTTTGGCCTCAGCCAACTGGTCCTCCCCTTCTCTGGCCCTCTGTAAATAATGAGTTTGAGATCACCATAATCATAATAGGCAAACATAAATTAGAAATCACAAGCTATATCTCACTGGATAATACAGACAGACACTGTTTAGCACTCAGGGAAAGAGGAACATCACAAAATTGGTCAGTTTGTGGGGAGGGGCAGGGAATTCCCACCATCAAACATTGCTAGCTCTCAGTCCCTGGCATCATGGAGGGAGGGGGAAAAAGAAAGGGAGGGGAGGAGAGGGACTGGCTCTCCAGGCTTTGCCACCTCACTGAGTGCCATCCTCACTGAGCATTACACTGCCTCAGGGGCCAGCGCGGTACACAGACGCCAATGTGAATAGCACCCCCTGTAGTTGTGTAATGCTATGGCCCTGCTTCTTGCTAAGCGTTAGTCACTCAGTCGTGTCTGACTCTCTGTGACCCCATGGGCTGAAGCACACCAGGCTCCTCTGTCCATGATATTCTCCAGGCAAGAATACTGGAGTGAGTAGCCATTCCCTTCCACAGGGGATCTTTACCATCTGAGCCACCAGGGAAGCCCAATTCTCCCTCCTGACTTAAAGGATCTGAGGCTCAACGAAGACAGGGCTGAGGAAGAGCATCAAAGCTTCCCCAGTACCAATGTTAGATGGAACAGCCAACGTTTACATCCCAAGCCACTTACACACAGTACTGCTCAGGAATGCCGCAGTGGGACCCAAACCGGGAAAGGAATCGGTTTTCTAGATCAATGATCGTTTCTCCTACTTTTTCATCACGGGTAAAGGTGTCATAATCGTAGACAGAAATTTTCAGATCCTTTTCTTGAGGTAAGTAGCAGCTAAGTTCATACATTCTGAATAAATGAAAGTGAGGTTAGAATTGCATGATCCCCCTTCCTCCCAGGTATCTTGCACACTCCATAGCTCTGCACAGACTCCTTGGGCCATGGGAGGATGATGTCATGGCCGGGATAGCCAGGTGGGTGGTGGCGACAGGTGCTTGAGAAGTACTACACATTAGTAATAAGAACAACGGCAGAGTACACACTTGCTCAGGAGAAGATCCGGGGCTTTAAGTGCCTAAGGAAAATCCCAGTTTTGCTGCTTACTAGCTGTGGGACCCTAGGGCAACTACTTAACGTCTCTGTGCTCTGTTTTCTCAACTGTAAAATGGGGATAATAATCCCTACCAGCTCATGTTGTTGTAAGGGTCAAGGGAATAAATGTTTAGAAAGCATTTGCTATGAGGGCATTACTCAAAACCACCAGCAATAATAATAATGTTATTATACATTAAATAATACTTATTGTTAAGAAGTATACCAAATGCTTTCTAAACATTTATTCCCTTGACCCTTACAACAACATGAGCTGGTAGGGATTATTATCCCCATTTTACAGACCACGGAACATCCTGGGCTAACCCCACGGGAGCGTGGGGATCTGGAGGAGAGCAATGGAAAGCTGCCAAGGCGGCTTCCCTCTCTCCTCCCAGGCTCTCTGGCTCTCCACTGATTCTTGAAGGCTTTCCTATAGTATCTGTATGAAAATGCAAACCCTTCTGATAATCAAACAGTAGTTCCTATGGCAGGTGAGCAAAGTGGCGCCAGTTCTGAGAGGGTAATGACTGTAGGCCATGAACGCCAGATGGGTGGGGTTTGGCTCTGTACTTGCACACAGAGGGGTGGGTCCAAAGGTGCTTAACAAACTCTGGACCACAGACTGTGAGAGGCCCCTCAAATCTCTCCTCTCCCCCTGTGCCTCTGCCCCTCCTCCTGTCACTCTGGTGTGTGGCCCGGTTCTTGCCCAAAGAGCCAGAACTCTGGAATAGAAGGGTGTACATCAGTGGTGCTCAGGAGACAAGCTTCCAGGGGTCTCCTAGACACATCTCAGTGACTTCCCCAGACTTCTGCAGCCAGACAGGGCCTGCAGAAGGCAGGCATCCCAGGAGAGAAGGGGCTGTAGTCCTGACTAGACTGTATCCACACATGCCCCCAAATTCTATTACTCAATCCCAAGGGACAGGTAATACGTGTCTGTTGAGAAAAAATTCTTTGCTCAAATAAGGCTGAGAATCACTTCTTCTGGTGTTCCTCTGGGCAAACTGAAGGCTCTGAGAAATCCTGCAGTTATCTTTTTAACCCAGGCATCCTGGTTTGATGAAGAAATATGCTTTTCTTTGGAACACCAATTAACATCCTTTCGGCAGACTAACATTCCATTGAATGTGATGTGATAACAGTGCCCTGCATATAGGAAAGGTTGCTCTTTCCTGAATCTCTGTCCCAGAGTTCCTGAGAGTCTCCGCTGAGAAGAAAGTCACCCAGTAGGACCCTGGAGCCTAGGAGGGGCTGTGGAGCTGGGGTCTCCCTGGCTCCACCCTGCTGGATGGAGCCAAGTCTGAGTTCGCCAGATGGGGATTGGCCACGTGGAGCCTGATGGCATCACTTCCTCCTGAGGTGGCAAGACTTTTCCTGCCACTTAATTAAGCTTGTGTTTGGCTCTTCCAAGACAGTGATGTAGGCAGGGCTGCTTTTCTCCCATAAAAGCTGGCTTTCCCTGCTTCCCTGTCTCCCTCACATGGGGCCCTCCTTCCTGCACTGCATGCCTTTTCCTGTCTAGACCTCAGGGCTGGATCAGCGGAAGAAAAGGAAAACGATCATATTGCCATGCCAGAGGATTATTTCCACTGCCTGGCTCCGGCACACGGCCCCGGGGTGTGCAGCACAAAGGGTGTGTGTGAGGGGGGGCGGGGGGAGTGTGTGTGTGTGTGTGTGTGTGTGAGGGGGTATGTGTGGGGTGTGTGGGTGTGGTGGGTGTGTAGCTGTGGGTGTGTGTGTGTGTGGCTGTGGGGGGTGTGTGTGTACGCATGTGGGTGGATGTGGGTGTATGCGCACACTCACATGTGAGAGAGGGAAGGAATGTGTAAGGGTTCCATCCACCACACATGAGAAGCAGCAGATGGGCAGGATAATAAAGCCAGAAATTAAGATACCAGCCACACATCAAATACGAACAAGGTGTTCTCCTTGGTAGTGTTCTGGGGAAAACAATGCTGTGCAAATGTCTTTTGCAAAGAACATTTTTCTACAGGTGATGTGAAAGTTGCTCAGTCGTGTCCGACTCTTTGTGACCCCATGTACTGTAGCCCGCCAGGCTTCTCTGTCTGTGGGATTCTCCAGGCGGGTAGCCGTTCCTTTCTCCAGGGTATTTTCCCAACCCCAGGGACTGAACCTGGTCTCCTTCATTGCAGGCAGATTCTTTACTGTCTGAGCCACCAGGGAAGCCTGCAGGTGATGGCTTGGCTGTAAGCACGAAGCAGTACTGAGTTGGTTGGGAAAGCCTGGGGCTTGGTCAGGATTTCTCCCCAAGTTTAGGCTCCCCGTTGTACCAGCTCCATGCACGCAGCTCGGGCGCCCTGTTTCCCTTGACGTGGAGCCGAGACACCCTGCCCTGGCGGCTGCAGGGTCTGACACTGATGTGAAAATCAGACGGCGGCGGCTGCACAGAGTGCAGCATGGCAGCCGTGCAGACCCTGCTGTCAGGTGGCCCGGGCACGGGTCCTGGTTCTGCCACTCCCCAGTGGGGTGAGCTGGGTGTTCATTCCCTTTGTGCCTCAGTTTCCTTTTTGTCAGTAGCCACTCAGAGTGGTGAGATTCTTGAGATGTTTTCTATGAAGGGCTCACTATAGTGCAAGCCCTCAGTAAAAGCTTAGCAAATAGTAGTTTAGTTGCTCACTCGTGTCTGACTCTTTGTGACCCCACGGACCATAGCTCGCCAGGCTCCTCTGTCCATGGGATTTCCTAGACAAGAATACTGGAGTGGGTTGCCATTTCCTTCTCCAGGGGATCTTCCCAACCCAGAGATCGAATCCGCGTCTCCTGCATCAGCAGGCAGATTCTTTACCACTGAGCCACCAGGGAAGCTTGTAATAGTAGTTATTATTAAATGTGGAAGGAGTTTATAGCTGACAAAAGCTAGTCCTCTTTAGAGGTCACTTGGGTTTGCCTTACCCTCGAGAAGGTTCTGATGAGATCAGTGTTACCGTGCAGAAACAAATATCAGATGGCAAGGATGAAGATAGTAATGCTATTTCAAGAATCTTCTTGAACAGAAGACAGGGAGCAGGATATCTGATGCCATCACTTTCTTCTCCCTTCCCCGTTTTTGGTAACAGAGTCAACAGCACATACACTGGCTCAAAACAATGGAATCAAAGCATCTCAGATAAGAGAGCTTAACAGGATTGGGGTGTGAGAACCACCCTGTCACTCCACGGAAATCACTGCCTACTCTTCTTGTCTAGAAGCCACAAACTCTCTGGACTTCTGGGCCTCCTACCATCCACGTCCTGTTACCCTTGCCCCCAGGTCCTAGGGCGGGTCTCTCAGACTTGGTTTAATTTTCTTCAAGGCACTTTTTGCTTTCACGATGTATTTACATATTCATTATCTGCCCCACTGACCTGGAAATCTGAATAGTTCATAGACATGGTTTCACAGTTTCTGGGCCTCGAGCAAAGCTTGGCAGCACATACCGCCTCCTTAGCATGGAGGCCATGAAGAAAAGAACCACAGAAAAACGTTAGGAAATATCTGTTACCTGCCGAACACCGGGTTGAGTGTGTTGGGGATGTAGTTGTCTCGGTCTTCAATTACCTTTTTGCCCAGTGTTATTTTTATGTAAGGGTCACACTGTGGGGACGAAACAGAGGACAGGTTATGTCACTGTGGGGGGCCAACTTAAGTCAGTTTCTGGGACAGACTCTGGTGTGACTCCTGATGAGAAGGGGCGGCCTCAGATTAGGTCTGGGTAGTGCTCCCTCTTGGCGCCATGCAGCCAGCGCGCCTTTGGAGGAGAGGCGGTGGCCGGGAGCAGTGACAAAGCAGTTCTCTGAGGTCACATCTGTAAAATGAGAAGGATGATCCAGAGGCTCCGAAGCCCCTTCCCTTCAAGCTCTTAGATTAATCCCCATTGGGACCGTCCTCCTGAACAGATTGTTTTGATAGAGTATCTTTCCCCTCAAGAGATAACAGACGCCCAGAAAGAAGAAACATGACAATTACGGTGGTTGAAGACTGTAATTATCTTGCTACTGGAGAAGGCCCCACACCCAGACTCTTACCAGGCCATTGTTGTCCTGGGGCTGGAGCTCTAAGCCTCGAACAATGTAAATCCTAACCGTGCATTCCTGTGGGACACTGTCAGGTAATTCCTGAAACTGCCGGGGAGGGGCCGGCACGCTGGGGTCATCCGACAGTGGGTAGATTCTGAAGGAGCCCTAGGAGAGAGACACACAGATGGAGCCGCAGGGCCCAGGGTAACCAGAGCAGAGGGCCCAGGACAGTGCAGTCCCCCCAGGACGTGAGGGACAGCCACAGAGGGCTGTGGGATTGGGGGAGGAAGGACCGTTTTTGTGAAAGAAAGCTATGGTGCGCTTTGCAAGTTTCTGATGGGGAAAGTGAATGACGACAAAGTAACTAATAGATCACAGGAGAGAAGGAAGGGCAGAGCAGAAGCTGGGAGGCCTGGCAAAAACCCAGGGGAGACGTGGAAGTGGCTTGGGCCAATATGATGGCAAAGGAGGTGGTAGAGTGAAATTGTGCACATTTTTTGAAGACAGGAATAAAAATGATTATTTTTTTAAATCTAATAAAATACTAAGGTGATTCCCCCCCACCTTTTTTTTTTTTTTGCATTACTGCACAAACCCCCTTCCACTCCCAGGCAAACTCCTGTTCATCCTTCAGGTCTCAGTTGAAAAGTGTCACTTCTTCCAGGAAGCCTCCCTGACTGCCCCTGGGTTGGATGAGTTTCCTAACATCTTCTTCTAACACCACATTCATCCCTATTGCAGCAATGACATCTGCTTCACTGAAAGTGAAAATCGCTCAGTCGTGTCTGACTCTTTGCGCCCCATGGACTATACAGTCCATGGAATTCTCCAGGCCAGAATACTGGAATGGGTAGCCTTTCCCTTCTCCAGGGGATCTTCCCAACCCAGGGATTGAACCCCAGTCTCCCATATTTCAGGCAGATACTTTACAGCTAAGCCACAAGTGAAGTCCAAGAATACTGGAGTGGGTAGCCTATCCCTTCTCCTGTGGATCTTCCTGACCCAGGAATCGAACCGGGGTCTCCTGCATTGCAGGCGGATTCTTTACCAACTGAGCTATCAAAGCGTCATTACTATTTATTGTCTATATTGCTCACTATACTGTGAGCTTCTTGAAGGAGGGAAATATTTCTTGTTTGTCACTATCTCAAGGACCTAACACAGGGCTGGGCAATGAAGCTGGGGCACAGTAAGTGGCTTTTGAATGAGTGAGCCCTCAGGTCAGCTTGAGAGGCTTTATATTTTATCTTGAAACCAGCTTATGTACAAGAGAAAGCACTAAGGTTGGGTTCAGAATATGTCGGTCTTAGGATCCAGCTACTTTCATTCAGTAAAGCAGCATGAAGTGAGGACCCACCATGTGCCAGGTACTGGGGGGCCAAAAATGAACTCAAGGAATCCAGTCTGGCACAGGGATGTCAAATAGGTTTGACTGTCATGCTATCTTCAATCAATGGGGTGGAAGCTCTAATGACAAGGATTTTGAGACCACCTGTAGGGTAAACCGGTCTGATTGATTAGTAATGTCTGCCATTGAAAGGATTAGAAGTAACATAGATTTGCTACCTGTGGTTGGAGGGAGGTGCAGGTGAAAGCAGATACTTATGACTCGAAAGGCACTTTACTAGTGGTGGGGACCCAGGGAGCCTGGAGCAGGAGTGAGTCACCCTGCCAGGAGCAATCAGGGAGCACTTCACAAAGAATCTGACGTCGGAGCTGGCACTTAAAAGAGTAAGTAGGAGTTTGTCAACCACAGAGCAGGAAGGAAGGACATCCAGGGAACGAAGAGCTTGTCCCAAGGCTCCAAGTTGTGAGAGGACAGCATGTGTTTGGGGCTTGGAGAGGGTGTGGTGGCAGGGAAGACAAGAAGCTTATGAAAGGCCAGCTCCACCCTAGGGAGGAGTTGAGACTTGACTTTAAGTGGTCAAGAAACATGATCAGATTTAGTTGTATGGAGGATGGACTGGATGTGAATGAGAAAGGGGACAAGGACAATGGATTGGGAAGGTGTTGTACTGATGATCCAGGTGAAAGCCTGAGAGGGGTGGGGGACACGTGTGTGTGTGTGTGTGTCTGTGTGGGGGGTGGGGTGGGGTGGGGTGGGACTTAGAGAGGCTGACTCTACAAGATTCAAGGCTGGCTGGCATCAGCAGAAGACTGGCTTTGAGGATTCTGCCCCCAATCCCACTGCCCTTTTCCTTGTTAGCATTTCTGAGCATCCTTCAGCTGTCAGAGGGTAGGTCTCTGACCCAGGGACTGGTGGTCCTTTATCCTAGGTCTATAAAGAAAATAAAGATGGATTTTAAACAGGATAGACACACATTTCACTCACCTTAAACTCCCCTACCACAGAAGGATCTTCATTCTCATCTGATTTGCCTCGAAACAGCTTGAAAGTATCTGAGAAGTCTGTTAGGCCCTCGAATTCCTCTACATCCTCTAGTTCGCAATCATATATCTGCAAACCATCAACAGATTCTTAATTTCTCATTATAACACAGGTGGGATCTAAAATCAAAATGACTGACAATACCAAAGGCACACGAGATGGAGCAACCGGAACTCTCACATTGCCGGCCGGAGTGCATAATGATACACTTCGGCAAAGCGTCTGGCAATTTAAAGTTAAATATCCAGCTACACTGTGATACAGAAGTTGAATTCCTAGGTGTTGATCCAAGAGACATGAAAACATGTCTGCATGGTATAAGAATGTCCACAGCAGCTTCATCATCAGAGAATGGATGGATAAACAAGTCATGATACATCCATACAATGGAATATGACAGCAATAAAAAGGGGCAAACTACTGATAGATGACAACATGACTCATCTCAAAACTACTGTCTTGGGCTATGGAAGCCACACACACACAAACACATATTGTATGAGTCCACTTATACGCAGTATGAAAACAGGCAAAACTGATCTGTGATGATGAAATCAGATCAGCTGTCTAAGAGGATTGGAAGGCTGTTAGGAATTGACTGAAAAGAGGTACACAAAGGAGTTTTCTGGGGAGATGGGAATGTCTGTTGCCTTGTTTTGGCAGTGGTTTATGTGGGTATATGTATATAATCATAACTCACTGAGTGAGTTACTTTACTGAATATAAATTATACCTTGATAAAGAACAAGAAGAAGAGGAGGAGAAGCAAGGAAGGAAAGAGGGAGAGACAGAGGATGGGCTGTGGGGCTGACCCACCAGACTAGTCTATTTCTCTAAATGAGAGGTTCTTTACATGCTGGTGTTTCTTAAGCTACATTGAGATGTTATGACAGTCACATGAAAGAATGTGGATTTTTCCACTTTGATGGAGAAAAACATTTTTTTACCTTTTAATTTTGTACTGGGGGTATGGCCAACTAATAATGTGATAGTTTCAGGTGAACAGCAAAGGGACTCGGCCACACATATGGATACACATGTATCCATTCTCCCCCAAACTCCCCTCCCATCCAGGAGGCCACATAACACTGAGCAGAGTTCCATGTGAGATAATTATTTTAATGGCCTGATCTTTCTCATTTTAAAGTTTATCTTTCTGCTATGTATTGTTCTGAAAAATGTTAGCCTTCGCTTTAGCTTTACTACTGGAAAGCTGAATAAAGAACTAGAAAACTCAAACCCTTAACAGAAAGATCATCCATAACCAGACCTGCCTAGTTCAAAAGCTCATCTCCCTCCTGGACACACAGTTGTGACTGCATGCTGCATGCATATAAAAGGCTCAACCGCTCAGCTGGTAAAATATGCCCAGAATGGAGGACAGAATGAAGCATGCTGATATTTCATGCTGTTTTGCAAGAGCACCATGACCTCTAAGGTCTCCCTTGGTCAAATTGGATAGCCGTTTACAGCCCTAATTAGGGCAGTGCCAACACAATCCGAACCCTCACTCAGCCAGATGTCCCCAAGCCCCAAAGTGGCAGTCACAAAAACCATAAATAACAGCTGTTCTCAAGCCCTGGAAATCTCAGCAAAGCCCAAATCCATCACAAGACAGCTCTCCGAGAGGTGCTCCTGGCCCCTCCTCCCAGCCCCCACCATCAGACCTTTCAGGCTTTCACTCAGCTCTGCCTGCAACCTGTTTTAACGCATATTCATCCTCCACCCACAGTTGCATAGGCCCGAGTACCTTGAGTTTGGAATAACCTTTCTGAATATATTGTCCACATTTTTCATGTTCCCCTGTGGAAGCATAAAATTTACTCCACCAGTCAACAATTTCTTCCTCCTAAAGAAAGACACATCAAAATGGAAAAACCTTAGTGATGACCTGAATTTCCAATCATTGCAGGAAAACTATGTAATGGAAAAGAGAAACAGGTACTTCTGAACCTGAAAGAAGTGAGATTATGTGACTTTTGTTTACACGCATCAAAGCAATAAGAATTCTCCCACCTGGAAGCTGGAGGTGAAGTGATGATCCTTGGCCAATGAAATGTGTGTAGCTTTAATGGCCACAGCCATACTGGGTGATTTTCTAACAGTCTATGGATACATATTCATTTGACTGTTTTTACTCTTTTATCCTGTTGATATTTACATACCACCCTTATGGCAGAAAGTGAAGAAGAACTAAAGAGCCTCCTGATGAAAGTGAAACAGGAGAGTGAAAAAGTTGGCTTAAAGCTCAACATTCAGAAAACTAAGATCATGGCACCTGGTCCCATCACTTCATGGCAAATAGATGGGGAAACAGTGGAAAGAGTGGCTGACTTTATTTTTTGGGGCTCCAAAATCACTGAAGATGGTGATTGCAGCCATGAAATTAAAAGATGCTTACTCCTTGGAAGGAAAGTTTATGACCTACCTAGACAGCAAATTGAAAAGCAGAGACATTACTTTGTCAACAAAAGTCCATCTAGTCAAGGCTATGGTTTTTCCATTGGTCGTGTATGGATGTGAGAGTTGGACAATAAAGAAAGCTGAGTGCAGAAGAATTGATGCTTTTGAACCGTGGTGTTGGAGAAGACTCTTGAAGAGTCCCTTGGACTGCAAGGAGATCCAACAGTCCATCCTAAAGGAAATCAGTCCTGAATATGCATTGGAAGGACTGATGCTGAAGCTGAAACTCCAATACTTTGGCCACCTGATGCAAAAAGCTGATTCATTTGAAAAGACCCTGATGCTGGGAAAGACTGAGGACAAGAGGAGAAGGGGACAACAGAGGATGAGATGATTGGATAGCATCACCGACTCAATGGACACGGGTTTGGTTGGACTCTGGGAGTTGGTGATGGACAGGGAGGCCTGACGTGCTGTGGTTCATGGGGTCGCAAAGAATCAGACATGACTGAGCGACTGAATTGAACTGAACTGATTTCCATACGCAAAGAAGAAGAGGGCAAAAGAGGATGAGATGGTTAGATATCAGCACAGACTCAATGGACGTGGATTTGAGCAAACTCTGGGAGATAATGAAGGACAGGGAAGCTTGGTATGCTGCAGTCCCTGGGGTCATGAACAGTGCGAGGAAACAACATTTACATATACGGGTAAAGTGAAGGAAAAAAAACCCTTTAGTGTGTGTTTACTATTCCACCCTCCAGTATGTGTTTTTCTACTATTTAATTTCCTTAGCCCTTTTAGCCAGCAACACATTGCAAAATAAAGCTCACTAAGCTAAGCATGGGAGAAACTGTTTCTAATTCAAGTTCTACCCTTTACATTATAAGCCATACCCTTATGTTACAAACCACACCACATTAGATATGCTGTTTAAAATCTCTGAGCAACATTTTCTTTACCCACTGAATTGGCTAACACTATCTTTCCACATCATTCTCATAGGGTTGGACATCAAATAAGATGATTAAGAGGAGGAACTTTGGTTATAAAATGTGAAGCAAGAGTACGGAGGCATTATGCTTTGTTTAGACCAGTGGCTCCCAATCTATTCTTGAAAATTGTAATTCAATCAGCCTGGAGTGAGACCTGGCATCCAGGATGCTTTCAAAAGTTCCCCAGGCAATGTGCAGCCAGAGTTGAGAACCTTTGGTGGTTCTTTGGGCAGAAGGGATGGCATTTGGAATCACTTGTGGAATATTCTCACAAACTCCAGAAGGCTGTAGTTTATAGCAGGCTATGACTATAAATTCCACTCAGATTTATAACAAGAATAGATCCTCATCAGACCCACCTGCATCCTAATCTACCTAGGAAAGAGTCAGGTTGCCCAAAATAGTATGTCATCAGCAACACAGCTCCTATTTCATCAGGGGGTGAGACAGAAGAAATAATCAAGAAAAACTATTTCTTCTCTGTGTACAGTATACATATGTTTACACATACAGTTATTTCCCCTCTGTGGATTAGTAAACCCAATCCTGGATTTAAAAACAGTTGTTTTTTTTTTTTTTTTTACATATCAGCTATAGGAAAATACATGAATTATAAATGTAGCAAATTGTATAAAACAGTTACCTTTTCTGTTAGCTGTTCATCACATATATGGTCAGGAAGAAGGCAAAACATGTATAGGTCACACGGAGGTAAAGACCCATGAGCATTAGGTTGAACAAGAAAGAGAAAAAGAGACATTATTTTTCAACCATCATTTATATTATCAATATTTTGATGGTTTATTTATTTAAGATGATCTCATTAAAACACATCTTTTTGGTTTCAACACATCTTTTTGGTTTCTTCTCTGAAAATGTGCAAAAGAGTTATAAACAGTATTAAAACAAAAGGCTTGGAGGTAGTCACCCACGTCCCATTTTAATAGAGTTAGATAATCTCTGTCCACCAGCACAGTGATTACATAGGGCGTTGGGGGATTAGCAGGGTATAATCGTTCTTCCTGCCCCAAACCTTTCATTCCATTTAGCTTTTAAAGTATATTCCCAGCTGGCTTAATTCTCATCTCTTCAAAAACACCTGTTGCAATATCCTGTTTATACCCAGCATGATTGCAATATCATTATTAACAAGCATCTTTTCTTGTTTTTTCCCCATGTTGATGTTATAGTACCAAATACATATCCATCCATCAAAGTTGTTCTGTGATGTCAAGTCTCTCACTGACCAAATCCTTCCCTTTTGAGTTTCTGCATGGAGAATCTACCAGGAGATGAAAGAATTGACAGCTAGGATGTTGGGGTTTGACTTTTCTCTTGGTACCTGCTGGAACATTAGCCAAGCTCGCCCTCAGGGGCAGTTTGAAGAACTGTTGCCTCCTAACTTCATTTCCAATATAAGGGAACTGTGATTCCTCACTACAGGCACTTCCTGCAGGGAGTGCGGGATGGCTATGAGGCTTCTTTTGCAAGTGCCCCTCAGCATTTTCCAGATCAACTTTTGTTCAGCACACAGAATTGCCAAGAGAAGCAGAGAGGCAGATAGAGGTAGCAATTCTATTAGATTAGTATCAAAGTGTGATTAAGAGTTAAATCATCACAACTGAATTGAGATTTTGGAGAGAGGGATTTTACACCAAAAGTGTTTGCACATTCTGAATTCAGATTTTTAGAATCTTTTTATTCACATCTATTTTCATCTATTTGAAACCTTTTCAACAGTTGATTTTAAAAGCATTTTCAAAACAGATTGCTGATGTTAAAATCTAGAATTAATACAGGAAAATGTATTCATGTCCACTTGCTCGTAACTTCACATGGAAACGTAACTGAAGCAACTTGAAGTAACTTGCTTCATTACATCCACAGGGCACAGCAGATTCTCCCCTGAAGCTTAAAACAATCACATTTGTTTAAAGATCATCTTTCGCTCCAAAATCTAGAAAGAATCTGAAAGGAGAGTTCAAGTCTCTAGAGCGAAGTCCCTGCAGCCCCAGGCAGCTTCGTGCGTTTTCTTATCATACATACATGCACTGTCGTTGGAGAAGCCATTTTGCTGAGTGCTGTTGACATACTGCTTAAGCACTGGAATTGGAAGGCAATCGTTGAAACGGCCATATAGGAATGTCCATGACATCTGGCTAGCACTTAGTGATCCCCCCACCCCCGTGTTTATTTCCCACTTTACTTGTGGTGGTGCTGAGACCATCAGACAAGAGCTGTCACAGTCACTGCAGGGTGGTGGTATGAGTTTCTGTGAGTGTGAGACTGTCACCTGAAGCCACAGCCTCCAGCTTCCATCATCAGCACAGTGCTGACCCAGTCCCTCAACCTACCCATATAAAAGGTTCGAACTGAGTCAGTAGTAACAGACATTCATCACACACACAAAGCATGAACATGTAACATACACAGCACACGTTACATGTGTGTATATTATGTGTGTTACATGTGTGGACATATTTTACATGTACACATAATCCAGGACATCAGCAAGCTGGTCATTGGCTCTTCCAGAGCTCAACTTTGCTCATTTGACTTTGCATAGATGAGCCCTGTCTTCCCCAATGAACAGATGGAATCAGATTTTTAGAGGCCATTCCGAATAGCCTTTCTTATCAACACAGTATACGTCCACTAGGTGTTAGGAGAGCAGCTGATTAAAGTGATATATAGTATGTGAGAATGATATGATCTTCCTCAATCCCACTGGGTTGCAACTTAAAATATGTTGTAAATTCAGCTTTCACTGTGTGTTGCTACAGTAGCCTCATCTCTTAACTACTGGGAAGAAATGAATGAGACTGGGGCATAGGTGACTTTATTCTTTTTCTTGATCCTCCATACCTGTCAGAAGGCACAAAGACCTGCTTGACAATGGAACCTGGGGGCAGATCACAGGGTAGTATCTTAAACTGGCTTTTTCCATAGTAGTTGTGAAAATGTACTTAAAAGATCTTAAGTATATTATACTTCTCCCTGGGCTACTACTGTTTTATTGAAAATATCTGGGGTTGTTTATAAAGTAAACACAGTGGTTTTGCAAATTTGATATTGTCGTTTCTGACTGCAGAGGGTTCTCAGGGAATAGAATCAAACACACTGCTACGCGGTGCTGGCTGTGGAACCCACATTTAATATGGTCCAGTTGTTAGTGAGTTTAATGCAGTGAGAAGAAAGTAGATTTCTTTAAAGGCACTGTTTATGGACCTAACACATTAAAGTGCAATCATGTGTACTTTCTGGCCAGTTTGCACATTAAAACATGCTGTGAAAGTCCATCATGAATGCCAACAGAAACAGGGAGATATTTGATGTTTTCTTTTTTCTGGGCTGAGAACTCCCCGCCCCAGCCCTTTCCTTCTTGTCAAACTGGATGGAATGGTTTTTAAAATAGGGTCCTGAGTGAGCATTTCCACCAGTGTCTTAATTTCAAAACCACAGTGAATATAAAAGTCAGGGATATCCCATACACTGACAAATAGAGTCATTAAAAATCCATGACTCTTCTGTT
This sequence comes from Oryx dammah, assembly GCF_014754425.2. Classification (NCBI taxonomy): domain Eukaryota; kingdom Metazoa; phylum Chordata; class Mammalia; order Artiodactyla; family Bovidae; genus Oryx; species Oryx dammah. The sequence continues at coordinate 14,135,851 of NW_024070198.1, forward strand.
TCATTTAGGGGGAAACGAACTGGTGTGCTCCGTGTATCTCTCTTCTGAATGTTGTGATGCTGTATATTTGGTCCTGAGATTGCTCTTGCAAATGATACCCACTCAGACCATCCACATCAACAGTTCTCACACCTGCCTGCACGTTAGAATCACTTGGGGAGATTTTAAAACTTATTGTTGTCCAGCTTCCCCTCCCTTGTGCAGAGTGCAGCACAGGTCCAAGTATTATTTTAAGCATCCTTGGTGACTGAGGGGAGAGTACATGAGTTCACACAATGTCACCAAAGCTACTGATGAATGTAAGAGCCAGGTTCTTTACTGTGATAAGTTCGTTTGTTATCTTTAGTCGCATTGAATGGTTGTTTGACCGAATTCATCTAACGCTTAGATACCTGGAAGATAAAGCCAATATCATTCAATGAATGATCAGTTCTAAGCCTACCTTTGAAGCCAGTAATGGCTTGGTGTCCTCTATTTCAATAACAACGTCCCGGCAGGGTGGGGTAGACAAAAAGGAGGCTGCAAGACAATTTCATAATCTAAGATACTTACAAAAATATAGTGGTAAGCTTTCTATTTCAAGTTTAACAGCCACACAGTGGATGGTAGAGTTTGCTCCTGGACGAGACTTACTAAATGGAGAAGACCACACCGGACTGTAGAAAAATAATCCAACAATTCACCACTTTTCCCAAAATATGATTGGTTTGAGACATTTTAAGGGGATTATCTGGCCTGTTTTTTTTTTTTTTTTTTCTTTCACCTGAGATAGTTAGCCCAATGCCTGTAGATAGGGAATGCTAAAAAAAAGCATTTTATCAACATATGTCTTTAGAGGATGCAGGAGTGATACTGGGGCCCCAGGGGGCTACAGAAAAGGAGCCTCTTTTTCACGGGATCTAAGACACAGAAAAGCAAAGCAGGGTGAATAGGCACATTTCAGGGCTGAAGTTGCAGCGGCCTCTTTCAACCCCAGTTCTTACCAGTATGCTGCTGGTACTAAGTTGCTTCAGTCGTGTCCGACTCTGTGCGACCCCACAGATGGCAGCCCACCAGGCTCCTCCGTCCCTGGGATTTTCCAGGCAAGAACACTGGAGTGGGTTGCCCTTTCCCTTCTCCAATGCATGAAAGTGAAAAGTGAAAGGGAAGTCGCTCAGTTGTGTCCGACTCTTGGTGACCCCATGGACTGCAGCCCACCAGGCTCCTCCGTCCATGGGATTTTCCAGGCAAGAGTACTGGAGTGGGGTGCCATTGCCTTCTCCCTCTTACAATATATGTAGAGAGAAAAGGCACCCATCCTGACTTTAAATAATTCCCAGAATATTTGTGGCTCCAGAGTCTGGGGTTAGAGTGAGGGCTCATGAGTGGGCCCCCTGGGGCTCACCAGATTTGGTTCAGCTGAATGGGGTGCCAAAGCTTCAACTTGGGGCAGGATGGAGTGAGAGGTACAGATGCCCTTTATGAATGAAGACATCAGGCAGACAGACAGTCATCAGAAGGCCAGAACCCAGACAGAACAAACTCTGCCAAGCCAAAAGAACTTTTTGTTTGACCAAGCAATTGATGCATAGGACATAAAGGAGGGAAAACACATTCTTTAAGCACCTGCCATGTGCTGGGCAGTGGGCTAAACTGTTTACATACATGATCTCATTTAACCCCTCAAAAATCTTGTAGAATAAGTGCATATGTGGCATTATACCCATTATAGAGATTAAAAACAAACAGACTGAGGCTCAGAAAAACCAAGTCTGCTTCAGGTTGAACAATCAATCACAACTGGAAGTAAGTAATCTAGGTCTCTCTGACGTTAACGCTTGTGTTTTAACTGTCATACCAGAGTACAGAGCAAAGCAGGCCCTCCGTAAATGTCAAAGAAATGATCGGGGGAACACTGGGGAAGCAGAGGAGACTGACACTGAGAATCTATGATCCACCAGTTGCTACGCTGTTGCTAGGTGGCTGAGTATCCATGTGGCCCACCCAGGTCTATCAGCAGTCTCTGTGCTTCCAAGATAGCTCTCCCCCAGCTCCCAACAACTGCAGCAACACAGAAGGGTGAGCGGGCAGCATGCTGGCAAACTGTACGGGGGGTCCTTTCTGTATCATCAGTTCTCCACTTCACAGTCCTCAGGTCAACAAAACCTTAGGGAGGGGAGGCAAGTTACTCTGTGTGCTTCCCCCACGAGACCAACCAAGCATATCCCTGCACTCTTACCTCAATTTGGTTTAAACAAAGTATCAGGTGGATCTAAAATAACAGATTCTGGTCTTGGGAACACTGTGTTCCCCATTCACCCTAAGAATTTTCCTCTTCAGGACCTCTCTGAAGCCTTGACCACATTAACTACATAGAATTATGAACCAGGAGGACTCTGTCTGCCCCTGACCTATTGACATACATAAGTCCACTCAGATTCCGAGGCCAGAGAAAATCTGCATTTATATCTTCCTAATGATTTCACATATTTGTGTCAAAGAGTGTTCCCTCATGAAAGCAGTAGGAAGAAACACCAGGAAAACACTTTCTCTCCATTATATTATAATCCCAGATAAAAGAACACCTGCAGTTGTATGAATCCTTGTTATAAAAATGTTGCTGTTTAGGCACCATCTATTCAGCACAAAATGCTTTTCATGGGAAATGTATGGATAAACACATGTACGGTTTTGCACAAGTGTGACTGTGGATTTTTTTCTCTCTTCTCTGAATCAGGGATTCGGGATGCTCAGACCCACAATGCAGGTAAGTTTCAGAGGCCCTGTAAAATCAATACCAAACCTTATGGAAGATTACACAGAACCAGTTCGCAGCACAGCTGCTCAAACAGAAGACATCTGTTTCAGTTTTGAGGCCGCTAGCGATCAGCTGAATGGGTGTCAGTTCTCTGCTGGGTCTAATCTCACCAGCATAGGGGCTCTAGGATCTTGCTCATGGGTGGGATCCAGTCCCCAGCCCCTAACACAGTCTCTGGCACATGATAAACTAAAAAACAAGTAATTCTTGAATGAACAAGTGCAAAATGCTATCCATATAGTTATTATTTCATATAGAACCCTAAGATAATACTATAGCCTGCTCTATCACTTACTTATTAATTATGTGACCCAAAGCCAGGCATTTAAACTCAGCAGGTATTATTTTTTCCTCCATCGGTAACAATGAAATCATATGTTTCAATCACATCACAAGGATGTTGTGATACATTAATGAGGTGGAACAATACAGAGAAAGCAATTTAAAAATTCCCTGCTCCTTCAGTGCTCACAGAGGGGCCCCTGTATCTCCCATCAAAATATTTATCATGGCAAACTGCAATCACCCATTGTCTCGTGTGATTTTTCTGCTGGACAACACACAAAAGAATGTTTTTTCCAGGAGCAGGATATTTCAGAAGGTAACAGCTTCAGCATCGGGCCCCTCCAAAGGAGGCCAGGATTCAAGGAGAGCTCTGCCACTTACTAACTGTATCACCTTGGGAAGGTTACACCTTGGGAAGGCGTGCTGTCAATCAAACTGTTCCCTCATCTGCAAAACCTGGAGAATAAGTACTTGGACCTTGAGAACTTGGTAAAGATGAAATCAGTTCAACATGAAAAGACCCAAGATGTTACTTAGAGACCTGGATTTTCCTTTTTTAAAAACTGGAGGATAACTGCTTTACAATGTTGTGTTAGTTTCTGCTGTACAACGTGACTCAGCTGTAAGTACGCATGCATGCCCTCCCTCCCGCCTCCCCACCCCACCCTTCTAGGTCATCACTGAGCTCCAAGCTGAGCTTCCTGTGCTACACAGCAGCTTCACATTATCTGTTTTACACATGGTTGTGTATTCATGTCAATGCTACTTTCTCAGTTCCTCTCTTGCATTTACCTTTTAGCTGTGGTACGATGTCCTCCTTTCCTGCATAAGGGTCACAGCGAAAGCGGTCCAGGCGATCAATTGTGCACTGGCCCACGACGGGCTTGCGCCCGAACTGCCGGTGGTCGATGACCTTGATCACCAGCGGAGGCATGTACAGTTCCTCCTTGGGCAAGAACTGGGGAGGGAGGTGGGTCACAGAGGTAGATGTCACTTCTCTCTACAAGTCCTGACAAGGGCAGCTTTGCCAATTAACTCCCCCAAAGGGACCATCTCAGGCTCTCTCTGCCCATTTGGCATAGGCCCAGGGCCCCACAGTGAGCAGTTCAGTAACAAGCATGACAAGCCAGCAGCCTAGAGCCGAAGGGCCTGAGCTCTGAACCAGATGCCTGAGGTCAAATCCCTGCTCTGCCACTGACAGCTGCATGACATGATCTTAGGGAACCTTTCTGTGTCCCAGGGATCTCAATAACAGTAGGGTTGCTGAATTAATGAACATGAAGTGCCTAAAACTGTACCTTAGTGCCTGGCTCTGTTAACAGGGTGTGAAGTCAGCACTTTGTTAGAATTAGTTAAAATTTAGAAATGACTGAGGTAAAACTGAACCTTCACAGGAAATAACTGCGGCTTGGGAGTCTTTCAGCCTTGGAAGTTCAATGCCAAAATAGGATGCGCTTTTCTCACTGTCTCCTGGTTCCTCTACGTACAGTCTGGTGACCTTGGAGACACTGTCTGATTGGGGAATCACGGGCTGGTCTCAGGTCTGCCTGGTGTGTGGTTCAAATTATTTCCACCTCTGTCCTTGCACAGGAATAGAAGTTGGGGACACCTGAGAGGCTTTCCTCACTTCTGACCAAGGCTAGATCCCAGACTAGAGCTTGGAAGGCAGGGAGGGAGCTGGCGAGAGGACAAGGATGGGCGGAGTGGCCCTGGGTTCCCTCTGGGATTCTGGCTCAGAGCCTCCAAGGGGTGCTCACTGGTAGCATCCCAAGGGGAAAGCATGGGCTTTGAAGCTGGACAAACCTGAAGTCTGAACTCTGGCCACTCACTTGCTAGCTGTGTCTCTTCATGTAAATCACTTAACCTTTCCGTTTTCTCCACAGCACACATGAGAGGGATGAAAATGCCTGCCCTGCAAGCCTGAAGACTTGATGCAGGCAGTGTGAACGCAGCCAGCACTGGGCTCTGCGTAGCTGCCGCTGTAGCCTTGACAGTCTCTGGGCACAGCAGGCGGCACCTGGCATGCTTATGGAACTTACAGAGGGCATTTTTCCCGCCAAGCCTTGGTCTCCTTATCCGTAAGAGGAGGAGTCAAGCCACATGACCCTAGAGTTCAAGAGCCGTGTGTTGGAGGCCCCAAGGTCAGAAAAATGACTGGGGTTGGAAAAGGAATGGGGAGGTTCTGGAACTTCCACCCCATCAAAACTGAGGAAATGCCTTTGTATCTCTTTTTCTGGTAGAATATAATAAGAAAGGTTTTTCTGTTTTAAAAAGTTAAGGATTTAACTGCTTTAAAGATGGAAAGATGGAGTAGCCTCTTCTTGCTCCAGCGTATTATGGGGTCTGCAATGGAGGACTGTTTACCAGATCTGAGGCTGCCAAACTTCTAATAACCAGAGGGGAACATCAATGGAACAAAAGTGGGCACCATCCCTAGGGAAGCCTGGAGGTGGGGCACAGTCACAGGCTGCTAGGACAAGCCCCATCACCCCATTACTCTGCAGCTCCCTTTCCCAGCCAGCCGGTCACTATGGGGGATTCTGGTTCACACACCTACAGGGGCACGGCTGGGGGTTAATATTCTGTTCTTGGAAGACTGACTAAGAGCTTGTCATAGACAGCTGACTAGATGAAAGTTTCCTGGAGAAATACCTTAGGATTGCTCATAGATACTTGTGTCACTGGGGCTTTTTGAAGCTTTAAGGAACTATTGCTACAGTGTGAGAATCTAAGGGAGGATAGTCCCTGACAAGCAGACTAAGGCAGGGTTTTTCTATTTGTTGTCGGACTTTGGAAATATAGTAATATATAATGTATGGATTTGTACATATTCATTTTTCAAGTAAAGTCAGCAAGGCAACACACATAAACTATTATGGAGTCTTGATACAGTACCACTTTCATGAAGAGAACAGAACTTGGGAAGTTGGGTGTCTTCTTCAGGTTCTTGATCACCACTGACTCGACCCTTTCCCCCCCACACTCCACAATGAGACTCGGGGAGGTGATAGACGCCATCTGGTAATTCTTCATATTTCTTAAGCCCCAAGCTAGAATCTAAGAAAACAATATAAAGAGAAGGGAAGAAAACCCAGCATGTTAAAAATATTCAAAAGGAAACATTCTTTCTTAATAACTGGTAAATTCTTTAAGATGGACTTGTACCGATTTGCCTCAAATCTCTGAGGATGTAATGCTAGAAAGACTGGAGGTCAGACAGAGAAAGTGTTTTTGCCCATTTTCTTCCCTTATCTGAGCGGATAAAGAGCAGAGCAGATAAGAGCGCGGGGATCAAATCCTGGCTGCACCACAGCTCTGAAAACTCTGGCAAGTTAGTAACCTCTCTGGCTCAGCTACAAAAGGAGCTGAAAGTATTCCCCATCATAGGGTTATTCTGAGGATCAAGTGTAAAACTCTTAACACAGAGTCTGACCTGCAGGCATTTATTCAAAAATAAGAGCTGTAGTTTAAAGTCATCTGTCTCAGTCTTATTAGCAAGGCAGCCTGAGGATGGAAACCTCCAAGTAACAGCTTGCTGACTGGACAAACAGGGAGCCCTCACTAGTAGGCAGGATGCTGTCCATCAAGTTCCCTCCACCTGTATCTGCTCAGACTGCCCGACACGTCACCATTTCCCATTCTTCCCATCCCTCCCTCCACCTCCTCCTCAGGTCCCCTTTTCTCAGCACACACAGAATGCTGCTCTGAGTCCATCTTCTCTCTCCCAGTTCTCCAGTTGACCCGGGAAACCTAGAAATCCACTGGCTCCCAGTAAATGGGAATTCTAAATTCCCTCAGCAATATTGGGATTAACTTGTTTTTATTGCTTTGATGAGTATTCTATTTTCCATGAATATTTCTTTTTGTGGACAAATTCTAAAGGAAGTTGGAGACATTCCTATACAAAAGATTCCAGTTGGGTGGCCACATCCATTTGATCTGACCAATAAAACAGAGCAAGCAGCATACCTCAATAGCAGTGAGCTGAACCACAGGCCTGATGCCCTGGGGGACCATGTACAGATTTGGTGCCCTTTGCGAGGGAAGAATGGGAAGGTTGGAGCCATCCTGTGAAACAAACATGGAAAAGTCAATGCCTCCCTTTGGTTCAAGTAAACAGTGTCTGGAGTTGTTAACAAGTGTTTTAATTGGCCACTCTGAAAAAAATGTATGAGTGAGAACTCAGTAAGTACCTTGTGCCTCAGGATCAACTCTGCAGTTACAAGGACATCCCCACAGGTTCTGTCTCCATTCATCACTGGGTACCAGAGAAGTTTGGGAGTGATGTCCATTTCTGAGTCTAGTTTCACCAGAGGAGAGCACATGCTTCGCCCTAAAAATTCATCTTTGCCCTAGAGAAACAAGCACTCCTGAAATTCTCTGACAAACACCCTTATAAATCTCCATCATTCCCTAAATCATCTTAGAAATGCTAAATTACTTACCACTTGGTCATTGTCAAAAAGTTCGATGATAACCTTGGGTGGGTTCTGTAGGATGGTTTGGGGTTCCCCGTAAATTTCAATTTCATCGAATATAATCGTTTGGTCCCATGTCGGATTCAGAGTTGAGTGGACGATCTCAGTGGTTTTACTTCGGTGAAGGAAGGAGACATGAGCATATGGATCTAAAACAGAAAAAAAAGAGTAACAGTGGGCCATGGCTGAGGTCTGAAACCATAAAACTCCTGGAAGAAAACATAGGGGTAGGCTCCTTGACACTGACTTGGCCATAGTTTTTTAATTTGATCCAACAAAGGCAACAAAAGCAAAAATAAACAAATGGAATTAACTCAAACTAAAAAGGTTTCCGTGCAGCAAGGTGAATCACCAACAAAATGAAAGGCAAACTATAGATGCATGAAGAAAAAGTATCTATCTATCTAGGTAGATACATACATACAATAAAATATAATTCAGCCTTAAAAAAGAAGGAAATTTTGCCATTTGTGACAACATGCAGGAACCTGGATGGCTTAAGTGAAATAAGCCAGACACAGAAAGACAGATACTACAGGGTGTCATTTACATGTGAAACAGACAATTAACTCAAAGAAACAGAGAGGAAAACGGTGGTCCCAGCGGTGGCTGGGGGCAGGGGAAATGATATGAATTAAAGAGTATAAACTTCACCTGCAAGATGAATAAGGTCTGAGGATCCCGTGAATAACATGATGACTACAGTTAATACTTTTCGTATAACTGAAATCTGCTAAGAAAATACAACTTAAGTGTTTGTACCGACTCACAAAACGTAAATTTGAGAGACGATGAATGTGTTCACTCAACTGTGGGAACCCTTTCACAAGGAGTACATATGTCAAATCATCACGTTGTTCACTTTAAACTTTGCCAACTATACCTCACTACTACTGAAAATAGCTAAAGAAAAAAAAAAAAAAAAAGAAGTAACTTACTTCTCCATGCTTAATAATTTCACCAAACCTTTTTACAACTGCCTGGGAGCTGACCTCTGTGAGCAATACCCTGCTGTCTAACTTGGAAGCTTTTGCACAAGCTGAAAGGATGCCTAGCTTTAAGCATTGCAGCATCTTATGAATGGGATTCCTTGCTTTTACCCTGATGGTATATCTTCCGTTTCAAACTGCAAGGCATGTGCTTCGAGTTTTACGCAACTTTAGTCAAGAAATTAACTTTGACTTGCAATGATCGAGTGCCCCCTGGTGGTGAATATTCAAAAATGTCTTTAAAAACCATTCTGGAGCGGTATTAGAGCGGTAATCTGCTTTGTGAGAAAAGGAAAACCATTCACAAATGTTGGTTAATGTTAGTGCTCAGAACACACCTCACAATTGATGTGAGCATGCCAGAGTGTCAGGCAACTGGTCCTAGAGCTGGTTCCATAAGGGATGCTCTGCTGGCCTGCAGGTCCTGAAGTGGAATTCTCCTCCTATAGCTCAGGGAAATTAAAAGATGCTTGCTCCTTGGAAGAAAAGCTATGAAAAACCTAGACAGAGTATTGAAAAGCAGAGACATCTCTTTGCCTACAAAGGTCCCTATAGTCAAAGCTATGGTTTTTCAAGTAGTCATGTACAGCTATCAGAGTTGGACCATGAAAGAAGGCTGAGCACTGAAGAACTGATGCTTTCTAATTGTGGTGCTGGAGAAGACTCTTAAGAGTCCCTTGGACAGCAAGGAAATCAAACCAGCCAATCCTAAAGGAAATTAATCCTGAATATTCATTGGAAGGACTGATGTTGAAGGTGAAGCCATCTGATGTGAAGAGCCAACTCACTGGAAAAGACCCTGATGCTGGGAAAAATTGAGGGCAGGAGGAGAAGGGGTGACACAGGATGAGATGGTTGGGTAACGTCATCGACACAATGCACATGAGTCTGACCAAACTCCAGAATACAGGGAAGGACAGGGAAGCCGGGTCTGCTGCTGTCCATGAGGTCACAAAATGTGGGACACGACTGAGCAACTGAACACCACCACCACTAGCCCAGGGAGCCCAGGAGCTAGTTACACGAGCAACAGCACACAAATTCCCAAGCAGCAGGCGCCCAGAAGCTTCCTCTGAGAACCAGTCCAAAGGCAGCAAAACTAGGGTGTCAGTGTGACGGGTGATGAAGTCTCATGGCTTGTTGGTGCTGGAAATTTGGGGAGCAGGCAGCAGAGGAGGTCAAGATGGACTCCAAAGTAGGGAAATGGGTGAACTGGTGGTAATCATTTTGTCAACTTAGAGAGCTACGAAAAATATTTATATATACATAAATGTGCTGACTTGGCAATCAACCTAAGAGTTCTGGGGTAAAAAGAGAGCTGTGAGTATAAACAAGAGAGCAGAAACTACTTTTCTTCTTGGTGCTTTTCATCACTTAATCCCTTAATGATTATTAGTATTAAAAGGCCACATATCTTCTTCGGCACTCAGCAACTGTACTTGACAAACTCAGCCATTGTCTAATGATGGAGCCATTGACTTCATGCATATCAAACCACTTACTCTCAGTAACGAAAAGCTTTTTGTTGTTGTGCGAAATACCTCAAAGCATCCACTTGATGAAAAGTAGCGTCGAGCTAGCCTGCTGTGTAATAACATGTGAGATGGAGTCTTTTTTTCCTTTACCTGAAAAGCTATCCTTGTCTAGAGCCATGAGGTTTCTGGCTTGATAGATATAGCAGCGCAGGTGGTAAACGTAGACTCCTAAAAAGAACGGGATGCAGGTTACTTGTAAGAAACAGAACACTGTAAACCGCTATTTTTCTATTGGACATAACATGTATTTCATATAAATGGGTTGCCCAAATCCATTTCCCCACAATTTATACTGTATGTACAGAAGGTATACAGTGGTGACAATGTGTCTTCCAAGTGTTTCCTGCAAAATGAAGCATTGTAAAAATGCTACAGGAAGTTCATTGCAAGTGTATCAATCAGGAGAGCATACTCCTGGTATAAACTACCTGGATTTAGGGTACTGCTTGTCATTGCCGACCTTTAAAATGACACTGGGTCTCTAAGAGTTACTGAAATAGGGCTTTCTATATACCATTTCAGCACCAGATCTAGGAAACAGTTATCTGTTAAGTTTTTCTTTGATATTTCAAAGACTTTATACTCCTTCTCATTATTCTTTTAATACATAAACGACCCTCCCCACTACACTGCTACCCAACCCTGCCCCTGCAAACACACATAATTTGAGAGGCAGTAGAGTACTGTGATTCACTACACAAATTCTGGGCTTCTCTGGTGGATCAGACAGTAAAGAATCTGCTTGCAATACAGGAGACCCAGGTTCAATCCCTGGGTCGGGAAGATTCCCTGGAGAAGGGAAGGGCTACCCACTCCAGTATTCTTGCCTGGAGAATTCCATGGACAGAGGAACCTGGGTGGCTACAGTCCGTAGGATTCTAAAGAGTCAGATTGGTCTGAGCGACTAACACTTTCAGAGTATTGTGATTCACTATGCAAATGCTAGGAACCAGACTACTTCAGTTCAAATTTTATCTCTAGTGCCTACAAGCTACAAAATCTTGGTCAAATAATTTATTCTTTCTGTACTTGATTTCTTCCTGTGAAATTGGGAACAATAATGGTACCTGCCTTCTAGGGTTGTTATAAAAATTAAATGAGATAATATATGCACAGTACCTGGCCCATGCTAAGACTAATATAAGTATTTGCTGCTATTATTATAGAGTAGGTCTGCTTCATTCCAAAATTCCTGAAGGGTATCACTATAACCAACCTTAACTTTTTGAACTTTTTCAGTAATTAAAATAATCTTTGGAGGGCTCTTGATAGAAGGAGTAAATATCAGACAGGTTATGTTAAGATTAAATATTTGACCATACTCTACCCCAAATATAGCTATTAAAACTGTATTTTTAAAAATCACATTCATGATATGATGAAAATACAAGTCACATTTACATAAAAGGATTTTTAAAAAATCACATTTGGTGATTCATAGTTATCCTGAGATAAAAGTCATAGAAATGAAATTCACAAATACATGTTTAAGAAAGGTGGTAACGATAACCCTGTATGCGAGACAGCAAAAGAGACTCAGATGTATAGAACAGTCTTTTGGACTCTGTGGGAATGGGAGAGGGTGGGCTGATTTGGGAGAATGGCATTGAAACATGTATAATATCATATAAGAAACGAATCACCAGTCTAGGTTCAATGCAGGATACAGGATGCTTGGGGCTGGTGCACTGGGATAACCCAGAGGGATGGTATGGGGAGGGAGGTGGGAGGGGGGTTCAGGATGGGGAACACGTGTACCCCCGTGGCGGATTCATGTTGATGTATGGCAAAACCAATACAATATTGTAAAGTAATTAGCCTCCAATTAAAATAAATAAATTTAAATTAAAAAAAAAAAGACTTACTGTCAAAATTACAGGAAACAATGGGAGTGTTTGCTCCAAATACCGTGGTGGCGCTGTGCTTCTGTTTTTCTACGCTCTTTTCCTCTCCATCCTCGGTAGTGTCTGCGCCCTAAAATAAGAGGCAGGAAAACCAATCAGTAATGCCTAAAAATGAAGAGGTGAGAATTAGAAACAAATAGAATGGCCAGTTTTAAGAATTTTTCTTAATCCAGTCATTCCAATTTAAAAAATGAATGAAGCCCAGCACAGTGACCGAGTGGGAAGCTAGAGCCAGCCTTTCTACCTCAAGACTAGGTTTACCAAACCCACCCCTTGGGGGTGGAGGGGTGGGGGAAAGAAAAGTGAAAGTCACTCAGTCTGATTCTTTACGACCCCATGGACTGTACAGTCCATGGACTTTTCCAGGCCAGAATACTGGAGGGATCGAATCCAGGCCTCCCACATTACAGGTGGATTCTTTATCATCTGAGCCACCAGGGAAGCTCTGGGAGGTGGGGGGAGGAAAGCACAAAGGATACATAAGAGTATTAGGAGGAAGGGAGGAAGAAAAAGTGGTGGAGGAAGAACAGAGAAAGGTTAGCGTGTAGAAATATAAAAATAGGTTGTGTCCAAACACAAATTTCCAAAAATGGTCCCTGACCACCTCACTGATGTAAATCAATCACCACCATTTTCTTAATTCTTTTCTTCTACCATTCTGCTTTTTTCCTCGTTGCCTTTCTATTGTGCTTCCGTGTGAATCGTTCTCTGATTTTGTGAGCCAACCTTCTGTTTTCCTTCCTCTCACACCTGTATATTTAACTTTCTTGGCTTGTTGAACAGTGGTAGTTTCCAGAGTATGACCCAAAGAACCTAAGCTTGGAATGTTTGAATAGATGTCACCCATAGCAAAGGCTTTGGAACAGATACACTTGAAGAAAAAGCTAGGTGAACCAATATTAAACAGGCTTCTTAGAACCTTCCACGTGTCAATGGTCTATTTATTCTACATTGCTGAGCTCCTATGATGTGTGGCTTTCTACCAAATTAGGTGCAATCTTACAGTGGTGGAGTCGGTGGCCTTATATCCAACATGCATGTGTCTTCCCTCTGTGAATATAATTTGAATTTTGGCTATTTATTACTTACAAGGGCCCCTTCAAGTTTAAAGATGGCAGCTGCACCATGTGTTTCTGAAGGAGCCATTTTTCTCCTCCAGCGTCTGCGGCGAAAGGTATCTGAACTACGCTGTTTCCAGTGAAATTTCCAGCCAATTAGAGAAGCGTATTCCCAGCCCTCCCGGTCTTCAAATTCTGCCATGGCCTAAAAGAGAGGTAAAACATTTAACAATAATCATCACCATAACAATGTTCCTTATATTGACAAAGCAGTTTACCTGATCAATCAACAAATACGTATCAAAACTCTACTCTGGGCCAAAGCACCTTGCTAGAAGCCAGGGTACAACAGAGAACAAAAGAAACAGTCTCAGGACTTCCCTGGTGGTCCAGTGGTTAAGAATCTGCCTTGCAACGCAGAGGATGTGGGTTCGATCCCTGGTTGGGGAACCAGGATCCCACATGCTGCAGAGCAACTGAGCCTGTGTGCCCTTGTGTGCCACAAAAGATCCTGCATGACCCAACTAAGAATCGACACAGCCAAATAAATACATAAAATACTCAAAAAATGAACAGACAGGTTCTCTGCCCTTGCAGAGGTGATGGACCATGGGGATGCAGAGAGAACAGCAGCAACTGAAGTGAAATGAGATTTTGCCAAGGTGATGGCTATACCATCAGGAGGAGCCCCTTATTTAGACTCGGTAGCAGGGATGGGGTGGGGCATGAGGTCAGGGGTAAATCAAATGGATTCTTTTGCAATTTGCTTTCTATTTTCTCACTTCACTAGCTCATAAGCACACTGCTATTGTGATATAGTTTGGAAAACATTATTATCACCACTTTACATATGGAGGGAAGAAATGATGCCACCCTCCCCAGGGCTTAAGTGTTTAAGATAAAAACTACTATAGCTAATAAGTAAATCAGGGTATACTACTTCTAGAATAACTACTATAATGACTAAGGTAACTTTTATCGTAAAAACTATTTCTATTTAATTATCTCAGTTTTCAATGTTTTCTTCAATTCATTCAGCAAATGTAAGTGCCTACCACGCAGCACTGGTTAAGAGCTGAGGAAGCAGTGAAGAAAGAGATGGGGTCCTTGCCCTCCCGTAGCTGACATTTCAGTGGTAGAAACTTTACATAAATATCTTAAAAGTATGACTAGATTTGGTAGACGTAAAATAATAATGAATAATATTTATAATTTCAGAAATAAGAGCTTCACGTAGGTTATTAATGTAGGGGCTATTTTTTTCAACTTTAAATAAACAGAAAATCCAGGTCAAAGAAGATCTTGAAATTAACCCTCTAGCAGTGTTACTAGCAGCACCGAAAGATTTCATGAAGCCAGGAGTGAGGCAGGCTGGGGAACGTGATCAGTCTCTCGACAATACTCTGTAGAACTGGGCCGCGCTTCTGGTCTTCTGACTTGCCGCTCAGTGATCTTTCCACTTCATCTTGGCACTCTGATGTGGAAGAAGGGAGTCAAAGTGCCTCTAGAAACTTCTCACCCCATCAGGATAGGGCTGATTGCAAAACAAATATTCATTCATCAGCTTATTCATTCTACTCCATTATTTATTAGGAACAAGGTCCTGAGCTAGCAGAAAAGATATGATAAGAAGATGAGAATGGTCCCATCTTTGGAAGCATAGAAGAACTGAGAAGCTCACTGGCTAATAAAAAGCCACTTCATCACGTCTACTGTAAGTCAGGCACTTTGTGGAATAGAAAGAGTTCCTGTTTAGAATGAGCTTAGCCTGAGTTCACTCTACCACTTACTAGACATGTGGTGGTGGTTTAGTTGCTAAGTTGTGTCTGACTCCTTAGGAATCTGTGGACTATAGACTACCAGGCTCCCTTGTCCATGGGATTTCCCAGGCAAGAATACTGGAGTGGGTTGTCATTTCCTTCTCCAAGGGAATCTTTCCTGACCCAGCAATCAAACCCAGGTCTCCTGCATCGCAGGCAGATTCTTTACCAACTGAGCTACGCGGGTAGCCTGAAGCAAATCCATTTAACTTCTGTGAGGACTGTCTGTAAAATGAGAATGAAACGCAGATTTTGTGGGTTGGAGATGATATATAGTTGGTGTTTACCATCATAGAAGGAAAACAAAACATACCATTTACTATTGTTGTTAGTATTATTGTTCCACTCAATTTATTATTATTCCATTTAATCTTATAATTCCCTAATTAGATGCATGATATTATACCCATTTTGCAGATGAGAAAGGAGATGAAGCCAGGATTTGAATCCTTAGATGTCTTGTTCAAAGTCTTGAGCTACTGCCACTACTACAATATGCTACCAAAATAATTTCTGCTTCTATCAGTGCCTCTTGAGTGGTTCTCATTATTTAGCCTGCTTCAGAATCACCTGGAAGACTTAGTTGTTAAAACACAGAATGCTGGGCTTACCCCCCGAGTTCCTCAGTCAGTAGGTCAGGGGTAGGGGCACACTTTTAGAACCCTTGAGCAGGGTCTCAGGTAAATGGTTTCTGTAGAAACAGCCGGATTAACTGTGATTCTGAGTGATCTAGAAGAAAGAGCCACCTGCTCCCTCCCACTGCTCCTCTTACCCTTGCAGTACTCGAAGTGGATTGTGTTAAATCTTTCTTGCGTTTTCGGACCAGCCTTCGGCGTCTATGAGTATGATACATTTTTTCTGCTGCGACCCAGGATTTGGGCTTACTATCAGGAGGAATGGTAATGCCATACTCCCAGCCTGGAACAGAGTTGGTGAATGGTTATCCAAAAGAGATGCACTGGCCAGATTGCCAAATAAAGTTCAGCAATAAAGTTAAATAAAGTTCCAAGAAACACTCAGTCACTCTCTGTCCCCCTCCCAACATTATCCACTGTCCTGATTGAATGCCATTGCTCCTTTCACTCTTGTGCAATCAGCCAAACAGAATAAAGCCCTATTCCCCTGGATTCTTCCTCAAGAAGCTTCCTTTGTGGCCATGGGATTCATGGCCTCCATGTTTATACTTCCCAACATTCATGAAAATTGAATGCATCTAAGAATAAAGTTAGAACTGGACATGGAACAACAGACTGGTTCCAAATAGGAAAAGGAGTACGTCAAGGCTGTATATTGTCACCCTGCTTATTTAACTGATATGCAGAGTACATCATGAGAAACGCTGGGTTGGAAGAAGCAGAAGCTGTAATCAAGATTGGCAGGAGAAATATCGATAACCTCAGATATCAGATGACACCACCCTTATGGCAGAAAGTGAAGAGGAACTAAAAAGCCTCTTGATGAAAGTAAAAGTGGAGAGTGAAAAAGTTGGCTTGAAGCTCAACATTCAGAAAACTAAGATCATGGCATCTGGTCCCGTCACTTCATGGCAAATAGATGGGGAAACAGTGTCAGACTTTATTTTTCTGGGCTCCAAAATCACTGCAGATGGTGACTGCAGCCATGAGATTAAAAGACGTTTACTCCTTGGAAGAAAAGTTATGACCAACCTAGACAGCATATTGAAAAGCAGAGACATTACTTTGCCAACAAAGGTCCGTCTAGTCAAGGCTATGGTTTTTCCAGTGGTCATGTATGGATGTGAGAGTTGGACTGTGAAGAAAGCTGAGCGCCCCAAGAATTGATGCTTTTGAACTGTGGTGTTGGAGAAGACTCTTGAGAG
This sequence comes from Oryx dammah, assembly GCF_014754425.2. Taxonomy (NCBI): domain Eukaryota; kingdom Metazoa; phylum Chordata; class Mammalia; order Artiodactyla; family Bovidae; genus Oryx; species Oryx dammah. The sequence continues at coordinate 14,152,557 of NW_024070198.1, forward strand.
TCCCTTGGACTGAAGGGAGATCCAACCAGTCCATCCTAAAGGAGATCAGTCCTGGGTGTTCTTTAGAAGGAATGATGCTAAAGCTCAAAAACTCCAGTACTTTGGCCACCTCATGAGAAGAGTTGACTCATTGGAAAAGACTCTGATGCTGGGAGGGATTGGGGGCAGGAGGAAAAGGGGACAACCGAGGATGAGATGTCTGGATGGTATCATTGACTCAATGGACATGAATTTGAATGAACTCCAGGAGTTGGTGCTGGACAGGGAGGCCTGGCGTGCTGCGATTCATGGGGTCGCAAAGAGCGCCTGAGCGAATGAACTGAACTGAAGAATAAAGTGGGGCTTCCCTGGTGGCTCAGTAGTAAAGAACCCACCTGCCAATGCATGGAGACAGAGGAGACGCAGGTTTGACCCCTGGGTTGGGAAGATCCCTGGAGGAGGGCATGACAACCCACTCCAGTATTCTTGTCTGGAGAATCCCAAGGACAGAGGAGCCTGGTGGGCTATAGTCCATGGGGTTGCAAAGAGTCAGACACGACTGAGCTGCCCTCACACAAGAATAAAGCCCACTATGAGAGGCATTTGGGAACAGTGATAAAGGGCATGACCTGTGTAGTAACAGACTGGGTCCAAATCCCAGCATCTCCTTGTGTGAACTGTTAATCTGCTGGGGGCCAAATGTCCCCAGCATAAAGGTAAAAAATATTAATTCCTTTTTCAAAAGAATCAAAATAATGCAAGCAAAGCATGAGGACCATGATCAGCACACAGTTTGCACTCCAACAACGTTAACTATTATTAGAAGGGCCGGTGTGTGCATCCAGATCAAGAAACTTATAACCTATTTGAAATCTTCCTTATTAGTGGTAGTTGTTTCTGTGTACTAGTTCTTCAGAAGAAATTTAAAGATCAAATTTTCTCTTTAGACAATTCTGAATGCTTTAGTTCCATTTAATGTTAGATTTCTAGCCATAGAAAAGGATAAGCATCATTACCAGAAGCTATGTCAATAATCTGCCCTACTGCTGAATAGGATGACCTTTTAGGCATTCTGCAGTTCTTCTTTCCGAGGCAGGGGGCTCCTGAGTTAGTGTGACGTTCCCAGGGCGGGTATGGCGTGGTTAGAATAGAGAAACTTGAAACTCCAACCCCCTCCCAAATTCTCATTGGATCCCTGGCATCTTGAAGCCCAGCTGCCTGGGAGCCTATCACCTTGTATCTTGAGAGCCTACCACCCTGCCCTTGGCCAAGCACCTGCTTGTCTTCCAGACACCTGACCCCCCTCCTGTCTTAGACCAGAAGACAGGAAACTCTTCCCTCCCATGGAAACTTGACTTTAACCAAGGCATTGCTGGAGAGCCCCTGGTCAGGTAATAGGTCTGAAATGTTACCTTTCTCATCCACTGCACGATTAATGTCATAGACCCATGCATCATCCTCCCATTCCCAGCCTGGAGGGCAAGTGAGCTCGCTCGGTGATGCTGCTTTATCGCCGTTCTTTACAAAAAACAAACAAACAAAAACAACAAAGAGAAAGAAGCCACAGTGTTAAATAAGAGGCAAATGTGAGATAGGATTCCTCACACTTAACTATAGATTCACATGCTAATTTGATACCTTCATAGGCAATCTTTTCAGAAAAATTCCTAATCTATACACAATTGCCAAACAGTAACTCGTTGTTAAAAGAATACTTTGTTTTTATTATTAAGGGATATGTTATGCTAAACCATGGGAAACTGTTTTTTGTAAGTTAAAAATGGTAAAAGATCAGCAATTTCATATGGTTCAACTTAGTATTATGAAATGATGCAACTCTTATGAGGGGTTATATTGCGAAGAACCCATCAGAGATGGACAGAGCATGAAAAATAGGTGTTTTCAAATGCGGGATAATGCTATAGGAAGCTGTAGATGCTAATCATGTAACACTGAGCAAAGTTTATGTGAAAATATTGATAAATTCTATATTCAAACTGATAGAAGTATGAAAAAGAAGTACATAGTAAATGAAATAAAGGAGATAAACACAGAAAAATAGCTTCACTTTAAGAGTGTGAAAATTGAACAACAGGAGACCATCTATTCATGTACTGACAAAGATGTTAAAGTGGGATGGTGTGTGTCTAGGAAAAAAACGTCCTTTCTTCTGTTGCTGGAAATATAAATTTGTACAGCCTCTTTGAAAGTGATTTGCCAATATTTGTCAAAATTTTACATGCACTGAAACTTTGACCAAGCTAGGGACCTCTCCTACAGGCAAACTTTCCTAAGTGGATAAGAATGTATGTAGAAGGATGTTCACTGTCACATGACTCATAAAAAACAAAGACTGTAAAAAAAAAAAAAAAAACCAACCTAAATGTCAAAGAGAGGATCAGTTAAATTATAGAGGGGTGCATATAATCCAACACTCTGAAGAAATTTTTTTAAAAACTCAAGATGTCCAAGACACATTATAATGAAAATACAAGTGAAAAATACAAGTTGTGGAACTGTGCCTGTGACACAATTCTATTCAGGTGGGTAAAAAAAAAAGAAGTTATTGTATAGCAACAGAAAACTGCTATCTGTGGTTCAATGGTTATCTCAAAGTAGGGGATAGGGATCAAGGAGGATAATTACTTTTATGCTGTTTGACTATTCCAAAGACACGAGAATTCAATTTATGGTTTTAAAAGCTAGTTACATAATACAGTAAAAAAAAAAAAAAACACCGCACAACCCAGACTTTGAAAGTGAAAGTGACAGTCGCTCGGTGGTATCCGACTCTTTGCGACGCCACTGACTGTACAGTCCATGGAATTCTCCAGGCCAGAATACTGGAGTGGGTAGACTTTCCCTTCTCCAGGGGATCTACCCAAACCAGGGATCGAACCCAGGTCTCCGTGTCCCAATACCTAGTTAAAATAGGCTCCGTGTATTTTCTATAGGAAATAATTATGGATGTGCTTTGCAGGCTCAAGTTGTAAAGGAGAGACTGTTCAGAACATGAGATGAGGCATTAGAGCGGGGAGCCCCGCCGTGTGCCTGGTGATGGTTTCTCGGAGCCGACACAGGAGAGGCGCTCTCACCGCATCCGTGTAGGTGTCCTCCGCCGGCTTCCACTCGCCCCCGGGGTAGCGACTCTCGTTCTGGTACACTTCATCTGTGAACTCTGTGTGACCCGCATCCGCCTCGGTCAGCAAGCTGTGGGGGAAGAGGCTCGTGTTACCAACGGAGAAACCGTACCAAAGGTGGTCGCTGCCCACCCCAGCTATTTCCAATGGCCGGAAAACATCTCCCGCCCTGGGGTGGCCCCCTGTTCCTTCCTCGCCCTTACCCTACTGGGTTCCCCACTCCAAGCTCCTTTTAGTACTAATAGCTTTTGACATTCCTTTGAAGAAGGGCGGCTGGAACAAGGAGACCTAAATTACAGAGAACGTCTCAAATTAGCAGCGTTGCTTCTGCTCAGTAATTAGGGTGGGGACTGGGAAAGCGGCCGTTGTGGGCAGCTCCTTCTAGGGACCTGGCTTCTGTTGCTGGGTCAGGTCAGGGCCCTTCAGCGTCTTCTCAGCCTGACTTCTGGCTAACAGTTCAAAAGAACAGAGAGTCATCTTCTTTCCTATTTTAAAAATGGGATGGAGACGGTCTCATGGGCCAAGTGTGGAAACCTTTCACTCGGGCTTTGCTTGGTCTAGGTAACACAAACTGAAGGAAGGGGTTTACATTTTCTGGATAGTTCCTTGGTAGGAATGGCAGCCAAACCAGGTCATTTTAGACTCTACGGTCTATTTGGCCAGTTGAGAAATCTATATTGCCTCCCTGTCATGCCAACTTTCCTCCTGGTTTTGGAACAACCCACAGAAGAAAGTACAGAGGTTCCAACTTTGGCTTTTAAGTTTTCTGCCAGGTATCTGCTCAGCTAAGATTTCTTTTTTCCTTTTACTGTCTCTCCATCTTTTCCCTGCTGTATCCTCCCCTAGAATCAAGTGCTGGAGGGAACAGAAAACAAAAAGTTCCCACCCTTTGTATAAGCTGGGCTTCTCCATCGCTTCTCTGACTGCTGTTTCTGGGGTCCCATCCAGCTCTGACAAACTCTGACCTTCAGCTTTTCCAGTTCCAATTCCTCCAGCCTTTTCCAGGCCTCACTAACCTTCCTTCCTTCCTTCTAATTCAATCCCGTTTCCTCTCTTCTCACCAGCAACCCCAATTCTACCCCCAAAAGGCCGTCTTAGGTTAAAAGTTAAAGTGAAAGTCCCTCAGTCATGTCTGACTCTTTGCGACCCCATGGACTATACAGTTCATGGAATTCTCCAGGCCAGAATACTGGAGTGGGTAGCCTTTCCCTTCTCCAAGAGATCTTCCCAACCCAGGGTTCAAACCGAGGTCTCCCACAATCCAGGCAGACTCTTTATCAGCTGAGCCACGAGGGAAGACCTTCAAAGGTTAAAAGTAATTGTAAGCAAATATGTAACAGACCAGACCCAGCACACTTCTTTCCCTCCTTCCCTAATGCTGTGTGCTTATAGAAAGCAAATGTGGACAGAAAGAACAAACTCTAGCTTGAGGTCTTCAACTCCAACTTCACAAGCTTGTTTCCTCCAAAAGTAAGTACGCTGTTCTGAGGTGGAAAGAAGAGTGTTCTGGCTCCAAAGCTTCTGGCAACTCAGAAACCACCCTTTGGTTTCCTCTAGACTCCAGGGGACACATACTTGCCCCCTCTACTGTTTCTTTCTTTTGAATAATAGCCTTTGAGATGTAACTCATATACCCTACAACTCATCCATTTAAAGTGGGCCATCTGTTTTCTGCAGACCTTCCAGCATATTGGTTTAGAACTGCTTTTGGCACCCAGGCTAGACTTGACTTCCAGCCCTGTCTATGCCACTCAGCCACAGTCTGTATGCCTTTGGACAAGTGACTTAGTCTCTCCATGTCTGTTTCATCTTTAAAGTGGAGATAACACTGTTTTTTTTGTTGGGAACTTTTTGTTGAGAGATATTCTTTGTGCACCCCACTCCAGTACTCTTGCCTGGAAAATCCCATGGACGGAGGAGCCTGGTAGGCTGCAGTCCATGGGGTTTCTAAGAGTTGGACAGGACCTCACTTTGACTTTTCACTTTCATGCACTGGAGAAGGAAATGGCAACCCACTCCAGTGTTCTTGCCTGGAGAATCCCAGGGATGGGGGAGCCTGGTGGGCTGCTGTCTATGGGGTCGCACAGAGTCTGACACCACTGAAGCGACTTAGCAGCAGCAGCAGCATTCTTTGTGTGTGTCTTGCATTTCTAAACATAGGCTCCACAACTTTTGTTACAAACTATCTTTTCAAGGATGTTTATATGAGGAATAACCTCAAAACATGCAGTGTTTCTCTCCAGAGCAAAGAGCCAGCATGCTTACTACACATTATAAATGATTTGGGTGCCCTAAGCTCAGGATGCCTGTTACCCAATCCTCTTCATGTACCCGTGTCACCTGGCCCTTTTCTGTCACCCTCTAGGAACCGGGGCTCAGAGAATGAGAACAAATATTGATACTCTGGTACTGCTCTTTGCAGCGGGCCCTTTGTCTCTGCTTTGGGAGTCTAAAGTCTCCTGGCAACCTTCACAAAATTGTGGCAGGAGACCTAGCTAGCTTGCAAGGAAGATAAAAAATCTCAGGCTCTTCATGATTTTTGACACTACCTATCTTGGATTGCAATCCAGATTTTTTTAAATGACACATTGCTTGACACATTCACATGTAATATGCTCTCAGTTATGTTGGTACCAAGTGCTTTTTTATATTTTTTGTTTTATTATGAAATATCGATGACATCATTCAAGCTTCTATGAGTTTCTGTGGACTAACTTCTGCTCAGCGAGTGTTATATATAAATTTGATCAAGAAAGATGATAGGGAAGATTCATTTAGCAGTTTCTCAGCAAAGACACCATTACCATCCTTTTTTCCTCAGAAAATAGAAAACTTACCTTCTTTCAGGATCAACTATCCAATCTCCTTCCCATTCCCAGCCTTTTGGAGGCAAAAAGAATTCCCTCTTGAGTTTTATTTTTCCTGTGACATCGGAAAATTTATGACGACCCACTAATCCGGAAGTGCCCCATTTTCCAAACATGAGAGCTTGATTTTCATACTATTAAAAAGAAATTGGAGAAACATAATCAGGGAGCAAGAAATAAAGCCAACATATAAATTTTCAGGTCCATCTAGGACTTAGGCTAAACAATGAGAAGTGAAAAAGCTTTATATTCAGAAGGTATGGACCTAAGTTGGACTATTACTGATTTTGCAACCTTGGGTAAATCATTCATCTCTCTAAGACTCAGTGTTCGCATCTGTAAACTGAGGATAATACTCCCTTTCTCATAGGATTATTCTGAAGCTCAAATGTACAAATGATTGATTGTGAGAGCGCTTTATAAACACTGATATATCACGCAAGTTGTTTCCACCATTATTTTGAACGGCTCCAAATAGTTCTCTGAACCTTTTAGATACCTACAAAAGCCCTCAATTTATGAACATGTAGTCTTCTAAAAGTTTACTTATAAGTCGGCTGCCTAGAACATGGGGCACATTTCCCCACAGAAACAATATTAGAATTAATGGTATATTTTCTAGGCAGCACAAAGGACCCATCTGAAACATGAAGGTCCTTTAGTACCCAGCCTCTACGTGGTCAAAAAGTTCTGAGCCTTCGCTGCTTCTTGAGTATGGTGAGTAGGCCAAGACCTTTCTGGAAGCAGGTTTTGTGACAGTAGCAGAGCCAGGTTTATAGGGCATTCCTTTCTAAGTTAGGATTTATAAATCTACAACCTGGTCGGCTTTGCACTATGTAAACCATAAAGAGGGTTGAGATTTGCCAGTGGTGAGAGTCTCTGGGTCTAAGCTGACATCTCCATTTGTCTGCTGATGAGCTCACTGAGAACATGATTTACATAAGTAGCTGGGGACTTTTTGGCTAAAGGAGGATGGAAGACGTTTGAGTAGGGGCCTGGCGAGGGACCTGGTTCGATTCCTGGGTCGGGAAGATCCTCTGGAGAAGGGATAGGCTACCCACTCCAGTATTCTTGGGCTTCCCTTGTGGCTCGCTGGTAAAGAATCTGCCTGCAATGCAGGAGACCTGGGTTCGATCTCTGGGGTTGGGAAGATCCCCTGGAGAAGAGAAAGACTACCCTGGCCTGGAGAATTCCATGGACTGCATAGTCCATGGGGTCGCAAAGAGTTGGACATGACTGAGCGATTTTCACTTTCATTTTCAGGAGCCTACTATGTGCCAGGTAAAGAAAAGCAAAACTAAAAGACGGCCATGGGTTTTCTTGCCCAGCAAGAAGATCAGAGCTACAATCCTGAACCAGCAGTCAGGTACAGTATAGTAGAAACACAATTACAATTTAGCTAGAATGAAGATAGTCTTCTCCTCAATTATTTGAGCAGGAAGGCCCATCTGTAAAAGAATGAAACTCATCGGAAAATTGTCAGAAGACATCCACTGACTATATCTAATACATTTATATCAATAAGCACTTTGAATAAAAGAAATACATCTAAAAGTGGAGTTAGTTGTAACAGTTTGTGAAAATTGTTTTCAAGGGTTTAACTCTAACGAGACTTTGGATAAACTAAGTGGATTTTTAACCCAGTGAAGGATTTACAAATTCTCTCTTACTGTTTTTAAAGTATTCAGGCAGCATTTTCTTTCCCCCTGGGCAAACCCCTCTGAGGAATGAACCGTCTATGTTTTAAAGACTCCAGACACTTTGCTATATGGCAGAAAACAGACCCCAAGCAGGCTTCTCAAGGTTGGCACCTCTCAAGCATTCTTCACTCCTGGAGTGCTTGTGTGTGAATCACACTGAGGTGTCCCAACAACGACCTCCAGCCAATCATCCCCAACCCCCCTAGTGAAGGGCCATTAGATGGAATTTTAGTTAGCGATTATGCTGGTGGTTGATTTGACATCCGAACTGAAGCATAACAGTGCTCCCCGACAAAAAGGAACAGATAATGATGTACCATTTCAGCAAAGACGGTGAATGTTCCTTCTGCAAAGCTATTGAACTTCTTCTCAACAGCACTTAAGCCCAACCAGATGTTCACACGCAACTCCACAGGCACCTTTGGTCCGTTGTTTTTTTCTTGTGGATACTGTGAGATGTATAATAACATGAGCCGTTATGCCAGGCACAGCACAGACTGTGATATTAAGCTGAAAACAAAAGTAGACTGGACGTCTAATCATTGTTTTCAACAGTCTAATTTTGTTTGTGCAGCTAAAATATTTCCAAATGACCCGTCTACAAAGATTAAAATAACAACTAAATCAGGAATGCCTGGGTGTCCCTGAGATCTTTCCAGGAGGCTCATGAGGTCAAAATTATTTTCCTAATAATACTAGGATGCTACTTGCTTTTTTCACTGTATTGACATTTGCATTGATGGTTAAAAAAAAAAAAGCAAGTGTGGATAAGACTCCAAGCTCTGTACCAGGAATCAAGGCAGCAACATCAAACTGTACTGGTAGAAATAGTTTTCTTCATCACTGTCAGTGAAAAAAACAAAATGCCAGTTTCACTTATGAATTCCTTTGATAAAGCAGTAAAAATGGCTAATCCTACATCATGATATCCAAATACATGTCTTTTTCAATATTTTGTATGATGAAATTCTGCTGTGTATTTGTATATGTTTTGAGAAAAGATTCTTATGCAATTGAGCTGTGAACTGAACTAGACTTTTTTTAAAAATGAATATCTTTTCTTTCTGAAACAGCAATTGGCTGCCCAATATGGTTATTCATACCTGGATATGGGGCAGATGTTTTCTCGAACATAAACAAGCTTTGTCACGTCAAGGACAATAAGTGACTTTATTTCCTTGCCAATGATAAAATTCAAGGTTTCAAGTTAAAAATTAGAATTTTTGAAAGTTTGTTTCTGCCTCAGTGGGTGAACCTAATAGCATCCCAATACATCAGAGCTTTTATTATAAGTGATATTAATGTGACTTTTTATTGTATGATGAAACATGCCTAACTCAGCGAACAAATATTTTCCAAATGATGAAAGCTTTACGTTACAAAAACCAGGCATGGGTAAAAGAGCCATTCAAAGTACAAGGTAGACCAGTGGATTTTAATGTAACAGAGAACGAAAAGTTCACTGATATGGTTCAATTAATCTTTGAAAAGCTACCACTCGAGTTTGGTGTTGTATCAAAGATAAGTACGCACAATTATCTGTAAAGTTATTCAAATACTCCACCCTTTTCCAAATACATATAATATGTGAGGTCAGATTCTTTTCATACACTTCAACCAAGCAACTCAGAGCATCAGACTAAATGTAGAAGCAATTTTGAGAATTCAGTTATATTTCTGGGAAGCCAGGTTTGCAAAAGTGCAAAACAGTATCACTCAGCATTCTGATTTTTAAAAGGAAATACAGTTATATTTTATAAAAATACATAGTTTGTTAAAATATAATGGTCTTATTATAGTTATCTTAAATAGATAAATACTTTTTAATGTCAGTTTTAATTTCTATTACAGTAAATATTGATAGACAGGGATGGGGGAGCCTGGTAGGCTGCCATCTATGGGGTCGCACAGAGTCAGACACGACTGAAGCAACTTAGCAGCAGCAGCAGCGGAAGCATGTACACAAATGCTGTTTGGGGTCTCCAGTGATTTTTTTTTTTGAGAGTGAAAAGAGGTCTTAAGACCAACAACAAAAAAAATACCACGGACTTAAATGGCTACCTAAACTGGATAATGAGTATTAACAAAATCAATACATATATACAACATTCTCTTAAAAAGCACTTTACTGTTTATCCACTGAGTTCTAAAACCCAATACAGAGAATACCACTCTGCCTCCTCTCCCACCCGCTGTGAAGTTTTATTTATTAATCAGTTTGCTTCCATGCAGTGCTGAGGTCAATTATAATTGTGGTTCTATCTTAAGTAAAATTTATTCCACCAAGAGACACTTGAAACAAGATAATCACCTTGGTTCTATTTTCACCCTCTTGATTAAAGAGCAAAGAGTGCATTTATTAAAAGTTAGCAGATATCTCCCTGTTTTAATGGAACATTCTCCCGTGACTGCTTTTCTCTGTCTCGATTTTTCCCGTTCCTGATATTCTAAGGAACTCAGACTGAGTCTGGAAGGGAGAGGGATGTCAAACTTGTATCTGGCAACTATCTGGATCTCTTTGTTTCCATCCCCAACCTCCTCTGGTTCTTCTTATGCACACAAGGGAAGTTCTTAATCCAGGGTCCTGGGATGAATTGATGGGTTCTACAAAGCCCCTGAATCATATGCAGAATGTTGGAGGCATCTGAGATGTGTGTTATTTTGGAAGACAGGGCCAATAGCTTTCATCAGACTCTTAAAGGAGTCCATGTCTCCAAATATGTTCAGAACCCCAACCCTACCCTAAAGTAGTAATTCTCAAAGTTTTTTTTCAATTTAAGGACCCATTTAATTAGAGCATAGATTGCATGGACTACCTATATTACCTTTGTTTTTTTCTGCTTCCCAAACACTCACTAGTAGGAAAGGCAAGAGTGGCATTGCCTCACAAGAGACATTAGAAGTGGAAAATTCATGCCAGAAAGCAAAGCATTCACAATGCCATATTAATATTAGTGTCACAGAGACCTCTACGGAAGTGTCCTTGATTGAACCCAGCAGACCTCAGGCCACTCTAGTAATTACCACCCTAGGAAGGACCAGAAGAAGCTGAAATGGATCAGGATCGCCCTAGCCATTCAATGGCTGGCAAATTATAAAAAAGCCCTTCCTGGGAACATGGGGTTTGCACTCAAGTACTTCACGTTGCACAGTGAGGAAGCCATACCTTCAGAAAGACGGTCTGGGTTTTCCCACAGTACTTCCCAGACGCATTTCCGCCGCTGGTGGAGTATAAAACCTGATGCGCGGGAATGCGTGCGTAGGCCAGTCTCTTCTCTCCCCGGATCATCCAGATGATGACATCAGGCATGCTGTTCTGAGGCTGGTCCCAGGAGGGGATGGAAGAGGAAGCAAAGCTGGAGTTAGTCTAAATGCAGAAACACCACAGAGCCTGCAGGCTGGACCCTCAGGGCTCCATTTATCAAAGAAACAACATGGCTAGGGCGCTGCGGAAATTTCTTCCAAGGCTCTTGGCTTCCAGGACCACAGGTGGTTGGCCTGTGACTGGCTAAAGGGAACAGAGGGAAGCAGAGGGCCTTCACCTGCCAAAGGCCCTTTCGACAGAAAAACTGTGTGAAATACCCCCTTTTCTCTCTCCCATCATTTCAAGAAAGACGTCCACAGCAGTCAAGGGGTTACAGGCTTCGTCTATTTCACAGGCCATAGACAGAGCATCTCTACCTCACAATCCGACATTTTCCAAATGTGCAGTATTAACGTATTTAAAACCTCTTTTTTTTCTGATTTTAAAGCTGATATAAGTTCACCATAAAAAAAACTTTGAAAGTAACAAAGCATAGAAAGTGAAAAATAAAAATGTCTTGTCATCACATGCAAATGTACCTCTACTCACAAATGTATTACACTTGCCCTCCACCTCCCCATCTGTGGGGTCAGGAGGGAGGAGCCTCCTGCTCCCTTGTCCTTCGAACCCACAGAGGTCAGTGGCAGCCGACAGTAAGCCAGCACTCACTGTGTGCCCCACACTGGGCTAAGGCCTTTTTACTCTTCATCTTCTTTAACTTCGTTAAGCAGTGCTGGAAACTGAGTACTACTTTCCCCCCCATTTATTTATTTTAAATATGTCTTTCTTTTATTGTTGGTTGCGCTGGGTCTTCATTGCCACGTGCAGGCTTTTCTCTAGTTGGGGCGAGTAGGGGCTACGCTTTGCTGGGGTGCATGGTCTTCTCGTTGTGCTGTTGGGGAGCATGGGCTCTAGAGTGCACGGGCTCTAGAGTGCTCTAGCCTTCGGGGTTTGTGGCACTCAGGCTCAGTTGCTGTGGAGTATGGGCTCAGTTGCTCTGAAGCATGTGGAATCTTCCTGGATCAGGGATCAAACCCATGTCGCCTTGGCAGGTGTATTCTTAACCACTAAACCGCCAGGGAAAGTCTCTTCATTTAATCTATGGGAAAACTGACGCTTAGAGAGATTGAGTACCTTGCCCAAAGCTACGCATGGTAGATCCAGGATTCAAAGCCGGGTCTTCTTGGTCCCAACCAAAGGTACTACACAGACCTGCCGCTGTATCACTCTAACTGAAATGTTCTCGGATTGTACCAAGACAATGACATCGTGTCCATTATGAAGACCTTTCCAGGACAACCAACTCAAAATCCTGCTACCCTGACCTCAGTGATGTTTATCCACTGGCATCTCAGCCCAATCACTCCTTGATTTCATCATCCATCAGGTCTGTTCAATGTCTAAGATAATGTACTAGATTTTACCACCACGATCTCTACCGCTGGTGCCATTCTGCGGAATCCCACTTCCATATCAGATGAAGTTTAAAAGCCCTACCTCCTCAGTCAGCTGCATTAATTTATGGAGCCAGTCCTCGATTTCCACCAATGTGGACTTGACCTCTGGGACCTCAGACCGCATCCTCACAGCTGCCTCATGTATCTGAGAGAGCGCTCTGGATCGCAACTTTCGGATCTGAGTATCGAGAACCGTGACATTAGGTTTTCCTTCTGTAGGAGGCAACATGTATCTAAAACGGGAAAACAAAATAGAATATACAGAATGGCTTATTGGGTTTCAGAACTATCAAATTCATTTACAATTGGTTTCAATCTTGGAAACCACACCAATTTCCTAACAGACTCTACAAGACTGACCACAGTAAAGCTGAAGGTGAATGTGCGTGGCCTTGGCAGAGCAGACCTGCCAGACAGACATGGGCATGCAGGGGGATGAAAATTCCAAAGCAATTCCATGGGTTTGACCCAAGGCCTGTGGAATCACTGGGAAGAAGATGGAAACAGAAGCAACAGCTGCGAAGAACTGGCCTTCCCTTCTTTTGCTTCCTATGATCACTGTACAGACCCACAAAATGAAGAAGGAAGGGACATTTGGAGATTATTTAGCAGAAGACTTCTTAACCTAGGGCCCATGCACCCTTAGGCAGTCTGCGGGAGGCCTCTGGAGGTCCGTGACTCCCTGAAACTTATAAAGTGTCTGTCTGGGTTGGCATGCAGTGTGACATCATGATAAAAATGGCATCACGATGGAAACCAGAGGCTTTAGAGGAGAATATCTGGGTACAAGCCCTGACTCCATCATTTACTACTTTTGTGATGTTGACCAGTTACTGAATCTTTTGTTTTCCTTTCCTCAAGAAAATAATATCTACCTTTAGAGTTGTGGTGAGAAGTAAGTAAATTAATATATGGCGAGCCTTTTGAGCAATGTCTACTGCAGAGTATGGCCACCCACTCCCGCATTCTTGCGAGGAGAATTCCATAGACAGAGAAGCCTGGTGGGCTACAGTCTGTGGAGTTTCAAAGAGTTGGACACAACTAAGAGTGCGTGTGTGCGCGCGCGCGCACACACACACGCAGTCTAAATGATGTTGCCATCATCACTGTCATCTCATCAGATAATCAAAGGGGCCCATTCCCTCCTAAAAAGGCAAGAACCCCTTGTATAGGTCAAGCTCCCACTAGAACAGCTGAGCTGGAGCCAGAATTAGCCTTTTTCTGCCAGGGCCTCCCTCTCACCAGAGCTGCTGATGGGGTCAAAGTGAAGTTGTCACCTGTTCCAGGAAATTCTACTCTCACTGTCTCTACCTAGAACTTTCATTGGTTAGAATTTCACCCAGACTCTTAGGGAAATCCTAGCTGACTTCCCTAAACATAAATTTCCTAAAGTTAAAACGTATCCAATTTGATTCTTCAAGAAAAAGTATAAATAAATATTTTTGTGTTTTGCTCAACAAGCCTTGAAATTCATAGGCAGTTTCTACATGAAAGGTATTACCGAATGTTATTGTTTGGCTTCACTGGTAATTATGGCAATACATTAGAAGGGTTAGGTCCCTGAAATGATTCTTTGAGGCAAAAATATAGATGGAAGCTGTAGTTCAAAGGCCACACATAAGATGTTCAATAAATAGATATGGCAGTGGGAAGGAAAAGAAGTTAATAAACCCAACTCCGGGCCTCAGATGAGGCACTTCACCTCCTTGGGCTTCTGTTTCTTGGGCCTCTTTTGTAGACAAAATAAGAAGATTGGAAGGGATGACCCCTTAGGACCCAGATATAAATTCTCTGCATTTAAACAGGCTTCCAGCTGCGCTTTAATCTCAGCTGCATCACAATTACCTAGCCAAACCACTAGAGGGCGCAAGGAGACTGGGAGACAGTGTTCAGGCGGTTGCTCGGAGGCGAGGAGGGTGGCGGATACTCAATATGCTTTTCTTTGGGACTTCCCTGTTAATTGGCCAACATTTAAAATGAGTTCAGAATGATCACTTCCGCCTTTGATTTCCAAATGCCCAGAGATCTGAACAGTTTCCCCAAGTCATAAAGGTTCTCCAGCTTCACCTAAGGCAGGCTTGGCCAGAGGACTCATTAGGCATCTGATAGTAGAGTAAAACCGCTGTTTCTGAAAATGTGTTTATGAATTAAGAATGCTGTTCTAAATGGTTCTAAAATCAATGCCCCACCATCAGATCCCATTCTCTGTGGGAGCCAGGAGTCACCTTTCCTGGGGTGGTGGGCACACCAGAGCTGCCTGGAGGCAGAGCCCAGACAAACCAGCCCTCCCCACTGCCCAACCCTTCCCCTGCGGCTGCACTGGGACGACTTCTTGAAGGGGGGCTTTAGCCTCCCTCCGCTGCTTTACAATTGGCACCAGCAGAAAGCAGAGCTTTTCCTGCTGGTGATTCACAGACTCTTCCCTTTTGAGAAACTTGGCTGATTCAAATTATTTTTCTGGCAAACACTAGAAAATTCTGGAGACTCTTCTGGTCTTACAGTTTAAGAGAGGGAAGCACAGCTGGGGATTCTAGAGTACAAGTAAGATCACTGTACCTTGTGTCTTCTATAACTTCATCGATGAGCTTATGCCACGTTTTTGCCAATTGGTTTGAAGGAATTTTACCTTGTATCCCTGCTTTTAGAGCCTCTATGTTTGATTGCTGAAGAATATGGAGAGGGCAGAAAAGAATTGGTAATTGTGCATTATACCCGACAAAGTTTTAACTTTTATTTTCAAGAAAGATACACAAAAAGATTTAACAGAAAAACGAAAGGTTTTTTTTTTCCTTTACATTTAACATGTTCCCCACAGTTTAACACTAGTTTTCTTCAAAATGAAACCAACACTGATAATATAAAGTAATAAGACAACCTTTTCCTATAACTTTGACCTTTGAAATGAAGCAAATTTTATATATTCAGAAAGTAAATAAAAGAAAAACCAACAAGGATGGGGGAAGGAACCCTAAAATGGAATATAGAACACGAACAAGTGACCCTAACTATATTTCAGATGAATAACATAATACACTGAATTAGCCCAAGTAACTTTTGAGCACAATGATTCCCTCAGTTTGAAGGAAGGAAAGAACCGTTAAGTATATCAAACTCTAATTAGATCTGTTTTTCCCAGTACTTAACCTATGGAGAACTAAACAAAAGAATAAATATATTGAGGATAATGGAAGCTGGAGAAGGGAGCTATAAATATGAAAATAGGGAAGACTAGAATAAACCCCGTAATATTATCAATAAAATAGAATTGAAGTCATCCTTATAAATGCATTGCATTCACTATACTTAGAGATATAAAATATACATATGTATACACACATGTATGTGTGGTTTGTCTGTTGAGAAGGCCTAGAAGCAAAGCCATGTCAGTAGTAGTGAACACTCCAGGACCCTGCCAGGTATTATTCTTTACATTCCTCTGCCACTAAAAGGAACCAGGGCTCCTTAGAGAAACTGTGGTTCCAGAGTTGGGCCACAGAAAGTATAAGATAAACCCAGAACGTATTATTGTGTCACTTTGAGCATCTACTAACAGAGAGGTTGAGGGAGAGCCCACCATGGTCCCCAAAAGTCTGACCATGGAAATCCACCGTCCTGTCCAGATTATTATGGAATTAGGACAGTGAAGAGAGCTGATGAAAAGACTGAAGATGAAAAAAGCTGGAAATACCCAAAACTTAATTAGAATAGAGGTGTGACCAATTCCCACCAAGTCCCTTTAGATGGAAACTTGGAAATTAACACCACAACCACACTGTGTATCAATTGTAACTTTGTTATGTGGACAATTATGCCTAAGTTAAATGTACAGTTCTCTTCAATATTGTCTTTGAAGCATAAAACAACATTTTCAGATTTTGCTGTGGAGTCTTAGCTCAAGTATATTCCAGGACCCCTCCACATCGTGGTACAAGGCTGACAGATTAGAACATCTTAGAGAAATTAATATTCATATAATTTGGAAATCAAAACACTAATACCAGATGGATTTTATCAGTATCTGACAGAAATAACTTAGCATCTTTGACTTTATTAGAAATATCCCAACCATGTTTTCCTCTTCTCATTAACATCATCAACCAGATGGATAACCAGAGATGTCACATCTATGCAAGTTCCCACCAGAGGGAACTCTCCCACCTCCAACAAGAAAGTCCTCTGAACCCACTTCTTCCACAGCAGGGATTTTTACTGCTTTGGCAGCAAAGCTCTAAGGGTTGCGATATTTCTACTGGAATGAACCATTCTCCACACCACATTCTACATACAAATTATGGAAGAAAGGGTGAGCTGCCCTTCTGATTCAACATCCATCCTCTCTTTTCCACAGTAAGTGAACTTGCACCGGAACATAGGCCTGTGCAGGCCTGAGACTGCACTTCCCACTCTCTTGCAGTAAGATATGGTTGCATGGCTGGATTCTGGCCAGTGAGAAATGAGTAGAAATCAAGTGTGTGACTTCTGGGTCTTTCCCTTGAAGGGGAGAGCCTGGGTCATCTTCTCCTTTTCTTTTCCCCTTCCTTCAGACTGAAGGGGTGGTGTAGTGGTGAGCTGCTTCTCCCTTGCAAATGCCATAGTGATAGCAGAGCAACAGGTGGAGGGGGCAAGAGCCTGGGTGCCCCAGTACCACTGAACCTCCATACCAGCCTTGGATTACCTACCTCAACTGTTACTACGGAGATAGTGTTCATGTTGCTTACCATTATATTCTGAGGTCTTGTGGTACCTCAGATACCACCTCAGTAGCCTAACTGCATTCTAACCTGCATTCTAACTAATACACAATTCATCCTGTTGGTGAAAAGGAAATGTAGAAAAGAAACTCACCAGCCTTTCTGCCATGACTAGGAGCGTGTTCACAGCATCCAGGCGATGACTAATATCCTCCCAGTAGGAAGTCAGTGTAACAACTGGCTTCGAGTGGGCCCACGGCAAGTAGTAATAGTAGTTTCCTGGTGTAGAATATTGAGGGTCGGTGAACACTGGACACTTCACACATTTATTGAAGAGATGTACAAACTGGACTGCTTGGTTAATCATAGGCCTGGGGGTGTGGTCTGGTAGTCTGATTCTTTCATTTTATTTAATTAAGCAACTGAGGGATAAATAGAAAGTCCGTATTTGTGCAGCCTGCTTTGGAAAATCTCTCTAAAAGGCCCTGGTAAACCTAGCCCAATGATCTCAGGATCTTTTGGTGATTTGGGACCATGCATCTGAGCATCACTGATAATTACATAACAGGGTAGCAGAAAACAGAGCATAAGAGATCAGATTATATGTGTTTGTCCCTGAAAACGGTTATCCTAAGCAAATATTTTTTTGGAATGGGACAAGAAAAAAGAATTTCCTGTTTTTTAAAAACCTTAGTTGGATACATGGAATTTGGTTTTGCTTAGAGCCTTATAAAGATTAGCCCACATTTTCTAGCTTAACACTACTTACATAAAAATTAGCTAAAAACTGTGGCAACGCTGTTGAGACACTGGACCAGAATTTCTCGCTCCCTTCTCTGTACTCTCCAACCATTTGTCCACATCTTTATTAGGGCATTGTCATACTCTGACTTCTATTATGATTTATTTTATACTCTAGAATGTAAGTTCTATAAAAGCAAGGGCTATTTTCCATCCATCTTTGTTTGAATATAGCTATCTAATCCTCATGGCAACTCTAGAGAAGATGAGGGATAGAGTGAAGTGATGTGCTAAGGTCATAGTGCTGGGGAGAAACAGAGCAATGACCAGAAGCTGATTTTCCATCCACTTCAACTACTCAAACTGAAAGCAATTTGGGGCCAGGCAGGGCAGAGGCGGGCAGGGGCAGGAGCTGTTTTAGGGGAGGCTCAGTGTTCAGCTAGCTGCCATCTTATGACTTTTACAAAACAGAGCCAGTGTCAAAATTGGGCATGGGAGAAGCCTTGAGATTCAGCCCCTGGAAAAGGGTCTGTGTCTACACTCCAGCCACCTCTCTTCCGCATTCTACCTTTCCACTACGCGTATGCTGGGAATAACACCCGCCAGAGAGAGAATGCACTGCGTGTTTCTCATCCTGTGGTGCACCCACTGGAAACATGTGCAGGAGAGACAGCCAATGTCAGTCTTACCATCAAATACAGCACGGCTATACTGAGTGGTTGATGCCAAAGGCTTACAAGTCGTGTCAAACTTGTTGCCGTAGTTCCCGATGCTGACTTCAAACTGAATGGCTTCGCCAATGTCCTGCAACATGGTGGCTGAATGGAACACAGCAGACAGGCTGTACTTCCGCCTTCGCTGATATTTCTGCAAAGCACCAGCAGACACAAGGCTCAGAGAAACGCCTTTTGCTTTTATTTACACGTGGAACTCTAGCAGATATGATTCTAACCCTAATAATTAGTGCTGAGTTAAATGCCAGGGGATAGTGTCTCAATGGTAAAGAATCCACCTGCCAATGCAAGAGACGAGACTTGGGTTCAGTGCCTGAGTTGGGAAGATTCTTTGGAGGAAGGCATGGCAGCCCACTTCAGTATTCTTGTCTGGAGAATCCCACAGACAGAGGAGCCTGGGAGGTTATAGTTCATGGGGTCACAAAAGAGTCAGACAGGACTGAGTGACTAAGCACAATTAACAAACGGCAGTGGAGAATGTTCTTGGATGTAGCAGTTCCCCTCTTACTTACACAGAGGGCAAAGATAGACATACCAGGATATTCTTTGCAGAGTTGACTGAAATAGAGAAAAAAAAAAAAGAAAACAATACAAACGTTTAACAACAGGCCACTGGTTAAGCAAATCATGTTACATCCATGAAAGAAACTGAACGTTGCTCAGTCGTGTCTGACTCTTTGCGACCCCATGGACTATACAGTCCATGGAATTCTCCAGGCCAGAATACTGGAGTGGGTAGCCTTTCCCTTCTCCAGGGGATCTTCCCAACCCAGGGATCGAACCCAGCTCTCCCGCACTGCAGGCGGATTCTTTACCAGCTGAGCCACAAGGGAAGCCCCACGAATACTAGACTGGGTGGCCAATCCCTTCTCCAGGGGATGTTCCCAACCCAGGAATTGACCAGGGTCTCCTGCACTGCAGGTGGATTCTTTACAAACTGAGCTATCAACATCCATGCAATGGAGCAAAAGTTCATAAAAGGACTTAGGTAGATACATATGCGCAAACATGGGAAAAAAGGTATTTTTAAGTGAACCCAATAAATGTGTATTTTAATACCATCACATACAAAGAATATGCAAATAAAGAAGAT
This sequence comes from Oryx dammah, assembly GCF_014754425.2. Classification (NCBI taxonomy): domain Eukaryota; kingdom Metazoa; phylum Chordata; class Mammalia; order Artiodactyla; family Bovidae; genus Oryx; species Oryx dammah. Next base: position 14,172,263 of record NW_024070198.1, read on the forward strand.
AAATCAAGTTGTTAACAGTAGTTATGTTGGGGAAGGTAGAGAGATTATGGCTAACGTTACTATCTAACTTACACATTTCTAATAATTTGAATTGTTAGGTACTCTGTAGTCATAAGTGATAAGACGTTTACTGTCAGTCTCTTCAGCAAGTGGTGTTGGGAAAGCTGGGCAGTCACATGCTGGAATACATGCACATCAATGAAGTCAGAACACACCCTCACGCCATGAATTGAAAACGGCCTAAAGGCTTATATATGTCATGACATCATAAAACCCCTAGAAAAGAACATATGCAAAACATCCTCTGACATAAATCCCAGGAATGTTTTCTTCAGTCAGTCTCCCAAGACAATGGATATAAAAGCAAAAGTAAACAAACAAAACCTAATCAAACTTATGATCTTTTGCACAGCTAAGCTGGATTCCATGGCAGTTCTAATTTTTGGAGGAACCACCATGCTATTTTCCATAGCAATTGTGCCGGTTTACATTTCTACCATCGGTACATGAGGTTTCCCTTTTCTCTGCATCCTTACCAACATTTGTTATTTATTTGTTGCTTGTTTTATTACTGGCTTACTGAGTGTATGTGTGTGAGGGAGCTGACCATAGGGCCAGCAGTGGCCACGTGGAGTATCTATCAGCCTAGCAGAAATGACCATGAGCCCCTCAGGCCTTCCTTCATTAGGGCGCACACAGTCTCTTGAATCCCCATCCTGCCCTAAATCCTTGCTCAGATAGCATCTCGCCTTCTTTATGGGTCAGATTACCACTGATCTTCAGACACTTTTTGTTTTTTTTTTTTTCAGTCAAAGAGAGACATGAAATGGTTTCAGTTGCTGTGCTTCATTATGTCTTGAGCTTTCTGCCATTGAATTTTGTCCACCTCTAGAGTCTGTTCTGGGTCCTTACTGGAACTCAGTCTCTATATACTTGCTCAGCTTGGAGATGAGAACATATGTTTACTATAGCGTAACCACATTGGCTGTGTGCGCCACTAGCAAATCTGTGGGACCTACAAATGATAACATTCAAATTGCTTGACAAATTTCTCAACATAGCAAGTTTTCTTCAAAAACCTCTAAAGAAGGAACTCCCAGTTCTGTAGTCCTTTGAATTTTGGAGGTCACATAGCTATCTTACTTTGACAAATGGTGACTTTTTTGTTGTTGCACTTTTTCTCCTATTAGTTACTTCTCTACCAATTTGTGTACCACCATCTAAGTAGCAGAATAGTGACAACTTTCACTTCTAAAAAGCTAATAAAAATTATTTCATGCCTGAAGGATATTTATTAACTGATTTTCCTTCCCTTGTTATTCATTCATACCATGCATGACCTTAATTCTGTAAAATGAATCACCATCATGGGTGGGTCTTCTGCCTACTATGATGCAAGAATGCAGAAATTCATTTGCAGAAGTACTTAACCAACTATTTTTAAAACTTAAAAAAAAAATTATGGTAAAACATGCATAATGTAATTCAACATCTTAACTAGTTTTAAGGGCACAGTTCCATGGCATTGAGTACATTCACACTGTTGTGCTACCATCACCACCATCCAGCCACAAGAACTTTTTCATCTTACAAATCAAACTCTGTATCCTTTCAATATTAATCTCCCATTTCTACCTACTTTCTGTCTCTGTGAGCTTAACAACTCTGGAGTACTTCATGTTAAGTGGAATCAAACAGTATTTGTCCTTTCGTGACTGGTTTATTTCACTTAGCATAATGTCCTCAAGGTTTAGCCATGGTGTAGCATGTATCAGAATTCCCTTCCTTTTTAAGGCTGAATAATACTTCATTGTATTGTTGAATGATAAGCTGAGACATATTTAAAAACTCAAGTGTTTATGTGAGCAAACATTGATTGGAATTGGCAACAAAAACCGGAATTGCTTACGAGCACTCCAGGACAGGAGGGAAAAACCTTTTACAGAGCACAGGCAGAAGGAAGACAAGGAGATTATTTGATTGGCTGTAGCTTAAGTGGTTGCATTATTTGAGAAAGCCCGCTTGGATATTTCTGGTTTGTTGTCCTTTGATTTCTTAATCTCGAAATATTGCCAAACCTCAGTTTTGGTTGCTTAATGTAGGTTGACAAGACATCAGGCCCTCCTTGTTTCATGGTTTAGTCACTAAGTCGTGTCCAACTCTTGTGACCCCATGGACTATAGCCTGCCAGGCTCCTCTGTCCATGGGATTCTCCAGGCAAAGATACCAGAGTGGGTTTCTGTTTCCTTCTCCAGGGGATCTTCCCGATCCAGGAATCGAACCTGGGTCTCTTACACTGCAGGAAGATTCTTTACGGACTGAGTTATAAGGGAAGTCCTAGCCTCCTTGTTTAATTAATAAAATAGTGTGTATATACCACATTTTGTTCATCCATTCATAAATTTATGAATTCATGGATGCTTCCACCCTTCAGCTACTGTGAATAATGCTGCTATCCATTTGCTGTACAAATATCCACTTGAGCTCCTGCTTTTGATTCTTTTGAGTATATAACCAGCAGTGAATTCCTGGATCATACGGGCTTCCGTGGTATCTCAGCTGATAAAGAATCCACCTGAAATGCAGGAGACCCCGGTTCAATTGCTGGGTCAGGAATATCCCCTGGAGAAGGGATAGGCTACCCACTCCAGTATTCCTGGGCTTCCCTAGTGGTTCAGCTGGTAAAGAATACGCCTGCAATGCAGGAGACCTGGGTTTGATCCCTGAATTGGAAAGATCCCTTGGAGGAGGGTATAGCAACCCACTCCAGTATCCTTGCCTGGAGAATCCCCATGGACAAGGGAGCCTGGCGGGCTACAGTCCATGGGGTCACAGAGTTGGACATGACTGAGCGACTAAGCAGGGCACGGCACATGGTAATTTGATTGTACACTTCTTGAGTACCATTTTAAAAACATCTGACAGTGACTGCAGTTTGCTGTCTGAAAGAAACTTGGGTAGACTGATCAAGAGGGCAGAGTAGTAGGCCATGACGCTCACCTCCCACAGATACATCAAAAATGCATCTGCATGTAGAACAATTCCAACAGAGTATCTACAGAATGCTGGCAGATCTCAGACCTCTGAAAGGGCAAGAAAATCCCCATGTAGCCAGGTAGGACAAAGGAAAAAAGGGGGAAATAGAAGAAAGAAAGAAAGGAATCAGGAGGGGAACGTACCAACAATGGGAGAAAGTCTCTTCAGCAACTGTTGGTGCTGGGACAGCTGGACAGCTGTGTGTAAACTGATAAAGCTGGTACACACCCTCTCATCATACACAAAAATAGACTTAAAATGGCTTAAAGACTTAAACACAAGACATAACACTATAAAACTAGGAGAAATCACAGGCAAAACATTCTCTGACATAAATCATACCAGTGTTTTCTTACCAATGCCTTCAGTCTCCCAAGGATACAAAAATGAACAAATGGGACCTAATCAAACTTAAAAGCTTTTGCACAGCAAAGGAAACCATAAAAACAGAAAAATAAAAAGATAAGCTATAGGAGAAAATATCTGCAAATGATGCAATCAATAAGGGCTTAATTTCCAAAATATACAGACATATCATACATGGCTACAATAAACAACCCAATAGAAAAATGGGCAGAAGACCTAGACATTTCTCCAAAGAATAAAAATGGAAGAAAAAAAAAAAAAAAAGAAATACAACTGGCCAATGAGAACATGAAAAGATGCTCACCATCACTAATTATTAGAGAAATGCAAATCAAAACTGCAGCGAGGCACTACCTCACACTGGTCAGAGTGGCCATCAATAAAAACTCTACAAATAACAAATGCTGGAGAGGATGTGGAGAAATGGACCCCCTTACATGGTTTGTGGGAATCTAAGTTGGTACAGCCACTATGGAAAACAGTATAGAGGTTCCTTATAAAACTAAAAATAGAATTACCATATGATTCCACCATCCCGCTCTTGGGCAGATACCTAGGAAAAAACCCACATTCAAAAAGATACATGCACCCCTATGTTCCCAGCAGCACTGTTCATAAGAGTCAGGACATGGAAACTTCCTAAATGTCCATCAACAGAGGAGTGGATAAGGAGGATGTGGTCTACACGTACAATGGGATAGTACTCGGCCATGAAAAGGAAAGAAATTGGGTCATTTGTAGAGATGTGGATGAACCTACAGACTGTCATAGAGAGAAGTCAGAAAGAGAAAAACAAATACTATATAATGTCACTGATATGTGGAAAGTAAAATAGGACACAAATGAACCTATCTACAAAACACAGACTCGTGGACATAGAGAATAGACTGTGGTTACCAAGGGGCAGAGGGTTGGGGGCGGAATGGAGTGGAAGGGGGAGGTCAGCAGATGTAAGCTATCACACATGGACTGCATAATCAGCATAAATATATGTCCTACGGTATAGCACAGAGAATTACATTCAGTATCCTATGATAAACCATAATGGAAAATGATATTTTTAAAAAGCATGTACATAAATATATGTATAAACGAATCACTTTGCTGTACATAGGTAATTAGACAACATTATAAATCAAATATACTTTCAAAAAACAAAACAAAAAACCCTTGGGACATCCCACTATTACAAAACCTCCATTTTGGTTAATGAAATTTTTGACATGGTATACCTGAAACATCCCAAAGTGTTTCATTAGAAACCCCTCTGAGTCTCAGACTTTTCTGAAAGCCTTTCTAAAACATCGGTTTGCAACCTTAGCTACATATTGAAAGACATCTGAAGAGCTTTAAATTATACTTATAGCTGGGCCCCATCTTCTGGAGCTTATGCTTTAAAAACTTCTCTACCTTAGTCCACTTTCACTTTGGTAGAGAGGGGATTGGAAGACTTTTGTCACTAGTCAGGAGTTTCCTTAAATACGTACAACTAAGTCCCCTGAAAAATCTATGGTTCCAAAGTGCTGTGGAAATTCTAGGTTTGGTTTAAATTGCATGAAAATTAAAAGTAGGAAGTTATTTGTATTAGTCAGACCTTATATATATATACAGCATGACTTGTTCTTTGTAAACCACTAGGGTCCTATCAGAGAAGGGAAGGAACAAAAATATGAAACATAATTTGGGGCCTACGTCAGGGCCCAGAAAGAATGATCAGTATTTAAGCTGGAGCCACCTGTTACTGCTCTAGCTTAAATAGTCAGGAAAAAAATGTAAACAGTGATAGACTTTATTTTCTTAGGCTCCAAAACCATTGTGGACGGTGACTACAGCCATGAAATAAAAAAAAGACACTTGCACCTTGGAAGAAAAGCTATGACAAACCTAAACAGCATATTAAAAAGCAGAGACATCACTTTGCCAACAAAGGTCCATATAGTCAAAGCTATGGTTTTTCCCATAGTCATGTATGGATATGAGATTTGGACCATAAAGAAGGCTGAGCACCGAAGAATTGATGCTTTCAAACTTTGGTGTTGGAGAAGACTCTTGAGAGTCCCTTGGACTGTAAGGAGATCAAACCAGTCAACTCAACCCTAAAGGAAATCAATCCTGAATATTCATTGGAAGGACTGATGCTGAAGCTCCAATACTTTGGCCACCTGATGCAAAAAACTGACTCATAGGAAAAGACTAATACTGAGAAAGACTGAGGGCATGAGGAGAAGGGGATGACAGAGGAGGAGATGGTTGGATGGCATCATTGACTCAACGGACATGAGTTTGAGCAAACTCAAGGAGATAGTGAAGGACAGGGAAGCCTGTTGTGCTGCAGTCCATGGGGTCATGAAGTCAGATATAACTGAACAACAACAACTTGTTACTGCAGAGAAAAGAGAAGTTGTATGGGGAGGTGCTGCAAAGAGGTGGGAACACCACCTCTGGTCCAGCTGGCTCTGCCCTGCACATCTCTCGTGGCCAGGATCCCATTAGCTCTCTCTGGATTTTCCTGGGCAGAACTCACAGTCACCTACAGAACCCTGATAGGATCCTCACCTTGGAGAGTCTGAGCTCTAAGACAATAATGGGGCTTTCTGGTCATCACAACTCCTAACAGAGCAGGTTCTCACTCTGAGCAAGATTCCTGGGCCATTGTGCAAGTCAGAGTCCATGAGGGGTGCCCAGACCATCTACTCATCTATCCAGAGCCCTGGGGTCCTGGAGAAATAGTGAGGCTGAGAATTCTCTCCTTCCCCCCATCCTTTCCCACTTCCCCTGTGCTCTTAAGCACAAAGAGGTGTAAGAAGTAACCAGCAACAGTTTAGACCAGTCTGTAAGCCTCAGCTTCTGTTCCCTGTCCTCAGTAGCCTTGGGGGAAAACCTTCTATAACAGGGTAAGTTGAAGAACATAAATTATAGTCTATTGACCATCTCCTGATGGGTGTTTAACTTTGCAGGGCCTTCGGGCTTTCTGATTATCCATGATCAGTGCAAGCCAGTCCTGTCTGACTCTTCATGACCCCATAATTGCAGCATGCCAGGCTTTCCTGTCCTTCACTATCTCCTAGAGTTTGCTCAAACTCATGTTCATTGAGTTGGTGAGAACATCCAGCCATCTGATCCTCTGTTGTCCCCTTCTCCTCCTGTCTTCAATCTTTCCCAGCATCAGGGTCTTTTCAAAGGGATGCAAGGGACTCTCAAGAAGTATAAGGTACAGTTTTAGAAGTAAATTTGGGGAAGGGGATGATTCTGTCAAGCAGAATACCTGATAAGAGGGAGAAAGTTAACAAGCTCTTAAAAGAAGCTGTGGGCCCAGGAGGCATGGGACATTAAAAGGACACAGACAAGGAGACTGTGCCAAAGAAAACTGACAGCTTGCCGCCTCTGATCTAAAGGAGATAATGGATAAATCGCAACGTACTTACTCAAGCAATGCTTATTGACACTTAATGTGAGCCAGACCTATGGGAGAGCTAAGGCTGAGGATGCAACAGCTGATCTTTTACCTACCTGATTGCCTAGGAAAATACCCAGGCTACATCCTCCTACCTATCTTTGTAGGGTCTCTTGACCAAGCCCATCTGGAGCACCACGTCAGCTTCTGCTCTAGAAAGATGGGAAACCGGGATTTCTGGCAACTGAATAGGAAAAACTCATGCTTCCTCCTGTGTGTCTCCTTTACTCTCACACTACAATCACACAGTTAATACTTCTGATGCCAGATGTGCACGCTCTGCACTAAATCACTTCAGTCATGTCCGACTCTTTGTGATCCTATGTACTACAGCCTGCCAGTCTGCTGTCTATGGGATTCTCCAAGCAAGAATACAGGAGTGGGTTGCCATGCCCTCCTCCAGGGGATCTTCCTGACCCAGGGATTGAACCCGCATCTCTTACGCTCCTGCATTGGTAGACGGGTTCTTTATCACTAGTGCCACCTGGGAAGCCCAACTCTAGGTGGGTATCCTAAAGTTTAACTCAAGCCTGGCACTATCCACTTGGAGACAGTATCAGATCCCACAGGTTAAAAGGCTCAGTCCCACAACACTACCCCCATCCACTTCCTCCGTGCTTTTGACCTAACAACTAACAACTACAAACTGGAAGTTCCCATAATCCCCTCTTTGGGTTAATTTGCTGGAGCAGCTCACAAAGCTCAGAAAAACAGTTTACTTACTGTATATGTGCTGTGTACTTAGTCACTCAGTCACGTCCGATTCTGTGACCCCATGGAATGTAGCCCGCCAGGCTCCTCTGTCCATGGGGATTCTCCAGGCAAGAATACTGGAGTGGGTTGCCATGCCCCCCCCTCCAGGAGATCTTCCCAACCCAGGAATCGAACCCAGGTCTTCTGCACTACAGGTGGATTTTTCCCATCTGAGCCACCAGGGAAGCCCACTTACTGGATATGGGTTAATATAAAAGGATACGATAAAGGATACAGAGGAACATCAAGATGGGAGAGAGGCACAGGGCAAGGTTTGTGGGAAGGAGCTCTCTTTGAACACACCACTCTCCTAGCACTTCTATGAGTTCATCGACCCATTAGCTCCCCAAACCTGGTACTCTGGGGATTTTATGGAGGCTTCATACTGTAGGCATGATCAATGACTAACTCAATTTCTAGCCCCTCTCTGAAGGATGTGGAGGGGGTCGGGCTAAAAGTTCCAAGCTACTAATGATGGCTTGGTGAGCAGCCCGTATTCAGGAGCCCACCAAGTCACTGCGTTAGAATGAAAGACTTTATCACCTAGGAAAGCCAAGAGATTTAGGAACTCTATGTCAGGAACCAGAATCAAAGACCAAATATGAGAGCAAAAGATGCTCACAAGCACAAAGGTTTTAGGAGTTCTGTGTCAGGAACCAGAGACAAATACATATTATATTATTTCAGGGGTTCCCTGGTAGCTCGGACAGCAAAGAATCTACCTGCAATGGAGGAGGCCCGGGTTTGATCCCTGAGTCAGAAAGTTCCCCTGGAGAAGGAAATGGCAACCCATCCAGTATTCCTGCCTAGAGAATTCCATGGACAGAGGAGCCTGGTGGGCTATAATCCATGGGGTCACAAAGAGTTGGACACGACTGAGTGACTAACACTCATTTCACAGGGACCAAGTTGCCCTTTTGATGAAGCCTCTTTAACTCTACCAGAAAGTTTCATTACTTGTAAATGAATCACAAGATCTTTTAAGTGTGACAAACGTCACGATTACATTCCAGGCTGACCACTGTCATGAAAGGATCATCCTAGCAATTGCACAGATCTGCCCATCTCACTCTCTTTCTGGGCTCCTGATAGCTTCAAGAGTGAGTGTATCCTTGGAATCTCAGCTCCTCTCCTGCTTTTTAATATTGTTGGGATTTGGGGAACTTCCCCAGTAGTCCAGTGGTTAAGACTCTGCACTTTCACTTCAGGGGACCCAGGTTTAATCCCTGGTCAGGGAACTAAGATCCTGCATTCCTCGAGGTATAACCAAAAATAAATAAATAAATAAAAATCAAAAAAAGGCAAAAACAAAACTCAGGTGACTGGGCATAAAACAAACTCCCGTAATTTGGGAGTTTTAAATATTTTGGGGATTTGGGCTCATATAGTTCATTTTTATTACATTTATGTAATATTTTATTTATTTAAAATATAAATAAATATTTATTTATAAAAATTTATAAAAAATTGTGAGCTGGGAAGGGAGTTGGATGGGGTGGTGTGTGTGTTAAGTGTTAGTCCCTTATTATTATTTAATAATAATTAAATTATTGTTATCATTTAATAATAATTAAATTACTATTTAATTAAATCCGGGTCTCCTGCAGTGGAGGCAGATACTTTACCATCTGAGCCATCAGGGAATGGGTGGTGGAACCCAGCAGAGAGAGGCCTGAAGCAGGGAGGGTGGGAATCAATGAGCTGGCTGCTCTGAGAAACAATTCAGATTTCTAGAACATGTACGGACCAACCCATGATTCTTAGAAATAGTTGGAGAAGAGATGGCATATATATATATGTATGTTATCTACACACACACACATAATGGAGTATTACTCAGGCACAAGAAGGAAGAAAATTCTCTATGTGCCTAATAACTGGGAAGAACCTTGAGGGCATTATGCTAAGTGAGATAGTCAGGCTGAGAAAGACAAACACTGTGTGATATCACATATACGTAGAATCTAAAAATGCTGAACTCATAGAACAGAGAGTAGAATGGTCGTTACCAGGGGCTGGGAGAATTGAGGAGGTCAAAGGGTACAGAGCCGCATTTAGAAGATGAGTAAGTTCTGGAGATCTAATGCGCAGCATCGTAATCATAGTCAATAATACTACATTATATACTTCAAAGTTGCTAAGAGACTAGATCTTAAATGTTCTCACCACAAAATATGAGAATTCTATGACATGAGAGAAGTGTTAGCTAACAGCAAGGTGGTATCATACTGAATGTATGGGCTTCACAGGGGGGCACTAAAGGCGTTAAATCAGCACACTGTACATCTTAAACTCCCATAATGTTATATGTTAGATAATATTTTTAAAGTTCAAAACCAAAAAAGTAGACTACCATGATTTATCAAAACAAAACAAAACAGCAACAGTCATAATAATGGTATAGAATGTACTACAAACAATTCAGTGAGTAACAGAGACGGGGTTAATTTAACATTGAGCTATCCATCACACATGCTAACAAATCTGTACTGCACATGTCAATTAGTTTACAAGGAAAAATTGACCATTTAATTGTCTCATGATGAGAATGTTCTTTTGTATTTATTGCCTTGAATTAATTACACTGTTTTACTAGGAAAAAAAAATCACATCTGTGGCTCTCTGTCTTACGAATCATGGGTGTTATGCATAAGTGTCTCCATACTGGGGAAGGAGCTGATTTATAAAAAGAAAAAGATATAAGGACTGGGTACACTTCCCTAATGGTCCAGTTGCTAAGATTCTGCGCTCCTAATATAGGGGACTTGGTTTCACCCCTAGCCAGGGAACTAGATCCCACATATTGCAAATAAAGATCCCACATACCATAACTAAAACAACCCGCATGCTGCAACTAAGACCCAGCACAGCCAGCGAAATAAATAAATATTAAAAAAAACAAGGACCTATTGTATAGTACAGGGAACTATACTCAACATTTTTATAATAACCTATAAGGGAAAAGAACCTGAAAAAAGAATATATATAACTGAATCCCTGTGCTAGACTCCTGAAACTAACACAGCATTGTAAATCAAATATACTCCAATAAAAAAAATTTTTTTTAAGAAAAAAGGAAAAATAAAGAGCTGGAAAGGTGAGCTTGAAAGACTTCCTGTCTTTGAGAAGGACTGGGGGCTCAATGCCTACTGTAACGTGGGCATTAATATAAACATGCCCTCACATGCTAGGAAGCCCGAGATGTGGCAGTTACTTCTGAAGATGGAAGTAACTTTTAACGGCTGCTGTACCATCTGGAAAGGCTCTTGTGACCACGTGCCCATGACACACCCAAGCCCAGTTAGCAAACAAGCCATTCTGTATGGGGGGTATCACTGCACTTGCCAGCTTGCAGCAGGGTATTAACATCTCAAAGATAAAACAAGTCTCATCACCCCCATAGGCTGTGATAGACAGACCAAGAGGGTGTTGAGGGGTTCTTGCTATACTCCCCTCTCTCCACCTCTGCCACAGCTGACCCTCCAGGCCCTGGACATCCCCTTCAGACCTGCTGATTCAGGCAGGCCAACACTAGCCCTCCACCACCCACACTCTACAATACCCTTTCCATACCACATGCCACACACGCACCAACATTTACCTCAACAACCAGCAGGTCATCATTTGAAATGGACTCAAGCTTTTTATCTGGTGGTGTCTTTTCAAGTAAAGTGCTTAATTCAACCAAGATTCTGCCTCTGTAGGCAACTCCTTCCCCCTGAAAGGCAACAGTGCGGGGTTATTTTTCCAGGCATGAACAACAGCCAAAAGCTCTCTCTAGTGGGCTAACTTGGCTACAACTTCAAATTTCTCCTTCCCCAAATGAACCACTCAGTAACTCTCTCAGCTGGTCTTTGTTATCTGAGAGAAGAACCAATGACTTCAGGAAGGATCCCAAAGAGGGCCAGGGTAGTCAGGGCTAAAAGGGATTTTAGTCATGGCTGGGGGGCCAGAGGCTTTCGAGCCATGCTTAGATCTGGAAGGGGTTCCCAGGGGCTGAGGTGGGGGTGGAGGGGGCTTGAAATCACCCTCACTGTACTTCAGGTCTGCATTTGTCTGCATTAACTTGGCTCCTTTTCTCAGAATATGGAGGCAGCCATGTTGGCAATCAGGGCACGTCTCAGAGGAGCCATGAAATAAAAGAGGAAGATGTTCTGGGTGTGGTGGACTGTGAGGATGAACTGCAGATACTCCTCCAAACACAGTCAGCAGTGTTAGCAGCAGAACCCTCTGGAGAGGAAGGGAAGGCTTCCACCTCCACTGCCAGCCCTCCACCCCACCTTCACCCCCCAGGGCTTTCTCTCTACCCTAGTTCCCTTCCTGGGCTTTGGCAGCTAACTAAAAGACAGTACTTGGGCTTCTAATGTGGTGGAAAGAGCACCTCCCACCTCTGGGCCTCCATGTCTTCATCTAGAAAATGAAGAGGTTGGATCACATCAGGGATAGCAATATCAAGCATGTCACTTTCAATCTTTCAGCAAATTCCTAGAATATGGCATTTGACAGAATTCTGAGATAGCACATTTGCTTTTTGGAAAGAGCCAGCACGGATTACTGCCATCTGCCCTAGGAAGGGGGAATGGGCACGCTCAGTTCAGTCGCTCAGTCGTGTCCAACTCTTTGCGACCCCATGAATTGCAGCACGCCAGATTGCCCTGTCCATCACCAATTCCCAGAGTCCACCCAAACCCATGTCCATTGAGTTGGTGATGCCATCCAACCATCTCATCCTCTGTCGTCCCCTTCCCCTGCCTTCAATCTTTCCCAGCATCAGGGTCTTTTCCAATGAGTCAGTTCTTCGCATCAAGTGGCCAAAGTATTGGAGTTTCAGCGTCAGCATCAGTCCTTCCAAATTAACACCCAGGACTGATCTCCTTTAGGATGGACTGGTTGGATCTCCTTGCAGTCCAAGGGACTCTCAAGAGTCTTCTCCAACACCACAGTTCAAAAGCATCAATTCTTCGGCACTCAGCTTTCTTCACAGTCCAACTCTCACATCCATACATGACCACAGGAAAAACCATAGCCTTGACTAGACAGACCTTTGTCAGCAAAATAATGTCTCTGGTTTTGAATATGCTATCTAGGTTGGTCATAACTTTACTTCCAAGGAGTAAGCGTCTTTTAATTTCATGGCTGCAATCACCATCTGCAGTGATTTTGGAGCCCCCCAAAATATAGAGTCTGCCACTGTTTCCATTGTTTCCCATCTATTTCCCATGAAGTGATGGGACCAGATGCCATGATCTTCGTTTTCTGAATGTTGAGCTTTAAGCCAACTTTGTCACACTCCTCTTTCACTTTCATCAAGAGGCTTTTTAGTTCCTCTTCACTTTCTGCCATAAGGGTGGTGTCATCTTGCATATCTGAGGTTATTGATATTTCTCCCGGCAATCTTGATTCCAGCTTGTGCTTCTTCCAGCCCAGCGTTTCTCATGATGTACTCTGCATAGAAGTTAAACAAGCAGGGTGACAATATACAGTCTTGACGTACTCCTTTTCCTATTTGGAACCAGTCTGTTGTTCCATGTCCAGTCCTAACTGTTGCTTCCTGACCTGTATACAGGTTTCTCAAGAGGCAGGTCATCTCTTTCAGAATTTTCCACAGTTTACTGTGATCCACACAGTCAAAGCCTTTGGCATAGTCAATAAAGCAGAAATAGATGTTTTTCTGGAACTCTCTTGCTTTTTCCATGATCCAGCGGATGTTGGCAATTTGATCTCTGGTTCCTCTGCCTTTTCTAAAACCAGCTTGAACATCTGGAAGTTCACGGTTCATGTATTGCTAAAGCCTGACTTGGAGAATTTTGAGCATTACTTTACTAGCAAGTGAGATGAGTGCAGTTGTGCAGCAGTTTGAGCATTCTTTGGCATTGCCTTTCTTAGTGATTGGAATGAAAACTGACCTTTTCTAGTCCTGTGGCCACTGCTGAGTTTTCCAAATTTGCTGTCATATTGAGTGCAGCACTTTCACAGCATTATCTTTTAGGATTTGAAACAGCTCAACTGGAATTCCATCACCTCCACTAGCTTTGTTCATAGTGATGCTTCCTAAGGCCATGCTATGCATTTGCAATTGCCATGTGAAATGACCTCAGGATCCTTTCCTACCTTGCATTCTAAGACTTGAGGAACATGAGATTTCCATTCTTCAACACTTAATCAGGGACTTCCCTGGTGGTCCAGTGGTTAAGACACCTTGTTTCTACTGCAGGGAACACAAGTTCAATCCCCAGTCAGGGAACTAAGATCCCACATGACACGAGGCCAAAAAATAGAAAACAAAACCAAGAAACCACCACAAAAAAACACTTTATCGGTCATCTGGTAGGCCTCTGAGGGTAGGGAGGTCTCTTAAATATGAGACTTAATCATAACCACCAGAAAAAGAAATCTGGAGTCAATGCTCATTAATAACACACCTTAATTGAAGAACTAACCTTTCCAGAATTTAGCTCATCATAGGGATCTGGGAATCCCGTGTACTCTCTGGGGCTTCCATAAAGGTTCAGATAACAAGGTCCAAAAGTTGGAACAAAGCCCACCTCTGTTTCTCCTGTATTCACTGAGAGAGAACATCATCATTAGTATTTTAGGCTTTTAACACCATTCTGCTGAAATAAATATTAGTTATTAGTTAGCTGGGTGAGACAGTTTTCCTCCATTTTGTGTTAGTTGTATTAGTGCAAATTGTAAACCCTTGTGAGAATTGCCATATTTCTATCTTATCACTATAAAACAGTAAATAAAAAACACTGGAGGGGTAGTTCAGGTAAACATAAAGATGATACTATTCAAATGAAAGAAGGTGATCTTCACATTTTTTGCAAGTTTATAATTGGCAATTGTAGCAAGCATGTCACTGACAACTGGGGTAGAGTACTGTTTCGGGAAGTCATTTAAATGACATTTATCAGATTAATTTTATTTGTTCCTCCAAAATATCATTTAGTCTCAAGTAGTTAGTATGATGGCAGATGATTTTAAAAATATAAGACATTTAAAATTTTTATATATAACAGTGAACTGTCTGCCTACAGTTATGGCCCTATGATATTCATAAGCAATGTGAAATCTCCATTCATGACATTCTATCTCTGATGAGGATCCAGTATGCTTCTTATTTCTGCTACCTGGTCTCAGCAAGACTACTCCCCAGTGAAGGGCACTGCAGGCAATGTAAGAAATAGTGGAGTCAAAAAGAGACTGCAGGTGAAGACAGAGAAATAACAAGAGCTGCCTTCAGCCATGTGAATGGCTCCCATATGGAGGAGGGATGGACTTGCTTCCAGTAAGCAGAGGAAGGACCACTATTGGGAGCTACAAGGAGGCCACCTTTGGTTCACTCAATGTAAAGATGATCTTTCTATGAATCAGTAGTGTCCATTAGTAGTCACATAATGGGACAGATTATATTGGGAGCAGAGGAAATATTAAGGCCAAGAGTTGTATTTTATCTTTCAAAATATAGTCAAAACTCTTCCTCTGTGGATGAGAGGTTGACCGGATCAACTCTATGGCCCTTTCCAACTCTGTGCTTAAAACTAAGGCAGAAGGATAAATGTCAAGTAGTAGGTGAGCAGAGTACCTACTCATAAACAGTTGAGCAAACTGTATACACTTGTAGTTAGCAATCTTTTTCCCCTTTTTGAAGCTCTTTTGCATTTTGGACTTCTATTATCACTTTATATTTCAATTTTTTAACTTTAAATAGCTGCTATGTCTGTGACAACACTATAAATTCCTTTGGTGGGTGGGTAAGAATCAAGTGTGTTTTATTCTGAATCCTTAAACTCCTAGTCCTAGTTTTGTCTTGGAGTACTACCACATATTTTTTGATTGGTTGAATGAAGTGTGATCAAATCTGCCATGTTTGTTACACACCTAAAGACCACTTAATAGTCACATAAAGTATGACTATATGATAATGAAGTTGGATTTTTAAAAACAAATAAGAATGAGGCATTGTGCCAATAATATAAAGGCAGATGATAATACCTTAATTGTGCAGTTTGCAAGCTCTCTTACATTCAATCTCTTTTTCCCCTCTCACTAAAACCTTGTGTGGTTAGAACGGCAGGGAGCATCGTGTTTTTTTTTTTTTTTTTTTTTTGAAAGAGGGCAAATTTCTTAAATCACAAAGTCTTCATCTATTAGGGAAACAACATTTGCTGTAAGAGGGTTGTAAGGTCAAGTGTGAGCGCATTGAGCAAACTTGCAAAGAATGGCAAATGTTGTGCAAACCAAGGACGTGCTCTGATCCCACAGAGTTGGAAGATGACTGTTCAAGGTACACAGTGGAAAAAAAAAAAGTTATACAATTATTTACAGTGAAGCCAGGATGGTATATATCTAGGTGAAAACATGAGGCATGTAGCAAAGCCTGGTTAGCCCATTTGCTTAAACTCAGCTTTGCAGGACAACCATACAACAGGAATACAAAAATTGTTACTCTAACACAACTATATTCAAGACAATAAAATGTAAGTAAAAAAAGTGCTAAAGCAATCAGTTGATAAGTTCTTAATAAGATAATAATAAACAGAAAGATCTAGAAGATAGCAAAATTACAAAGCATAAACCTGTATACGATGCAGCCCCAGATCCCGAGGATGAGAAATCTATGTAGTAAAAATACCATTGGTTAAACAATAAGAGAAACACAGGCATTATAAAACAGACATTGAAAAAGTTAATCAAATCCAACAATAGGTAAGCGGTTTAGCAACACCAGGAAAATCCCAAATCCAGACTCAAATCACATGACCCTTTTTTCATTTATACAAATATCTCTCTCCATCAGTTAAATACAAAATAGCTCAAGACTCTGTGACACCCGGTAGCACAGCCACACAGGAAATAGCCCAACCTCATCAGCCCCAAAGCAGTGAAGCATCTGAGAGCCAGCTTCCCACCATCAAAGGAGGCCTGGGGAAGTTACCAACATTCCATAATTTTAATAAAACATTTACGTGTCTCATCTCTGACTTAGCTAGGACTAAGACCAGACAACCCAAGTTAATTTAGTAGAAGGCTGTGTAAACAAAGGCCTATAGTTGCTAACACATTATCCTGTTTCTTTGCAGGGAATGGCTACTGCTCACTGTTACTCTGAGACCCTATCAGAGACTGTCTTGCAGGGCCTGCAGTGAAAGAAGGCCTCAGAGACAGAGGCTGGCACTGCTTGTTAACGATTCATTTGTAGTTCTTCTGGATATTACCATCATATCACTAAGAAAAATGTTTATTCCATTATTTCTTGGATAATTATTTTTAGGTGATATTTAATGACTTCCTGCTAGTGATAAGTGAGTTACAGTGATTTTTACGCTTCCTCCCATAAGAGTTTATAGCATGATTTTAATTACTCTATTGGTTGCCTGTGACAAATAAATTCCATCTAATCTTTAACCAGTTTTTGTCTAGCCAATAAATTAATCTAACCTTTAAAAAAAATTTTAATTGTAGGATAATTGCTTTACAATATTGTGTTAGTTTCTGCCATACATCAACATGAATCGGCCATAAGTAAATACATGTCCCCTCCCTCCTGAACCTCCCTCCCCTCTCCTACCCCATCCCACTCCTCTAGGTTGTCACAGAGCACCAGGTTTGAGCTCCCTTTGTCTACAGAAAATTCCCACTGTCTATTTTACATATAGTAATGTATATGTTTCAATGTCTTTCTTTCAATTCATCCCTCCCTCTCTTTCTCCCACTGTGTCCACAAGTCTGCTCTCAATGTCTACATCTCCACTGCTGCTCTGTACGTAGGTTCATCCGTACCATCCTTCTAGATTCCATGCTGCTGCTGCTGCTGCGTCACTTCAGTCGTGTCCGACTCTGTGCAACCCCAGAGACGGCAGCCCACTAGGCCTCCCCAGTCCCTGGGATTCTCCAGGCAAGAACACTGGAGTGGGTTGCCATTTCCTTCTCCAATGCATGAAAGTGAAAAGTGAAAGTGAAGTCGCTCAGTGTGTCCGACTCTTAGCGACCCCATAGACTGCAGCCTACCAGGCTCCTCCATCCATGGGATTTGCCAGGCAAGAGTACTGGAGTGGGTTGCCATTGCCTTCTCCTCTAGATTCCATACATATGCATTAATATATGATATTTTTCTCTTTCTGACTTACTTTACTCTGTATAATAGGCTCTAGGTTCATCCACCTCATTAGAACTGACTCGAATGTGTTCCTTTATACAGTTGAGTAATATTCCATTGTGTATATGCACCAGAGTTTCTTTATCCACTCATCTGTTTAATCTAACCTTTACATCTGGATCCTTCACTTGATACGAAGTTAATAGCATGCCCACTCCCTCCAACCTTCTACTTCTTTTCACTTCTAAGCTCTATCTTCTGTACTTTTACATTGTAAGAGGTGATATTTACCTTCTCTTTAGAGCTTTGACTACAAGTTTAACAAAAATATTTTAGAAACAATAGTGCTCACATTATAACAACCACATAAGTATTCTCTGCAGAGAAAAGAATTGTAATTACATTTGTTTTGTGCAGGTCCAGCAACATGGTCCCCTATGCCACTTAGCAGACAATGCTTAGATGGACTGTCTGTCTCACCTTCTACCAGTTGCTTAAAATAATGCTATACCTGACTTTATATTTGGACTATTATCTTCTTGGTTCAACTCTTTATTTCTCTCAGAATTTCTAATGCCTTTTTCTTCAACTTGAGAAAGAAAATCTATATCTTTTTTCACCAAGTCTCTATTATATTTCAGATTCTTATTCATATTATCTATTGCTTGGCTTATGGTATCTTTTTTAAAAACCTATAATGCAGGAAACCTGGGTTCGATCCGTGGGTCAGGACGATCCCCTGGAGGAGAAGGGCATGGCAACTCACTCCAATATTCTTGCCTGGAGAATCCCCATGGACAGAGGAGTCTGGTGGGCTATAGTCCACGGGGTCGCAAAGAGTTGCATATGACTGAGTGACTAAGAACATAAAGTCCTCTCTTAAACAAGATGAGGATGAGAGAAATCTTAAGTTTTCCAAAACAAAAATTTGCCTCAGATTTTCTCATTTTATTCAATGTGTTTAAGCAAGTGATAATTATAGGAATTTTTGTTATTTTTATTTTAGTAACGAACAATAAGCTGCTGATGATAGTAATGGGTTAACACTAAATTTTTGCGACCATCTTAATTTATTCCTTCATTCCCTATTATAGTTTCACACATATGCACAGAACCAGAATACCAGGTATAGGCAATTAGTTCTCAATACACAAAACAACAAAAAGAAAAGTATATTGGTTATCAATGCTTGTTAGCATAAAATGTATGAAAACAAAATACACAATATCTAGAGTGGAGACTACATGGTTCAAATGCCATCTGACCTCACTCCTGCCAAGGAAGTCTGTAGAGAAGGGAATGTTATTATATGTATGGGTGGCCTGGCGTCAATGCCACTTGGAAAAAAAAAAAAAGTGGGTGCTCTCTATATTGACACTCAAAAATCTGTAAAACACCTACTGGGAAAGTTTTTGGATAGAAGTAAGAAAGTTAAAAATTTTAAACTCAAATAACTGATGTCTTGTCTTAGTCACTCATTCGTGTCCAACTCTTTGTGACCCCATGGACTGCAGCCCGCCAGGCTCCTCTGTCCATGGGGACTCTCCAGGCAAGAATACTGGAATGGGTTGCCATTTCCTTCTCCACAAATAATTGATAGTTACTCCAATTATTAATTACTAATCTA
This sequence comes from Oryx dammah, assembly GCF_014754425.2. NCBI lineage: Eukaryota > Metazoa > Chordata > Mammalia > Artiodactyla > Bovidae > Oryx > Oryx dammah. The sequence continues at coordinate 14,191,601 of NW_024070198.1, forward strand.
CTATTTGCTGATCACCATCAAAACATCACTGAAATGGTTCACTAGACTCATCCCATTTGGCTTTTAAGAAACCAGCTCTGTTGCCGGGTGGCTACCCAGTTCATTCCCTCTCCAGAAGTTCTCCGCCCCGTCTCATTCCTGCTCCCTGTGTGACTCACCTTCCACTTCCCCACCAGAGGCAGCAATTTTAGAGAGGTGCAGATACGTTGTTCCAACAACATCATTTTTGGTAAGACGGTCCCTGTGTTAAAAGAACAGGTTAAGACCTCCACCTATGAAGACAGATCTTTGTTTCAACAATAGATCTGGAAAAGACCCTAGATCTCAGAAATCACCCTGTCCAATGGGCCTCCAGCTTCACTGCACTTTAAAATCACTTGGAAACCACCACTGCTCCCCGGCCCCCACCCCGCACCACCTCTAATTTCCTATTGAAGCTTTTGACTCAATGAAAGCAGAGATAAAAAACAAGAGTTTGCATTTATAACAAGTATATATCTCAACTGATTCTTACACAGATGGCCCTCCAACAACCCTCTGAGAAATGCTGATCTAACCGGACAACTAATTTCAGCTGGAAACAGATTTTTACAGAGGCCCAGGAATTTGCCTACGGTCACATTCAATACTGTTGTCATGAAGTGAATGGGTCAGTTATAGGCAAACAACATGATGAGGGTAATAAAAATCTCACTACACAGAGTAAGTGTTTGTATCTTATTTTATCATGTTCATACTGATTACTATGATGGTTTAAAAATTACAAGAGGCTTTTCTAAGGGTCCCTCATAGGGGAAAAAAATTCCCTTTCAATTCAATTCAAATATTTCTTGATTATCTACTGTGTGACTTCATCTGCTTGTCTATAACCTAAATCTTATCTATGTTGTTAGGTAAGTTTGCTCACTGTAAGTACATACAACTCTGTGTATCTGTCTGTATCTTAAGAGAGTTTGTGAGCCTAACCCGTGAAGTGGTCTCTGGCTGGGCACACAGTGAGTGTAACAAACAGGTTTATATTAATAACATCTTCTGCTTAATTCCGTCTCTTTATTCCTTCTAGTGTCATACTCACTCTGACGTTTAGAACTCCACAGGAGGGAGGAAAGTTTGACTCAGTATTTTGAGGAAAGATTATACTATAGTATGTTATTATATATTATAGCAATACTATGTAATATATATTATATGGTTTAATAAAATTAGGTTACAGAGAATGACTAATTAACAACAGTATACATGAGGAAAAAAATTATTATTTGGGAGTTATTAAGCCACATGTGTGGAGCCTGCATCCTCTCAGTCCATCCAGAAGGGTCTAGACTACATTTCAAGAATCCTTAGCTTTCCGTCAGTTGTGCAAACACCTACAGGGTATATAACGAAAGATATGGATCCAAGGATTCCCCAGTTAAATAGGGTCTCTCTGCACAACTGAATCTACCATTGCTTTGGAGAGGGCCAACTAGATCAGTGGAAAACCCACATCTGCCGTGACCATGAGCGACTCTAGGATGACTCAGCCAACGATCTCCACTGTGGCATCAGCAGGCCAGAGTGGTCATCTGAGCTATACAGAGCCCAAACTCATACTCTGGTGAGTTCTGGAGGCCCCTGGAGCACCTTTGGGGTGTCAACTGAGGGTCCAAGTGACTTAAAACAAGCTCACACTCATTGGAAGGGGCATTTTGTCCTCAGGCCCCCTCATGGACCTCCATGAACTATGATGCGGTTACTGAACAAAATAAAGCCTTCTCCCCTCCTCCCAAAGTGTCCTGTTACCATAGTGCCAAGAGGGAACTAACATGGAAGTCAAATACATTTAGCCAAAGGAAAAATCAGGGCCAGACAGGTTGGAAACCCAACCAAGTCTCTGAGTGACTGTGGGCAAGTCACCTGACCTCTCTGAGCCTCAGTCTTCATTTGCAAAATGAACTAATAATAGTCTCCATTCCATAGGGGTCCTCTAAAGAGTAAATGGAATAGTCTAGGGAAGGCAAGAGGCACAGCACCTGCCACCAGTAGTGCTCAGAACACAGCGGCCTAACATCATAATAAACACAGATGATGGTGGTGCTGGTCATGACGATGCCGGCACCAGTGATGATCTATTTATCTTTTCTACTCTCAGGGAGCTGAGGGCTGCCAACTGAATGCCCCATCCAACTAGAATACACCCAAGAATAGCCTCATTATGGCTGATCATTGCTAGGATGTTGGTCTAGTATGAAGTCCATCAGAAACTTTCAACAAATTTTCTTTGCATTCAATCACATAGGAAGCTCTCTCCAATTTCCCTTCTAACAATGACAGAGAACAGCTCTCAATGTTTTGATTGATTCTTCCCTAGAAGTAGTTTACTCCATTTCTGAAGTCTATTTTGGACAGCCTAATGGTATTTAAAGTTTAATTTCTTATCTTGGGGTATATTCAGATCATTTTTCCTTCCTTTTGTTCATGAGCAGTTGAACCAAGATATCCAAAGCTTTTCTGCAACAGCTACTGTTATTATTTTAAAAGAAAACACCTGATTCCAGGAGCAGTGTACCACTTCTGTCTGGAAGAAAAGCAAATGTCTTGAAAAGTAAGGGTTATACCATCTAAAGTAAAGTTTCTCCAAATCCAAATATTTATTTCTCCAATTTGCAATTAGACACAAGTCTTTAACTCACCAGTCATATATTGTCAGTTTTATTTTTTCACACACTGAAGGAAACTGTTAAAAGAGAAAAAAAGTAGTTATTTTTCAACTTATTCAGTAACTACTAGGGTATTCTTACTTTTTTTCTAAAAGAAAAGAAAGCCAAACCTTGATTTGAAGATTAACGACTTGATTCCACTCAGGGTTTGCATTTTTCTCAATTATATTTGTGCAAACCTGTAAAATCATCAAAACAGAGTAGGTATTCAAATTTCTAATTGTGGAAAGTTTATAATATATGCATAGTGGATTATGATTCTTGCATACTCATGTTACAGACTTGGGCACTCAGTTGTGTCCGGCTTTTTGCGATCCCATGGAATATACAGTCCATGGAATTCTTCAGGACAGAATACTGAAGTGGGTAGCCATTCCCTTTTTCAGGGGATCTTCCCAACCCAGGAATCAAACCCAGGTCCCGCACATTGCAGGCAGATTCTTTACCCACTGAGCCACCAGGGAAGCCCAGAGACTTGGTAACCTCATTAGAGTTTTCTTAATATCAATTTGGTAAAATAGGACATGGATTTAGTATACTGATCTTTGCTTCTTCTATGCACTAAGAGCCAGTTTCAAATTGCCAAATTTTAATATTGGATTAGTGTAATGATGCAAGAGTTGCTATTTAGTGAGCACTTATTTAGTTGTTAAGCAGTACCCAGCTCTTTTGCCACCTGACAGATTGTAGCCCACCAGGCTCCTCTGTCCATGGGATTTCCCAGCCAAGAAAACTGCAGTGGGTTGCTGTTTCCTTCTCCAGGGGATCTTCCCAACACAGGGATCATACCTGGGTCTCCTGAATTGGCAGGTGGACACTTGCTACCATACTGTCTGATACGCATCTCTTCACTAAAATGTCCAAACATATCTTTTGATCCTGCCCACCAGCCCTTCTCCCTGCTCCCCAAACTAGCTGCGGTCTTTCCATTGTTGTTCTCAGGGGTGTTCAGATTTGAACCAGAGTCCGTCACAACCCCTCTCTTTCCTTCACGTGCCTCATTCAATCCATCAGAAAACGCTGACATCCCTGTTTTCATCTGCTCCTGCCCCAGATGCCTGTGGTTGGTTCCCATCTGGATCCCCACTTCCTCTCCTGACTCCTCAGTTTCATGTCTTTCCCCGTGCAGCATCTTCAGTCAGTTCCCAGGCGTACTTAAAATACTAGGTCCTGATTCATCCTCTGGCTGATAAAGCCCTGCCTGCCCACCTCACCTCATCTCTCTGAGCTCATCTCTTGGTTTCGCCCCTTGCTTGCTCCACCCCAGCCATGTTGGCATTCATCCTCTGTGAACGTATCTCCTCCCTGGGGTCTTTACATCTGCTCTTCCTTCTGCCTGGAAGCCCTCCCCTTGCCAATATCTCTGCATTTTCCAGGCTGCCGTTCAAATGTCACTTCCTCCAAGATACCCCACTTGATAAACTAACTGGAAACCCCTCCAAACACCCTGCACCCGTCACTTCTTGTCCTGCTCGATTTTCTGCTTAGTACTCAGCACTAACTGAAATTACGTCACTTTTTATTCGCTTGCTTATTGTTGTCCCTTCTATCGCACAGTAAGCTCCATGAGAGTAAAGACTGCTCCCCTCACTTCTTTATCTCCAACGTTAGGGACAGTATCTGATACTTAGCAGGCTCCCGCTGTTTACTTCCTGAACTAATTAACTGTCGACAATCCTATGAGATTACCCTTATCCTCATATGTAATTCAGGAAATTGAGACTCAGAGGTTAAAGAATTTGACTTCACTTGCTATGGAGTGAGGTGAAGTCTGAATTTTAATCTGGCCTCATGCACCTCCAGAACTGAGACTTTTTCTGCCATCTCCCACTGACTCTCCTGGGACTTAACCCTGTGTGTGTGTGTTGCCAAACCTCACTTTCACATACACGTGGTTCCAATATGTAGTAGATGCTACTTCCTCATGCCTAGAACTGACTGTGGTACACTGCTATTCTACTATGGAATCCCACTCTACACTCTTTGACCATCTTTGTAGGTAAAAGTGGTAGTTACAGGTGTTTTTACACCAAGAGTCCCTCAGCTCTCATCAGAGGACTGAGATGGGTTCCCCTGCCAGACTCTCCAGTTTCTGCAGCTCACTGGAACATGGCGGGGGCGGTGGTAAGAAACATGATAGAAATGGGCACCTGGGTACTGGAGGCTCTCCTCTACACAGCGGTCCCTAATCTTTTGGGCATCAGGGACCAGTTCTGTAAAAGACAATTTTTCCATGGACGGGGGATGGAGTTGGCTTCAGGATGATTCAAATGCATTACATTTATTGTGCATTTTTTTCTATTGTTATTACATCAGCTTCACTTCAGATCGCCAGGCATTAGATTTCAGAGGGTGGGAACTCCTGCCACATTGACCAGGGATCACTGTTGCTGGTTAGGGACTTTGCCTAGGAGTAAGATAATGCTGGGGCCTGGGAATCGTTTCTACTCTTACAAAAGACCACATCTTTCTAATCTGAGTCCGGCATACTTTCCACTCCAAAATAAACCTCTAAGATGTCTGACATGTTCAGAGTCTGATAATCTGTATTCCTGCACAGTGCCCAGGTCATCAGGGGGCTACTTAAAAAAGAATAAGCAGGAAATCAGCCCAAGGAAAGCACAGTGGTTTTAATACATGTTTCTAGAGGCATCTACATTGAGATCACATACAAACCTTTTTCCCGGCAAAGGAAACTTCTACAAAAGGGTCCACTAGGTTCTTCTTATCAGCGATGCCTCCAAATATTTCCTTTACTGTCTGTGAGAAGGCATCATCCACTGAAAAGAACACGTCACAGAAGAAATCAAATCTGATTCTCTTAAGAGAACAGAAATCACTCAGCAAAATTAAAAATTGTCTCCTGTATGGAAAAACCATTGCAACGAGAATCATTCTGAAAAGTGGCAAGTACCAGCGGGACTGGATTGCAGAAATCCTTTGTCTTAGTTGAAAGAGAAAACACGTTCTCCCCACAAAATTTAAAAATTAATGGGAGTGTCTCAGAAAAAAAATCAATAAATTACTATGTTGAGAATCAATCACTTATTGAGGAAACCAATAGACTAAACAAGTCCATCCAAACAGGGTAATTAAAAAACTGAGGCCTAGTTGTGATTTGGAAAATGTTCTTTAGGTCAACATATAGGCCTCATCTTTTCCTGATTAACTCCAGGAAATCTGGCATAATCATAACGTGTTTAATCCCCTACAGACAACAGATCTCTGTTTTAACAAACTTAGAAGTGACTAGATCTTGCACTGTTGGTGGGAATGTAAATTGATACAGCCATTATGGAGAAGAGTAAGGAAGTGGCTTATAAAACTAAAAACAGAACTACCATATGACCCAGCAATCCTACCTACTGGGCGTATACCCTGAAGAAAACCATAATTCAAAAAGATACATGTACCCCAAAGTTCACTGCAGCACTATTTACAACAGCCAGGACATGGAAGCAACCTAGATGTCCACTGACAGGTGAAAGGATAAAGAAGATGTGGTACATACATACAACGGAATATTACTCAGCCAGAAAAGGAAAGAAATTGGCTCATTTGTAGTGATGTGGATGAACCTAGTGTCTGTCAGAGTGAAGTAAGTCAGAAGAAGAAAAACAACTATATTAACACATACATATGGAATCTAGAAAAATGATGCTGATAAACGTATTTGCAGGGCAGGACTAGAGATGCAGACATAGAGAATGGACTTGCGGACACAGCAGAGGACGGGGCGAGGGGGTCAGAGAACAGCAGTGATGTGCATACACTACCATGTGTGAAATAGCTAGTGGGAAGCTGCTGTACAGCTCAGGGAACTCAGCTCAGCGCTCTGTTATGACCTAGAGGGGTGGGGTGGGGGCAGGAGGGAGGCACAGGAGGGAGGGGATATATGTATACAGACAACTGATTCACTTTGTTATACGGCAGAAACTAACACAACATTGTAAAGTAACTATACTCCAGTTTTAAAAAGTGAACAGAGTTCAGCTGAACAGGCCCAGTAGGTATTATAATGTGAGGTTTAATTTATTTACTTCATTTAAGATATTTCCGAGGGAAAGATGGTCTGGGGTGTCATGAGAGGGGAGGGGTTCCTGGAAAAGTAGCAAATCCTGAAGAGCTCCATGGCCTGTACAGCCCATGCCTCCTGAGGATGGGGAGAGGGTCCTATGTCCCAGGGCCTAGCAGGAAGCAGGCACACCAGGCAAGGCAGAGAGGATGTCAAGTCCTTAGCAAGGACAGGTGAGCAACTAGATTAGCCTCTATGAGTGGAATCACTCTCAGTAATTCTCTTAAATGCACCCATCTCTTAATACAATAGTGGCAGACTTCTAGTTATTGGCACTTACAACTTTGGCCCAGCCATTTTTAATACTCTGATAGCAAATACATTTATCTGTTTATAGAACTTCAGTTTCATCTGGGATGAAAGGAGTTGGCAATGCTGACCGCTGACCTCTGTTTGGTATCCTTTAGAATAAGGGGGAGGTGTGGAACCCAAAAGAGAAAGAACAGAGATGAATGGGTCAAAGGCTCCATAAGGGCCATGGGTCAGGGAGCAACAGGCTGCCCCATGAATTTGCTTAGGTAGTTTTCAATAGGGCCAAAATGAATGAAAATAACTCCATGAAGGCCTTTAAGGAGAAAGACATATGGCAGGGAGCACCAACAACTATTTGGAGTAGATTACTTTTATCACATGTAATCATGCAGGTAACTCACAATCCTGGGGCTGGATTAAATCAATACATACTCTGGGGGATGTCCTCCGCTCTGTAGATCTTCAGCAGAAAGGTCACCCACCGCAGGGCAATGCCAGCAGGGAGTAACAAGTTACTTTCCACGTCATCACTGTCATTATCACGATCTCGTTTCTCAGGCTATTGGGGACACACAGTGGCAAATTATACACATAGGGAAGCAGCACTTCAAGAGGCCAAATTTGTGCTTGTTAAAATAAAGCCAATCATAACTGTTTACATTAGGATTTCCTGTGTTTTGAGCTTAAGAGTTTAGCATCAATTCAACCTCAAAACTGCCCTACAAAATCAATGCTCATGTTTCTTTGACCAGTACATTACAAGAAAATAATGTGTCCTTTTTAACCTTCTAAGCACTAAATAGAGAGACAGTTACTGAAGCTCTTTTACTTTCTTTCTGGCTACTGGCTTGCTGCCCAATTTTCTAGAATAACAACTGTCCTCTTAGGTAGCAATGCCTCATTCTGCAACGGAGCCAGGTTCTGTAGATGCAGTGATGTGGGGAACTCTTAAAAACACACATATCTTTACTGAATGAAGACCTGCTCACAGACACAAGGAAGGAGCTAAGTAAGCTGGAATAATAATTCTGTTGTGAAGAAAATAACAAATTCCAGAAAGTTGGAGGAATTGGAGGATTGGGGTTATTGATTGGAAGCTCTGCTCCATTTCACAATGACTGGTGCCCACTTGCTTAACTCTGGGTCCTCTTAAACACAGAGGACCGAGAATTTGGAGCTTACGGGAGGCTCGTCTCCGGTTCCCAGGACGAACATGCTGACTTTCATGTAGCCTTTAGCACCCGAGCTGGCATCTTCAGGGTCATTGAGGAGAAGCCATTTCCTCATGACAGCGTGACCTAAAATAAAGAATGCGTAAAAGGACAGGAATACTCTAAAGACAGGCTGACAGGTCCATGATTCCACCGGCAGTAAGATAACCAAGTATTTCCTCCAGTATGTCTTCAGGACGGACCATACTCCCCAGATGAGGCTCCATTCTAATGCTCTCTCCTTCACACTGACTCTCCACCCACATCCTGCCCTGGGGTGACTGAACAAGACTCTCTAAGCTCTAGTCACCGATTCTATCATTTGATTTTGGTAAGGTTAAAGTAGCATCACAGAACAGAGAAATTATCTATTTGTTTCTATTAGGATGATTGCCATTAGATTATAAAAAAAAAAAGTCACCCATACTAAACTGCTATCATAATTCCCACTGGGTGTAGCCTTTCCTTTTCTCGGTCAAGAAAAACATCATTTTTTATTCTTTGATCCCTCAAATTTTCTTGACTCCCAGAGTCTTCAAGTTCATGGGAAAATGTTACTTACCAGGTTCATCATAAACAAATCCAACATCGATCTGGGGAAAAAATAATTTAAAACAGTTCAAACAAATTTTACAATCTGCTCAGTCACTGCTAGAATCTATCATTATTACTACACTTAAAAAAAAAAAGGCTTTTGACTAGACAACTTGCTTTAAGACCCACCATTTCCATCTTACTGTCTCTGTATACCTGATGCCTCCTCTGAGGTGTGACACATAGAAGGCTCTCAATCCATCATTTTGAATGAATGAGCTAGTCTCACAGCTGGAGGGGACACAGTGACCAGTGTGGCCTGGTTTGCGTGGGACTTTTCCAGTAGCATAAACGTCTCACATTCTGAGGAAACCCTCAGAGCCAAGCACACCTGGGCCACGGTCACCATACGGGATGACTTATTGAGTATTCCTCCACCTTTTCCTCCAGTTAATTCTAATACTAATATTAACAGACCCTTTGATTGGGCACTTCAATGCACCAAGACCTAGGTGCTTTATATATTGTATCTCACCTCATTTTCACAAAATCGCATCTTACAGATGAAGAAAGTAAGCACCAGAGAGGTTTTACATACTCTGCCAGTTAATGGCAGAGTATGAACTGACCCAAAATCATCTTCTAAGACTTGCTTCAAGAAGCAGCCCATTCCATGTAGAATCGCTAAGGCGGCACAACAAGTCCTTATCAGTAAGTCCAGTGTGAACTGCTCAGAAAAGCACCTTGATTCTCTTCCCTGGTTTGGCTTGCCTGTCATACACCAGATTTACAATAGCTGACTTAGTAGACAGAACTCTGGGCTACTGGCAAGTGGAGCAGGGTAATGGGCTTCTTGCCACAGCCAAGTACTCTTCCCTCTGTAGCAGTACACTGGGCTCCCAGCCACAACAGGAACTCTGTGAAGGGCCCTGGTATGGCAGCTCCCAGGCATCTTACCCTTGGACTAAGTCCGGGACTAAGTGCTAAGTGCTATACTTTGGAAGTTGACTAGACTCCAGCCAGAGGACACTCAAGTGGCTTCTTGACCCCACAGCATTTGTGTCCAGCTTTCAGCAATAATCATGGCATCAATGCCTTACATATAACCTTATGAATGTCACCAAGATGGGTACCCTGAGTCCTGGCCAGGAACCAGATTCCTCATCATGAAAGTGCCCATTTTTGACCTAAGTTGAATGAAGCAGACAGTGGACACTCACCTTAAACTCCCCCATCAGAGAATCTGCCCGCAGAGAATGGGAATTGTAAACCTGGAAGAAAGGAGAGTGTAGAGAAGATTACCGGTTTCATCTGGCAGCTAGTGAGCACTACCCTCCTACTCTGTGGCCCCCTTACCCGAATGCTGATGATCTCATCCATCAGTTCAGAAGGAGTCAGGTGGACATTGTAGAAAAATAACTGTTGAAACAAAAAGGGAAAATGTTTGAATGTCAACAGGGATTGATTAAGATTTAGTGGGATCTGACACTAAAATTTGAGGGGCCTTCCTAAAAAATATACAAGACACAACCTCAAATTAGGCGTGACTGCGTGAACCTACCGCAGGATCTCGGAAGAGGCTCTGGAGCTTAAGCATCATGAGCTTCAAGGTAAACTCTGCATATCAGAAAAAGGGTTAAGTAACAACTGTGCATAGCGTTTACTTAACTCAATAGAATTGTTCGTTTGGCACCAGATATCTAGTAGGTAGGGCTTCCCAGGTGGTGCTAGTGGTGAAGAACCCGCCTGCCAGTGCAGGAGACATAAGAGACATGGGTATGATCCCTGGGTCGGGAAGATGCCCTGGAGGAGGGCATGGCACCCACTCCAGTGTTCTTGCCTGGAGAATCCCATGGACAGAGGAGCCTGGAGGGCTTATAGGACATAGGGTCACACAGAATTGGAAACGACTGAAGTGATTTAGCCTCTAGTAGCTAACTGAAGATCAAGGTTATTTCATGTGCTTAGGGCTTGCATGATCTGGAGAGGTGAGGTTAATTTTCTTCCATTTTTAGTGCTATTATCTGGAAAAAGCAAGAGCGTTCCAGAAAAACATCTATTTCTGCTTTATTGACTATGCCAAAGCCTTTGACTGTGTGGATCACAAGAAACTGTGGAAAATTCTGAAAGAGATGGGAATACCAGACCACCTAACCTGCCTCTTGAGAAATCTGTATGCAGGTCAGGAAGCAACAGTTAGAACTGGACATGGAACAACAGACTGGTTCCAAATAGGAAAAGGAGTACGTCAAGGCTGTATATTGTCACCCTGCTTATTTAATTTCTATGCAGAGTACATCTTGAGAAACACTGAACTGGAAGAAACACAAGCTGGAATCAAGATTGCCGGGAGAAATATCAATAACCTCAGATATGCAGATGACACCACCCTTATGGCAGAAGGTGAAGAGGAGCTAAAAAGCCTCTTGATGAAAGTGAAAGAGGAGAGTGAAAAAGTTGGCTTAAAGCTCAACATTCAGAAAACGAAGATCATGGCATCTGGTCCCATCACTTCATGGCAAATAGATGGGGAAAGAGTGGAAACAGTGTCAGACTTTATTTTGGGGGGCTCCAAAATCACTGTAGATGGTGACTGCAGCCATGAAATTAAAAGATGCTTACTCCTTGGAAGGAAAGTTATGACCAATCTAGATGGTATATTCAAAAGCAGAGACATTACTTTGCCGACTAAGGTCCGTCTAGTCAAGGCTATGGTTTTTCCAGTGGTCACGTATGGATGTGAGAGTTGGACTGTGAAGAAGGCTGAGCACCGAAGAATTGATGCTTTTGAACTGTGGTATTGGAGAAGACTCTTTGAGAGTCCCTTGGACTGCAAGGAGATCCAACCAGTCCATTCTGAAGGAGATCAACCTTGGGATTTCTTTGGAAGGAATGATGCTAAAGCTGAAGCTCCAGTACTTTGGCCACCTCATGTGAAGAGTTGACTCGTTGGAAAAGACTCTGATGCTGGGAGGGATTGGGGGCAGGAGGAGAAGGGGACGACCCAGGATGAGATGGCTGGATGGCATCATGGACTCGATGGACGTGAGTCTGAGTGAACTCCGAGAGATGGTGATGGACAGGGAGGCCTGGTGTGCTGCAATTCATGGGGTCGCAAAGAGTCGGACACGACTGAGCGACTGAACTGAACTGAATTGAATGTTGCTCTTCCTAACAAAATACTTGTAAAGCCAACTCTGCTCATTAGATACTGTTAGTGCCTTAGTAGAGTCAGTATGGACCACGTTTTAACTCATTGTAACAGCTAAGTTTAAGAAGGTTGACTCTTGGAAGATGAAAATTGGGTATGTAGAGGTTTTACCATAAAGTCAAAGTTTTATGTGCCAATAGACTTTAATCCTAAGAGAGAAAGACAGAGCATTTATTTAAACTAAGACTTTTTTCTCCTACATTTTCCTTAGAAATATTTAAAATTTATTTTAAATAAAAATGAAAAGAAAAAAATGAAATGTAAAAAAAATGAAAGAATCATTGCTATAATTCTGGGACACTGGCTTTTGGCTTTATCACTCTCTTTTTTGAACTGAACTATCTGGAAGAAGATTCTAGATAATGCAATACTTCACTCCTTAAAAGTACATTTGCGGATGGCTGAGTCCCTTTGCTGTTCACCTGAAATTATCACAACATTATTAATTGGCTATACCCCAATATAAAATAAAAAGTTCAAAAGAAAAAAATTTTTAATAAATAAATAAAAGCAATCACCAGTGGCAGGGGAGAGGATTATTTCCAAAAAGTAAAAACAATAAAAGATTATTTTCAAAAAGTAAAAAAAATTGGCACTCATCTCTGAAGAGCAAGAACATCTTTTTATATAATGGACCAAGGAGATCAAACCAGTCGATCCTAAAGGAAGTCAACCCTGAATATTCATTGGAAGCATAATGCTGAAACTGAAGCTCCAATACTTTGGCCACCTGATGTAAAGAGCTGACTCACTGGAAATGACCCTGATGCTGGGAAAGACTGAAGGCAAAAGGAGAAGGGGACAACAGAGGATGAGATGGTTAGATAGCATCTCTGATTCAACAGACATGAATTTGAGCAAACTCCAAGAGACAGGAAAGGACCGGCATGCTGCAGTCCATGGGGTCCCAAAGGGTCAGACACAACTTAGTGACTGAACGGCAACAACATTATTATCACACCCCCAAAATTTAACATGTAACAGTCAATTTTCAAATTCTTACACTTGTTCTGAAAAAAGTTTTTAGCTTTTTAAAAAAATCTAGGATTCATTTGAGGATCTGACATTGTATGTGGTTATTGTATCTCCCAAGTTTCCTTTTATCTAGAATGGTACTCCTCGCTTATTTTTGTTATTTATTTCTATCAAGACCAGTTGCTTTGCAGAATATCTTACAGTTTAGATTCAAGTTGACCACTGGACAAGAAATAACACAAGTGATGCTGATTACTTCCATTATATCCCATCAGGACACACATGTCCATTTGTCTCTTGGTGATACCAAGTTGAATCACTTGGTTAAAAATGTGTGTGTAAACTAGAGATTTTTTCGTAAAATCTTTTTATTGATTTATGAATTGGTCTGTTTAGAAGCTCAGTTATTTGATTCTTCCCTTTAGCTGAGAAATCTAATTTCAAAAGTATTCATTAAAATGCTAAGTTCTGAGGTGGACTTCCTATAGAGTAGTTGAGTAAATGTCCCGCATTATAAATGTAGGGTAAGGGAGTTAGAGAAGGCGAGGTTCGGAAAAAGAAAGAGACCGGCACTTTACAGGAACAGATCACCTTTAATGAGGAAAGAAGGGGCAGCAGTCAGATTAGTGAGCTGCTGCACTAATCCAAGAAAAGAGTAAGTATATTCAGGCATCTATGTGGAAATGTACTGTCTTAAGGGGGCCTGTTCTTCTCCAAGGTTGTTTGGAGTAGTTATCTCTTAAACACCTGGGCAAGGAATTCTGGAGATAGGCCAGAGGCTGGACTGGCTGGGAGCTGGGCATAATCAACCTCAATGGCCATTTTTTGTCTGCGAGTGAGAGAGTTCTTTGTTTTCTTAGAATGGTGGGGAGACTGGGAGGGGAGTTTTAACTCCAGGCTACTTTGAGATGTGTAAATTTCCTTCAGTAAACACTTGGATGGGTCTTACGCTCTAGGCATCAAGTATCCCATATTTTGTCCTTCCTGCAATCCTGTCTCGTCCCCCAACATGACTTTCACCCAGCCTTCCCTGAAGTCCACTTCCAGTGCCCCGTCTCTAAATGCACCCATCTCTCATGTTAGCTTTGACACCACCTGCCTGCTGGTGTCTGTGATTCATCCAAGGAGAAGCCCAAAGTGAGAAGAAAATGGAGCCTCTGAAAAGCTGGGGGCCAAGTTGAACATAGGAAAACAACCAGGAGCACCACATAGAAAAAAAACCCGTTCCTTTTGTGAACAGAGAAAAAAAGAACCAGCACCAAGGCTGGGATTACAAAATGTTGGGAACTAAGAGGAACTGTGAGAGGAAGCTGTGGTAGGAAATGCCTGGCCTCAGAGATCATAGCATGAGGCCCCAGGAATCTCAGAAACGTGGCTCCTCGGCAGAGTAAGGCTGGCATGTGAAAAACTCCCCAAATTTATCATTTCTCTTCACAGTCCTAAGTGTGGAATTTCATGGTATTGAAGACAACTGTCAAGGTATTCAGCATTTTTGAAGAGTGTTGCAGAAGAGGTCATCAGAACAGGCTATACCCTTTCTGCTCATAATTGCTTCTTCTAACCTGTGTTGTTTTTATAGTCAAGTAGGTTTTGACACCTTTATAAAGTTGGGTTACTTAAGTCACATGGAGTCACCCCTCGGAGACATTTGCTAATTAAAAAGCACAAAGGCAGGTCCTAAGTGTTCTGTGTGGTCCATGGTAAGAGGTGCAAAGACCCATTTGGAAGGGCTTCCTCCAGAAGTTGTTGTAAAACCATCAGAAAGACACCAGGCTTCTCTGAGAACCAATAATGAAGCAGGCCATGTGACTCCAAGACCCCAGGGGTTCTTAGCACAGAATGTTTAAGGCTGGAACTTTGTCCTCTGTGTACAGTTGAGTCTGCACAGGTGGTCCTCTCCCACTTGGGACTGTAGAGAAGTGGGTGGAAACTGAGAAGGTACACGTAAATAAAACAGACACACAAGGACATGCATTTGCCCGTTTACCTCATCAAAAAATGGATTGTTCCCTCGCTTGATTCTCGTTCGGTGTGTCTGGCCACAGACATGGACTTTGACCACAGGCTTGATGTTGTTGCCACTTAACTGCCGGCCCTCGATCACTCGGACCCGGATCTGCAAGTACAGAAGGGGAGTCGTCACTGAACCTTTCCCAGCATGACGTGTAAGAGAATCCACAGGTGTCACCTTGGCTCATTCACCCGTAGGGACCACTGAAACCAGGCCAGCGCAGCTTTGCAATGTACTGGTGCTCAAGGAGCATCCACCTGCGCCCATTCTCGTGATGGGAACTGGGGTCAGGCTGCCAAAACCAAGAGCAATCATGGGCTTGCAGTAGTCTAGAACTGGCCTGGGAAAGCAAAGGGCAGGGTGGAGGCTGCTGCCCAGAGTCAGCCTCCTACCTGGTCTTCCTGATCCCTGGGAGGTACTAACACCCTCCACGGCTATCTCCCAAGGAAGCAGCCAGAGCTGTGAGAAAACCCAGTACCTGGGCTTCCACTCCTTGATTAGCTCTTGGGCTTCCCTGGGGGCTCAGATGGGAAAGAGTCTGCCTGCAGTGTGGGAGATCCAGGTTTGATCCCTGGATTGGGAAGATCCCCTGGAGAAGGGAATGGCAACCCACTCCAGTATTCTTGCCTGGAGAAGCCCACGAACAGAGAAGCCTGGTGGGCTACAGTCTATGGGGTCACAAAAAGTCAGACATGACTAACTCTCTCACTTCCTGCTACCAAAGGGAATTTTATTTCTCTGAAGAGCCTCATCTGGATTGACATTTACTGCTGCTTGCAGAAGAAAGATGGGGAGCTCTTCTCATTGAGTTTATGCCCTTACATCCCTCTTTACTAGTTAAGCCACTGCCCATAGGCAGAAGCTCTTCTACCACCACCACAGTTGCCAGAATCTGGACAACACGGTGTTGGTACAACAGGGATGTGGGGCCCTGGGGCTGTTCCTACCTGGAAGTCCTGTGGCTTGTGAGACAGCATGCGTCGGCTGCTCTTCGCTTTCGTGAGCCTCCGGGCAAGGTGAGCTTCCGACACGGTCCCTCCTGGCCCCCTGGGCCCTGGGACCCTGACCGGACTGTCCAACCTGTCCTCATCACCTCCATCTTCCTCCTCATCTCCTAAAATACCAAAAAGGGATGCATTCAGAGACAGTCCTCATCCTGTATGAGTCTCAACATGCCAGAGAGTTTTCCCTGCTGCTGAGGCAGCAGGTGAGGGAGACGCTTCTTGGTGACAGTGACTTAGGACAAGCTGTGACTGAGATATAGATTCTTTAGGCAAATGTGTTCACGTGCACAACGGCATTCATTCAGGCTGTCTTCAAGGTGACTAGGAGAATGCCTGAGGCCACGGGGACCATGAGGAGAGGAGATGGTACGAATGGACCCAGGCAGACCATCACTCAGTTCTGATCTGGGAACCAGCTTGAGGTCAGGGGTCTGCCTGTGGTGAGGACGGTGATGTGTGGAAACGCCAGGGAAACTGAAAACTTGCTGGGGAGACTTCCATTCCGCCCTTCCCATTGCAGGCCTTTTCTCTAGTTCTTCCTCGTGAGTTCTTGCACTCTCTCCTTTCTGCCTGAGTTTCCTGATCTCGAATGCCCTCTCCACCCTCATGGTAGATGAGAAACTGGCTCCAGTTTCCTGCCAAGCAGACTGAGGTGGTCATCATACTCTCGCTCCACCCTCCCACCTGTTCCCTAGCTTGCCTTCACACTCAGTGGGGAAAACACTGTTCGAGTGAACCCCCTCCCATCCCTGAGACCCCACTTTCTTTTGATTCTTTGAGGACCCTCTAAATGGTCCCCCTTTCAAGTACCTCCAGCGGCTCCTTCCCCATAGGGACCTTCCCTCTGCCTTCAAATATGCACGGATCTTTCTCTCCTATAAATAACATACATCAACTCTGTCTTCCATGTTTCCTCATTTTATTACTTACAAACTTTCTAAAACTCAGTAACAAACCTCAGTTATTTTTTCCTTAATACACAGAAAGTTTAAACTCCTGGTAACCTATACAATATAAGACTAGAAGACCAACTACCTACCTTGTCTAAAATATACCAGCATTTGTACTCCCTACCTTTGGATCCCGAACCTCCTCCTTTACTGATGATCCCATATGGAAATGGTAGGAGACAATTTCCATATGGAGTCATCTGCCAGTCACTCACATCATAGTATGAATTAGTTCCATCCAACTGCCCTGTAGCATGGCTCTTAAAGCTTGGGCCTTGCAGTCACGCTGTCTGCGTGGGAATTCCAGTTTTGAGCTATGTGACTCTGAGTAGTCTCTTAATCTGTTTCAGTTTCCTTGCTCGTAAAAAGGGGGAACTAATGGTATTTACCACAAGGTTATTGTAAAGATAAAATTAATCTATATGCAAGGCCTTTAATACAGTGCCTGGCACAAAACAGCACCCAACAAATTAATCTCTTTCTTTTTCTTTAAACTTTTATTGAGAAGTCAGTTTTATTGGAGCATTTCCTAAAGAGCAGTAACGGGGTAGGGAAGGGAGGCAGTCAGTGAGCAGCACGGGGGACAGGGCACAGAGTGAGAAACGGACTCCCCAGCATTTAGCCCAGGAGGAACATTAACATTCCTCCTCACCACCTCTGCATTCATGCTCGTCCCATCCGAGTCTGGCTTCTGTTCCACAAAGACCAACCATGACCTCTCCTCGCTGAGCTCAGGACCCTTTCCCAAATGCTCATGCTTCACCTTCCATGGCATTGGACACTGGGAATCACACAGACTTCCGTGAATTGAGAGGCTCTCCTCCTGGCATTTTTCAGGGTCTTCTGAGGCCCCTCTCTCTGTCTCCAATCCATCAGGTGTGCCTTCCCACTCTGCTCCTCTGCTCTCTGCTTTCTTTAAACCACATTCTCTGGAGCTACACCTCAGTCTTCCAAGAAGTCACAAACTCACAGAATTTTGACAAGACCGTACCTTAAAGACCTTCAATCCAGGGACTTCCCTGGTGGTTCAGGAGTTAAGAATCTACCTGCCAATGCAGGGGACACGGGTTCAATCCCTGGTTCAGGAAGATTCCACATCCCATGGAGCAACTAAGACCATAGGCCGCAACTACTCAGCCTGTGCCCTAAAGCCCGTACTCTGCAACAAGGGAAGTCACCGCAGTAAGAAGCCCAGGCTCCACATACTGAGCGGCCCCTGCTTGCTGCTGAAGGAGGAAACAGAACCAGGCTCTATCTTGAAAGCAGGACTCCATCTTGGGCCGGACTGTGGACTTTGAGCTCTATGCTCGCTATCTATGGAAATGACACACCAACTGGAAAACCAGGCCCCTGGAAGGAAGAGCCCCAGGGCTCGTACCTAGACTCTCCATCCCTAAAAGAATACCCTGATTATCTGTGTAACCGAATAGAATCATACATTCTATTATGCTTATTGGGGTATGACCACAGGCCTATTGATAATTGTCCACCTGTTAGCTACCTGGGCTTAAGGCATATGAATCACGGGTTAACTTGGATTGTATCTTTCTTTTCCTTTGCTGAGACTAGTTTCAGGGAATCTGGGGAGGTGGGTTTGGGCAGGTATACTTAGGGTATATAAGGTTTTCACAAAAACTGGTGGGGGTCCTTGGCTAAGAGGAGACTGCCTTGGGCCTGCCGGTGTAATGAATTGCACTCCACTATCTGCATTGTCCTTCTGAGTGAGTTTGTTTCCCGGAACCCGTGGCTACAACACTGCAACTAGAGAAAGCTCACACAGCAACAAAGACCCAGTGCAGTCAAAAATAGCTATGTAAAAGAAACTAGAAAAAGCAAGAGCATAAAGATTTTTAAAAAGGTTTTTTTTTTTTTTTTTTTCAAAAAAAAGATCTTCAATCCAACCTGCCCTTCACCCTGTTTTATAGGTAGAAAAACTGAGGTCCAGAAAGCAGAGACAACTTGTTACATTATTAAGAACTTAGCTAAAACCAAGACCACATCCTTGTTCTCCCCCTCACTGGTTTATGAATGGATCTAGTAAAGGCAATGCTTTCTTCCTGGGTCCTCAACATCTTTGTCAGGACACCAGGAAACCCCAGAGAAGCCACAGGTGAAGGATGGCTACCTCTGCCCTCTACACAATAATCTGGGCCTCTTCTTTTTTTTTTTTCCCCTGAAAAACATTTTATTTCTATAATTGCTAATTTTACTTACAATTTTTGGCAACATTAAAACAGTCAATTTTATCTGAAAGAACAAGCAAAACAGACAAGGAAACTCAAAGGGCAAGAACAAAATAGTCATCTTAACAGATAATCAACATACTTGTAAACAAAACAAACTGACATTGCCTTAAAAAATACAGAGGTTATCAACAGAAAAACAGAACTCCTGAAAGAACTATCTTTGACTTGCAGGCACAGAAACTGACTCTAGGTAACTCAGTTCTGAGAGAGAAGCAAAACCCTTGATGATTTTCTCCTCCCAGCTTTTTGAAACACTGGCCTTGCTTTTTCCTCAAGCAAATTCCATTTCCTCCCAATCCAAAGAGTTTGTAACTGCAGTTCTCCTTCCTGGAATGCTCTTCCTCTAGGCCTGCAGGGCTTGCTACCTGCTTAATTGTTTGACATTTCCTTTAGGAAATCTCCAATCCTCTTTTTTTCCTCCTCCTCCTTAAAGGCACTTTAAGTTTCCACACTACTCGTCCCTCTCCAGTCTAAATTTCCTAGGTTTGGGACTTCCCTGGCAGTCCAGTGGTTAAGACTCTGTGCTCCCAATACAGGGGGCATGGGTTTGATCCCTGGTCAAGGAACTAAGATCTCGCAGTTTGCATAGCACTGCCGCTGCTGCTGCTAAGTCACTTCAGTCGTGTCCGACTCTGTGCGACCCCATAGATGGCAGCCCACCAGGCTCCCCCATCCCTGGGATTCTTCAGGCAAGAATACTGGAGTGGGTTGCCATTTCCTTCTCCAGTGCAGCAAAGTGAAAAGTGAAAGTGAATTCGCTGTCATGTCCGACTCTTCGTGACCTCATGGACTACCCTACCAGGCTCCTCTGTCCATAGAATTTCCCAGGCAAGAGTACTGGAATGGGTTGCCATTGTCTTCTCCATTGCATAGCACAGCCAAAAGAAATAAACAATAAAGTAAATTTCCTAGATTTTCTTCTTCCCTGTTCTTAAAGAAGCATCAAAAGAAGGGCTTGCGTGCTGCCTGGATCCAAGTTCTAAGGATGCCCTTCCTATTGTTCTCCACCAGGTGGGCTCCTCACCTCCCTCAAGTTCCAGATGAAATAGTCTTGGTCTGCCCCCCATCCCCACCAGATGGAGTGAACCCCCCTTCTCCGGTTAGCACGCATAGTTCTATCCCGTCCTCACCACATGGTCTTGCATCTGTTGGACTCTGGGCCTCCTACTACCATCCACTATTCAGAAGCAGGGGGTTTGCCCTTCTCTTCTTTGTACCTGCCCTGTGCTGGACACACTCCCTCCTTGTCCACAGCAGGGGCTTGATGGGAAGGAATGAGGACATCCTGACCCTTATTCCAGCTTTCTGGGATCGTTCTCCAGCAGTTTGGCAAAGTTCCCACTCAGAGCTCAGGCGAGAGCACCCTGTGGCTAGGGGTTGCCCCTCTCAAACCTGGCTCCAGCCTTAGGGAAGCTGGGAGGGTCAGGCTCCTCTTGTGCAAACCTGTTTCAGACTGGGCAAAGGTTGGGCCACATGGCTTTAAGTTTCCTCCATCTAAGATAAGGGCTTCCCCGGTGGCTTGGTGGTAAAGAATCCACCTGCCAATGCAGAAGACATGGGAAATGTGGGTTTAACCCCTGGGTTGTGAAGAACCCCTGGAGGAGGAAATGGCAACCTACTCCAGTATTCTTGCTGGGAAAAATCCCATGGACAGGGGAGCCTGGTGGGCTCTAGTCCACGGGGTCCCAAAGAGTCAGACAGGACTGTGCACGCACACATCAACTAAGATGAATGTCCTTGGGCCATCCTGGGCCCAAAACGGATTTCCTCCCTGCTGTGGACTGTTCCATTTGGGGTTGGTGGTTATTTACGGCAGTTGTTGCTGTTGTTCAGTCACTCAGTTGTGTCCAACTCTTTGGGACCCCATGGACTGCAGCACGCCAGGTTTCCCTGTCCTTCACTATCTCCCAGAATTTGCTCAAACTCATGTCCACTGAGTTGATGCCGCCATCCAACCTTCTTCTCCTGCCCCCAATCTTTCCCAGCATCAGAGTCTTTTCCAATGAGTTGGCTCTTCTCATCAGGCGGCCAAAGTATTGGAGCTTTAGCTTCAGTCCTTCCAATGAATAGTCAGGGTTGATTTCTTTTAGGATTGACTGGTTTGATCTTGCAGTCCAAGGGATGCTCAAGACTCTTCTCCAGCACTACAGTTTGAAAGCATCAATTCTTCAGCACTCAGCCTTCTTTATGGTCCAGCTCTTACATCTGCACATGACTACTGGAAAAACCGTAGTTTTGACTGTATGAACTTTGGTAGGCAAAGTGATGTCTCTGCTTTTTAATATGCTGTCTAGGTTTGCCATAGCTTTTCTTCCAAAGAGCAAACGTCTTAATATCATGGCTGTGGTCACTGTCCGCAGTGATTTTGGAGCCCAAGAAAATGGTCTGTCACTGTTTCCATTGTTTATGGCAGAAGAAATGGTAAATCATAGCCCTTTGCAGTGCTGGGCTCTGAACAAGTCCTAATCACTAAACTCTTGATGGATGCTCCAGAAAGAGATTATAGGAGACAGAGCCAATTTATTCTGGAAACACTTTCTGCTAGTCAGACTTTAGGTTGAAAGGAAGGATCAGAGGGAAACTGTACCAAGTGATCCCTACCACCTGCATCTCCGAGTAGCAGGAGAAGGTTTATTTGGGCAGGAAATCGTCCCTTTATGTGGTGGGGGGAGCTGCACAAGATTAAACAATGCTGACACCCTAAGTGTTCTGCAAAGAAGGACCAGGGCCCTTAGGGCACTGCCAAACTTCACACAGCAGAAGCTGTTTCATTACCCAGCCTGAGCCGCTGTGCTGACGTGCCCTGCACCGAGACCCAGGTGTACGCTGAAGAACGGCAAAGAGGATCTACAAAGTATGAGTGTTTCATAACCACAGGGAGCAAATAAGTTAGGAACTGCTGACTGAATAGGAAGTTGCTGGTGGTAATTGATTCCTAGGGGTGTTGTAACCAAGTAGCACAAACTGAGTGGCTTAAAACAACCGATATTTATTCTGAGAGACCCAAATCCCCAGATTCCAAAGCCAAGGTGTTGGCAGGGCCATGCTCCCTCAGAAGCCTCTAGAGAAAACCCTTCCCTGTCTCTCACTAGTTTGGTGGCTCCTGGCCTGTTCTCTGGCTCGTGGCTGCATCTCTCTAATCTCTGCCTCCTCCCCCATGTGTCCAGGGGTCCTCACCTTTTCTCACAGGACACCAGTCATTGACTTTAGGGTCCGGTCT
This sequence comes from Oryx dammah, assembly GCF_014754425.2. Taxonomy (NCBI): domain Eukaryota; kingdom Metazoa; phylum Chordata; class Mammalia; order Artiodactyla; family Bovidae; genus Oryx; species Oryx dammah. The sequence continues at coordinate 14,213,989 of NW_024070198.1, forward strand.
ATTTAAGGATGACTTCATTTTAACAGATTACATTCTGGAAAGACCCTGTTCCCAAACAGTTCACATTCTGAGGTTCTGTGTAGACTGGAATTGGGGAGCGGGGGACACTGTTTGACCCACTACACTGGCCATCTTTCAGACCTTTCCAGTTTCCCCCTTCTGGCACTCCAGTCCATCGTCTGCAGCCACACAGGCTGCCACAAGCTATGGGTCACATCGTGTCCCCTGCTCCCACTTCCTTCATGTCCTTGCTTTTCTCCCAACCCCTTAGGTTATGGGATCTAACATGGCAACCACGCCTCTAGGTGCCCCTCAATCCCTCCCTTGATCGTATTCACCTGGTCCATTTGACTCTCCACTGACTACACTCATTCACAAAGATAACTGGACTTGGACACACACCTTACTGACTAGTGTCACTTTAATGTCATAATCTCAAACCTTCCGCGGACTCACAGGATTGACCAGGTATCGTACCGCGTTTCCAAGTTGTCCTAAATCTTGGTTTGAGATGGCCATTGATAGGCCAAGAAGGTCAAATCCCTCTACCCTTTCAAACTCCCACCTACTTTTACCTTGAAAGTGTCCAGTGCTCTGTCCTCCTCACCATCAACTAATGACCTTACTTCTTATTTCAGAGAAAACAGGCAATCAGGGTGACTGGGACCATCCTGACCAGCAAGCACCTTTATCCACACACTCCCCATGCCTCTCATCTTTTCCACTTATGCACTTATTGGGTCACCATCCCAGCTAATCTTCTCCTTAATGGAGACTCCTTTCTATATGAATTTTTTTTTTTTTGGTCAATATTTACTGTTTCCTGTTTCTAAACACAGCAACCTTGTTTTCCAGAGTCCTAGAATGTCTATCTCTGCCTGTGATATTAACTATGCTTCCCATGACAAGGTCTTGTTAAATGGTGATACTGGTTAAGGCAGAATTTAATTACCCTGGGCAAAAAATCACTGCAAAATCAGGACCAAGAGTTGGTATGATACAATCAGTGCAAGTTAAAAAGTATGAAGCAGAACAGGAGAGACTAAATTTCTAAGCATGAAAATATTTTGAAGGTGACATGCTGATTTATCTGGAATGTTGAATAATAACTTTGCTGGGTATCTAACATGCTAGAATAAATGTCTGCAGTCAAGCGTGAGCAATTCATTTCTCTCCACTCTGGTTTTTGGGGTAAATCACACTATACAGGCCCTAAGAATCTTATGGAATAGTCCCAATGCATTGACCAAAGCAAAGGTACCATAGAAAGGTCTGTAACTGAACAGCGACACAAACATGGGCTTGCAGAGAAAGTCTGGCAGCATCTGCCTTTGATCAATGGATGCTGTGTGCCCAGAGCACACAGGAAATGCTGCCCAAGAGCTCTGAGTCCAGACAAGATAACATTAACCAGATTAAAATGCTCTACTCTAGGGCTTCTCAATGAGAGCTCCAAAACTGGCCTTCAGGGGCTTCCCTGGTGATCCAGTGGCTAAGACTCCATACTCCCAATGCAGGAGGCCTGGATTCAATCTCAGGTCAGGGAACTAGATCCCACATGTTGCAACTAAGAGTTCATAGGTTGAAACTAAAGATCCTGCAAGCCACAAGGAAGACTGAAGATCCAGAGGGACACAACTAAGACATGGTGCAGCCAAATAAATTACTGAAATGAATAATATTTAAAAAACAAAGACATCAGCCTTCATCAGGATCTCCTGGAAGTTCCTGTTAACCATACAGACTGGGGGGACTGCACTTCAGATCAACTAAACTAGAGTCTCTGAAGCTAGGTGCTGGAAATCTGTACATTTAAAGATTTCCCCTGATGATTTTACTGTGTCTAAAATTTAAGAACCATCTGTTTATTATGATCAGTTTGACTTTTCTAAATATCCTCAGTGGGAGAAATAGTCTAATACAATCAATTTGCTGGACAAAGCCAATTAGAGACCCAATCATGGAAAGAGTGCCTACAATTGATGTTCTAACACATTGGCCGTGTTTCAGGACAGCTCTGAACAACAGTCCCTTGTCCAGAAAGTTTTCCATGGATCCTCAAGGTCTATTCATCCTCAGTCTGGGGGCTTCCCTGGTGGCTCAGTGGTAAAGAATCCGCCGGCCAATGTGAAGTGGTAAAGAATTTACGTCCCCGGTCCAGGAAGATCCCACATGCCACGGAGCAACTAAGACTGTGTGCCACACCTATTAAGCCTGAGCTCCATAGAGTCTGGGAGTTGCAACCACTGAGCCCACTTGCCCTAGAGCTGTGCTCCACAGCAAGAGAAGCCACTGCAATGAGAAGCCTGGACACCACAACTAGAAACTAGCCCCCACTTGCCACAACTAGAGAAAAACCCATGCAGCAACAAAGACCCAGCACAGCCAAAAATTGTTTTTTAATTTAAAATAAATATTCCATTAAAAAAAAAAAAAAAGGATCCTCAGTCTGGGACTCCTAGACCTCAGGAACATGCTTCCCTTTTATTACTCTCTGTATCAGTCACTTTGGCCTATACTCTGGTGTTCACCAAAATGCCCTTCTTGAACAAAAATTTAAACCATATCTATTACTCATACACCATTCACTCAGTCATTCATTCACCCAATCAACTGAGCATTTATTGAACAATTATGGTTTTCCAAGTGCTGTACTAAGTAATAAAGATACACAGTTGAAATACAGCCAAAAAAGTATTTTCTCCAAGAAACTGTTTCCCATGTAATAATTAGCTTAGTCTTCCCTTGAGGAATTTATTATATTTAGCTCTGATCTACAATTATATCTTACCTTTGTACTGAAACACAAGCTCCTTGGTGGCAAATAATATCTTTCTCTCTTCTGTATGCTCCACAGACAGGTATCAGTAAATATATTCTGAACTGGACTAAATTTAATTTCAAGCAAAATGACTTTGGCATCCGTGGAATGAAATGAATTTGAAGCAGCCAAGTCTAGCTACTTTTTTTTTTTTTTGCATTGCTAGCACTGAAGGATGTACACTTTTAACAGACTGTTCTTCAAAAATGGATGTGAGATTTTAAAAATAGTTTATTCTGGCCATGGGAATGTAGGCTCCAGTCAAACTAAATGACTTCTGGCAAACCAAGTCAGCAAAATAACAAGTTTTCAGAAGGTCAAGCCTGTGGTCTGAGTCAGCCCACCCCTCTGTCATAGGAACAGTCTCGAGAGGCACGCAAAGAAAAGTGGGCTTTTTGACACCACACATGTTCAGTTAAGCCACCAAGGCCCCAGGGTATGGAGCCTTTGTCATTTTGACACTAAGAGCTCAAGAAAGCCTTCCTTAAAAATGAACCTCTTAAAGAATTCCCTGATTGTCCAGTGGCTAAGATTCTGTGCTCCCAGTGCAGGACCCCAGGATTCAATCCCTGATTGGGGAACTAAATCCCACATGTGCAGCCACCAGAGTTTGCATGCCACAACTGATGACCCCACATGCAGCAACTCATAGAAGGTCCCACATGTCGCAACTAAGACCCAGTGTAGCCAAATCAATTAAAAAAAAAAAAATGAACCCTTTAGATACAACACCGAAGATCTGATCCATGAAAGCAATCATTGATAAGCTGGGCTTCATTAAAATTAAAAACTTCTGTTCTGTGAAATAAAATATCCAGATAACTTCTAGAAGACAAGCCAAGATGGTGAAGAAACATTTGCAAGAGATACACATGATAAAGGACTGTGACCCAAAATATACAAAAAACTCTTAAAACTTGACAATCACAAAATAAACAACCTGGTTTAAAAACATGCCAAAGATCTTAACAGAAACCTCATCAAAGACGACACACAGTTAGCAAATAAGCATATGAAAAGATGTTCTACGTCATATGTCATCATAGAAATGCAAATTAACACAACGAGATACCGCTACACAGATATTAGAATGGTCAAAATCCAAAACACTGACAATACCAAATGTTGACAAGAATATGGAGCAACAGGAACTCTCATCAATTGCTGGTGAGAATGTAAACTGGTACAGCCAACTTTGGATGGCGGTTTGGTGGTTTCTTACAAACTATGCATACCTTACCCTGCTGCTACTGCTAAGTCGCTTCAGTCGTGTCCGACTCTGTGTGACCCCATAGACGGCAGCCCACCAGGCTCCCCCGTCCCTGGGATTCTCCAGGCAAGCACACTGGAGCGGGTTGCCATTTCCTTGTCCAATGCATGAAAGTGAAAAGTCAAAGTGAAGTCGCTCAGTCATGCCCAACTCTTCACGGCCCCATGAACTTCAGCCCACCAGGCTCCTCCGTCCATGGGATTTTCCGGGCAAGAGTACTGGAGTGGGGTGCCGTTGCCTTCTCCGATACCTTACCCTATCACCTAGCAATCATGCCCCTTGGTATTTATCCAAAGGAGCTGAAAACGTATGTCCACACAAAAACCTGCACACGGATATTTATAGCAGCTTTACTTATAATTGCCAAACTTGGAAGCAACCAAGATGTCCCTCAGTAGGCGAATGGATAAATTATGGTAAATCCAGATAATAGAGTATCATTCAGCAATAAAAAAAAAAGAGAGAGCTATCAAGTCAAGAAAAGACCTAGAGGACCCTTAAATGCACATAACTGAGTGAAAGAAGCCAAACGGAAAAGACTGTATACTGTATGATTCCAACTCTATAATATTCTGGAAAAGGCAAAACTATGGAGACAATGAAAACATCAGGAGTTTCCAAAGGTTAGGGGGTGTGGCTGGGGAGAAGACGAATATGCAAAGCACAGAAGATTTTTAGGGCAGCTAAAATATTCTGCATGATACTATAACGACAGATATACATCATTATACATTTGTCCAAACCTTAGAATGTACACCAGATGTGAGCTCTAAGGTAACCTATGGACTCTGGATCATTATGATATGTCAATGAAGGTTCATCTTTGTAAATAAAAAGTGCCATTCTTCTGAGTGATGTTCATAGTGGGGAAAGCCATGCATAGGCAGGGGCAAAGGGTATATGGGAAATCTCTGTGTAGTTTTCTCAATTTTGCGGTAAACCTAAAATTGCTCTTAAAGAGTATTATTAAAAAAAAAAAAAAAAGGAATCTCCAAATTGTTCCAACCCCATTATCTATGGTCATAATTAGTTTCTTCAACTTGCAGAGCTGAATTTTTCTGAAAGTCTGCACTTCTGTGTTCTATCATTAATATTTCCAACTTCTTTGCACAACCCACTATGTGGATGGTAACCTTTAAAATCAACATCAGTAGTGGTGAACAGTCGTTGTCACAGGCGGGTGGCACTGTGAGAGGTCTGTACGTTCTTATGTCATATTCTCTGTGATGTTTATAATTTTATAAGCAGGTACTGCTTTTGAACTAAAAAACACCCCCAACAAAGTCACATTTTAAACTTTGAAAAGATGTATTGAAATTAGAGGGAGTGGACTCATTACTTTTATATAAAATTGTAACATTTTTTCAAGAGTCAATGTAAAGGAAGTGATGGGACTTTCCTGGCCATCCAGTCCAGTAGTTAAGACTGCTTTGAATGCAGATGGTGCTGATTTCTAATCAGAGAGCTAAGATCCCACAAGTCTCATGGTTCAAAAGCAAAACATAAAACAGAAACAATAGTGTAACAGATTAAAGACTTTAAAAATGGTCCACATCAAAAAGAAAAAATGTTTAAGGGAAGTGGAAAAACCTATTTCTGTGCCTGATCGTCTGTATATTGAAGTCTGCGATGGCAGGAGGTGTGCTTGCCTTGCTGTTATTTCTCTGTCTCACGTTTGTCAGTCCTATTTCCAAGACTGTAAGCTGTCGGTTTTTTGCTCCTAGGGTCTTCCCTAGCATTGAGTTGTACTAAGGACTCAAAGATATCCTTGCTTAGTTGAACTGTCATATTAAGACAAAAAGAGTTGTATCTTAACACATCCAGATAATCTAGAACATTCAAAGTTTTTTAAATGTTGAAGACAAGTTTCTTTTAGCTGGATTATGAAATCAATATTCAGAATGCTACCCCTTAACCCAGTCATGGTGAAGGTTAATCTTAGAACAAAGACTACTTCCGGATCAAAGAAACCTGTTAATTTTTGAATAGAGAAATTTTACTCTGTCATTTCACGCTTTAACACAAAATTGTCCTGTGTACACAGCTCATCAACATTCTTTGTTTGAAATCCAAATAAATGGAACCCAAGTTCTGGCTCATTTCCTATCTCTATCCAGCAGTATCAGATATTGAAAAGAATTTATGAAGCAGATCTTGGCCACCTGCCACAGAACCTGATAGGAGTCAGCTTCCTCAGAGGATGGGAGACTCAGTCCATCAGCATTTTTGGAGCTCAGTGCTGCCCAGACAACCCATGAGGAAAAGGAGCCTTGGGCAAAGGGAGTCTGGATGCAAGGGTTTTCTCCCCAGTGAGTTTAAAAGTTCAAGAGTTGGTGCTTTTCTCATTGCTAAGGAAGCAGCCTTTGCTCCAGGGAAATGGCATGTTTTCTGAGCTTGGGCTCACAAGGGTCTGTTCTCAGGAGATGCCTATACTCCCAACAGCTTGGTAAACTGCTTATTCTCAAAATCTTCCTGGTCCACTAAGACACAATCTGTTTTTTTCCCCAGATATTTAACAAGAAAGCACTTAGTCATCTCAGCGTGACTCAGATCATTCTTTTCTATTAGCTCTGCTTTTTAGAAGAAACAATTTGAATGTTCATAAAGACTGAGCTCATGACAAGTCATCCAGAATTATTTTTCGTAATAATAAAAATAAAGACCACAATCATGTAGGACTTGCTCTATGACAGGCACTGGGCTGAGTGCTTTCTATGCATTATCTCATTTAATCTTTGCAGCCATATCATGATGTACTACTATGTTCCCAGAGATTCAGAAAGGCTAATGACTTAACCAAGGTCACGTGGCTAATTAACAACAGACACAGAATCCAACCTAGGCCAGTCTGACTCCGAAACCCTTGCTGTTATCCACAATGTTATAGCTTCAGGAAAAGTCTTGTCTCCAACCCTGGCTGCAAGTCCTGGAGAATAGAAGCTGTATCTTAAAAGAATTTACTACCCTCAGCACTGCAACACTGAGGAATAAATCAGAATACCCAACAACCAATTTCTTTACTCCATAAATATTCAATACTAAGAATCTGTTTGGTGCTGATTCACTGTAAACTATAAGTGTATGCTTTCTACTTGAATGAACCTCAGAGCTATTTTTTTCCCCCTCTAAAGGCCCAGCTGAAAGGCTATCACAAAAGGGCCCATTATCCTGGCTCTTGAAATGGAATAAAGACAATGAAACTGCCTTTTATCTACCAGTATATAAGGGGCTTCCCTGGTGGCTCAGACAGTGAAGAATCTACCTGCAGTGAGGGAGACCCAGGTTCAATCCCTGGGTCGGGAAGATCTGGGGAAGGGAGTGGCTTCACTCCATTATTATGGCTCAACTAAATACTGGCTCTGCTCCAGTATTCTTGCCTGGAGAATTCCATGCACAGGGGAGTCTGCAAAGAGTCAGACATGACTGAGCGACTTTCACTATACAGGGTTGGATAGTGTCCTCTCAAAAGTCATGCCCATCTGTAACCTCAGAATGTGACCTTGTTTGGAATAGGGTCTTGCAGGCGTAATCAAGTTAACCGGAGATCACACTGGATTAGGGTGGACTGAATCCAATGCCTGGTGTCCAAATAAGATGAGAAATTTGGACACGGACACACAGAGAGCACCATGTGAGATTGAGACACCAGGGAGAACGTGATGTGATGATAGGTGGGGACTGGAGTGATGCGTCTACAAGCCACGGGACACCAAGAACTGGCAGCAACCACCAGAAGCTGGGACAGCAACATGGAACAGAGTCCTTAGAGGGAACCCACCATTGGACACTTTGATTCCAGCCATCCAAGCTCCAGAACTAGAGAGGACACATTTCCATTGGTTGAGCCACCAGTTTGTGGTACCTTATTACAGCAGCCTTAGGAAACTAAGAAACAGGAAGTGGCTTAGGGAAAATATCAGGGCAAGAAAAGGCACCCTGGTTCTCCCAATTCAGTGGCTCCAGCAGACAGCCCACCAGTTGGGGGTGACTTTTTTGGGCCAAAAAGTACCCACTGTCCTTCTCAGGCCACAGCAAATGCTGACGACTGCAGGCATCGGTGGAGGCGGCGGGAAGGAAATGGGTTGGACCACTCGGGCCATCCCCTCACGGAGTGCTGCTCGGGACCCCACTCTTTCCTCTGTGGTGCATCTGCCATTACTGCTGTGACAGCAAAGGGAGGCACAGATGTTCCTGAGCCATTGCCAGGCCCGTGTGAGGCCGAGAGAGTTAGAGGACCAAGCAGCATGCCCGAGGTGCCACTGGCAAGAGGGTGAGTGCGTTGCTGATGTGTTGGCGTCCTTATAAGAGGTAAGGGGCTATGTCAGTCATAACTGTCTCTGAGGAGGAAGGAGCCAGGTAACTAATGCTGAACACACAACTGCCGGTTCAATAAATAGGTCCAAACCGTAACAGTGAGCCATCTGCAGGGTGGGTACGTGGGGGCAATGGCTGGGATGAGGCTGAGGCAGACAGAAAGTCACACAGGAAGGGGACAGACGCTACGAGGCAGGAAAGGAGGTGCTGCTGCCGAGAAAACCCCTCAGGTGGTCAAAGCACTGAGTTCTGAGACATGCAGAGAAGAAAGGTCCTGACAGCCAAGACTGGCAGGAACCAGGGTTTCGGCGCCCCTCCAGGAAGGAGAATGTCCAGATGGCAGTGAGTGTGGCGGGATGAGTGGGCCCTCCCTTCCTGGGGTGCATGGCAAGGCTGGGGAGACGGGGGCATCTGGTGACACACCTTCGGGCAGAAGAAGGCAGAGAGAGACGTGAAGCATCATGTCACCCTGCAAAGACACCAGGAGGAGGTCAGACTCCGCTGGGTGAAAGGCCTGTCTTATAGACGTCCATCTGCCTGCAGCCCCAAATTTACCCTGACGCCCAACCCCATCCAGAGCAGCACCCTGAATGACCCATAACCCATGTCCAACAACAAGGAGCACAAGGTGGGTTGTGCAGCCAGAAGCACTTGCTTAAAGAAGAGAGGGGCTACTGGGAGGTGGGAAGGGGTTGTGGCCAAGGGGGAGAGAGGGGTTCCAACCCGTGAGACAGGCAGCTGAGAGCACAGCCTGGTGATGGCACATTTAGGAGGTGCAGACATGTGGAGAGACCACTCCAGAGACTCACAACCAGTTGACATCATCCAGGGTGCAAGCTACAAACCCTAAGCAAAGCCTTGCCTGGGACCTCCTGCTGGAGTCCGTGTGCTGGGCCGTCTTGTGAGGCTGCTCGGTCAGGTACCCAGGCAGGAACCCAGGAGGCTTTCCAGAATAGACCCCCACTCATGTCCTGCCTTTTGTCTGTATAACAGCTTTAGTTAATAAATTTCATCAGAGAAGTGAGAACATGCAGAAAGAAAGAACAGTAAAGCCAGACAAAATAATAATACTTCAGCTATGAAGCAGAGTCAAAGATCTTTAGTTCTTCAGGGACTATATAGATAATATTCTGAGCCACATGCTTTGAGCTGTTTTGCAGATACTGGAACCCCAACCAGGAGGAAGAAGTTCACTGTAAGCTGTCCACAAGCACATAGACCCCAGACTGGTTGGAACCAGAAGGCTGACTCCCAATTACCTCACCACCAACCAATCAGAAGAATGTCCACGAGCTGATCATACCCCGCTCCTTGAACACTGTGAGACTCCTCACTACCTCCTCCAGGGTGAAACACACAGTCTTGAGGCATTAGCCAGCTGTGGCCCTTTTGCCTGGCAAAACAATAAAGCTATTTCTTTCTACTTATCCAAAACTCTTTAACCTGGCACCCATGTACAGAGGCTGAATTTCAGGAACAGCAAGGAACTGTCTCACCGTCTCTTCTCCTTTAAAGGGTATTTGGTAGACTCTTGTAATGTCCCAATTCAGGGCAGTTCCACCTGCCTCCTGGGGCCCTATCTAGGCAGGCAGGGAGTTTTAGAGAGTCTGTAAGTGAATAGTGAAAGTGTTAGTTGCTCAGTCATGTCCAGCTCTTTGCAACTCCATGGAGAGTAGCCCACCAGGCTCCTCTATGGAATTCTCCAGGCAAGAATACTGGATTGGGTAGTAATTCCATTCTCCAGGGGATCTTTCCAGAGATCGAACCTGGGTCTCCTGCATTGCAGGCAGATTCTTTACTGACTGAACCACCAGGGAAACACAGAGAGAGTCTGGTGACAAGGAAAGCTTTCCTGGCGAGTCCTTGTGTCCCCTTAGTCGATTCCCCTACTAAAGGCACAGGCTGGGCCTTCAGGAGAGTCAGCTTACCTCCTGTGCCTGGCATGCTGGTCCCACCGGGATCATTTGGATGTGGAGCTGAAGGTGGATGATAGCCAATCACCAGGTCAATTGTTGCCTGGGTAGAAAAATTCATTGCAGATAGAATCAGTGCAGGGCATCAAAATGCTTCAGACACAACAGAAATCAATTCAGCAGCAGTAAAAGTTTTCAAAGGGGTGAGCAGGGGGATGGGACAGTGAGAAGAGAGAGAGAAGGGTGACACACCCTCCGTGTCTTCCCAAACGCGAGCCCAGGTGGACTGGAACACCTGTAAAAGCAGGTACCCGGTACAGGTTGCCAAGTGGATTATTGCTAAGGGGCAGCCTCATAAACCGGAGGAAAGTTGTGACGAGCAAGCATGAACTTGTCATGAGCCTCCTTCCTAGGCTGCAGATGGCCTCCAATCACAGAATTACAGTCCCAGAGGCTCATTCTAAGTGATTAAGGTTTTTGTTCGCTCACTGACATTTTTGTTAATTGCTAAAATTTATTTTTACACTTCTCTCCAAAAAGATTTTTATGTGGCTAAGGAAAAGTTGTAGAATAACGTGATTCATAAAACAGGGTTCAAAAAAGGGAAACAAGTCTGATGAAAGAGGAAACAAATACGCAAAATATAAAGCTGAACGTAAGTACCACTCCTCTTGCATTAAATATGACCCCAAGTTGGCTAGAAGCCAAGGCAAGTAGAGGAACAGAAAATGTTACATAAACTTTCATTATCAGAAAGGAAGAAACATACTAAACTCATTATAGGAAATAAACTTTTTCCATTTTAAAAATCTGAGTTAAATTTCTCACGTGGATCATTATTTTAGTGCAGAGTTTCCTATACTTTTATATTCAGTGAACTGATAAAATTTCAAAGAGTTTGCTAGTGGGACTCAACATAGGGTCACTAATTTTGTCAAACGCATGCCCACAACTACCATCTACTATTATAAGCATTTCACAAAATAAAGGATCTCAACAGCAAAAATGAGGAAGGATAAATCTCAGAATAAAAGATGTCCTTTGAAAATAAGAGTGGGGCACACTCACACTCTACCCAGGTTACCAGATAAAATATAGGGCGTAAAATTGGGGACATGCCTATCCTACAAACTGCCTCTGTTTATCTGAAATTCAAGTTTAAATGGGCATCTCCCAGGCTTTCATTTGCTGCTACTTTTGCTACACCTGGGAAACTCTAACACACACACACATTATGTACTGCCCTGTTTTTCCCGTCTAGTCATCAGTGAAGATTCCCACATGGGTCAGCACATTCTTTGCCAACTTAGGAGCTATAACCTGGGAGATACTGAACAGGAAAGTAAATGATGTCTCTGACAGCAGTTTCTTGGCAAATACAGAATTGGAAGAACGGTGTCTCATGGCTACAAGTGAACAGTAGGAACACCGAATGCAATTACGGGCTCAACGGCCAAACTTAATCCAAGAATTCAACTTTCAAACCCTAGAAGAGTCCATGAATGGCTTGACCATCAGTGGTCAAGAGGCCATCAGTGGTTTCCCGATAACCTCAGGATTCTCAGAGGTGCTGAAGGCCCCCTAATGGGGGTGAGAAGATACCAGGGGGCCAGGACCTTACACTTGCTTACTCCATTCAATCACCACAGTTCTGCCATTTCAGGGTTCTACATACGCTTTCCTTCCCTGGTATAAAGAAAAGGAAAACACCCAGAAACATCAATGCCTTGTAACATCTTCCCTTAGTATCATTTTTCTCATCAGGTTTTGGGTAGATAGATGAGAGCTGATATTCTGAATTTATGTTATATGATTAGAATGCTAATTAAAAGCAATCCTGTACGTTTTGGAGACTAGACGAGCAAAACTGACATTCCTAATGGGCATTAATGTATTCTTGCCTACAGGGAGGGCCTCTTTTACTTTAAACTTTCTCCCATTTGCCCAGGCTCCCACGCAAAATAAATTGTTCAGAAAATGAAGGCATCAGAGGTTAACAAGGCAAGCTTTATGAGTGCTTGTTAGCAATCTTAAGAAATCTGAGGGGATTTAGCTGGTGGTTCAGTGGTAAAGAATCCACCTGCCAATGCAGGAGACATGAGTTTGATCCCTGGTCCAGGAAGACCCCACATGCTGCAGAGCAACTAAACCCACGAGCCACAACTACTAAGCCTGTGCTTTAGAGTCTGAGAAACACAACTACTGAGCCCATGTCTGCGACTGCTGAAGCCTGTGCACCCTAGAGCCTGTGCTCAGCAAGAAGAGAAGCCACCGCAATGAGAAGCCCGTGTGCCGCAACTACAGAATAGCCCGCATAGCAGAGAAGATACAGCACAACCAAAAAATAAATTTTTTTAAAATCTCAGAGTTGTGATACTTGAGTCAAATTTTTTTATAACACATTTCAGAAAGTCTCTCTCTCTCTTCTGGACTCAGACAATATCAGTGTATATTTATTTGGAGAGGCTGTGATCAGAAAACATTCAGCTGCCAACATAATTATAAAGATCATGATATGAACATATTGATATTCTGGTCTAATATTAATGAATTATCTTCTATAGAACGTTTCAAAGTGCGTCTGACACATGAGCTACACTCACCACGCAAACGTTAACACCTCAGTGAATATGCACAGAGCTGTACCAAGCCAGGGTCCCCCTCAAGCTAGAGCATTCTGCCACAGTAAATTAAGTTTATCTAACCTGCAGTATTGTCAGTAGGAGCACAGGATGAGGCCATATTATTTGCAAATACACCTATTTATCTCAAAAACAATAGGTTTGTGTATGTGTGTTTGTGTATGTGTGTTTGTGTGTATAGTGAGCTAATTATAATGTCACTCTTAATGAATCTTTGTGCTTAACCATATCACTTCAAAGCCATTCAACAAGAGGGAAATGCTCACCCCAGTCTCCTGTCCCCTTTCGTTTAGCAGGGAGATCAGTTTGTAGGGCAGTGATCTGCTCTGGTCGCCCATCAGGTCCTTTAGGGCTATGGTGGCCGTGCCAATTAACCTGCAGGGGAAAAGAGAAAGCACACAGTAAACTACATAAGAGGCACACTTCCATTTACTCACCTGACCTCCCAATTCTCTTACTGTTCATATGTTATCATTAAAAATCACTCATAATGAAATGTGGGCCATTTTGTGCTCTCCTTAGCAGGATCTTTTGACAGCAATCATATATTAGCCATCACTTCTCCATAACAAGTAGTCATTTCAAGAGTCACACTATGATGCCTGTGAAATTTCAAGTCACAAATGAAATCAGTGGGTGAGAGACAAAGCCCTGAAGAATCCAGGGAGAGAAAAATAGGACAAAATTTAGGCATTCTTCTGCAATGGAAATTTAAAACATTGCCTACTCGAGGATGGGATGATATGAGAGAATAGCATTAAAACATGTAAATTTCCATATGTAAAAGAGATGACCAGTGCAAGTTTGATGCATGAAGCACTCAAAGCTGGTGCTCTGGGACAACCCAGAGGAATGGGGTGGGGAGGGAGGTGGGTGGAGGTTTCAGGATGGGGGCATACCTGTACACCCATGGCTGACTCATGTTGATGTATGGAGAAAAATCACCACAATATTGTAAAGTAATTAGCCTCCAATTAAAATAAATAAATTAACTTAAAACAAAAAAAAAACAAAACAAAAAAACTGCCCACTGTGAAAAACATCCTAAGTTGACCTTCTTGAAGTGTAAATATGTTGCTAGTTTACTGACAGGGGAGCTTGTTAACCAAATGCTATGGAGCATCATTCAAAAGTTGGATGTATGTACCTCTCTCTCTTCCAAGACCCCAAGGGATTATATTCAGCCTCTACCACTTAGCCATCCACCTCTTGTGTTTTTTGTTATATTCATTCATGAGTTTTATTCATTCATTAGTGATAACATACAGTATTTGCCTTTTTCTGTCTGACTTTTTTCACTCACTAAGCATAATACCCTCTAGGTCTGTCCATGTTGTGCAAATGACAAAATTTCATCCTCTTTCATGGTTAACATTCCATTGAGAGAGAGAGAGTGTGTGTGTGTATGCCACATCTTTTTAGTCATTCATCGGCTGATGAACACTTCGGGTTGCTTCCATATATTGGCTATTGTAAATAACACTGCTACAAACATGGGGTGCAGATATCTCATTGAATTAGAGTTTTTGTTTTCGTTTTTTGGGATATATATCCAAGGAGACTTGCTGGATCCTATGGTAGCTCTATTTCTAGTTTTTTGAGGAACCTCCATGCTGTTCTCCATAGAGGCTGCACCAATTTACAATTACAACAACGTACTGGGCTTCCCTTCTCTCCAGATCCCTGCCAACATTTGTTACCTGCTGTCTTTCTGATGACGGCCAGGCTGACAGGTGTTGAGTGATATCTCACTGTGGTTCTGACCATCTGCCTCAGTGCACACAACATACTGGTGCAGAAGCACACCTGTGTTCCTCCTCACCAGAGTAAATCTCCGGGAAGTGTTTCCTGTTGTTCATTACTCTAACCCCAGAGCTTGGGACATAGTTTTTTTAATTAATAGATATTTACTGAATGAAGGAAAGAAACATATTTTTGTAGTTAGGACACATGATCAAAAAAAAATTTTAGAGAACACACATCCCCCAGGGAGTTACTCAATACAAAAATGTAACCTGTGGAATATAGTCTGTAAATTGGGGGTTATAAAGTATTACATGATATGAGAGTGGGTGAATTGAAGGAGTTCCTTTTGTGAGTTAAAGTCGCTCAGTCGAGTCCAACTCTTTGCAACCTCATGGACTATACAGTCCATAAAATTCTCCAGGCCAGAATACTGGAGTGGGTAGCCTTTCCCTTCTCCAGAGGATCTTCCCAACCCAGGGATCAAACCCAGGTCTCCCGCATTGCAGGTGGATTCTTTACCAGCTGAGCCACAAGGGAAACCCAAGAATACTGGAGTGGGTAGCCTATCCCTTCTCTAGTGGATCTTCCCAACCCAGGAATTAAACTGAGGTCTCTTGCATTGCAGGTGGATTCTTTACCAACTGAGCTATCAGGGAAGCCCTTTTGTGAAATGTAATCAAAAAGCAAAGAGAGTCCAGGGGTGTGCTCTCAGTATAGATACTGAAAAAGGAAAATAGACATGGTAAGAATTTTTAAATGTTATTTACTTATATCTTGTCTATATTTGCAGTGACTTATACCAACCAATAGCAGATATGATAGCATGGAATAACATTAGAATAAATGAGAAAGCTGAACATCAAGTCTTCAATACGACAGAAGAAATTCCTTATATCAAAAAACCCATTGTGAAGAAACTCTAGTTGAGAATTAAAAAAAGCTTTGGGCTTTCAGGCAAAAACAAATTCAAGAATGTTCCCCCTGTGGAGAAATATTCATTGTATTTAAAAATGTAGAACATTTTCTTTTAAAAATCAGTAAGTGAAAATTGATGTCAACATAGAGACATTATTTTTAAACTGACATATATCTGTATTCTCCTCCCCAACTCAGACCTCAGAAATTGGACCAGACTGTAGATCTGGGTTCTGTCATCCAAGCACATATGTCCAGTGACTCAGAATAAGTGACTTCACTTTCTGTGTATAGGTATATTGTGCTTTGCTTAGTCACTCAGTCGTGTCCTATTCTTTGTGACCCCATGGACTGTAGCCCACCTGGCTCCTCTGTCCATGGGATTCTCCAGGCAAGAATACTTGAGTGGGTTGCCATGCCCTCCTCATAGATATACTGCACAAGACCAAAGATTGCGATGGCACCCTGTATCACATGATTTACTCAACAATGTGAACCATTTGCACATGGTTTCTTGGAAGAGTGCACCAACTTGGACCAAATACATACACAACATTAAATCAACCGTGATGGGTTCTCATCTCTTCTAATATCACAAGTAGAGTCAGTTAATGACAGTGGAAAAGAAAAATTTTGCTTCCAGAGGATTAAGGGTGAACTTTTCAGACCTTTTAGGTCAATGTAGAAATTAGTTCTCTCTGTTAATGCTGAGAATGATGGGACCTTTACAGAGTTATTTTTCAGATAAGTATGTTCATTCAATATGTTAGTTTGCTTTTTTAACAGGAGTATGTTTTCTTCCCTCTTGGATTTTTATTTTCCTGATATATTGAGGACAAGGGGCTGTCCAGGACTCCATCTCTACCTGATGAAACAAGGAATCATCAAACAAAGTGAGAGCACTTGAAAATCTCTTCCTCGTCTCCCTCAGCCCCACAGGGTGTGAGTTTTCATGAACTTCTCTCCATATTTTAAGACAGTAGGCCAAGGGGTTGGCCAACTTGTTTTGTTTTTTAAAACAAGAAAAAAATTTGAAAACTTTCTCCAAACATACAAGACAGATGGCCAACATGTGAAAAAAAATGCTCAACATTAATTACTAGAGAAATGAAAATTAAAACGACAGTGAGATATCACCTCACAATGGTCAGAATGGCCATCATCAAAAAATCTAAAAACAACAAAAGCTGGAGAGGATGTGGCGAAAAGGGAACCCTCTTGCACTGTTGGTGGGAATGTAAATTGATATAGCCACTGTGGAAAGCAGTATAGATATTCCTTTAAAAACTAGGAATAAAACTACCATATGACCCAGCAATCCCACTACTAGGCATATACCTCGAGAAAGCCATAATTCAAAGAGACACATGAATCCCAATGTTCACTGTAGCACTAATTGCAATAGCCAGGTCATAGAAGCAACGTAGACGTTCGTCAACAGATGAATGGCTAAAGAGGTAGTGGTCCATGTATACAAAGGAATATTACTCAGACATAAAAAGGAATGAATGTGAGTCAGTGAAATGAGGTGAATGAACCTAGAGCCTGTTATACCAAATGAAGTAGATCATAAAGAGAAAAACAAATGTCATATATTAACACATACATATGAAAAATACAAAAAAATAGTACTGATGAGCCTATTGCAGGGCAGGAATAGAGATGCAGACATAGAGGACAGATTTGTGGACGCAGTGGGGGAAGGAGAGGGTAGAACAAATCGAGATAGTAGCACGGACACATATACACTGCTGCTGCTACTGCTGCTAAGTCGCTTCAGTCATGTCCAACTCTGTGCGACCCCAGAGACGGCTGAATAAAATGGCAAACCACTGTATAATGTGGGGAGCACAACCAGGGGCTCTGTATAGGGTGGGTGGCTGGGAGGGAGGCTCAAGATGGATGAGATATATGTATACTTATGGCTGATTCACATTGTTATATGGTAGAAACCAACACAACATTGTAATTATCCTCCAATCAAAAATAAATTGAAAATATTAGAGCCCAACAATGAGGAATTTGAATAAGAAACTGAAATGTCATTTGTCAAATGTCTGATGGAAAAATTAATCAAGTGGAATTATTTACTTTGGCAGCCAACTGTGACAACCTGAAGGATATATTTTTGTTCCTTCAAAGTAAAATTAAAGTTAGAAAATGTTCAAGTCTAAAAAATGTGACAACTACAAGTTTAAAAGTTATCTAATTGGTATTCACCCCGAAAGACATAGAAACATAATGGATTTTCTTCCTCATGCTTCCATGATTCATAACCTAACTTTATGATTAAAATTATACTGTTGTACATTGAACATGTACTGATCTGCTTTTGCTAAAGCTTAAATGACCTGAATCTTTATTAACAATATATAAGTCCCAGAACAAAACAAAAAACACATGGTGGACCCTG
The DNA here is from genome assembly GCF_014754425.2 of Oryx dammah. Lineage (NCBI taxonomy): Eukaryota > Metazoa > Chordata > Mammalia > Artiodactyla > Bovidae > Oryx > Oryx dammah. The sequence goes on from NW_024070198.1 coordinate 14,232,023, forward strand.
CTGAAGTAGAAAATGGGCTGGTGTGGACTTGAATGGAAATTTATTAACATCCACCCCAGGTTGGTAGGTGTACAATATGCTACTGGAGATCAGTGAAGAAGTAACTCCAGAAAGAATGAAGGGATGGAGCCAAAGTTGAAAACAACACCCAGTTGTGGATGGGACTGGGGATAGAAGCAAGGTTCAATGCTGTAAAGAGCAATATTGCATAGGAACCTGGAATGTCAGGTCCATGAATCAAGGCAAATTGGAAGTGGTCAAACAGGAGATGGCAACAGTGAACATCGACATTCTAGGAATCAACGAACTAAGACGGACTAGAACGGGTAAATTTAACTCAGATGACCATTATATCTACTACTGTGGTCAGGAATCCCTTAGAAGAAATGGAGTAGCCACCTGGTCAACAAAAGAGTCCAAAATGCAGTACTTGGATGCAATCTCAAAAACAACAGAATAATCTCTGTTCGTTTCCAAGGCAATCCATTCGATATCACGGTAATCCAAGGCTATGCCCTGTCCAGTAACGCTGAAGAAGCTGAAGTTGAACAGTTCTATGAAGACCTACAAGACCTTCTAGAACTAACAGCCAAAAAAGATGTCCTTTTCATTATAGGGGATTGGAATGCAAAAGTATGAAGTCAAGAAACACCTGGAGTAACAGGCAAATTTGGCCTTGGAGTACAGAATGAAGCAGGGCAAAGGCTAATAGAGTTCTGCCAAGGAAATGCACTGGTCATAGCAAACACCCTCTTTTCCGACAAAACAAGAGAAGACTCTGCACATGGACATCACCAGATGGCTAACACCGAAATCAGATTGATTATATTCTTTGCAGCCAAAGATGGAAAAGCTCTCTACAGTCAGCAAAAATAAGACCGGGAGATGACTGCGGCTCAGATCATGAACTCCTTATTGCCAAATTCAGACTTAAATTGAAGAAAGTGGAGAAAACCACTAGACCATTCAGGTATGACCTAAATCAAATCCCTTATTATTATACAGTGGAAGTGAGAAATAGATTTAAGGGACTAGATGTGATAGACAGAGTGCTTAATGAACTGTGGATGGAAGTTCTTGACATTGTACAGGAGACAGGAATCAAGACCATCCCCAAGAAAAAGAAATGCAAAAAAAGCAAAATGGCTGTCTGAGGAGGCCTTACAAATAGCTGTGAAAAGAAGGGAAGTGAAAAGCAAAGGAGAAAAGGAAAGATATACCCATGTGAATGCAGAGTTCCAAAGAATAGCAAGGAGAGATAAGAAAGTGTTCCTCAGCGATCAATGCAAAGAAATAGAGGAAAACAATAGAATGGGAAAGACTAGAGATCTCTTCAAGAAAATTAGAGATACCAAGAGAACATTTCATGCAAAGATGGGCTGGATAAAGGACAGAAATGGTATGGACCTACAGAAGCAGAAGATATTAAGAAGAGGTGGCAAGAATACACAGAAGAACTGTACAAAAAAGATCTTCACGACCAAGATAATCACGATAGTGTGATCACCTAGAGCCAGACATCCTGGAATGTGAAGTCAAGTGGGCCTTAGGAAGCATCACTATGAACAAAGCTAGTGGAGGTGATGGAATTCCAGCTGAGCTATTTCAAATCCTAAAAGATGATGCTGTGAAAGTGCTGCACTCAATATGCCAGCAAATTTAGAAAACTCAGCAATGGCCATAGGACTGGAAAAGGTCAGTTTTCATTCCAATCCCAGAGAAAGGCAATGCCAAAAAATGGTCAAACTACCGCACAATTGCACTCATCTCGCATGCTAGTAAAGTGATGCTTAAAATTCTCCAAGCCAGGTTTCAGCAGTACATAAACCGTGAACTTCCATATGTTCAAACTGGTTTTAGAAAAGGCAGAGGAACCAGAGATCAAATTGCCAACATCCGCTGGATCATGGAAAAAGCAAGAGAGTTCCAAAAAAACATCTATTTCTGCTTTGTTGACTATGCCAAAGCCTTTGACTGTGTGGATCACAATAAACTGTGGAAAATTCTGAAAGAGATGGGAATACCAGACCGCCTGACCTGCCTCTTGAGAAACCTGTATGCAGGTCAGGAAGCAACAGTTAGAACTGGACATGGAACAACAGACTGGTTCCAAATAGGAAAAGGAGTACGTCAAGGCTGTATATTGTCACCCTGCTTATTTAACTTATATGCAGAGTACATCATGAGAAACGCTGGGCTGGAAGAGGCACAAGCTGGAATCAAGATTGCTGGGAGAAATATCAATAACCTCAGATATGCAAATGACACCACCCTTATGGCAGAAAGTGAAGAAGAACTAAAGAAAGTGAAACTTACTGAAAGTGAAAGAGGAGAGTGACAAAGTTGGCTTAAAGCTCAACATTCAGAAAACTAAGATCAGAAAACTAAGATTCCCCCCATCACCTCATGGGAAATAGATGGGGAAACAGTGGCTAACTTTATTTTAGGGGGCTCCAAAATCACTGCAGATGGTGACTGCAGCCATGAAATTAAAAGACGGTTATTCCTTGGAAGGAAAGTTATGACCAACCTAGATAGCATATTAAAAAGCAGAGACATTACTTTGTAAACAAAGGTCCGTCTAATCGAGGCTATGGTTTTTCTAGTAGTGATGTATGGATGTGAGAGTTGGACTGTGAAGAAAGCTGAGTGCCGAAGAATTGGTGCTTTTGAACTGTGGTGTTGGAGAAGACTCTTGAGAGTCCCTTGGACTGCAAGGAGATCCAACCAGTCCATCCTAAAGGAGATCAGTCCTGGGTGTTAATTTGGAAGGACTGATGTTTAAGCTGAAACTCTAATACTTTGGCCACCTGATGTGAAGAGCTGACTCATTGGAAAAGACCCTGATGCTGGGAAAGATTGAGGGCAGGAGGAGAAGGGGACGACAGAGGATGAAATGGTTGGATGGCATCACCGTCTCAATGGATATGGGTTTGGGTGGACTCCGGGAGTTGGTGATGGACAGGGAGGCCTGGCGTGCTGCAGTTCATGGGGTCACAAAGTCGAACACGATTGAGTGACTGAACTGAATATCACTAACAACTTGAACTGGATAATTCTTTGTTTTAGAGAACTGTCCTGTACCTTGTCAGGGGTTCAGCACCCCTGGCCTCTACCTACTAGAGCATCTCTGTAACATTGCCAGTTGTCCCCTGATAGGTGAAAACATCACAGGTTGAGAACCATTGGATTGGACAAATCCTGTTCTAGACCTACCTCAGTGTCACAGCTTCCTTTGAGATCTTGGCTAAGTCACCCAAATCTGAGCCCTCTTCATTATCTGCAAATCAGTAGATTGAAATAATTCCTCAGACCCTTTTTAGCTCTGGAAGTCTGCTACTGGCTTACACATCAATGCCCCTAAAGTGAAAGTGAAAAGTGTTAGTTGCTCAGTCTTGTCCAACTCTCTGCGACTCCATGGACTATAGCTACCAGGCTCCTCTGTCCATTTCCCAGGCAAGAACACTGGAGTGTGTTGCCATTCCCTCCTCCAGGGGATTTTCCTGACCCGCATCTCCCGCATTGCAGGCAGATTCTTTACTGTCTGAGCCACCAGGGAAGCCCCATCAATGTTCCTATGTATGTGTATTCAGAAAACTATCTCATGTTATATTATTTCTCTTCAAGCCTTTGTTTGTTGATTTGGGGGGGGTGGAAAATATCTAGAATATCTCCATAAAGAACAGTCCAGAATAGTAGGCAAGCTTTCTGCCTTCAAAGGTATTGGCCTATAACATCAGGAGTCAAATGTAGATTCCCACAGAGTGTCAGGAGGAAAGGTGAGGCCAATAACAGAAATGTGGAATACAGTGAGTGTTAGATAAGACAGTAAGGAGTGATGGGATTGTGGTTAACTGGGGAGAGCAGGCTTGCCTAAAACACAAAGCCATCTGCTGGCCCTTTATGGCCCTGAAAGGTTTTGCAGCCTCCATTCTGACTCATCCAGTATCTGGTTCTTTTCCTTCCCCATGAGAGGGTGTAAAGGATGGAACAGATAACAGACCAGGAATGGAAGGAAAATTCAGCAAATCACAAAGTCTGACCACAATTCCTTCCTCAAGGAACCTTTAGTCTCCTTTCTTAAGATTTGCTTTTTCATCATAAAATTCTTATAATAAGAATAATTATAATGTTATAATTATAATCTTATAATTCTTTCATCATAAAATTTGGGGGTCTGGGGCAAGGAGATGTGAAAGAAATCTTACATTTCTTTTTATGCAATAAAGATGGTGTGTGTTTAGATGAAAGCCTAGAGAGATTTTAATCCGCCAAATATTTTTCACAGTACAGTGAGCTGAAGAATTACAACTTCTAAGAGATTTCACTGTAAGTTGAAGAACACATGCCTTATAGTGAGTCTGAACTCTAAGGGACTCTGAAGGCAAGGCTGGCCTGGCCTGTTTCCTGTGATGTTGCCTGGATACAAAATACAGTGAGGGACTGGGAAACGATGACCTGGCCTCCTACACAGGGAATAAGAACAGTTCAGTCAGACCACAAGCCAATTTCCTTTAAAGGAGTTGACACTAAACCCCAAACCCTTTTCCCTTCATATTACTAATGCTATAAATATGCTAAAATGTTATGGTGTGACAGTAATAAGGAAACTTTGTCCTGTGTTTTCAAAGAACAATAAGAGTCTCCTCCATTGGCTCCAGCCAACACTGAAACAGATGGACCACGACTCAAAAAGAAACTTTATAGCGAAAGAATCTCAAGGCTCCGGTTTCCCTGTGGAGTTAATGGGCAGCAGATGAATTCTGAAATGAAGAACCAGCCCTGCTCCTGCTCCTTTCAGCCCACGATCGCTCATCTAGTTTGTTGTTGGTTCTCTATGTGATATCAAACTCATTCTAAGCCATAGAAGCGACTACTTGAAAGTTAGATGTTAGGTTTGGGGGAAATAAAGAGTTTACACCAGTCAGCTCAATCATGCAAGTGTGGGTCAAGAACTTTTTTTTTCTTTCTTGTTAAAACTGAGTCTAGTGTGTTTAAAAAAGAAATGGAAAACATTCTCCCCACTGGCCTGAACGCAAATGTTAACAGCCGCATGCCACTGCGGTGAGTAAGGGCTTTGCTGGCCGAGTTCTTAATCAGGGGAGCTCACATCTAGCAAGCTGTTCTGTGCACCAGGCCACAGCATAGGAGGGTTTACTGGAAATTCCCTCATGAAGGAAAGGAAAAATAAGCTGGAGGCTGGAAAGTAAATCACACAGTTTCTGCTCCCTGGGACTGCAGAACTCCAACTTTCCGTCCTCCTAGGGGGAATGATAAGCCCCAGCTGGGCCAGGGACAAACACTTTTCTGAACAGCCCTCTGGTCTCCTGCAGGACCGTGACCTGCCCACCCTCTGAGGCACTGGGCTCTCCGCCAGCTGGCCTTTGCCATGTAAGCCAGGCTGGGAAGGCCAGTGGGGACGCTCGGCTGGGTCTGCTTCCTTCCACACACTTCTCCCCGCCCTGGCCAGTATCAGTCAAGCTCTTCCCTTGGTCCCTGAGCCAAAAGGTGGGACAGCCAAGTCCCACACCTTGCTTTCTACCAGATGGGCAGCCACGGCAGCCAATCCCATCTCAGGAAACACTGGCAAGCTCCTGGCCGGGTCTCCCATCCACTTCACTTGTGGGGAACCCTCTGAGTCCCCCAGCCAGCCTACCCTTTCCCTCTGGATTAGCCCATAAAACTGTTCCTCAGAGTGTGGCTGCCCTGCAGCAGAGTCAGCAGGGCGGTTACAGAATCCCAGGACCCTGAGTCACACTTTTCCTTTTGTTAATTCTCATACCCAGGAAGTTTGAGGAACAATCGTCTAGAATAGGTGGAGGGGTGGGTGGAGGGCTGGGGGGCAGGGAAGGCAGTTGGCAAAGCCAGATCTGGGGAAGGGAACATGTACAGTTTTTGTTAAAACCATACAGTGTGACCATACAGGTTCACCTTTGAGAAACGGACATAGAAATCAATAATTTAATGGAATAAAGTAGGAAGCAGAACTCCATCAAAACCTACTCAGCAGGCCTAGTTACCTGCACCCTCCCATGGCTTCCCCTCCTTACTCCACACTGAGACTGTCTAAGGGCCTTGAGGCCTTTGTCCTGCTCATCACAAGGAGGCAGGGGCTTCAGAAAACCTAGAAGCTCCTAGTCCATGCAGCGGTTCCCAAACCTAGCCAGGCACAAGCCCCCTGAGTTGGGGTGTAACAAACTCCGTGTCCAGATTCTGGAATCACTGACCTAGCCTGGAGGCTGCAGTGGGATTTGCAGCATTCAGGGACAGCCCCTCTGAATCATAGCCCTTGCTACAGATGGTGTCACTTTAACAGGGGAAGGAGCTGAGTAGAAGCCCAGCTCTCCTCCCCAAAGCCCTCCAGGGCAGAGAGGCTATGAGGCCAGGGGTGGGTTAACTAGCCTAATTCCTGGCGTGTAGAAGATGTCCAAGAGTTACTTCTTGAATAAATGATGTAACTGGCCATTTGCTATTTGCTCCTGACCAATTCTGCTATTCATTCAGTCCTCAAAGTTCTGACTCTGTGCGTGCCTGTTCTGGAGTTCAGCAGAACTCCCAGGCTCTGTCTCTAATGCCCTCATCCATTAGAACCAAGGTTGTAGTTTTCATTCATTCATCTATCCATCCATTCATCATTCATCAATCAAGCCCTTGGACCTTATAAAGGGGGGCAACATAACATAGTGATTAAGTACTTGGATTTAAGCAGAGCTGACTGATTCAGACTCATCCTCGTACTACAGATTGTGTAACGTTTCTGAGACTGTTTTTTCATCTGTAAAGTGGGGGTGATGGCAGCTCCTACCTAACAGTGCTGTTATTAATGATTAAAGGGATGATCTAGTAAGTGGCTAACATTGCTTTTCATTATTATTTCAGACACTATTCTAGAAAAAGGGATCTTAAAAATCACACAACTCCAAATCAGTGCTTACAGGGAAAGCTTGTCTGAACACATGCACAGCATAAAGCAGAGGGAGGCAGGTTTATCTATGTGGAGTGTGGGCGGGCAGGCAGGCATGAAGGCATGAATGAACAGATAAAAATCCTTTGTAACTGCCCATAGCCATTTCTATACAATCACTGTGCAGAACTCTTAAAACTAAACCTTTCTCTATATACATCAAATAGCTCCCTCCCACCCTCAATGCTATATATACCGTGAATCTGCATGGAAAACAATTTTTATTTTCAGGGTTAGACAGGAAGTGAATTTCAGCTGTAGCTGAATTCTCACAAAACCCAAATAATGGAATCAGAATGAATTTTTAAAGCCATAGGTCTCATAAGACATTTCATTATAAAACAGACCCCAGAACAATCCTTATATAAAAAGCCTTTCTAAACCAGCACGCTTCTTCTAAGAGACAGTCTTCCAAGTGCCATTAGAAGATAATTACAGCTCTTGGCATTATGAAATACCTTTCTCTTTCAGTCTCTCTGGGTGTTTTTCTCCAGGGCTGTGATCCACCTTTATTTACTTGCAAGATGGTAACGGATGCCAGTAGGGCTGCGGCAGCTGCTTAATTGGTCTCCCCAAACAGTGGGTTCAGCCTTTCCAGCACCCAGAGCCAGCCAGCCCAAACCACCTTTGATCTTTGCATAGCTCTGCTGCTTCATTGAAAACACAGAGGTCAAAAGAAATCAGAATTGGGAACTATGTTTCAAGTAACATCTGCCTCCAGTTTAGATTTTTACAGAGCCTCAGTAGCTATTCTAGAAGCTACCTAAACCCTTCTCAACAACCACAGTGAGGAAATGGAAAGGTCACGGGGACAGCCTCAATAAATCCCCCTGCCAGGTTTATACATGGCAACAGCAGAAGCCAGTCTCACCATTAGGGGAAATAAAAGTACTGAAAGCTTGAACACAAGGTGTTTTGTACATCAGAAAACAAAAATTTCTCATAAACAATACCACACTGTCCCATCAAATTAATTTCATTCCAAACTGCAATTTTTCTCTTTTCTCTAAGAAAAAACAACAGAAAACAAACACAAAAATACCCTTGCCTAGGGAGTTAGTAAATTTCATAGCCCAGGCTTACCCTTTCTAATTCTATAGCCCTAAGTACCACCCTGTGAGTGTGTGTTATTTATGATATTCACTCACTTTCACATCCTGGCACCCTGGCCCTCACCCAAACACACATACACAGGAAATAAACCTTGGAAAGTCTGAGGTTAAATTCTGGATTTATCAAGTTAAATCCATGTGGTTCCAATTAAAGAGCTGGGTGACTTCAAAAAACTTGGTGAACCTCTCTGAGCCATATTTTCCTCAACTTTAAGATGTCAATAAGCCTATCTGACTGAAAGTCATTATAAAGATTTAAACCAAATATGTGTGGAGCAGTTTTAACACAATTCCTGGTCCATGGTAAGCCCATAATAGATATTAGATATTATGTTGTTCATCATGAAATTTATGTTTTTCTTAATTATATTAAATTTGCCCTTTATTGAGGAAGTAATCCAGCAACCATTACAACGATAAAGACTCTTGCCAAAGGCCACCCAACCAGTAGGTAGCAGAGCCAACATCCAAACTAATCTCATGATCACACAGCTGACCACTTGTCTCCATCACTTCTTATGCAAGAACTTGGGTAAATTTCCTCTTAGATATATCGTGAAGTTATCTCCTTCTCACACATAAGCAAACCAGATGACTTACTTTCAGACGATGTCACCAACTTCGCTCTGCATTTGTGTGGGGGTATATGTGACGGTTTCGAATGTACAAGTACACACATATGGTGGGGAAAAAAAGTACCAGAAATGCAGACTCTTAGATAATTATGGTCATTTTATCTCAGACATTGTAATTTGCATCTCTACCCGTTCAGTTTGGATTTTAATATACCTTGCACTTCTCTACATGCTCAAGCTACCTTCCCAAACCTGTAGAATATAATACCTGTTTCATTGTCTATGCCTACTCATAATACCCTAATAGTGTATTTGTTTAATAATGATTTTTCTGTTTTTTTTTCCTTCACAATACTGAGGTAAAATCCTTCTGAGTACCTTGTTATTGTTTAGTTGCTAAGTCATGTCTGACTCTTTGAGACCCTAAGGACTGTAGCCCGCCAGGCTCCTCTGTCCATGGGATTTCCCAGGCAAAAACACTGGAGTGGGTTGCCATTTCCTCCCAGACTACTACCTACTGCTCATGAATTAGGAGGTTTTCCCACTCCAGATGGTGGGAATATTAACTGTCCTCAGCCCTCGGGTAGTTGCCTCACTGACCAGTACTCACCTGAAGAGTCAAGAGGAACCCTTTGCAAACCTTAGGAATGGTGTGTGTCCGGGGTGTGTGTATGTGAGTGTTACATGGCTGTGTGTACGACTCTAGACTCCCACCTGCACCTCCTCAATTTGGAAGACAACTAGGATCTGCCCATTTAGCACTGCACCCTGGAAACGCTCTCCAGGCCAGAAGCCGGGTCACCTAGGGAACTCAGCTCATTCACCCCCCTTCTGGGGATCACTGTCCTGTGCTGCCAGTGCCCAATATCTGAAGCCACTGCAGCAAGTAATTTCATCTACTTTTTTGATTGTGTCAGCTGAGAGGGCAAACCTGGTCCCTGCTACATCATCTTGGCATGAGCAGCACACATACCGATCTGAAAACTTGTAAATATCCTTCATTCCTACATTTCCAGGCTCCTGAAGATGATTTTTCTTTAGAAACTCAAGTGGAGTGCCAGCAGGGTCAGGATGTCAAGGGATCAGGATCTCAGCCTCAACCCTTCTGAGCCTCAGGTCTCATCTCCACTTCTCAAGGTCATCGTGAAGATCACATGAACCTTCTCTGAACTCATCTTGTAGGGAATGAGCTTAAGTGATTTATTATTCAGTAGCATGAAATGACTGCTTAAACTCTTACCTAGGAAGGAGGTACCAATATTCTGATAATGAGTGGGGGTTTCTTTTTTTTGGCAAGATTAGAAAAATTTAAGCTAGGGAGTTCCCCAGTGGTCAGAATTCAGTGCATTCACTCCAGTGGCCCAGATTCAATCTCTGCTCAAGGAACTGAGATTTTGCCAGCCTCATAGTACAGTCATGAAAAGGTAAAAGAATCATTCCACCTACATTTTGGTTCCTTTAGGTGGTCAGAGGTTCTCAGTATAATGGAAAAGTCAAGAGTACAGGTCTGGCTATAAAAGTTAAGAATACACCTGCCACATACCTGCTGTGTGACCCGAGCAGATTACTAAACCTCTCTGAGAAAAAAACTGCATGTGTGTGTGTGAGGAACTGGTGGGATCAAGTGTCTGAAGGGTTCATTAAGGGACAGCCACATTGCCTGTCTGCAAAGGGAACTCTCATTCTTCAGTTGCTGGGAAAAGCCTTCCACTCTGACATTTCAGCTAAATATACCATTTCATGTTCATCATATGACCAAGGGTTCCTCTGGCTCTTCCCTCACCTTCTTTTAGTTCACAAGGCTGGTTGGACGACTGTGAAATGAGGAAGAACAGAGTCTGCACAGAACAGCCCCACCAGCTCCCTACGCCTGGGGAGGGACACTGCTGATGCGCCAGCACTGTGAGGGCTCAGACTGCCCGGTTCAGTTCCTGTGGGTGTGGGCTCCAGTGCAGTTTGCTTACATGCCCGGGGGCTGCAGACTCTAAAAGAGAGCTCTGTTTACACAGTCGGTCTCCTTGGCAACAGGAAAGTCCACAGGCAGGACGTGCCTTACTCCTATAATCCTTGCCCTACCCAGTGCTTCCAGGTGAAGAAGAGCAGTGAACACAGTCCCAAAGCCAGATCTTTAGTAGAAAAGCCTAGCTGAAAACACGAGGCCAAAATACACAAATATTTTGGACAAACAAACCTAAAACATTGCCCCGCTGTCATCCAAGAGCCCCTGTGTTTTCAACAGGTATAAAATAAATATATAGTGTTCTCCCAGTATTGTTTTCCCTGCTTCCTAACTGATTCCTACATCCAACCTCCCCACAGAAAGCTTAAGCAATATTTTAAAAATGAAAGTTAGATTACACTCAGTCCTCTTTAGTGGATTTCCATCCTGCTAGCAATGAAATCCAAAGCTTGCACTGTGGCTCAACAAAGCCAGATATGTTGTGGCTTTGCTGATCTCATCTCCTCCCCCTGTCCCAGCCCTCTGACCTCCTGATCTTGCTCCAGTACCCCAAGGACACTTCTGCCTTAGGGCCTTTGCATGTGTTCTTCCCTCTGCCAAGAATATTCTTTCCCCCAGAAAGCTGCATGGCTCATTCTTTTGCTTTGTTTAGGTGTCTGCTCAAGTGCCACCTTATTACCACCTCATATAAAACTTTCCCCCCATCTCAGTAACTATCCTTTTACTCTAGTTTTATTCTTGGGCTACCACAGTTTTCTCCATAGATTACAGCATTTCAGAGGACCTGATATATTATATATTTCTTCATATGTTTGTCCGGAGAAGGCACTGGCACCCCACTCCAGTACTCTTGCCTGGAAAATCCCATGGACAGAGGAGCCTGGTGGGCTGCAGTCCATGGGGTCGCTACGAGTCAGACACAACTGAGCAACTTCACTTTCACTTTCATGCATTGGAGAAGGAAATGGCAACCCACTCCAGTGTTCTTGCCTGGAGAATCCCAGGGACGGGGGAGCCTGGTGGGCTGCCGTCTATGGGGCTGCACAGAGTTGGACACGACTGAAGTGACTTAGTAGCAGCAGCATATTTGTCTTTTTTTTTTTCCTGTCTCGCTCTCTCCCAAGTATGTAACATTCAGGAAAGCAACAACTTTGTTTGAAACAGATGAGAGCTCTCAGGCCAGCCTGCCAGGCTTTACTGCCATGTTGAAATAGAGGAGGCATAAAATAATGAGGCCTGAACCAGGCTGGTAGGTGTGACCAAAAGTAAGAAGCACATAGCACAGCAGAAAGAAAGGAAAGTAAGATCTGGCAAAACAGACTGGATGGGAGGTAAAAGGTAGAAGATCCAGAGAGACCTGAGTGAGGTTTTGAGGCCAGTGGTCACTCTCTACCACTCTGGTGGCCACCAGCCACATGTGGTGAGGAAACACTTAAAATGTGGCTAGTCTGGACAGAGATGTGCTGTTGGTGTGAAATACACACTGGATTTCAAAGACTTAATAAGGAAATATGTATGTGAAATGTCTCGATTTTTAAAATATAGATTACATATAGAAATGATAATATTGGATATATTCAGTTAAAATATAGCATTAAAATTCTCATCTGTTTCTTTTTGTTTTATAACATGACTACTGGAAAAAAAATTTTTTTTTTAATATTTATTTCTTTAGCTGTGTAGGGTCTTAGTTGCAACACACAGTTCAGTTGCCCTGCAGCATGTGGGATCTTAGTTCCCCAACCAGGGAACAAACCCATGTTCCCAGCAATGGAAGGTGGATTCTTAACCACTGAAACACCAGGGAAATCCAGAAAATTTTTAATTACACATGCAGCCTGCACATATTTCTATTGGAGAGGGCTGGTCTAGAATACAAGCAGTGGTACCACTTGCAGAAAGAGGAGAAGAAAGAAGAGAAAGGACCACTAGTAGTAATAGATAGAAGGTTATAGTGAGGCTCAACTACTTGCTTTCCTAAAATTTTGAAATCAGTGAAATAAAACTGTCCTCGGAGAGTTGGGATGAGGCTAGAAAATCACATACTTGCTTCAAAGCTGAGATGTACAGCATAACCTTAAAAAGCTAGAATGTTTTTTGATCTAAGAGAGTAGGGTCAAAACCTGCCAAAATGTATTTATGTAGCTTAAGGGGGAAAAAAAATGCATCGGTCACAAGAGGCAGTGGTCAGCAATGCTACACGGGAGAAAGGATCTTGTGAAAAGTGACATAGGTACTATCTATCAAAGCACTGTCCAGGCTATCAGTTTGATGCCAGGAAGCAGAAGACCCCGATGACTAGGATGACCATGTATCTTACTGTGCAACCCAAGTCACTGCTGTCAGCAAAAGGGACATCATAAATCATTGTGCTGGAATAATAAACCAGGACGATCCAAAGTAAATCACAGTATATAGTCACCCTATCTCAACTAATTTATTCTAATTTATTGCTCTCATTGCAGCCTTCTGATCATACCAAATGTACATGAGGCTAAGACATACATCTGAAAATAAATTCACATTACTAAACACTGGGATGCTTCAACTGATGTGGGCATTTAATATCAGGCTTCTTACCCTCTCCCCTAATCCTGTTACTAACAGTACATCTTACAGGCAATGATGTCTTATAATCAACAATACAGAGTAACTTGGTTTCCCACGTGATAGGACATGAAGGAACATAGACATTTCTCCAAAGACGACAAACAGATGGCCAGAAGGCATATGAAAAGATGCTCAATGTCACTAATTATTAGACAAATGCAAATCAAAACTACAATGAGATGTCGTTTCACACCAGTCAGAATGGCCATCATCCAAAAGTTTACAAATAACAAATGCTGGAGGGAGGGTGGAGAAAAAGGAAGCCTCCTCCATTGTTGCTGGGAATGTAAACTGGTATAGCCACACCAGAGAACAGTATGGAGGTTCCTTAAAAAACCAAAAATAAGGCTATTATATGATCCAGCAGTCTTACTCCAGGGCATATGTCTGGAGAAAACCACACTTTGAAAAGATACAGGCACCACAGTGTTCATTGTATAATAGCTAAGACATGGAATCAACCCAAACATCTACTGACAGGGACAAATGAATACAGCAGATGTGGTACATATATACAGTGGAATATTAGCCATTAAAAAGAAGGAAATAATGCTATCTGCAGCAACATGGATCGACCTACAGATTATCATACCAAGTTAAGTAAATCAGAGAGATTGTAGTATGATATCACTTAGGTGTGGAATCTTAAAAATGATACAAATGAACTTCTTCACAAAACAGAAATAGACTCACAGACTTAGAAAACTTATGGCTACCAAAGAGTAAAGGTGGGAGAAGGGGAGGGGTAAATTAGGAGTTTGGGATTAACATATATACACTACTATATTTAAAATAGATGCTCAGCAAGGACCTACTGTATAGAACAGGGAACTCTAGTCAATACTCTGTAATAACCTACATGGGAAAAGAGTCTGAAAAATAGATATATGTATATGTATAACTTAATCATTTTGTTGTGCACTTGAAACTAACATTGTAAATCAACTATACCCTAAAAATTTTTTTTTTAATTTAAATTTATTAATCAGAGAGCAGGAATGCCCTCTTCAACCAGGCAATTAATTTCCACTGGAAAATAACAAGCATTATGGTTTTAGAATTGAACAATTCTTACTGAGCTTAGTGAATTTGAACTGATAATCTAAAACTGCATTCTGAGTCTAAGGCCAAAGTCTAGATCAAAGACTGGGGTGAATTTACTGGGGTCATTCTGTCCCATGGGAACCTCACCCTTACCCAGGAGATGACACTCTGAACCATTCCTGGTCACTACCATGATTCTTCCCCGTCTGAAACTGGTAGCAGCGGTAAGACAAGGAATCTGGTTTCAATTTGTGAGACATTAAAATGGAAGCAGTGCTGGAAAGAGAACTTGAATGAGATGTACATGGGGTACACATAATCGGAAGAAGAAATGATTTTGTGTCCAATAAAGCTACAGTTTGGATAAACCATCAGTGCCTACATGTAATTAACAAAGAAACTGCAGGAGTGTGAACAGGTTTCTCTGTAAGTACCTGTTGGAAACAAATTGGATAGACTAGTGGTGGCACCCCACTCCAGTACTCTTGCCTGGCAAATCCCATGGGCGGAGGAGCCTGGTAGGCTGCAGTCCATGGGGTTGCGAAGAGTCGGACACGACTGAGCGACTTCACTTTCACTTTTCACTTTCATGCATTGGAGAAGGAAATGGCAACCCACTCCAGTGTTCTTGCCTGGAGAATCCCAGAGACGGGGGAGCCTGGTGGGCTGCCATCTATGGGGTCACACAGAGTTGGACACGACTGAAGCGACTTAGCAGCAGCAGTGGTGGCTTCATGTTTCCAACCTCTTAGGAATACAGCAATCACAGTGATTGATTAGCTACATCTGATGCTGGCTAATAAGTGGGAAGGGGGTTGGCACACAGAATTAAAGCACAATGATATTGGAAACATTATGTTATTAAAAATGTTTTCCTTCAACAAAAAACAAACAACAGTACAACAATATATAAAATGACAAAAACAATCAAAATCAACTTACTTATTTTGTCCAATTGTCTCAAAATCTTTCACAACAATCTCAAGGGACGATGAAAAATCCAGCGGTATACCCCTCAAGTCAAACTCCAAAATCTGTCCACAGAAAGGTTATGAAATCAAAAAGTCTGTTAAAAGGATCTGGGAATATAATAAGATGCACCAATACTATTAATAAACACTGTTCATCTTCACCAATGACAATCGTTTCAAGTACTCAATTCTACAGTGAGACAGAAGTGATCAAATTCAGAACCTGGAAGCTGCTGAGACTTGTGGGAAAGCAAATCAGACTTAGCCTCAAAGGGCCTGGTAGCTTCTCCTAGCTCCTCGTTTTCTAGGGTCCTCGGCTTTGAACAAGACCAAATCCATATCATGGGCAGAGATCTAGACTTAATGCCTACCACAACTGTCGCGTGAATAGAATGAAATCTGTAAATGAAAAATGCTTTCTTTAAAGGTTAATTTTAAATTACTTTCATTTCTTAATCATATTACTAGTGAACAAAGAGATGAATCAATCTAAGAAAACATTTTCTGAATTGCATCAGCCCCTTATTTTTAAGCCCCACCACAGTCAGTGCTGTAGTCAGGCAAGTCTCTCATCTTAAAGCAGTAAATTGCTTTCTAAGGGTAAATATTAAAACAAACAAAGACAGAAATCAACTTAGCACCACTGATGCCTTTAAGTATGTAATAAATGAATTCAGTAAAGCAGTTCCCGATTATGGTTTGATATGGACGGAGGAGGCATCTCACAGGTCATATTAGAAGATGCCCACCAACCGCAATGGGTTTGGGATTGGCATTTCATTTAGGTTTGGATTCAGTTATAAAATTTCAATTGGGAAATTTCCTTGATAAACACATATGCATTATAAGAAAAAATGCGTCAGAAACAAAATAGTGTGAGACGGATGATGCCCTGTGGAGAACAACTCCACTCATGTGACCACACTCCTCTCTGCCATTGGCCACATGGATTGAGCACAAACTTTTAAGTGGTATGCTACCACTAAAAAAAAAAAAAAATTAAATTATTGGACTTCCCTGGTGGCTCAGATGGTAAAGAACCTTCCTGCAGTGCAAGAGATCCAACTTTGATCCCTGGATCAAGAAGGTTCCCTGGAGAAGGGAATGGCAACCCAATCCAGTATTCTTGCCTGGAGAATTCCAAGGATAGAGGAGCCTGGTGGGCTCTAGTCCATGGGATTGCAAAGAGTTGGATACAACTGAATGCATACATGTATGTACTTTTTTAGTCTTGGTGCTGTGTGTGAGGTACTAGGATCCCATAGTGTCCACAGGGATCAACCAGACAGGCCTCTGCTTTCAGGGAGCTGGTAGTCTAGCTGGCTGTGTTCTGGGTTCCAGTGAAACTACAGAAGCGGAATTTCCTCTCAACCTATATGAGACCAGCAGGGCTTTTCAGGAAGGCACCAGGAAACTTTTAGTCTTGGCCTCATCCAATGAGAACAAGTAATCTTTATCTTATAGGGATACTGAAACTAGTTAGGAAGGGAACAGGGGAAGAGGTTTGCAGTTGGTGAAGCGGAAGTCTTCACAGCCTGGTAACTTAGCAAAATAACAAAGATATTTATCACTGTACTTTTCCAGAAAGGTTTGACCTAGCTTTTGGAAAAACAATGGGGTTGATGATAGGCTTTTCAAAAATTAGTCAGCATAGGAAAATCCTACTCAATGGAAAGAATTTAAAACTTCACATATCTATAAGTATATTTATAAATATATTAAACACTGAACCATTTATAAAATAAAGTCAACAGGGGGAGGAGGTATATAAATTATGTTACTGCAAAACAATATTATACAAGTAATTAAAAGATTTTCAAATGGAATGAGAAAGGTATTTGCTGAGGATATAATAGTAAGAAAAAGATAGAAAACTGTATTCACTATATACTTATTTGCTGATTTTAAAACATCATAATATATTCACTCAATAAACATTTATTGATACCTCCGAGATGTTAACAACAGTCACTTCTGGATAGCAGGAACAAAAGTAATTTTTTAAACCTGAAGTTTTCAAAATTTCTACATTAAATATGTATTACTCTTATCAACATAAAAAAAAAAATACATTACTCTTCCAGACACTGAAAGTATCATGGATTACACTCAATCACATGCAGATATGGTTTTAATTACAGAGCTTCCCTTCTGGGGCTCTGGAGAGGATCTAATACCACCCCTTGCTCTAATTTGCAGCATAACCAGAAAAGGTCGCACAGCAAGCTCATGGCTGCACCAAGCTAAAACCCCACCCTCCTCACCCTGTCCAGGCTCCACTTGCCACACCACCACTGTACAGATGTCACTGTTATGTCTCCTTGAACTGCTCTGCTGTCTTTGGGCCACAAAGGGAGATGGAGGGGATGAGGGCGAAATGGCAGAGATTCTCCTTCCAAATGGAAGGGTTAACCTCCGACCAAAGATGAGCAATCAGAGGTAGCTTATCCAGTGAAACAAAATTGTAAAATAGTGAAGTTACCTCATTCCAGACAGGGTTGAGTTCATTATCGACTTTCTTTGTTTTCTTTTTCTCATCTGCAAATAAAAAATAAGAGCAATCAATTAGAAGTACCTGAAGATCCAACACTTTGGCCACCTGATGCAAAGAGCCAACTCATTGGAAAAGACCCCGATGCTGGGAAAGACTGAGGGCAGGGGAAGGGGAAGACAGAGGATGAGATGGTTGGATGGTATCATCATCCCTAAGGACAGGAGTTTGAAACAACAACAGAACCAGTATCATTCATTCATTCAAAGAACCTTCCTACATTTTACCTTCATCTGACTAGGGTGGGGACTACCTGAATCAGTCTGCCAAACTGAACAGCATTTTAGGCCTAAAAAATTTTTTTCCCATCCCTAAAGAGCCAAGAGGTGGGAAACTCAAAATCACAGAAATGCCATAAGCTTCTCTCTCACCAAATCCTGCAGACCAAAGTCACCCAGAGCTTGTGTGTCTCCCCAGCTTGTTGCGGAAAGTCAACAAAAGTAACCTTTGACCCATAGGTATCCCATTTGATAAATGAGGATACTGAGACTCCAAGGAGTTGAGAAACGTGTCTGACCTCATATGCAGGAGTGGTGCCTGATATAAACCTGGAATTTCAGCTCTGAAGCCCATGCTGCCTTTGCAAGTGATAAGACCCCAACACAGCTTAAAGATTAAGCCAGACTTGCTCACTGACATGAATCTGAGCAACCTCCGGTAGATAGTGGACGACAGAGGATCCTCATGCTGCGGTCCATGGGGTTGCAAAGAGTTGGAGATGACTTAGCGACAGAACAACAGACCCCCCGCAACAGACCTAATACAAGGTAATAATTAGTAGATGAATGCTTTCTAGGACCAGGAGAGAATTGGGGATTTTCCTTATTCCTGGATCATTTTTTTCCTGAAGACACAAGGTCTTCTTTCTGTGTGTCTGAGACTGGACAGTATACCTACCCAGATGAGCAAAAAGTTAATCCAGCTCGTGCTTAAAGTTTCCTTGGAGCAAAGTCCAAAGAGCAGGGGCTTCTATTGAATCCCTAAGTCCCCAAATGCGTAACAAAATAAAAGCTAATGTTTCAGTACAAAAGGTTTTGTAAGCCTTAGCTCATCTGTTTTCAGGGGGAAAAAACCGGTTTTTCTTCCTGTGTGTCTCCTTTACTATCACACAGAACACTCACAACATTCTGACAGCAGAATGTTGCTGCACTGGGGCGGGGCATGTTTCCCCACCAAGCAATTTTCTGCGACAGCAGCTGGGTGTTCCACAATTTAACTCAGTCCTGACACTTTAGCATCAGATCCACAGGTTAAGAGCTCAGTCCCACAAGACTGCCCCACCCCCACTTCAGTCCAGATTGTCATCGGTGCTTCTAACCAGTTGGAGACAAATCTGAGGTTCCCATGACCCCATCATTGGGTTCAATTAATTTGCTTGAGCAGCTCACAGAACTCAGGAGAACAGTTACTCAACCGCTTACTGTAGTATCTGATCAACGATATAGAGGAACAGCCAGCTGAAGAGATGTGCAGTGTGAGGTCTAAGAGGGTCCTAAGCACAGGGGCTTCTGTTACCATGGAGCTGGGGTGCACTGCCCTACTGGTACATGGATGTGCTCACCCACCTGCAAGGTCTCTGAACCCCATACTTCTGGGATGCTTAATGGAGGCTTCAGCACATAGGCTTGATCAATTATTAACTCCATTTCTAGCCCTTCTCCCCACTTTAGAGAAGTGGGGGTGGGGCTGAACATTCCACAAACCCTGAATCATGGCTTGGCCTTTCCGGCGACCAGCCCCCATCCAGGAGTCCACCCAGAGTGGCTTCATTAGAACAAAAGATGCTTCTAGTGCCCTCTCTTATCCCTTAGGAATTTACAAGGATTTTAGTAGCTCTGTGCCAAGAACAATGAGCAGTGGGTCAGGGTGATGTATATTTTTTCTATCATCTCACATGACCCAATTTCCTGAAAATCCTACGTACAATTATTTCCATCCCCTTTTCATAGCTAAGGAAACTGAGAAGTAAGGAATTCCAAGTTACATTGCTATTAAGTGGGTCAAGGCTAGATTATGGACCCAGGCAGTCCCACGTCAATGGCCATGCTTTGAACCACTCCTCAGCTTCCTCTCTACTGTAGTGGAATGGAGGAGGCAGTGGCTTTTGTTCGGCTGAATGTCACATTGCTAAGGCTCCCAGCACACAGCCAGCTCTGGGACTAGCTACCTCATTCTTCCACGACCTCAGCATAGCAAAGCTCTGAGTCAGCACCCTCACTCTGCTAAGCATTAACTTTTCCACTTGAGTGGGCTCCCATCGCCCTGCTGGCTTCCCTTTTCAAAGTTCAGCGGGACTCTACTCATCGGCTCATGCCTGGATCTATCCTGACTATGACTTTCTGTGCAGAGCCCCTCACTGGATTCTGATGTCACCTAGAAGCGGTCCCGATTTCCCCTCCCACACTTCCTTATTGAGCCCACTCACTCTTCCCCTCATCTCACAGAAGCCTCTCAAGCTTTCTCTCTGGTTACAGTACCAGAAAGTGTGAGAGACAAAAAGGAGCGTTGCAAAGGATGTTGAAATTGGAAATGGACAAAATGGCTTCTCTCCACAACTGCAGCTGCTCCCTCTAAAGAAGGATCTACAGATGCCAGGCTGTGCATTCTACTGCGGTGTCTCTAAATCCTCACTCTAACCCTGCAAGGGAAACATTCTCAACAGGAATCAAGAAAAGCTGGTTAAGCTGTTCAAGCCACAGCTAACAAGGAAACAGAAACAGAATCTGTACCTACATCTCCTAGCTTCAAAACCGGAGTGTGTGTTTGCCACCACCAATGCGGCACTGGAAGCTGTCAGAAATACTGACTAAAGGGGCGGCACAGGCGCGATGTGTGTAGTGGGCTTGGGATCCTGGGCAGTGGCCATAGGGAAAAGTCCAAGGTCAGGTTTCAGGGTATCCTAAAAGTGTCCAAGACTGTCTGCTCCAAGGCACAAAATATTACATCTGAGAGTTCTTCTGGAGACAGAGTTTATTGTTCTGATCAGATTCTCAGATGAGTTAGGAACCTGGACAAAGGTTAGGAATTTCTGCCTTTGACAAGCATGAAAGGGTTACCATTAATCTCACTGCAGCTCACCACCACGCTGGCTGGCTGCCATGTCCTGGGCTTTGGCTAGGGGAGGTGGGAGAATGGAGTGGAGATTTGAGTCAGGAAGGAGTGAATTTGGACCCTGAAGTCATGGCAGGCCTTCAAGAGAGAGATGGGCAACATGAGATCCCAGCCAATAGGAAAAGCAAGAAGGCAGCAAATAACCTATAGAAACTGAGCAGAAGCCTTAGGACTGGCAACACTGAAGGATGGTCTTGAAGCAAAATTCCAGTCTCCTCTAAGTTTCTAAGATCCCAGACAAGGAGCTAAGACAGGGGCTCCAGGGAAGCTTCGAAAAGAGCCAGCATTTACTCACTTGAATTGAGTCCCAAGCCTGGTTACCAACCTGGGGATCAGGGTGGGAAGGCATGTTGCAAGGCTGTCTTGATGCCAAGCCTGGTACTAATGACTCTCCACCCCCAGTGGGGATTGTTCCAGAGTCAGCAGCTGAAGAGTGTGATAAAGGTCACCTGTTCATTCATTCTCAAACATTCATTAAGCACCTACTGTATGCTAATAGAGGACTTCCCAGGTGGCCCAGTGGTAAAGAATCTGCCAGCCAACGCAGGTGACACAGGAGATGAGGGTTCCATCCCTGGGCCAGGAAGATCCCCTGAAGGAGGAAATGGCAACCCATTTCATTTCCATTTTCATTTTCTATTCTTGCTCAGAAAATTCATGGACAGAGGAACCTGGAGGGCTACAGTCCATGGGGTCCCAAAGAGCGGGACACAACTAAGCATAAGGCCTAACAAGGATGTTGCTAATAACTAAAGAAAAAGAGTATAAGAAGTTCCTGGTCTTAAAACATTCCATCAATGTAGTTTATGGGTTATTGAATAGAGGAACCAAACAAATCTTCCTGCATGTTTTCACCCAGTATAAAAAGTTCCATCATGTTTTATTTTTATCTTGGAGTTTCCTCCCATAAGAGAGGTAATAACGGGAATGATGACTGGCCAGGTCAGGGACCTCATAGCTCAGCCCACGGAAATGGTCTACTAAGTGAGTTCTTCCATGGCATTAATCAACTTCCTGATTCCTCCATCCAACAAATATTTCTGAAATATCAGCTGCTAAGCTCTGAGCAGGTCACTGAGAGAGATACAAAGATCCCCAAGACCTTGGGGTCCCGAACTTGGGGAAGTAGATATGGCTACAGGTGTCTGATACAGAAAGAAAGCTTCTTTCAGAAAGAGGGGTATAGATGAAGATTCAGAGGAAGTAGAAGTAATTTCACGCTGGGGAGCAGAGGCTGAGTAGGGGTTGGAAGGAACTGGAAATGGGGAGCTGGGAAGAAAATGTCACTCCAGATGAGGGCAACAGCCTGGTGGGTCAGCCATGGATGGAGAACAAGTACTGTCTTGGGACACTGCACAGCCCAGTGGGCTGGAACCACAGGATGTGTAAGGGAATCAAGGCAACCAGGCTGTGTGGGAAGGTTATGGTCACACCGTGAAGCCCTGAATGCCAGGAAAAGCATCATTTGGCTGATTCAAGTCACTTAGGAAGGAGGATATTAGAAACTGACTTCATAACTTCAGAAATTCATTATCCAACGCAAAAAAAAAAAAAAAAACACAAGATTTGCTCAACAAATCTTCCAAGACATACTCCTGAACACATGATTCAGCTGTCTTGAGAACAGAGCAGAGGGGCTGAGTTCTAGCAGATGCCACTGGTGGGGCTATCCATGTGGAATTTCCTGCCACACCTGGTACCCACGCATAATATTGACGCTAACAGTGAGACCCTCCCTCCCAGCCAGGTCTGTATTAAATCCTTCACATACATCATTTAACTTTAAACCTTGTATCAAGCCTAAAAAGTAGGCACTCTTAATATCCCCAATCTACAAATGAGCAAAGCAAGCCCAGAATGTTGGGTAACTTGCCCAGGGTCAGGGAGCTAGGAAGAAATCGTCTAACTCAGGACTAGTCTGGCCCTACCCTCCTACCTCTCTGGCTAATAAGGAAAGATTAAGAAGTTGGCATTAGCTCCTTGCTTTCTGGAGAAACCTAGCCCAACCCCTTCCAAGAAGGAGGCTCTGATTTTTTAATCAAGATGTGTCCACATTGCATTTTATTGAAAGCCTATTTTCACACATAAACATGTCAGCCAAAAAAGAGAGTACATAAATTCCAGTCTCATCAACAACCACAGTCACACACTCAATTATTCAATTTCATATCTTTTTTTTTTCAAAGGTCTCAGCTGCAGGCACTAATCAGATTAAATTACCAGAAACTCTTTCCCCTTCTTCACACTCCTACCTCCCCCATTTCCACCTCTAATGTTATGAAGATATGTTTCTTCCTATGGTAAAGAATTAAAAACTTTCAACCTAGAATATAAGAATTGATTCAAATGCAGAATACACTGTGGACCACTCTGGACTCAGAGGCATTCTTTGAAACATTTCCTGGTTTTGTTTCTTTTTTATTAACTACAATTACTTCTCTCTCAGATCTGTGAAGGTCAACACTGCAGTAATTAACTCTCATGCCAACCTCCCAATCAGGTTTCCGAAGAACTGAACAAGCACTCTTTACCAAGCCACCACACCCTCTGGCACGGAAACTTTCCTTTGCTGTTCACCTACCAAACAGCGTGCTGAACTCTTACTGAAGAGGTGAGAGCGACACCATGACTCCCAAGTCTGTACTGGTCCATCCAGGCCGAAAGGACCAGTGCTGCTGCTAAGTCACTTCAGTCGTGTCCGACTCTGTGCGACCCATAGACAGCAGCCCACCAGGCTCCCCCTGGGATTCTCCAGGCAAGAACACTGGAGTGGGTTGCCATTTCCTTCTCCAATGCAGGAAAGTGAAAAGTGAAAATGAAGTCACTCAGTTGTGTCCAACTCTTAGCGACCCCATGGACTGTAGCCTACCAGGCTCCTTTGCGCATGGGATTTTCCAGGCAAGAGTACTGGAGTGGGGTGGTCTAGATGCTGCTGTGAAGGTATTTTATAGATGTGATTAACAATCTATAAAATTGTTTTCAAGTAATTTCAATTGTTTTCTAGTAAAGCCGATCACTCTCCGTAAGGTGGGTGGGCCTATAGCTGAAAGCCTTAAGAGAAAAAACTGAAATTTTCCCTCTCTTCCTGGAGAAAAACAAATTTTGCCTCAAGACTGTATCAGAAACCCCACCCAAGACATCAGCCCGCTGACCTGCCCTTGAGGTTTCAGTCTCAAGACTACAGTGTCAACCCTTACCTGAATTTCCAGCCTGCATTTGGGCTGCACCCCACAGGCCTCTGAGGCCTGTGTTTGACCAGCTCCAAGACCAGGAAAGAGCCTGAAGTCAGCAACAGAGACATCATCAGTGGTTTAATGGATGGGGGAGTTCACACGTCTGAAGCCAGGTTCTGAAGCAATACCCCACTGCATGCGGCAGACAGTGGGGAGGGCGCGGCAGCAGTCTTTGCTTCCAGGGCAAAGGGGAGGTTATTAGTGTTAGGGGAATTGACGTCAGGTGGTCTCATTTGTTACCAGGGAAAGGAACATGTCCCTCACTGCCCCTTTCAAAAGAACAAGCAACACCTGGGGCCTGGGGCAAGCACCTAGGAAGGTCAGTCAGATGACTGGGATACAGGTGAAATAGGCAAGGGATGAGCAGAGAGCAAGGGAACAGCCATCTTGAGTGGCCTGTCCATACATCTGCCCCACAAATTTCAATCTTGCTGACTACAAATGCACGAGCCCTCTCCCTCCCCCATCTCTGCCTCTGCCTCTTTCTCCGTTTATATGTACATACATACTATTGGTTCCAGAGAAATGGGACCAACTGGTAACACCAAGTGGGCATGGAAGTCACAACATCACAATGGTAACAGATTTTACATACTTCAAAACCACACATCTCATTGATCCTAACAACCCTGCAAGGAGAAAGCAGGTGTTAGTCCAGCTTTTCTGACTGGACTTTCAAATCAGGGAACTCTCCATTTCTCTGAGCTGTTATCAGGGAGACATAAGGCTCAATCACTAAACTCAGAGTCCCTCTCCGATGAACTAGGGAATTTAGACTAGAGGAGCTCCAAGTTTCCCACCAGGTTCAATAGAACATGAGTTTTATGAAGTCCCCCCAAGTCCTGACTGATTAGACTGCTGCATCTTACTGAGATAGCCCCAGGAGAAGTGGGGGTGCTATTTACAAAGCTTCCAAGTGTAACTCAGCTCTTTGGTGAAAGTATTAGTCACTCAGTCATGTTCGGCCTTAGGAGAAGGCAATGGCACCCCACTCCAGTACTCTTGCCTGGAAAATCCCATGGACAGAGGAGCCTTGTAGGCTGCTGTCCATGGGGTCGCGAAGAGTCGGACACGACTGAGTGACTTCACTTTCACTTTTCACTTTCATGCATTGGAGAAGGAAATGGCACCCCACTCCAGTGTTCTTGCCTGGAGAATCCCAGGGACAGTGGAGCCTGATGGGCTGCTGTCTATGGGGTCGCACAGAGTCGGACACGACTGAAGCGACTTAGCAGTAGCAGCAGCAGCATGTTCGGCCAGGCTCCTCTGTCCATGGAATTGTCCAGCCAAGAATACTGGAGTGGGTAGCCATTCCCTTCTCCAAGGATCTTCCAGACCCAGAGATCGAACCCGTGGGCAGACTGCATTGTGGGGAGTCTGCATTCTGCATTGTGGGCAGACTCTTTACTGTCTGAGCCCCCAGGGAAGCCCCAGCTCTTTGGTAGGCAAGGTAGACCAGCCATTCATCTAAACTTGACTTCTCATTCAGAAATACTTCTGCATCTTCTCTTGGTCCTTAATTATGCCCCCTTTATTTTGAGAAATATTCACATACACAAAGGCATCCACTAATTGGCCTAAAACTTCAGACTCTCCTTGCCTCCAAGCCTTTCCACACATGGTTAACAATTATTAAGTGCTGTGAACTAGTCCCTGTTCCCAGTGCTTCCCGTGACTGTCTCATTTAATCTTCACACCAACCGTAAGAGGCAAGTTCTATTATGATCATCTCTAGTTACTGAGGAAGAAACCAAGACACGGAGAGGGTAAGCCACTTCTCAGAGGTGACACAGCTAATGAGTGGCAGAGCAAGGATTCAAACTCTAGAAGATAAAGACACAAAGCAATTTCCAAGATTGGAGGATTAAGATCAGACAGTGACTCCCTAAAGGCTGGGACTGTATTTTATTAATATTACTATCCCCCCTGCCAGAGTCATTTCTCCATGATCTGAGTAAGCTGGACTTGATAAGCTCATGTAAGCCTTAAGACTCAAGTTGCTTTAGTGATTAAGAGAATAAATACAAAGTGCTCAACACAGAATCCAGCACAGGGTAAGCACTGAACCACCAGGAACTATTATGTTATTTCTTCTCACAGCACCCAAGCAGCACTCCTTGCAGACTCCAGAGGGTTTCCCAGGTGTGGAGCCCTCCCTGGAGGTCAGGGCCCCAGTGACTAAAGCAAGTGGCCTGGGCACAGCCCTGGAGGAGCAATTCTGCCACATGGCTTGGTTCCAGGCCTCGGAGGCCTGACAGAGGCAGCTGGCATGTGGGTAGTGCTCTTCCCTGGCAGTGAGCCTGACAGCTACCAGCCGCTGAAAGAACTTCCACAAGAATCAGGAGCAGGGAAAGCTCAGGGAAGGGCCAACAGGAAGCTCTTCTGCCCCGCGGATCTTAGGGACTCAGGGGAGCACAGAGACAGGGGGCCCATCCCAGCTGAACTGGCTGAAGGAGCATCTCTGTTTCCCAACCCTGGCTGCACTACTCCCGCAGGAGGTGTTGCTAAATGAGTTCTAAGAGAAAGGCGTTTTGGCCAAATGGCAACTGCAACACAAAGTGAGGCTGTTTTGTATATTTCTGAAAGCATCACTGATATCTCTGCTGATAAAAGGAAAGCCCAGACAGAAAAGCAGGCTGCTCCACTTTCTGTACCCAGTACCCCAGTGGCCTCTGGAACTGCCCTTTCAGGTACACAAACTCTTGGATCAAAGTCAAATCCTGAAGGGAGTTGTGGTGAAGCCCAGTCGAGCAGAATCTGCTTCCTAAAGGCTGACCCTGGGGTGTGGTCCGGCCCTGCCAACTGCCCGGGCTGCACACAGATGGAGCCCAGGTGGGCCAGGCACCCGGATCAGCTGTCTCAGTGGAGAACTGAGCCATGTGCCTCTTTGGTTTCTTCGTTTGTGTATGAGAATCCTTTCTGTGCTGGGCACTTTAAGGTGCCTATCAAAGCCTATCTAGTGCCTACATAGTCCTACCAAATCCTTCTGAGGGAGTGTCGGGCTGCACACCACAGGCCTACCAGGCTTGTGCTTGCCCAGCTTCAAGACTGAAGAAAGAGCCCAGGGTCAACAACAGAGACCCTTGATGGTTTAACGGATAGGGGAGCTTACACATCTGCAGTAAGGTCCTGGAGCGACACCCCACTACGCGCCATGCACAGTGGGTAGAGCTGGCGCCGCCTTCCCTCCTAGGGGTGAGGAGGGAGGGGAGGGTACCAGTTATAGGGGGATTGACAGTAGGTGGGCTCATTAGTTACCAGGGAAACCAGCAGAAAGGCATGCCCCTTTGATAAGAACAATCCCCAGCTGGGGCCCTGGATAAGTAAATGGGAAGGTCAGTCAGATAAGTTTAGATAAAACATGCACTGGTCAAGCAGGGGATGTATAGAAAGCAAGAGAACAGCCATCTGGAGTGGCCTGACCATACCTCAACCCTGACATACCCTGCACAACCCTTACAATCTTGGTCTGCCCCTCTTTGGCAAAATCCCTGGGGTCAGGTATGTAGAGGGCACTGCAACCAAACACTACAAATACAGACAGGTCACCACTGGTTTTCACATTAGAGGAAAAGAATCCAATCTCATGAACAGGCTCAGAGGTAAGTTAATGGGGAAATACGTCATAGGCTATACATTTTATCACTTATATCCAATTTTCAGGGCTTCCCTGGTGGCTCAGTGGTAAAGTCTTTGCCCACCAGTGCAGGAGACGTAGGTTTGATCCCTGGGTCAGGAAGATCCCCTGGAGAAGGAAATGGCAACCCACTCTAGTATTCTTGCCTGGGAAATTCCCACACACAGGAGCCTGGTGGACTACAGTCCACGGGATACAAGAGAGTCAGACATGACTTGGTGACCAAACAATAACAACCACCCAATTGTCACACAAACATTGTACATATGCTTTTATTTTTTTAATATTTATGTTGCTGTGCAGTACGTGAATTCTCAGTTTCCACATATGAGATCTAGTTCCTTGACCAAGGATGGAACCCGGGCCCCCTGCATTAGGGGTGCAGAGTCTTAGCCACTGGACTACCAGGGAAGTCCTACCTGTGCTTTTAGCGACAAACTTAGAAAGCAAGCAGTGTTAACACTTCATAAGTAGCTATACTCTGGCAATTTCGCTAGATAATTTTCTTCACAACCAGAACATCAGGGCAAAAATACGGCTAAGCACAATAACTTTCATAAATACAGACCTCAATTAACAGAACTAGAATTTAACATTCACTGAGATAGAATTTTACTCTCTTTAAAATTACCCTCATCTCCACCAAACATAATCTAATCAAGACTAATTTGTTTGCAAAACAAGTCTGGTCAATTGACCACAGCAGCTCCTCCAAGGAGTGTCAGACTGAATTCCCAAAAGGCCTCTCAGGGACAGGAAAGCCACGCCAAAGACCTGCTATCAGGCTCCATCTGAGCGGAGTTCTCCGTTCTAGGGTCGCCAAGATATTGAGATTCCTGTACACGACAGGAGAGTCTTTCCCATTCACCTGCTAAGGCTGCTCAGAACCCAAGACTCTCCAATTTCTGGCAGAACCAGGCAGAGAGAAAAGAAAACTGATTCAATTCTACCCACAGGTGTAGTTTACAAAATTGTTGTAAGTCATAACTAACTTAAAGGGAAGGGCTTCCCTCTACCTGGAAAACACAGATCAAAACCAGTAACATTCCAGACAAAACCCATACACATTATAACCATATTCACCAGTTTACCAATCCTTTTGTTAACTTCTATGAAGCCATCAGGTTTTCCATTAGAATCCTTTAATTTTTTACACAGTTCATCAGTATGATCTGAGATTTATTAGAGGCCTATACCTGTCAAAATATCCTTCCTGTGAATCTTCCTAAAGCACTTTTGAAAAGCATCAAGTAAAACAATATCTATAAATGACAAAAAAGTTAAAAGGCACAGTTAAACACCTGATCACAATGTAATTGATAAGGAAACAGTTACAAGAGTTAAGACTGATTATAATCTTAACCCTTGAAAACCTCAGTCTTTGGCAAAAAACAAGAAGTAATTGTGCATTTTCCTGATTAAAAAACTTAATGCTCTGGTCCCCCTCTTGTAAGCAGACAGAGGTAGGTAAACTTAGACCTGCCTGGAAAGTAATGTTCCAAAATTTTATCCTATTTGAAATGACCCATGAACACTCATCTTTCAACTTTAGTTTCAAGTCTAAAATCTTCAAGTCACTAAAATCTGGAGAGACTATTTCAGATAGACATTCTCAAAGTATAATTATTTCTATAGAATTTACCTAAAAGTTTCTTTTACTCCTTTACTCTTTAAGATCGCATAAGATTAAAGTTCCAGAGAGGCCAGATAGATAATTGACATATAAAAGGCACATGAGGAATACCAATTCCTTCTAGAAAGCTGACTTAACCAATTACCAAAGCCTCTCTTTGATATAACAGCAGTCACTAGAGACCATTTTTCTACAGATCTCTTGGCAGCCCCCATTCACCAGGGACAGCCCCCCGGGTCTCCTCATACTAGTGGATAGCCATCTCAGAATTTCCCCATAACTTCTGGGATGACCCCCTCAACTTCTGGGCCCCAAATGCTAGTGGATGACGTCCACAGCTTTCTATTCCCTGTCCTGTATTTCCCAACATCTCGGCACTCACGGGAGTTTCCCAGTCTCCTGGCTACTCTGCCAATTGTTGGGCCGAACCCTGCAAGCCCACAAAGCCTGTTGCTTGCCCAGCTTCAAGACTAAAGAAACAGCCCAGAGTCAACAACAGAGACATCAGTGGTTTAATGAACCAGGGAGCGCACACATTTGAAGTAAGGTCCTGGAGCAACACCCCACCGTGTACAGCAGAATATGGCTGCAGCCTTGACTCCCAGGGCTGGAATCGAGGCCAGGTGGGCTCATGAGTTACCAGGGGAACCACAGAGGAGCATGCCCCTCACAGCCCCTTTGATAAGAACAATCACCAGCTGGGACCTAGGGCAAGTAGTAGGATGGTCAGTTGTGAGCATAGGGTACAGGTGAAGCAGGAACTGGTTGGGCAGGGGATGTACAGAGAGCAAGAGAACAGCCATCTTGTGTGGCCTGACCATACACTCACCCTTACATACCCTGCACAACCCTTACAATCTTTGTTTGCCCCTCTTCAATGATATCTCTGGGGTCAGGTATGTAGAGGGCACTGCAACCAGATACCACAGAAACGATGCAGACAGCCACTGTGGTTTTCAGTAAAGATGGCTGTTGTCTTGCTCTCTGACCATCCCCTGCTTCACCTGTATCTTACCTGACTGACCTTCCTAGGTACTTGCCCCAGGCTCTAGCTAGCCATTCACCTTATCAAAGGGGCCCTGGTAACTAATGAGCCCACATGACATCAATTCCTCTGTAACTGGTAAGTTCCCCTCCCTCTCCTATCCCCTGGAGCAAAGACTGCCAACACACCCTTCCAGGCATCTGCTGCACAAGGTGAGTGTTGCTCCAGGACCTGGCTTCAGACTACCCTCTCCATTAAACCACTCATGTCTCTATTGCTGACTCTGGGGTCTGTCTTCAACCTTGAAGCTGGGCAAGCCCTGTGGGTGTGGTCAACAGGGAGATACTAATATCTCCATTTTGCAGATGATGCTGAGGTTCAGGGATGTTAACTCAGGATCACACAACTACTAAGTGGGAGAGCTCAGCTTCAGCCCCAAGCCTGTCTCATTTCCAAACCTGTGCTCTTCACCACCACCTCAGGCTGAGGGTGCTGGTGACCTGCCACATTTTCACCACTTACCAGCTGGATGACCTTGGGCACTGACTCCAACTCTCTATACCTAGATTTCCTCATTCATAAATATTGGGACCTAATGCCCAGAAGAAATGGGTACCAAATTTGGGGGCTCATAATATGCCAGGGATTCTTCAAAGGGCTCTGTATGTCACCTAATGCTATTATTATCCTTATTTATGCCCAGTGGCACAATACAATTAAGGAACTTCTCCAGGCTCACCTGCCAGAAAGAAATCCAGAATCTCCATGCAGGTGTTCTGGCTCCTAAGACTCAACCTCTCACACCTCTGCCTGGCATGTTTCTGAGACATAATTTGCTAATCAGTTAAGCCTGGTGCTCTGCAGATTCACTTTGGACCCTGCTTGAGGAGATAGGCATTCCAAGAGTTTCAAAGGGCTTCCCCGGTGGCTCAGTGGTAAAGAATCCACCTGCCAGTGCAGGAGATGTAAGAGACGTGGGTTTGATCCCTGGGTGGGAAAGATCCCCTGGAGAAGGAAATGACAACCCACTCCAGTATTCTTGACTGGAGAATTCCATGGACAGAGGAGCCTGGTGAGCTACAGTCCAGTTCGATTCAGTTGCTCAGTCGTGTCCGACTCTGTGACCCCCAAGACCGCAGCACGCCAGGCCTCCCTGTCCATCACCAACTCCAGGAGTTTACCCAAGAGCTACAGTCCATGCGGTGGGCAAAAGTGTCAGACAGGACTTAGTGACTAAAACAAAGTTTTAAAACAGTTTCAAAAGGGCTCCTCAAGGCCTCAGTGTCCTGCAGAGGGGGATGTAAAAGGCCTCTTTGCAGGGCTGCGCTGAGGATCAAAGGAGAGAGAATGAAAGTGTTAGGACACAGGGGACAGGCCTCTGAGTAGGATTAGAATCAGAATCATAAACATGGATCCACGCTCTCTGGGCTTCTGACTCCAAGAAACTGTTATCAAGAGAAAACAGTCACAGAAGAGAATTTTGAAAATAAGCACAAAGCTCTGAATCAAAATCTTGCTAACTCCATCCTTACCCTCCTGGGCAATAATTTTAGCTGAATTATGACGCTCAGCCTCCGGTCTTGGTGTTCCATAATTAATCATCTCTTTAAATGAGACTCGTGCCATTGCCAGCAGTTTTGATCCACTGCACCCAGCCCTCCTTTCCATGTTGAGAATGGCTGTGGCCCCTGGGCTCTTGAGCCAGCCAGGCTGATCAGCTGCTGCAGGTATGAGGGAGAGCTGGGAATCGGGGGTGTCCGTGGGTGGCTGCTTGGTAGTGGGAGGGGCTGGAGGGTAGAAACGCAAGAGAGATGCCAAGCACAAAGAAAGCCAGACACCCACAATGCAGTGGGAAGGCGCCTGGGCAAAAGAGTCTTGGGTCTGGGCTTCTGGTCCTTGCCTCTTCCTGGTCACCCCACTTTGGCCACTCTTGTCCTCTCTGAGACTCAAGGTCCTCATCTGTGAAAGGAGTATAAACAATCACGTCCTGGACACCTGCCAGAGTTGCTATGAAGAACAAACACGAGTAAGCCCCAGAAACAGCTCTACACTGTAAGTGCCCTAGGAGGAGGCTCCTTCCTCAGGCCATGTCACACCAGGAGGCCATCATAATGTGTCCAGCACACTGGGACAAACTGGAGGTTACCTGGGGCCTGGACAAGGCCTCTGAAGTCTGAAGTGTCTGGCTCCAAGGAACCACTGCCCCAGGCCCTATCGCTGGTATGATCGGATGCCCTCAGGGCTGAATTTGCCCAAGGAAACAGAACCTGAATTGTCAGGTTTAGGGATCTAAGCCCTTAATCCCCAGTGTTACCCCAGGGTAGGTCAAATGCAGGTGTGACCAAAAGCCAGTGTCACCACATAGGAGTGAATGTTACAGCCTCAAGGTGGGTCCCTGTAAACCAGCCCCACCTCAAACCTAGTGTGCAGTCTCGAACAAGGCAACTTATTCTCCCCAACACTTGGGCTCTTCAGTTATAAAATGAGGGATTTCTTTTTTTTTTTTTTTGGTGAGAAATAAATGAATGCATCTACGTGAAGCTTTAATGCAATGTTTCATAGCTGGTCATCAATATAATCTGCAAAAATAATGCTTCCTTTCCAGGAGATTAAACTTCTTTAACTCTGAATTCACTGAACTCTTCCTGGATCTATAGCTAGACTATAAGATGCATGCATGAGCGGTCAAGTCTAGCTTGTTTCGCATCCAACTTGCAGTGCTGAGACCACAAGCCTGGTGAAGTACTCTTGACCAAGATTTGCTGAATAAGTTTATGCTTAAGAGGAGCAGTGGGAAGAAACAGAAGGGAAAAAGAGGGTGGAGAGAGACAGGGACGGCCCAGGCAGTGAATTCCAACAACGAGGAGAGGTAACCACAAGGAACATCTTTTTCCTTTTTTTAAATAATGAAAGAGAGATAAGGGAAGGGATTAAAATAAAAAACAAAATATAAGTTATCCTATTGCAATGATAAGATGATGAAAATAAAAATCCAGAAAACTAAGGTAATGAAAAGTGGAAACTCACCCTGCCATTCATGTACAAGGATTTTACTATTTTATATAAGAGTTGTGGTCTCCACTAATAAAATGGCTTCCACTTGACTCTCAGAGGAACTGATTCACTGAGAAGTTATGTTAGCTCTGAGCTTCTGAGTCACAGCACAGTCCTAAAGGCTTAAGTACCCTGTGGAAACTCACCACAGGAAGGCCGGGTTTTGTTTTTGCTTTTTTTTTAAGTTCTTTCATTCTTGGTACAGTCTTCCTCTCTTAGACTGAGCTCAGATGACCTGGCAGACAAAACAACTCAATTTGTTCAGAGGAGGGAGGGAGGATCATAATTTGACTCAGATATTTAAGGCACACATTGTATTTTTTCTCTGTAACTACATTGACCTCCAAGAAGACACACTGGAGGCTTTGGAATCAGAGCCCAGGGCTGAATTCTAACCTGTCTCTGCCTCAGTCTCCTCATGGGTAAAATGAAGATCATAATAATACCTCGTTGCTGTTGTTGTTCATTGCTAAGTCATGTCTGACTCTTTGTGACTCCATGGACTGCAGCACACCAGGCTTCCCTGTTCTTGGCTATTTCCCAGAGTTTGCTAAAACTCATGTTCATTGAGTCAGTGATGCCATCCAGCCACCTCATCCTCTGTTGCCCCCTTCTCTTCCTGCCCTCAATCTTTCCCAGCATCAGGGTCTCTTCCAATGAATCGCCTCTTCGGATTGGGTGGCCAAAGTACTGGAACTTCAGCTTCAGCATCAGTCCTTCCAATGAATATTCAGGGTTGATTTCCTTTAGGATTGGCTGATCTCCTTGCAGTCCAAGGGACTCTCAAGAGTCCTCTCCAGCACCACAGTCCAAAAGCATCAGTTCTTCAGTGTTTAGCATTCTTTATGGTCCAACTCTCAAATCCATACATACTGGAGAAAACCATAGCTTTGACTATACATAGACCTTTGTTGGCAAAGTGATGTTTCTGCTTTTTATGGCAACCCACTCCAGTACTCTTGCCTGGAAAATCCCATGGACAGAGGAGCCTGGTAGGTTACAGTCCATGGGGTTGCAAAGAGTTGGACATGACTGAGCGACTTCACAGGTTTATCATAGCTTTCCTTCCAAGTAGTAAGCGTCTTTTAATTTCATGGGGGCAGTCACAACACACAGTGATCTTGGGGCCCAAGAAAATAAAATGTCACTGCTTCCACTTTTCCCCTTTCTATTTAACATGAAGTCATGGGACCAGATGCCATAATCTTAGTTTTTGAATGTTGAGTTTTAAGCCACCTTTTTCACTTGTATCTTTCACCTTCATCAAGAAACTTTTAAATTCCTCTTCATTTCCTGTCACTAAAATGGTATTATCTGCATATCTGAGGCTGTTGTCATTTCTTCCAGAAATCTTGACTCCAGCTTGTGATTCATCCAACCTGGCGTTTCACAAGATGTACTACTCTGCATATAAGTTAAATAAGCAGGGTGACAATATACAGCCTTGTTGTATTCCTTTCCCAGTTTTGAACCAGTCCGTTGTTCCATGTTCAGTTCTAACTGTTGCTTCTTGACCTGCATACAGGTTTCTCAGGAGACAGGTAAGATGGCCTGGTATGCCCATCTCTTTAAGAATCTCCCACAGTTTGTTGTGATCCACACAGTCAAAGGTTTTAGCACAGTCAATGAAGCAGAAGTAGATGTTTTTCTGGAATTCCCTTGCTTTCCCTATGATCCAACAGATGTTGGCAATTTGATCTCTGGTTCCTCTGCCTTTTCTAAAACCAGCTTGTACATCTGGAAGTTCTTGGTTCACGTACTGTTGAAGCCTAGCTTGAAGGATTTTGAGCATTATTTTGCTAGGGTGTGATATGAGGACAATTGTGTGGTAGTTTGAGCATTCTTTGGCATTGCCCTTCTTTGGGACTGGAATGATAACTGACGTTTTCCAGTCTGTAGCCACTGCTGAGTTTTCCAAATTTGCTGGCATATTGAGTGCAGCACTTTCACAGCATCATCTTTTAGGATTTGAAATAGCTCAGCTGGAATCCCATCACCTCCACTAGCTTTGTTCATACTATTGCTTCCTAAGGCCCACTTGACTTCACACTCCAGGATGTCTGGTTCTATGTGATACTTCCTGAAAACGATGTGAAGATGAAATCAGGTAATACACAGAGGTCTGAGCACAGAGTGAGAATTTAGTAAAGGTTGGTGGTAGAGTAACTGGTTGTTATCCACCATGCCAGCATCTCCAGAAGGCCTAAGCAGCAACCAATACTTAAAGCACTTCCTACAGGCTTTCTCTTTTGTAATTATTTTCCGAGTTTTGGACTATTATCCTCTCCATTTTACAGATGAGACAACTGAGGTAAGATATGCTGGGAACAGTGAGTGGGAGGACATGGTGAACTCTTAGCCACAGAGGCTGTTCTGTTCTCTGTGCTGTCCAACAGAGTTGTCAACAACCTCATGTATCCATGAATATTTGAATGAATTTGAATGAAATAATATTAGCAGTTCAGTTCATCAAGTCACACTGACCACATTTCAGTGATCACTATCCACACGTCTCTCATGGCTCTGTTAGAGACAGCAGATCTTGGACATTACCACTATCATAGAAGGTACTATTGGACAGCAATGCTCTAAACAATCAAGCACACAGTAGGCACACAAAGAAGTGTCTGCCAAATGAAGTAGAAAACATTTAGTAAAATGATCTATTTTATTCTCACCATAATGACTAGCTGTTCTGACTAAATATGAACCCCAACTAGACCTCTCTTGTAGGTTGTAGCTTCGCCTTCTCAATGGAGAACAGGCAATTCTCTGGCAGTCCAGTGGTTAAGACTCAGAGCTTTCACTGCCAAGGGCCTAGGTTCAATCCCTGGTTGGGGAACTCAGATCCTATAAGCGGCACAGCCAGAAATAAATAAATTAATTAAATTAAAGGAGAGCAAACAGGTTCTGCCTCAACTGTCTTCATTTAATTTGAAAACATATTATTTAGTCCCTAACCTAGCCTACTAATTTTTCACTTTGCAATGTGCAAAGGAAACAAAACTTCAGGAGGTGAGAAGGCACTAAACATCTATTTTTAGTCCAGGTACTTAAATACTCATTTGACTTTCATAACCTTCAGGGGTAGGTATTATAACCACTTCACAGCTAGGAAAACTGAGATTCAGAGAGGTTTCTTGCCATTGATTAGACCAAAGCCCTAATATCAAGGTCAGAGGTAGGCTAGGACTCCCCCACCTTCCAGTTTCCTTTGAGATGCAGCTTTCAGTTCAGTTCAGTTCAGTCGCTCAGTTGTGTCCGACTCTTTGCGACCCCATGAATCGCAGCACGCCAGGCCTCCCTGTCCATCACCGTCTCCTGGAGTTCACTCAGACTCACGTCCATCGAGTCCGTGATGCCATCCAGCCATCTCATCCTCTGTCGGCCCCTTCTCCTCCTGCCCCCAATCCCTCGCAGCATCAGAGTCTTTTCCAATGAGTCAACTCTTCGCATGAGGTGGCCAAAGTACTGGAGTTTCAGCTTTAGCATCATTCCTTCCAAAGAAATCCCAAGGTTGATCTCCTTCAGAATGGACTGGTTGGATCTCCTTGCAGTCCAAGGGACTCTCAAGAGTCTTCTCCAACACCACTGTTCAAAAGCATCAATTCTTCAGCACTCAGCCTTCTTCACAGTCCCAACTCTCACATCCATACATGACCACAGGAAAAACCATAGCCTTGACTAGACGGACGTTAGTCGGCAAAGTAATGTCTCTACTTTTGAATATACTATCTAGGTTGGTCATAACTTTTCTTCCAAGGAGTAAGCGTCTTTTAATTTCATGGCTGCAGTCACCATCTGCAGTGATTTTGGAGCCCAAAAAAATAAAGTCTGACACTGCTTAATGGATCTCAAATAGCATGTGGAAACTCTGACAGACTACACACTCAAGATCAGTTTTGTAGTTTGTGGGCACAGGGATCTGGTATCATGTGTTCCTGTCTGGTTCCCCTGGCTTGTGAGATCCTAAACTGAATGAATGAAGGGAGGGGCCAGAATCATTCATTCAACACCACTAATTGGTCATCTACTATCTGCCAGGCACTGAGCAAGGTGTTGAAGAAAGAGACATGGCCCCTGTGCTCAAGAAGCTTCTATTCTGATGAAGGAAGCAGACAGAAATCAAATAAGCCAGTAAATACATAACTGCATATTCCACTAAGTGCCACGAAGGAGTGTAGAATGTTAGGGGAGAGGACTACAGGCACCTGATCTGGGGCTACTCTGATATCCTACGATGTGCTGGAGGGAGAAGCTGGGGCCTTCTGGTTCCAGCCTTGCCCTGGGGAGTCCAGGCCAACTGGGAGACCTGGCAATGCAGTGAACCAAGGTTCTTTCCCACTGGCCTTCTGCTCTGCTATGGCTGCCAGCACAACCTTAGCTACACAGACCCCACAAGACCAGGGCCCCACTGGTCAAGAGGCCACCAGGCCCTTGAGCTGCTGCTGGGCCCCGACAGGCAGGCTTCTGGTCACAGGAGGGCTGCCTCGTGGCTGGCCACTAAGGCTGCAGAAACACTGTGAGTTAATAAGGCAGGTATGAGCTGACAATCCAAGTCAACAGAGAGTTGCTAAGAATCTACTGTTCACACCCATTGGGATGACTATTATCCCCAAACAAACAAACCACAGAAACAAACAAACAAACAAAAAAACACAGAAAATACCAAATGGTGGTAAAAATGTGAAGATGGAACCCTTTTAGTACTATCTGTGGGAATGTAATGGTGACTGCAGCCATGAAATTAAAAGATGCTTACTCCTTGGAAGAAAAGTTATGACCAATCTAGATAGTATATTCAAAAGCAGAGACATTACTTTGCCGACTAACGTCCGTCTAGTCAAGGCTATGGTTTTTCCTGTGGTCATGTATGGATGTGAGAGTTGGACTGTGAAGAAGGCTGAGCGCCAAAGAATTGATGCTTTTGAAGTGTGGTGTTGGAGAAGACTCTTGAGAGTCCCTTGGACTGCAAGGAGATCCAACCAGTCCATTCTGAAGGAGATCAACCTTGGGATTTCTTTGGAAGGAATGATGCTAAAGCTGAAGCTCCAGTACTTTGGCCACCTCATGCGAAGAGTTGACTCATTGGAAAAGACTCTGATGCTGCGAGGGATTGGGGGCAGGAGGAGAAGGGGCCGACAGAGGATGAGATGGCTGGATGGCATCACGGACTCGATGGACGTGAGTGAACTCCAGGAGATGGTGATGGACAGGGAGGCCTGGCGTGCTGCAATTCATGGGGTCGCAAAGAGTCGGACATGACTGAGCAACTGAACTGAACTGAACTGAAAATAGTACAACCATGATAGAAATCAGTAGGGTGGCCACCTTGAGCAAATCTGAGTTCTCTGCAATTAAATACCTGCTGACATTCCCAGGTGGTAGAGAGTCCACCTGCCAATGCAAAAGACACAGGAGACCCGGGTTCGATCCCTGAGTTGGGAAGACCCCCTGGATAAGGAAATGGCAACCCAGGCCAGTATTCTTGCATGGGCAACCCCATGGACAGAGGAGCCCGGCGGGCCGCAATCCATAGGGTCTCAAAAGAGTCGGACAAGACTTAGTGATTGAGCACTCACACAGACAGGACACCTTACCCCTTAGATGGTGGAACAACTGAGGCCTGAGAGAAGGACCTTATGTGAGACCACAGTTCAGTTTGGTTGAGGAGATACTCCTCATCTGACTTTTGGGAGAATAACAAAATGTGTCTTTGTGATCGATTTCCATTTCTGTGCTTTTCTTCTACCTCTGTGGACCTCCCTCTCCAGTCTCAGGTAGGTAAAGCCCTCAGGTCAGCCTCTGGCAGAGCTGACCCACCTAGCCCTGCAGGCCTGCACAGGCTGAGCACTCCCTAACCCTAATCCTATTTCACAGAAGAGAGTGAGAAAGCATGGTCCAACTAGCCTGCCCAGTGCAGTTTTCTTATTAATTTAATTCAGTTGGGCTACTTCCTTAGTACCGTTCACATTAGTTTCTTCCTTCTCATTCTAGCCATGAAATGAGCTCCCTCTGTCTTAGAAAGCACTTGTCTTTAACTAGTACACCCTTAATTAGTCTTGTTGTTGTTCAGTCACTTGGTGACATGAAACTCTTTGCGATCCCATGGACTGCGGCACGCCAGGCTTCCCTGTCCCTCACCATCTCCCAGAGTTTGCTGAAGCTCATGTCCATTGACTCAGTGATGCCATC
Source organism: Oryx dammah (assembly GCF_014754425.2). Classification (NCBI taxonomy): domain Eukaryota; kingdom Metazoa; phylum Chordata; class Mammalia; order Artiodactyla; family Bovidae; genus Oryx; species Oryx dammah. The sequence continues at coordinate 14,271,658 of NW_024070198.1, forward strand.
CAACCATTTCATCCTCTGTCACCCCCTTCTCCTCCTTCCCTCAATCTTTCTTATACCTGACGAGAACTAAAACATCCACCATGCTACCTAGTGGCTCCCAACTGGTTTATGAGTAAAAGACAACCCCAATCACACCAACTACTCCTTGGTCAACCTCAACCCAAAGGACAGGGGCTCCCTGGCCTTTTCTGACATTAGTCCAAACCTGGAATGTCTTTCTTTTCATTATTTCTGTCATCCTTTAAGATCAACTCAAGGACACCGTCTCCATGAGGATTTCCACTCTTTCATCTGCTCTTGCATTATAACCTTTGCATGTCTATTCTGGTTTGTAACTCATTCTTGTGTTCCAACCAGCTGGTTCCCTAGACACAGAAGACAAACCATGTGATATGTATTTTTCTAGACTTAATTTCTGTTATACTGTCTGGCACATTTTAGGGCTCCATAAAAGTAAACGTTATCAAATAGGGAAGGAAGTTTAGGAATTCCCATGTGCAATTTTATATATGTATTCATTTAACCCTCAAACATCCCTGCAAGGTAGGAGGTATAATAACTCCTAGTTGAACAATAATAACTCTGCAGCTGAAGGCTTTAATTCATTAGCTCATGAGCACTTAGAAACAAAGAGGTGAAAATTAGAATGCTCATTCCTAAGCCTCCCTGGCTCCAAAGCCCGAGGGTTTTGCATCCTCATGTCCAATAAGCTTTTACCCTAATGCTCAAAGCCAAGTTTGCTGATAAAGCTTAGATGTCTAAGCAGCTGTTTCTAAGAGAAAACTCTGCTCAGAGTCTCTCAAAGCACACCCCCTACTCAACAGAACAGTTGTTCAATAGGAATTACAAAGTAAAATAATCACTGCCATAATATGGCAGACACACTCTGCCTTACAGACCACTGAACGTTTCATACACAAATTTTCAACATAAAACTGGCAGCTTCACATTTTCCCAGCCAGAATCAAGGAAGCAAAAAGTAGTATGATACTGATTTGCCCTTGGGTAGCAGGTGCTAGGGACTCGGTGTTCAGAAATAATGTATGAAGTGGCCCTTTGCCAAGCCTAATCCACAAAGCACCTGAGAGAATAATAAATGTAATTCTTCCTGAAAGAAGAGAGAATGGTGGACTTCTGACCATTTCAAGACCAAGAATTAATGACTTTATTGTCTTACATCTCCTGCCACAGCATTGTTTCCAGGGTCAATCTTTAAAACGTATATTCAACATCCGTGCTATGATAGAGCTGCAGAGAACATAAAAACCCCATGACTTCTTTCTTTTTTTAATCATTTATTTATTTATTTCTGACACTGCGGGTCTTTGTTGCTGCTCTGGCTTTTCTCTAGCTGTGGTGAGGGGGTGCTACTCTCTGGCTGCAGTGCACGGGCTTCTCATCGCAGGGGCTTCTCCTGTTGCAGAGCACAGGCTCTAGGGTGCCCAAGCTCAGTAGCTGTGGCTCCTAGGCCCTAG